>NW_027551777.1:3968654-4630097 GCF_045843805.1 Urocitellus parryii
GGATGGCATGAAGAATATACCAACCACCGCAGCAGCAATCTAATAGTGTTGCAAATACATGGAACAGTGTCCCAGTTGGGAGTGGGGGAGACAGCCGTCCTAGAGAACTCTGGAGATAGGGAGAGGGGTCCCTAATACTGAAAGCAAGTGAAGCTGTACGTGAGCACTGTACCTCGTTGATAAAGGCCTTTCCCACGCAGGTGCAGGTTAACCATTCTGACAGACATGCACGTGTGTACTAGATTGAACAACTGGGTAAACAGACCCAGGATGGTGGAAGTCCACTTTCTGTTGGTGTGGAAGCTTACAGACAAGCAGGAGAAGAAAGGTAGAGATATCTGGGTGGTTAAGGAACAATGCTGGGGACTTGGGTATGAACCATGCCCACTGGTCTACAGTGGCTGCCTTGAAACATAATTTTTGAGGAAGGACCCTGCATTTCCATTCCTCACTGGAATGTAGCCAGCCTCACTTTGAGCAGCCATGCTCTAAATGTTTTTCCCCAGTGTGTTTTGTGGGGGGCTCTGCTTTTCCTTACGTTTACCCTCTCCCTGTCCCACCTCACCCATTCCCTTGACTTCAACACACAACACCCTGAACCCCTCCCAGCTACAGCCTGAGTCTTCCCAGCTCTGCTGATGTCCATCTGCATTTCCAACTCCTTGCTTTGCATCTCCAGGATTTCCTCAGACCTCTGACACCCCCGTGCCTCCAGATGAGCCCATGTCGTCTAGTCGCCTAGCATATCAACCTGCGTGTCTTCAAGACAACCTAAATGCATAAAATCCAGAGTCAACCAAAATGTAAAAATGAAGATAAATAATCTCAGGATCACCTTGGGAATCTTTTCTCTCCCTCACCCCATTCAGCGGTCAGCAAGGCTAGCTCACCACATCTGAAATTCCTTTGTGTGGGCTCATGGGCCCCGTGTTCACTGTAGGGCCCTTTTGCTCTCTTGGTTCTAAAGGGGAGACCCCTCCACCTGTTCTTTCCTACTCTCATCCCTCCATCCTCAGAATCCCTTCCAGGGTGAGCTCACAAAAACCCAAAGTGGATCATCCAAGGTCTTAGCAGCTTCAATAAGCCAACCCTGGCCATGGATGAAGTTCAAACTTGAGTAATCCAGAGCCCTGCCAACATCACCTGGGCCCTCTGTTTCTTGTCATCTTAACTCCCACATCCTTAGGGACCATCTTGTCCCTGCATCCTGTTCCCCCTGCTTTCCAGCTGCCATGAGCTGACGGCTTTCCTCTGCCACGCCCCTCCGCCATGCTATCTGGCCCCACTCAGGCCTAGAGCAATACAACAAGCCAGCCTTGGACTGAAACCTCATAACCATGAGCCAAAATAAATCTTTCTTCCTCTGAGTCGCTTTTCCCAGGAATTTGTCAGAGCCATAAAAGGCTGATTCACAGAGTGTTCAAACCTCCTATTATGAAAGCTTTTACCAATTCCACCAGGACATTAACATCTTTTAGGTCCTCTAGAATTTTCCATGACGTTTTGCTCTTCAAACACCACTTTTGATCTGAGAAGATTTCTCTCGTACTTTACCCTCCATCCTAGACTGTAAGTTTCCAATATCAGTGGTCCTATGGTGTTCACCTTTATGCTCAGCATGGTGCAAAGCACACAGTAGGGGTGCATATCTTGCTGGAAGTAAAATAAGTCAATTCTCATACCACTCCACCTCACTAGGCCTCCTTGCCCAGACACTAATAAAGCACTCCTACATTCCACAAGTTTAGCAACATGAGCAAGGCACAGAGTATCCCTGCAGGACCCTCACAGGCCCACCAGGGAGACAGACCCCTGGCTGAACAGTGGTGTTACAGCATGACCCATAGCACTTGTACAGCCCATGGACCGGCCACGTCAGAATCCCCTGAGGGGTTTCAACAAAGGTCTCAGACTGCGCCTCATTCCCAGTGAATTACAGTCTGTGGAGTCTCCTCTATGCTCGTCATGCCCTTCCCTGGTCACTCTCCTCCAAGTCACTCAGCCCCTGCTTCCTCCCACAGGGAATATGCCCTGGAAAGTACATCTATGGGGTAGTGTCTGTCATTGCCTAAAACTGGAAACAGATTCCTCTAATCCAGTACTTGCAAAATGAGGTGAGATTTGGACAAGAAATCTCCAGGATTGTTTCCTAAGAGATGTAGGTGTGGGCCAGCATGCCTGGCAAGAGAAGTATTTCTTAACATCAATCTAAAAGCTGGCTTAACATATGTATTCCTATCAAAGTAGGTTAAGTTTTTAAAATTTTCCAGCACTTATAAATGGGCAATGATTGGAAAATAACTGCCTTTCATGATGGCTTTGGGTACACAATTTTAATCTGTAGATTTTCTGTAGTTCACTGTTTATAGCTTTGAGAGCATGATTTCCCTCCTTTAAAAGTTAGCTTTGTTTTAATTAGGAAACACAATGACTTTGAAGCCTGGAGATTATTGTGCTTTTAAATTTTATTAGACTCACTGTAGTTTAGAAATAATATTTTTTAATGTAAAAATATCCTTTGCATCACACCAAACTAAATCAATCAGCTTTCGTTAAGAGAATTCAAAGTCTTGAGATAAGGGTTTTTTTTTTTAACTGCTGTATTCTTCAGAAAAAAAAAAAATAATAAGTGCAAATGGAAAAATGGGTGTGTTCTTTTCCATGTCTTTCCCTCATGAAAGCAAGGTTGGAAATAAGCAAGAAAAATGTTCTAGCAATTTACCAGGGGCAATGTCACAATCTGTTTTCTATAATAATAATAATAATAATAATAATAATAATAATAATAATAATACCACCAATGCATATAGCCAGCTTCAATGGTTTACAGCTCAGACTTAACCAAAGACCTCAGTTTGGTGACTGCTGCCTGCATAATGCCAACCCCAGTGTCCACCATCCTTCATTATTATAGAACCTGCAAGTCCCGGAGACCATGCCCCATTGTGCAAACATATAATTGTTAGACCTGTATGCCAACTTTAATTCCAGTGTAATGGTTCCTCTAGGTAATGTTTTTTTTTTTTTTTTTTTTTTTTTTAATAAACAGACAAAGGCCACTTAATACATGAGACCACAGTCATCTGCTGTTTTTTTTAATCTACAATTTGCAAGAAAATGTTTTCTTTTCTTTACAGAGAAAACAAAATCCTGTTAAAGGAAGACTTCTCCCAAATGAAGCCATTACAGCAGATTTAAATTCCTGCATTACAATGTTGACAATTTAACAAGCATCCTATTTGGGCACATTATTGGTTTAAAGAAGTAAATCACAAACATTTTATTTGCCACTAGCACAGGGTATTTCAAATCCGTTTTTCCCAGTACAATGAGGTGTTTAAATGAATCATTCTATTGAATTTTGATCACGCAGTCTGGTACTTGGGTTGCAAAAAGGTGGGTGAAGTCAGAAGTGATTGCATCTGTGGCTGGCTCTGTAGCCAACAAGAAAAGTGACATCAAGAAGTCTTTTAGTGCTAGAGGACTGTTTCTTCTCAAAGGAGGGTGTTGAACTGCAGTGTGCCCCACTCGGGCTGGGGAGCTTGTCTGACATGTTGGGGGAGTCCACGTCACCACCCTCGCTGTTGCACTCAGTAGGTCCATAGTGGGGTCCAGACACCTTCCTGGGTAACAAGCTCCAGGTGCGCTAGCCCGAGGCCCAGCAGCCCTGTGAAGGAACCACCAGTGTGGCTAGTGACAGACACCCTGTCAACTTCAAGCTTCTCTCACCACATTTGGGACTATAATATTTGACACTTTTACTTTCCTTCAGTAAAACAAAATGCCCCTCAATAATGTCACTATTAAAATGTACTAAAGCCAGAATCATGTCTGACTGGTTTTATGAACTCAAAATGAGAAACATTGAGGAAAGTTCAGTGTTGAAAAGGAAAAGACCAACCAAGAATCAGACATTTTGTGGACCAGAGGTGCTTAACCTGGTTTGTTTGCCCCGATCCATGAATGAACTTTAGATCTCTGAACACCTGAAGTGACAAAGTGTATGTGTGTGTGTGTGTGTGTGTGTGTGTGTGTGTGTGGTGTTTGGAGAGAAGACCATGCTTTGTATAGACTCCCCAGGGAGATGGTGACTGTAAAATGGTTAGAGCTTTGTTTTCACTTCGTGGTGATTCGGCGCACAGAGACCCTGAGGTGGAGCCCACCTGTGCTACTAACTACCTGCAAAGCTGAGCTGGGTTACCCTTGGAGCAGGCTTGACCAGCATCACAGGCTTCGTGTTGGGCCACATGAAATCTATGAAAGGAGCTATTGCCTGGGACTTAGAAATTACCCAATAAATACTAGCTCTATCACCCTAACCAGTATTCCTTGGATGTCTTTATTGAGCAAAAGCAGTTGTGGATGAAGCATTCAGAAAGGTAGCAGGGACTCTCTCACCTCCCCACCTCCTGCCAGTCATGTCCTCTCTGGATCTCTCTCACACACACACACACAAAAAAAAAAAATGGCAGGAAAAGCTTGCATTGTCCTGATGGCTCTGGTCTCTGCCTGAAGCCACAAGCCTCAGTTGCAAGAGAAACTGAAAATGTTCTAAAGCCAGAGTTACCTATGCTGCCTCCCCTGTGTCCAGGTGTGCTGTGCTCTGCTGGGAAGTAACCCATCCTTTGAACTCCTCTGGGTTTTGTTCCAGGGTTTAAATGTCCACAAGTTCTGTCAAATGGTCCTGTATGTTTACTCTACAGCCCCCTGTGAAAGATGGCAGTGGTAAATGCTACCAGTATCGACTTTGTCCTTTAGTCTGAGGGCCCGAGAGACCCTGGGTTAGTCCCGCTGCCCATGATCAGAAGGAGCTTGTTTAAGAATTCATACTCCGAGTGCTAATTGCATTAGCTAACATTTGTATAGCACTTTGGAGTTTACAGAGTGTTTTACTTCAATTTTCCTTTTTAATCTTCACTTAGGACTAAAAAGTTAGTGGCACTAATGGGAATGAGCCAAAACCAATTTCAGAGTGTTAAGTACACAAAATTATAAAGTAAAATGAGACTGATATCCTCTAGTCCTGAGGAAAAAAATTGTCTCTTTACTTTGCAATTTGTCTTGTATTTAAAGGCACTCGCAGGCTCCTGTTCCTGACTTTTCCACCCCGAGTCTGCCCTTTCGTTTTGGTTTTTCAATGTAGCAGGACACTTGTGGCAATTTTCTATCTGATTTGAGATGAGGAGATCTTTGGCCAGCAATATCCAAGTGAGAGAATTAGCTCAGCTTCTCCAGTTGTGTTCCTTGTATGTCACGACAACACAGCCTCAGCCTCAGCTGAGTGTGAAGGAACATTCGAGGAAATTTTCTTCCTATTTGTATTTCAGCCTTAAAAAGGGAGAAGAGATAGAGTGGAATTTTTCAGTCCTTTAAGTGGGAAGTACTTTATTATAGATAAACACAGAAAGTTTTAAATATCATTGGGATTAGTCAAACATAGCAGCTTTTGCCCATTGTCTGAAGAGCTCTCATCTGCTAAGTTGCAGACCTGTGACCTCTAGATAAAGTTTCCAAATGCAGAAAATATTTATCTGCTTGCTATGACCTTCCATGCACAAGACATGAGCCATTGATTTGTTTCCTAGGGAACTAGTGAGTGAGGAAGATCTATAATTAAATCTGTGAGTTCTATGCTACCCATGGGAATTGGGTACACACCAAGTCCTTTAGAAAAACCCAGTAATATTACTACGGCTGCAACTGGTGGAATTAAACCAACTTTCCTTCCGACACTTTTAGCAGCATCATCAGCATCTTAATATGTAAAGGTGCCTGTGCTCCTCTCCAAGGTGGGCCTGTGTCCAGGCTGCTTTCCATCACACTCTGACCCCGCATCCCTCCCCAGTGCCCGCCAGTGCTCTCCAGGGCAGTTGGACCTTGGAGCAGCCACTCAGCACCAGGACTCTCAGCCAGTGCTTGTTAGAGGTTTTCTGAACCTCAAGATATGTTTTCAAGTAAAATCTTACCCAAAATCCAACAGGTAAAGCAAATACAGGTGAACTGATGTGGGTTGGAAGAAGGGGAGGGAAGGGGTGGAAGCAGAACCCTTGCTGGTGAGGCTCTGAGTCAGGACCCCAAGGCTCAGGATCAGGACGTCCCTAGGGCACCTGCTTCTTGACCTGAGCGGCAACAACTAAGCCAAGTCACTGAGGGTGGAGAAGGAGCTGAGCCAGAGACACAGCTCAATGGGGTCCGCCATCCTTGGCCTTGGGAAGTGAGCACCAGTCAGGACAGTGACAACAGAAGGACATGAGCACCGTGGGTGACAGTGACGTCCAATCCTGCTTGGAGACGTCCTCACTAAGCCCCCTGTCTGAGGCCACCTCGCCAGGCCCTCGCTGCAGGGCCTCGCTCAGACTGCTCATCTGCTGAGCCCAGGAACAGGAATAAAACTCCCTCGGTGCCCTCCTTTCCATGGGGGTGGTGCCACCTGTATTGATCCTCAGCCAGAAATGAACCCGGTGAAGTCGAGGCAGGCGCCCAGGGCCGCTGGAGAGAGAGCTGGCAGATAGCAAGGCTTGCTGTGGCCCTGGGGACCAGCATGGCATAGGATGCTGACAGACCTGGTACCTGCACACCTACCTGCCACACCGTGAGGACTAGCAGTGTTGTGATCTCTGAGACTGTGTTTGCAGGTCCATGTGGGGAAGCTTGGGCATTTGTAGGGGGAGTACTGGCCATTAAACTCAGGGGCCCTCAACTACCTAGCCACATCTCCAGCCCGATTTTGTATTTTATTTAGAGACAGAGTCTCACTGAGTTGCTTAGTGCCTTGCTATTGATGAGGCTGGCTTTGAACTCACGATCCTCCTGCCTCAGCCTCCCAAGCCACTGGGATTACAGATGTGCGCCACTGTGCCCGCTCCCTAGCTTGGGGCATTTTCATTTTACTGTTGTTGATTAGGGCTTTGAATATACACAACTGTGTGTGAAGTGTGTGTGTGTCCATGTCTCCATGTCTATACAGACTCTGCTCATTCTGCAGCTGCTGGTGGCAGAGCTCGGGTCTGTACCTGACTGGCATGGCTCCCACGTGCTCTCGCTTTCCCACACCAACACACCTCCTCTTGTTCTTGTTTGTTTTAGGGCCACCTTTGCATCTTAGAACAAATCACTCAGCTGCTGGGACTAAATTTGCTGCTATGGAATTTTTCATTTAAAAAAGAATCAAACTATGGTATCAAAATTGGTTTTGAGAACAACAACAACAAAAAAAAAAACTCAAACTTGAAGCACCTGACCTCCCGCACATAGTAATTTCTCAGTGAGTTGCCATGTTGCTGTAGAAATCATCAGCTCTGATGTGCCTAAACAGACCTATGAGAAATTCTGATGCAAATTCAGAAAAAGGCTTCAGAATCAGTTTGTCACATTCGATGGCACTTCCCAGGGAGTTTTATATTGTACGGGCAATTTAATTTCTCCTAAGTTGGGATCTTCAACCATGGGACAGTGTCATGTTGCCTAGGGACTTTCCCTGAACACAGTGTCTGCATCCTTAAGAGGCTTGTTAACTCTCTTTCTGCCACTTACGTGTTGACCTCGCCTACTTCTGGGGTGTGGGCAGGTAATCGAGAGCAGGGCTCCTCCATAAGCAGGTAAGTTGCTTGGTTTAACCACGGTAACCCCACCCCGGGCAGGGACAGCAGGCCTAGCTCTTCCCCAGCTGATGGCCAAGCCCTGTGCTATGGCTGGTCACCTGTGCCGGCCTTCCCTGGCCACACCTCCCTGAGAACCTCTGTGGTGACCATGGGAAACCTCCAAACCAATTATCATCTCCCTTTGGTTCCAACCCTGCATGTGGAAGAAAAGAAATCATACCTTCAAGGAGGTGTTTCCTCATCAAATAGTGTTTGGTGGTGAACTTAGTGCTCTAAGCCCCCAGGGTCTCACGGTGAGAGGCTCCTTAGGTCTCTGGTCGCGGTGACAGCCTTGCCATCCACCTCTGCCGTCTGAGTCTTATTTTGTTGGTTGTTGTTGTTTTGTTTTTATTTTGCTTGTTCCCTCCCCCTTTTTGTCTGTTTTGACCCATCCCCCCCTCTGCGCAGGACTGTGGCCCTGATCAGGTTGGCCACCACTCACATAAGTCACAACAAGTTAAGTTTTGTGGGGCTGAGGTGGCATCAGATGAGCAGATGAGTACAGGGTGAAGGAGGAAATTCAAAAGCTTGACACAGACACCCAGGGGGAGCCGGGTGGGCCAAGGAGCTGAGAGCTGCAACACCCCCTAGGAGCGGCAGAGGGAGGCCTCCGTAGAGACAGGAGGGACAAATGGGACGTGGGGACAGCTAACAAGCTCCATTGCCTATTCTTTCTTTAAATCCATACCAGGATGGTTAGAAGGAGGAAGGACACTCATGGCCCCTTCACAAACCTGGCATGTTTATATTTCTTTTATGGTGCGTTTTCAAGTTTTATTTTACTTTTGAATGGCACATAATGGTCATGAGTGTATATGGGACACCATGGGGGGTTTCTTGGGGAATGCCCTCAAAGGCCGGCAGGTAGGTTTCACGCTTCCCTTTGTCACTGATAAAACCCTGACTTGGGCAACAATGGCTACTCGAAGCCAGGCTTCCTGACTCGCCTGATTTCACCTCTGGACACACATGAGCCGGAGGCCTCGGGTCCAGGATTTAGACTGGCAGGGGGGCTTGGCAAGGGCACCTGGAGCCGACAGCTGCTTGGCCAGGAGAAGGGGTTTGCAAGGTGGAGCCTGTGGGAACTGGGGGCTTACGTGACCCATTCCTCTGTCCAGCAGAAATGTCTTGAGTCTGAGCTGCATGAGGACAGCTCCAGGCACTGTGGACATGGCCCAGGACAGAAAAGACAAGTCAGCATCCACACAGGAAGCACACACAGAGCTGTGGCCACTGTGAGGAGGGCCGGGGAAGATCAGGGGCTAGAGATGGAGCAGACAGGGTGGGGTCTAAACAGCAGGTCAGCCAGGCCCCCAGAGGGAACTGATGACAGGGAGGAATGCATCTGTCTTGGGGATGAACATCGGAGATAGAAGTCACGAGGTCTGGCTCCCAAACCTGTCCTTCCATGCTATGGACTGTTTCCACTCCAAAGGAGACAGAAAATTTAAGACTTTGGGAATTTCTTATTGCATACAAACCCCTGAGGCAGGAGTGTGTCTGGAATGTTCTAGAAACATCAGGGAGGGCCAGATGTGGTGGCTCACACCTATAACCCCAACTGCCTGGGAGGCTGAATCAGGAAGATGTTCCAGGCCAGCCTCAGCAATTTAGTGAGTCCCCAAGCAACTTAATGAGATGCTGTCTCAAAATAAAAGGGTTGAGGATGTGGCTCAGTGGTTAATCAGAGCCCTGGGTTCAATCCCTAGTACCAAAAGGAAAAGAAGAAAGAGCGAGGGGACGAAGAGAGAAGGAAGGAGGCAGACAACAGGAGGCAGGCCTTGTGCCTGGAGCAGAGAGGCCAAGGTGAGACTGTGGGACAGGAGAAGTGGTGTGAGCAGATCCTGAAGGCCTTGTAAGCAGACATGGTGAAGACAGACGAGATCTGGCCCATGTCTTCATGTGTCACTCCGGCTGACAGTGGATAATAGAGGTGACAGGGATGGGAGCAGCTGTGACCACTCTGATCTTGGCCCAAGCCAAGAGGAATGGAGAGGAGGTGACAGCTCCAAAGCTGGGGACATCTCCAGAGTGCTGTCCAGTCTGGCTCTGCTGGCCGAGTGCTGCTGCAGCCAGTGGGCTCCGTGCCTCTGTGTGCACCCCTGCACCCTGATCCCATCCTCAGGGCCATCACTGCCTCTCCATGAGAACACCACAGCTCAGAAATCCTGGGCCCTGCTCAAAGCCCCTGCAGCTTTGGCCCTTGGTCTGGCTCCCAAACCTGTCCTTCCACTCTACAGACTGTTTCCACCCAAAGGAGACAGAAAATTTAAGACTTTGGGAATTTCTTATTGCATCAGCATAAATATTATTTAATTTCCCACACACTCAGATTTTGTCTATTTAAAAAGACTATGAATCTTTCCGTTTTGAAATCAAGATGGTCAGGATTAATGACACACCATAAAATTTTACAGGCAGTCATTAGTGCCCACGTGGTTCCTCGGCGGCTTGGCGCTCCACTGTGGCTTGGGCTCCACCTTCTCCTCTCCGTCTTCTCCTCAGAGCAGGATTCGGCATCGCCGACCAAGACCTGGGGCTGGAAGGAGTGAGGTGGGGATGAGTCATCGTGAACCTGTGTTTTAACCTGGGCAGTGACAGTGGGACCTCAGACACAGCAGCTCGCTGACATTTGCCCTTCCCACAGGAGCGACAGCCCGTCTCATTCTCCTGTGCACAGGTCTCCCCTTGATCAGCTCCTTTGCCCCTCACCTCCCTCCCAGCTCCTTATGATTTACTTCAAAGTCTAAGTCCTGCACAGACTGCCTCCTGGCCCTGTCCCAGCATTGAGTTCTCTTTCTTGAATTGTCCTCAGTATTAGCTCACTGAAATGACAGATCACCACAGTGGCTGAGAAGGACTCCACCTAGCCAGGACAGAGGATGAATGTGGCAGAAACTCACCCAAATAGCTAAGGAAAGAAACCCACCAACTAGCTATGGGCACGTGCTCAGGAAAGCCAGGCCACCATCGGCTTCAGGACAGCTGGACCAGAGAACTTCCTTTGGTTCTTCCCTTGCATGTTGGCCTGAGTGCGCTCCACTACTGTAGGTTTGCCCATCTGGTCAAGGAAGATGGTCACAAAAGCGCCCATCTAGCACATGATGGAGGCAAGAGGAAGCATCCCTACCAGCTCTGGCAGAAAGAGCTAGAAACACTGTTTGGCCCAAATTTCAGCAAGTGCCCATTGCTGAAGACATCTTTGAGGCCAGAGAAATGGGTTCCATTTGCCAGAAGTATAACCCTTGTTATTCTGTTAGCACTGGCTGACTGTCCTGGGACAAGTGGGGCAGCTGACAAAGAAGGGGTTAGAGGCCAGTCATGGTGACTGATTACAGGGACCCCTGTAATTCCAGCTACTCAGGAGGTTGAAGCAGGAGGCTCACAAATTTGAGGCCAGCCTCAGAAATAGAGAACAAGACCCTGTCTCAACAAATAAATATCTAAAATAAAAATGAATAGGGGTGTAGGTCAGTGGTAGAGTGCTGGCCCAGCATGCATGAAGCCCTGGGTTTAATTCCTGCTACCACAGAAAATGAAAGGGGATTAGAAAGCCTGCTTGGTAAACAAATGTTTAGCTAGCATCCTTCATCATGGTTCTGCCAAAGTCAGGTTGCATATGCAGCTCAAGACTTTATCCTAAAGAGAATGTAGGGTCAGGAGGCCAAGGGCAGGACTTCTTTTCCATTGTAATTCACCTAGCCACCATGTCTTAAGTACCTACCGTGGTGCTAGGTACCCATGGACGGTGAATACACATAGACTCTGCCCTCAAGGATGCCGTCTATTGGGAGAGGGGCCTCTTGAAATTGCAGAAATTAATCAATTTACATGACTCTCCTCAGTGCTAACCAAGAAAAAGGAGAAATAGCCCCAAGTGCTAATACTCTGTCTCTTGAATTGAGTTATTTTTCCTAGGCAATAAAATTTGAAGATTGCAATTAGTTAAACCATCATGAAAACAAATCTTCAAATATTTCTTTCACTGTGGTGACATTTAAAATGCTTCCTGCTCTACCGAACAGTAAATTGGATTTCCCCCGATCTTTCCATAAGGGCTAATTGCTAAGCAATTGATTGAATCCCCTTTTGTAACTGTGTAATTTACTGAGCTGGCCCCAACAACTGCCTTGGCGTTTCTGAGTTTGCTCGTTTTGGTCACCTACAGGGCTGGTTTGAGGTGGAGATGTTCTTATTTGGTTAAACGGTTCATACTTGAATCGGTTCAATTGCAGAATGTAGTGATTCGGAGCAAGGGCTCAGAGGACAACTGGCCCAAGCCTCGGGCCTTTAACTGTAACATGGGGGGCGGGTAGGACCCTGTCTGGTGAGGCGTGGTGGAGGCCATGTGAAATGGCCCTCCTCAGGTTTCTGCACTGCTGGAATGTGCTCAGCTTGGTCAGTAGTCTAGGCCCCCACTTTCTCAAGGTTGCTGCTGATGTGTGCCTGTGAGAGCTTGAACATGGTCCTGAGTGCCAGTCCCCAGGGTGGCAGATGGGCACAATTCAGCCACCCGCTCTGAAGGAGGGTGCCGATGTGATGGGGCTGGTGTGAGGGTGAGAGGAGAGAGCAAGGCCCCTCGGAGCAAAGCCACCACAGGATGGAGCCAACACAATCACAGGATGCTGGACAGCTGACATGGCATCCCAACACGAGCACCGTCCTCACCTTCTTGCCTCCTGGGGACTCTCCCAGGAGGCTGACCCCTTGGGACTCATATTTTCTAAATACAAGGATGGTGGATCTTGGAGCACAGCCTGTCCCCTTCCTTCTCACAGCGCTCAGCTGTGTCCCTGGTTTGTCAGGGACTGCACTCTGGGAGGTTGTGGGGCACAGGAGGAGCGAAGGTCCTGCCGAAGCTGTCCAGAGATATAGCCTTTGGAGGATCTGTCCAACAGGGTCCTGGTGCGCTTTGCCATTTTTAGATGTTTTCGCAAGTTCAAAGGTCACACCCGCTGCTTGGTGAGGTTCCCACTCGTCGGAAAACACAAAAGACCTCACGCTCTGAGGAAAGTCATTTTCCCAGAGCTGAATCCAAAGAAGAGATGTCTGTCCAGGTGCCATAAATCAGCAGCCTGAGTTTCCTTGTAGAGTGACCAGAAGCAGATTCGACAGAGCCACACAGCGGCCTCTACTAACCTGCCCCAGGCTGTGGATCCCAAGAGGGTGACAGGCTGTGCTCACACTTTCATGGTGACCTGAGGTGTGTGTGCAGGTGCACTGTCACTCAGACATAGGTCCAGGACAAGGTGCATCAGGACAAGCACTGGTTCCGACTCAGAGGAAAAACTACTACTAGAAGAGGAAGGGCGGATAGTCTTTGCAGAGTTTAAATGGTACCAGGGTCTTCAATCTAGAACCACGGGAACCATGGTTAAAAAAGAAGGACTTATTGATGTGCTTGGACTTGTATTTAGAGATTTAGCCAAAACAGAGCCATCTGGGGCGTGTGCGTGGGGTCTGCCTCCGAAGGGCACATGGCCTCGTGAGTGGAGGGCCTCCGCACAGACAGGAGGTGCTGTGAATGCAAGAGTCCTCGGCACCCAGAAAAAGGAAAAAGCTATGCTTGAATAAAAGGCAGCAGGGTGTCCTTGCCGATGCCCCCCCCCCCCGCACCGGCTAGAACACTAGCCATTCAAGAAGCTAGCTCTTTACCTGCACAATCTCACGCTAATCTTCCAAGAAAGCCTGGGGAGGTGATATCCCTATTTTTACAACAGAGGAACTGAACTGAGACTTAGAGAGATTTAGTGAGTTTTCTCTGATATACAGATAATAAATGACTGAGCAAGAACTTGACCCCAAGCCGTGCACACCACCTTTATGCCCTGACTCCCTTCTTGTGAGGATAGTGCAAGGATCATTGGCTTTTCCCTTCTCTCCATGGGGAGGGGTCCACTCTTTCAGAGCAGAGCCCAGGTGGTGTACAGGTGGAGGGACCTTCTCCCATTTTCTCTGAATCCCAACCATTTGCACATGAGTGAAATTCACGTGCAGAGTGTTCATGAGCTACTGCGTCACCTCCTGGTTCCAGCTGCTCCTCTGACTACAGTCACTGGCTCCTCTTCTGCCTCCCCTGCCTCTGAACCAAGCAGTGGCAGAGCAGGGACTCCAGACTGGCATTCCGCATGCTTAGATTTGTTTGACAGCTCTGCTTGCAAAGCCCACCTCAACCATTTAGCGTCCTGCTTCCTTCTACAGGAAGTGAGGCTAATAGTGTCTATTTAGATTATAAAAATTATTATGAAAATATAAGCAAAGCTCCTAGTAATGCACTTGTCCCAAAACAGGCACTTAACTAATATCAATTTCTCCCTCTTCTTTGCCTCTTCCTCCCACAAAATAGAGAGCTACAGAGATGCTATCTTCTGCATCTGAGTATTTATAGTCTGAGTGATTCTACACTTTGCAATCCCCCAAAGACTATTGATCCCAATGATTAAGAACATGGAGACTAGCTTTGCCAAATTGTATCTTGTGGGTGTGGCCCTCAGATGGCCTCGGGCCTCCTGCCTTCTGACTGCTGCCTTTGCTGTGTGTACAGAGGGATTTCCTTCCTTCCTTCTTCCATTTCTCCTTCCTTCCTTCCCCTTTTCCTCTCTCCTTCTTGCTGTAGTGTGTGGATTAAGCCCAGGGTCTTGCACATGCTAGACAAGTGCTCTGCCCTGGGCCCACATTTAGGGATTCAGGTGCACCCTGACATGGTCACCAGGACTCCCACCATCTGGGGTTCTCCAAGTGAGCACCTTGGCTTTTAGGGCTGTCAGGGTGAGGATGGTGTTAGCAGGGCATCCCTAGGATAGTTTTTTTAAAAAAATTTTTAATTTATTCTAGTTTGTTATATGTGAGAGCAGAATGCATTAAAATTCATATTACACATATAGAGCACAATGTTTCATATCTCTGGCTGTACACAAAGTAGAGTCATGCCATTTATTGTCTTCATATATGTACTTAGGGTAATGAAGTCCATCTCATTCCACCATCTTTCCTACCCCCATACCCCCTTCCTTCATCTCCCACCCCTTTGCCCTATCTAGTGTTTGTCTAATCCTCCCATGCCTCCCCAACCCCATTATGAATCAGCCTCTTTATATCAGAGAAAACATTGGGCATTATGTTTTTGGGGATTGGCTAACTTCACTTAGCATTATAGTCTCAAACTCTGTCCATTTACAGTTATGTAAATGCCATGATTTTATTCTCTTTTAATGCTGAATAATATTCCATTGTGTGTGTGTGTGTATCTCCATTCATCTAATAAATGGGATGAATTCAAACTGAAAAGCTTCTTTTCAGCAAATTAAACAATCAGTAAGGTGAATAGAGAGCCTACATTTGGGAAGCAAACTTTTATCCCATGTACATCAGATATAGTACTAATCTCTAGGGTATATAAAGAAATCAAAAAGCTAAACACCAAAAAAACAAATAACCCAATCAATAAATGGGCCAAAGACCTGAAAAGACACTTCTCAGTAGAAGACATACAATCAATCAACAAATATATGAAAAAATGTTCAACATCTCTAGCAATTAGAGAAATGAAAATCAAAACCACTCTAAGATTTCATCTCACTCCAGTCAGAATGGCAGCTAATAAGAATACAAACAACAATAAGTGTTGGTGAGGATGTGGGGAAAAGGCACACTCACACATTGCTAGTGGGACTGCGAATTGGTGCAGCCAATATGGAAAGCAGTATGGAGATTCCTTGGAAAACTCGGAATGGAGCCACCATTTGACCCAGCTATCCCTCTCCTTGATCTATACCCAAAGGACTTAAAAACACCATACTACAGGGACACAGCCACATGGATGTTTATAGCAGCCCAATTCACGATAGCTAAACTGTGGAAGCCCAGGCATAGTTTTAAAAACAAAACCTGTGTATTCCTGTCTCCCCACAGAATGCTCCTTCCCCTAGAGAAACTGGTGGGAGCCAGGAAGAGGAGAAACGTAGATGGAACCATGTCTGGCCCCCGAGCCGGCATGGGTCACCCTCCCATTCAGGGCTCTCTCCTGTAACAGCCACTTCCACTGCCCAAACAAAGAGGGCCAGATGTGGCTGGCCAATTTGTCCTTGTCCCTTTCTGGGATAAAAAGAAAATGACTTAATTGAATCTTTTTTTCTTTAAAATTAAAAGAGATTTTAAAACATTTTAGTAGCAAATAGCTGTCTTAAAGTAGGTGAAATAGGAATCCATCTTGCTCCCCTGCCTTCCCAAAGTGGAGAGTTGGGAGAATCCCATGGGAACAGGTAGGTGGCAGCACCAAAGGGGGGGTTTGGGGCTGTGTCAGTCACCACTGGTCAAGAGGTCAGGAGCCCCTCATCCACTGTCCCTGCCATCCCCTGTCTCCATGCACATCCCTCCAGCATTGACCTATTGCAGTGGAGTTTTAAAGCTAATGGCACTATCTTCCCATATAGGTAAAAAATAATTGCATAAATGTTCAAATAGAGATAATTATAAGAAGATTCTTTCTGTTTGTAATCCCACCTTGGAGAATCTGCCCCAAGGAACAATCCAAACTGCACAAAATGTTTTTTTTTTTTTTCAAGAAGTGTTCTTGATGGCTTTATATGCATTGTTCACAATTTCAACAGCCAAGCACCCATTATTCTTAAAATGGTGGTTAAATGATTTTTCTTCCCCTAGAGAAACTGGTGGGAACCAGTAAGGATAGAAACAGAGATGGAACCATGTCTGGCCCTCCAGCCAGCGTGGGTTACCCTCCCATTGAATATTAGGCAGCCCTTAAAAAGTTGGTGATAATAGTAGAAGAATGCTCATGACACAATACAAAAATAATGTGAGGATATTTTATAATTTAATGCCGTTCCTGGCAGAGCCCATCAGGGATTTCTAGAGGTACATACAAGCTTATTCTGACATGTATGTGGAAAGTCGCAGGTCCAGGACAGCTAGACAATCTTCATGAAGTAAAGCAAAGTGGGTGGGCTGAGTCTAGCTGATGTGACGCTGTGAAGCACCGGCAGTCAAGGCAGTGGGTGCAGTGGAGGGATGGATGTGTAGGCAAGTGGAACCAAACAGAGAAGAGAAATGGACCCACATGAGCATGCCCAGCTGACCCTCAATCAAGGCGGCAAAGCAACTCAGGGAGGAAGGCAAGCACTCTCAAGTGAGCTGGACAACGGGTGCCCAAGGCAACAAGAGCCTGAGCCTGAGCTTCATATGAAGGCCAATTCAGAGTGGACCACGGCATAAAAGTAAAGCTTGGAACTGTGAAATGTTTAGGGGAAAAAATGGAAGAAAATCCTAGGGATCTGGGCCAAAGAGTTCTTAGACTTGACCCTAAGAGGACCCTATCAAAATGAAAAGCTTTTGCTCTATGAAAACTTCCTAGGAGAATGACAAGATAAAAAGTAGGAAAAAAAAGATTTACAAGCCATGTATCTGACTAGGGATTAGTGTCTAAAATATATAAAGAATGCATTGAATTCAAAATAACAACAACAAAAAAACCCCAATGAACTAAATTAGAATATGGGTAAAAGATATAAATAAACATTGCACAGAAGGGGTTATGCAGATGGCAAATAAGCACATGAAAAGACATCCAAACTCATCAACTGTGCGAGCAATGCAAATTAAAACCACAATGATGTACTAGTACATACTTATAAGTATGTTAAAATTTTAAAATGATAATAACAACAAATTCTGGTGAGGACACAAGGAAACTGACCACTCACATACTGAGATGAGAGTGTAAAATGAGACAACCACTTGGAAAACCAGTGTGACAGTTTCTTATGAAACTAAAGATATGCAATGACCAGGGGACCCAACATTTGCACTTCTAGGCATTTATTTGAAAAAAGAAAAAAAAAACTTGGTATTTACACAAAAAAACATGTTTATAGCAGTTTTATTCACAATAGGGAGAAACTGAACACAACCCAGTTGTCCTTCAACAGGTGAACAGTTAAACAAAATCTGCCACATCCATACCACGAAATACCATGGAGCAAAAATGAAAAAAAAAATGAATGAATTATTGATTCACACAGCTTGGGAGAATCTACGGGGAATTATGGAAAAGATCATCCATTCCATAATGGTCTATGACTCAATTTATCTGTTTTCCAAATGAGAAAATTTTGGAAATGGAGGTCAGATTAATGTTTGCTAGAAGACAGGATATGAGGGGACAGGTGGCCTATGGGGGAGAGGAGGAGGTGCTTATGGAAGGGTGACATCTGGAATCTGGGGGTGATGGATACACAAACCCATACATATGGTAAAATTGCATAGAAGTAAATGCATGTGTTTGTGCACACACACACACACACACACACACACTGCAAATACAACTGGAGGAACCTGAGTAAGATCAGATGTTAGTAGGTGAATTGTGACTCTGTTAGTTTTGCAATATGGTGCTCTTTGGGAAACTGGGTGAAGGGTATTTCTTGAAACTGCATGTGAATCTACAATTATTTCAAAATAAAAAAGTAAAGTTAAAAAAATTATACACACACACACACACACACACACAGTTATGTGTATTTAAAAGACCAGAAAAGAGTCACCAAATTGTCATGACTATAAAGTAGACATTGAGCATCTTAGTTTTTGACTTTTCACTTTGGTTGGTTTGTCAGATTTTTCTAGTGTGCATGTGTTAGTTTCACAAAAAGGAAAGAAAAGCAAACTGCCTTTTTTTAAAAGTTCATTGCCAAGAACAACTATTTACAGTCCTGTTTTTAGTTTATTCTGAAAGTCCCTTCATTCCTCTCCTGTACTTCAAATATAAAAATAAAGCATGCACACACACACACACACACACACACACACACACACACACACACACATACACGCTCGCACACGCACAAAATCACCACCTGCTTAAGATGCTCAAGAACCATTGTGTTAGACTCAGTGTCTGAAGCTCAGAGTTGATGATTTGCAGCTGCAGGTGTCAGGAATCTTGCTAGGCTGGGCAGAGATTGGGCCTGGGGAGGTCATGGAGTCCAATCCTTGTGGTTTCTGTGTGTGATTCTGGTGTACCCCAAGAAGGCGCATCTTGGTGAGTAGTTTCAAGAGTGAAGTGTTGGAGAGAGACAATAACGCAGCAGGGACTGCTGGGCGACGTGTCCCTCCTGCCTCCCCGATGCACTACCCTTTGATGCAGACATAATTTGAGGAGCCCCAGCACAGGAGGGGTAGAGATGTGTGCAGCGTCTGTTGTGGGGGAACAGTCTCCAGAGCCTATAAAAGATTCAACTCCTGCCTCCCCTTAGGAGAGGTATCCAACCAGTATTAATATTTTAGAAATACTAGAAGGTAGACGAGAAGCCATTATTCATCACCAGCACCTCCATGGTACTAAAATTAAATAAAGGATTTTTTTAAAAGACAGAATTGCGAGAGTTGTGGAACTATAAAAAATATTCCTCTCTTGGGGATGTTGCATTTTTTGCTTTTATCTTTTCTTCTCCTCTTGAGAACATTTCGATTTACTTCTGTGGTAAGCTTATAACAACTAGGGATCTTGGGAGGCAGAGTGAGCTTGGCTGGGGGAGGGAGTTAGGCAGCTTACAAATGAGTCTGGAAATGTGTTTGGCTTCAAGTAAGAAAGTGCTGGGGCTGGCCAAGCATCCGTCTTCCATTGTCGGGGGGCTGTGCAGGCATGCACCAGAGCCATGGTGCCCACAACAGTAAGAACCCACAGTGCCACCTGGGCTCAGGGTCTGTTCACAGGAACCTTGCAAAGAAATGCCAGCCACCCCTTCACATTCAGCCAGACCCTGGAGACAGCCCGCCTGGCTGCCTTGTGCCTTCTGAGGCATCATTTCAGACAGTGAAGGATCAAGGGGAGGGGGGGGGAGTGGAATTGACCGTCATCTGGAGTTCTAGACTGGCCCAGATGACCTCAGAGGGTTCCATTTCTAAACTAACTGTGCAACCCCTTAGTGACATCACTTGGCTGAGTCTTCCCCGCCACCCCACCCCCGTCTGTGGCAGGGAAACCACATACTTCATGGAGCACAGTAGGGGGGAGGTGGCCAACTGGGCTCAGCAGAGATCCCTAGAGACCCTTGCCCACTCGATGATGCACCTGTCCTCAGCCCTGCCCACCTTCAGACTCGGGATCATAGCAGCTGGGACTGGGGAGGGACCATAGAGTACCTCTGGCACTGATGCCTTCAGCGCATTACTATGGGCAGACAGTGTCGACCTGGGTGCCACGGGGAAGCCTTGTCCATCAACAGGCCGCTGTGCCACCAGCAAATGCCCCTGGGTGCATGAGCCCAGTCTGTTCACTGGCATCAGGTGGCTTTTCTAAAACAAGACTAAGCCAGTCTCTTCTGCTGTCCTCAGATGGTGCACCAGACATTACCATTGCCCCACCTTTCTGTCTCCAACCACTCACGGGCCTGTCTGTGCTCATCCTGGACAGACCTTCTCTCAAAGGTGCCCTCTACACAGGGTCTCTACCTAGCCCCACAGCCCCATGGGAGAGAGTCCACTGTATCACCATCTGTTCAGGGGTCACCACCAACACTGCAGTTGCTGGGCAGGTGCCTTTGCCCAAGGTGGTCTTGGGGGATCAGTCATCTCGCTTGAGAGAAATCTGTCACCTATTCAGCTCCCTACAGAGACTTGTAGATAGAGCTCCTCCCAAAATTCTTCCCAGAGCCTCTGTTGGTTCACAGCTGGTGTGATCTTATCTTCTTGAAAGCCCCTTATAACAGCATGTCTTAGAACCAGGCACAGTAGTGCATGTCTGTAATCCCAGGTCCTACAGAGATGGAGGCAGGAGGATCCCAGGTTTGAGGCCAGCCTGGGCAAATTAGTGAGACTCTGTCTCAAAATAAAAAGGGCTGGGCATGTAGCTCGGGGGTAAAGTACTTGCTTTGCATGTACAAGACCCTGGGATCAATCCTCCATAGGTAGGTAGAAAAATATTTTTAAGAATTTATAATATTCTGAAGACAAAAGATATTCAAGCAAGCTGACTTCACTACATCCATGGGCCTGTTGATATTCAGGAAGCAACCTGCCCTATTCTTGAAAGTGCGTGTGTCATTGAGATCATTGAATTTGGAGGATGACTCAAATCAACTTTGTTGGAGGATGTGAGCCTAACTCATGGATGCAAGTCCAAGAAGCAGAGTGGATCCTCCCCAGAGATTGACAAGGCATTCTTGAGCATCGTAGCTCTGCTCATTGGCTCATGCACTCTTTCTCTTTCTTTCTGACCCTGTGGTCTCTTGTTTCAGCTCTCTTTACATAAATTCTTTATTGATTAAAAAACTATTTGAGAGTCTACCATGGGCCATGCTCGCTGTTCATAGCAGCAAATGAAGCAGAATCCCTCTTAACTCGGTGCTTATACCTAAATAGTGAACAAGACAACAGACATGGATGTGCAGGAAACATGTCAGTTCTGTGAAGGAGAGTCCACAGCAGGGGATTGAGCTGGAGGACAATAGGGAAGGGAAGACCCCGCTGCTTGTGATGGGTGGCCAAGGACGTCCTCTCTGAAGAACTACCATAAAGTGACATTTGAGGAGCATTCATGTAATAGCACGTACAGACATCCATCTGGAAAGATCCTGATGGATGAAAGGCATTGCCTGGGCCTCATGTAGGAAAGGAGTGTGTGCTAATTTGGTGTCAGAGTGTAGTTGGAAACCAAGGGTGAGGAACAAGATGAAATCATAGTGGAGAGATCATCCACTCTCTTCCGTTTCCCCTGAAGATTGTGTTCCTTGCCATGGACTTATGGTCCAGTAGGGTCTCACCCAACTTGGCAGACCCAACTTCCAAGCCAATATTTCCCTTAGGATCCTCAGTCTCTGCCCTAATCCTGGGCTTCCCAAAGAGAGGATCTGATCAGATAGGCAGACTCTGCCTTTGGATAGGAGCCTCTGGGTCAGAAGGCAGCAACCAGAGGCTGAAGTAGAGTAGAGACAGGCCTGAACATGGCACCCTGAGGGGAAATAGAAGCAAAATAGAATGAGAGGGCGCTTGTGGACACAGGATGAAGACAGGCAGAAAGCAGGCGATACACTGAATTTTCCCTGACTTTAAGGAGATGAATGACCCTTGGCAGCTTTTAATCAGGGCAGGATCCACTTGTGAGCAACAGTAGTTCCTTTAGAGAATGAAGAAGCCCAAAGCTGTGCCCACATTCACCTAAGCAAGTACATAGCAGAGAATATCAGGCTTTCCGATGAAAAGGATTAAAATTGTCTATATTTTTTGATGCTACTTATGTTTCCAAGCATCAGTCTGGCCATTGAAATTTGTCCTGAATTAGAAGTAAGAGGAGACCTGTTTGAACTTTCGGGAAGTGCAGGCTCCTGGGACTCCCAGGGATGAGCGGCTCACTGCTCCTGCTGATTGCTTCCCAGTGGGAACAGCTCCAGGTTCATAATGCTGATTGTGTTGCTTTTTCTGAACTGTGGTTCAAATGAGTCCATAAATATTTGGTTTAACCCTCTTTGGGAACCGTAAAAAGTTGAACTGATGGAGGAGAAAGGAGTGAGTGGAAGCTGGAAAGAAAAGTTTGGCCAGTTCGTAAGAGATTAAGTCTGTCTATTCCAACAGTGTCCAAGGGCAAGATTAATTTATTATCCTTTTAGATGGCGGAACACATGCCAAGAGCTTCAAATTGTGCCATTACCTTGACAAAGCTTTGGGGAGCAGGGAGGTGAGAGCATTTAGAGATGTTGCTGCCAGGAATTTGATGTACAGAGGAAATGGGTGACCCTTCAGATACATATAAATCTGGAAGCCAGACATTGAAGTCCCTAATCCTGGCTCCGCCACCGACACAGACTTGAGATGAACATCCCTCAGTCCTCTTGGAGGGGTGCCGCTCAGAGAGTCCACATTGGGAGCTTCCCCATTGGTACCAGGCTCCATTATTCCCATGGGCACCCATGTCCAGCCCAGCATATGCCCATCAGTTGACCACATGCATATGGATCAAGGCTGTGGCCTCTGAATGGTTTGGTTCCAATCCAAAGTCGTCATCTAAGCTGATGATGACTAAGTTTTGGAGACTCCGTTTATCCCTCCATAAAGTGGAGATTAACATCAGTACCTATCTCAACAAGTTGTAAAACTAAATGCACTATTATGTGCAAAGTGCTTAGAATAATGTGCAATAGATAGCTGGGTTCAATAAATGGTGACCTGTGTTGTCATCAACAGGCATAACAAGAATACTTTCCTTAAATTATTGAGCATGCTTGTGTTCCTAGGCATCCTAAACCCTTGCCATACTTGTTTTAGGACAGGCATTGCTCTTGTTTTGCAGAAGAAGAGCATGAGGCTCAGAAAGGCCACACAACTGCCCATGTTGCGAGCTCTGACCTGGGGCAGACACGACACCTGTCTCACTGTTCTCTGTGTTTTAGTCAGGATAGGTCAGGCTCTGCTGTGGGGATAAGAAGCCCCAGATTTCTGTTGACCAAGGTAACACAGATCAGATTGAGCACCACAGTCACTGAGGGTTGTGCTCACCATTGTCTTCGTTCCTTATTTGGGACCCAGGTCAGTGAAATCATCACTATGTAGAGATTGCTTGTCAGCACGGGGAGGCAAAGGGACCTTGGATAAGAACACCAGAGCTCTTGAGGTTTTTGCCAGGAGTAAACCAAAGTGACACATGTCACTCTCACACTTCATTGACCAAGGCAAGTCAGATGGCCACAAGTGAGTGTAGGTGGCCATGGAAGGATAGGTTGAGGGTCCCAGAAGGGGAGGAGCTGGAGCCCATGAGGACAGCCTCAGGGACTCCTTTCTACCTCCATCAGTCTGATCCTTGAGTGGAAGAGATGGCAGGTAGAGAAGACCTAGTGACTTCACCAGAGATTGGGGGCCATCTTGATCCGTGGTAGAACAGCAGGAGGCAAGAGCAAGGAAGATATTCTGAAGGGCACAGGGAGCAGAGGCCTGGAAATCTCATAGTGCACCGGGAACCAGACTTAGGAAATGACTCATCAGCATCTCCACTTACTCTATAGACAAAAAGGGCTGCAAAATTGTGACAAATGGACTTTGGTGCCAGAGAGGTACAGCACAAGGACTGAGTCACAACTGTGACTTCTTCCTCTTTCTCTGCTGTAGCATCTCCTTCATCGCTTAGCACAGGGTTTGCAGTGTGTGCTGAACTGTGCGCCCTTGGGGGCTGGGAGTACTCTGGAGTGAAAAATGATCTTAATATTCTGAATGTAATAAAAGAAGGTGTGGAGGGAAGATAATGTGCTAGAGGAACTGTGTTCAAGAGGGAAAACGCCTTGGTAAATACAAGGGGACAGCAATTGACCACCAGGCAGGAGCCCAGCTGGGTCATTAAAGACAGGTGGGCTCCCACCAGAGCGAGGCAGGTCCCCCTTCCCTGTGTGAGGCTGTGGGGTGGGGGTGTTTGGAGAGAGCCATGAAAGGATGGCGAGTTCATGCTCAGAGACCCCCATGTCCTCCCAGGGGAGGGCCTTTGTGGTGGGCAGCCCTCCCCTCCTCCTGGTCTCTTAACCTTATAACCTTCTCCTCAGCAGCAAACACAGTGACAAATGCCTGGGAACACTTCCCGGCCACCCTGTGCAATCTGACATTTCCTCTGACACTCTGGGCACCACCTGGGACTGGTGACCACCTCACATGACTCCAGCCACTCGCCGGGCTCTGGTTCCCACCTGGCATGTCCAGGATCAAGCCCGGCCTGCTGTGCATCCCCAGAGACAGCCAGGGTGTTTCCAGGGAGAGCTGGGCTCGCATTTCCACTCAACAAAAGCCTGAGCCATCACCTTGTTCCAGGTGCTAGGTTTGGCCCTCGGGGACAGCAGCATGCACAATTAGACATGGCTGCTGCCCCCAAGAGCTTCCCGTCTAGTCAGAAAGATGGTGTCACATCACAAAATTCCCAGTTACGTGTTGTGAACAAGAGGCAGAAAGTTCCGGAAGCATATCCTTGGGGATTTAACTGTGGGGAGTAATGATTTGTCCCAATCTGGAGACTGAGGCTGTTGACCAGAGTTGTTTTCTATGATTCTCCAAGAGGTCCTAACCTGCCTTGTCCACCCAAACCCTGGAGGTGAGACAGGACAGGATATGAATCAATTATGTTCAAGTTCAAAGGCCTCTTTCTTTCCAGACATTGTGGATCTGGAAGTCAACATGTGAGCCAGGCAGGGAGGGATGGAACAGCTCAATTGCCATTATTAGAGGTGACAGACCTGGAGCCCTATGCCCTGTGCAGAGAAACCCACTGTGGTTTACCTGTGAGTTGAACATGTGCAGCGATGGTGCTACGTGCACTCACATCACCGCGTCACCCTCCTATCATTTCTAGAACGCTTTCATCTTTCTCAACTGAAGCTCCACACTCATGAAGCAATCATCCTGCAATCCCGTTCCTTGGTGAGGCCTCTTCTACCTTCTGTCTCTGTGGCTTTTATGCTCTGTGAACCTCAATAAGTGGATCTTGGAGGTTTTCTCCTTCTGAGGAGGCCTGACGCCCTCAGTCTCATCCATGCCATAGCAGGCATCAGAATCTTCTTCTTTCTCAAGGCTGAATACTATTCCATTGTGTGCATCCACCATGTTCCACTGATCCCTTCATCTCTTGGTGGTGGCCTGCATTGCTGTCCCACCATGGTCACCGTTTGGACATGCACAGAATACTCATTCTTTCCCTGTATCTGCACATGGATCGTTTAGTAATGATATTGTGGCAGGCCAAAAGTAAGTCTTTTAAAAAACTTTCAAAAGTAGAAATTTCATAAGCCTCATTATCATATAGTAAATTGTAAATAATTAAAATCCCTATAAACACATAGAAATTTAGAAATGCTGTACTAAAAATAAATAAATAAATACATAAATAAAATAAAACCCTGCAGCCCTGACAAAATGACCAAAACAGTATAAACTATAAGAATAAAAAAGCAACAATAAAACGCAATGAATGTTGAGTGCTTTAGAACGAGGCCTGGGGTCAGGTGAATGTCTTGGATAAATCAAGAAGGGGCCTGGGGGTAGGAATGACGGTGACCTGAGATAGCCATCATCACCCTAAGTACATGTGTGAAGACACACACACAAAAGGAGGGAAACAAAGACGCACTATGACTTCTCGTGAGGAGGCCACAGGGGGACACAGGGCTCCTCATCCTGTGGTGCTGGGGCTCCCGCCGCAGGCTCCATCCTGCCCTGTCCTCTGCATCTCCAAGGGATGATGGGAATAAGTCGGTGAGGACCAGCCCTGATCCACACAGTGCTGTCCAGCTACGACTCTGGGGACCGCCTGGGCAGGGCCCAGTGTGCCTCCACTAGGGCACTGGGACCAGACACTGGGCTGTCCTTAGTTCTCCATGTTAGCTTGTGGCCTAGAGGTGGAAAGGGGCTGACCAGCATGTGGGCAGGAGCAGGAATGGACATCACAGCTGCTCAGACTGCCAGATGCCTGCACGTCTCCAGTCCAAAGGCACACAGGTCCAACCCACAACAGAACCGGTCAGGGTTCACAGACGCCCTTGGAAGACCAGTCTAAGGATACACACCAACGCCCTTCAATAAGTATGGGTGAAGGCTGTTTTCTCTATGAGCAAAGAGTAGAAGGCCTATTCTAAACAGCACGTACACAAGCTCCAATGAGTCCTCTCCTATGTTTTTAATAGTTATCCTTCACTGTATTAATAATACAGGATTGCCAGGTGGGGTGGCACATGCCTGTAATCCCAGCAGCTCAGGAGGCTGAGGCAGGTGGATCGCAAGTTCAAAGCCAGCCTCAGCATCTTAGCAAGGCCCTAAGCAAATCAGCAAGACCCTCTCTCAAAATAAAAGATTAAAAAGGACTACGGATGTGGCTCCATGGTTAAGGATTCCTGGGTTTGATCCCCAGTACAAATATAATTATAATCAACTTTCCCTGTATCTGCACATGGATTGTGTGTGTGTGTGTGTGTGTGTGTGTACTTTTTTATAAAACTGAATATACCATAAGGAAAAATACCCTTACTACCTTCATGCCCAAAGCACAATATAATTCACGTGTGTTTTATTCTCTTTGGTAATTTTTTTGGGGGGAGGGCTTTAATTATTTTCTAGTTTACTTCAAAAGGGGGTCTCTACTTAAAGGGTCCCTTTCCCAGACTATAATGATAGGAAGCGTCCCTTTTTGACTCTTAGGTACCCCCAGATGCTGGGAAGCTCACTCTGAAGCATCACAATGAGAGAAAAAGTGCTGGTGTTGCATACAAACATTGATTTCATTTTCAAAAAGAGATAACAGTGCAACAGGCCTTATTTTTATTTTTAGTTTGTGAGTTTATAAAGCATTTTACAGTCATATAAAAACATGCAAATAAAGTTGTACTTCTTCATTTAAAGCATTAATCAAGTGTCTTCTGTGTTCCAAACCCAGGGAAAGTGAAAAAGAATGAGAAATCAATAGCCAAGGGGCAGTGACCACCCCCACCAGCCAAGAGCAATCTGTTCTCTGTGCTTCACAGACCAGGCAGTGAGGAGGCTAGGGCCCAGAGGAGGGCCAGGGTAGGTATCCATGGAGCAGGGCAGGGGACAGGAGAAGCTAGGTGTGGGTAATCCTCAGCCCTGAGTCCAGGAAGGTACTCCATGAGGAGGGGACCCCAGCAGACAGGGAGGGGAACCAGAGTTCCGTGAAATGGTCCAGAGAAAGTGGGCAAAGGTCAAGAGGTCTGTAGCTCCCGGTGGCCAGGCAGGCAGAGGTCCATTGAGGGGGGAGTGCCTCTGGGAGTTTACCTGTGAAGGCAGTGGGGAGCCACAGGCAGGCCTGGTCAGACTAGGGCTTGCATTTCTGAATGGCCGCTCTTGTTGTGATTAGGAAAGGAGATGGCAAAGGGACTCAGACCTTGAGGCCAATCCAGAGACCCCAACACTCACTCACACATGGTGGAGCTACTTATTAGATACCAATTGTGTACCACCACTGTTCTGGGCCTTGAGAACAAACAGGCAAGGCCCTCTAGAAACCTGAGCCAAGGCGCTGACCATGGCGGGCACCGGGCACTGGGGCAGGGCTAGAGCAACAAGATCCCCAGATGACACCGCTGTTTAACATAGTGGTGTAATTTCCAGACTGAGATCCGGGGACCGGTGCCAGCACGACTAAGGGAGAGCTGGGACCCCCGAGCATCCCCAGGATGCGCCATTGAAACCACACTTCAGTAATGGCCATGGCAGGTGCTGGGTCTTGGATCAGAACAGGGTGGTTGTAGAAGAACTGGTGGCATCTGAGTACACAATTCTGTAGCACAATTAGTAAGGAGCATCAGCACTGCCTTCTCAGTGGTGGCCAAGGTCCTGTGGTTAAGTAAGGTGTTCACATCAGGGGAAACCAGGGGAAAGGCACGTGGGAGCTCTACCCTCTCTATATTTCTGTGAGTCTAAGATCACCCGCCTCTGCAAGCACCGTCAGTAGAAAAACTTCAGATCATTCTCAGATAACGATAAACACTCAAAACTGCCACATGTTCTGAGTGTAGACATGCAGATGTAAACTCATGGAAAAATGCCTTAAAAACATGTCCAAATGAGCAGGGCATGGCAGCACACACCTGTAATCCCAGCGACTTTGGAGGCTGAGGCAGGATGGCAAGTTTGAGGCTAGCCTCACTATCTTAGGGAGATCCTGTCTCAATTTTTTATTTTAAAGCCAAAAGGACTAGGAATACAGCTCAGTGGTAAAGTTCCCCTAGATCACTACCCATAACAAAATAACAAAATGAAAAATGCCATATGAATTAATATCATTAGTTCTTTGCAGGAAAGAATGGAGGTGGGACCAGGAGTTAGCAGGGGAACCAAAGGGGACATTGGCTCTGCCCAGAGCGTTACCCCCCTGAAGGTGTGTGCAGCAGGAAGGACCCTCAGACCCAGCCCAGCAGCCAGGACCCACCCCAGGCCTCACACCTTCCCAGCCTCCGCATCGATGGCCAGGGAGCCCCAGTGCCAGGGGTGCAGCAGATGACCCCTGGCCCCTGGGTTCATGTTCTTTCGTTCTTTCTCACCATTAACTCCCTTTTCCATTTCAACTCAGAGGACAAGGAAAGAAAGACTCCCACTCCAAGAAGCCATGTCTCCTTAGGAAGGGTAACAGGAAAGCCGGCTTCTGGGGAGGCTGAGTGCAGCAGGGTGTGCACAGCTGCTGTGGACAGGGCTACTCTGGCCAGAGGAGTGCCGACTGCTCACCTTCCCTCTCCGCAGACAGCAGCAGCTGTTGATGGGCAGGCTCAGCTGCTGCGGAGGACTGGGCACAGTGGGGACAGCACCAGGCCAGCTTCAGGAGCCAAGTGTGGTACCCTGAAGGTTGTCTGCAGCCACACTTGATTGGCCTGGGACCAGGGTGGCCAGGCTAGGGCTGGTAGCCATTGCCCAGCTCTTCTCCCCCAGCTCAGGGAGGCAGGAGTGAGTCTGTGCCTGGGTCCCTCTGAAGTCCTGAGGGTCCAGGAGGTCAGAGAGGCAGTGGTGATTCTGGGCCTGAGCACCCTCCTGAGGCGACCCTGAGCTGGGAGCCCAGATTCCCCAGGAAGATCCACCCTCCCCCTCTGCTTCCCTCTCCTGGGGTCCTCCAGGCCCAGGGCCTTTCATACATGTTGAGATGCTAGCCTGTACCTTGGGGAAAGCAGCAACTCTGTTTTACTGAGGTCTTAGGAACCAGATTTTGAAGTTCTTGTTACTGCTCTGTTTGGAGGTAATGGAGGGATTGAACCCAGGACCACCTACCTAACCACTGAGCCACCTCCCCAACCCTTTTTATTTATCATTTTGAAACAGGGTCTCTGTAAGTTGCTTAGGGCCTCACTGAGTGTTAAGCCTGGCTTTGAACTTGTGATTCTTTTGCCTCAGCTTCCCAAGTCACTAAGATAACAGGTGTGCATCACTGCACCCAGCTACTGCTGTGTTTAAAACTGGCCCAGAAAGAAGGTGGCAACAAACCCAGTGTATTTTCAGCAGAAATCTCCAAAGAACAGTTGATAAACCTATCTTCACCAAGAACATGCACCAGCAGGGACACAGTCAGCTATAGCAGTGGCCTCGGCTGGGAAGGGGGGTGTCAGGATCATAAGAGGGGCTTGTGCAAGCGCCAATTGCCAGTCTCTGCTCTCTGAGTTTCTGAGGCAGGGGGCCTGGGAATTTGCATTCCAACCTATTCCCAGGTGATGCTGTGCTGGCTGGCATAGCCAGTTGTGCTGGAGAGAAGGAATCCTGCCCTACTTGTGTGGGTGGTCACACTCTGGGGACAGCATCCCTGGCTGTGATTGCTCCTTTAAAATGGAGCCAGGGCCAACATATTTTCTAAAAGGCAGGCTCTTAGGAGCTCAGAGGGAGGCTGTGAGCAGAGGCCTGGAGTCGGTGCCTGGCACCCTCCCTGGGGATAGGTTGTTTTGATCCAAAAGTAAGTGCTAATTGAACAGGGTCCTCTCTCTCTGACACCTGCTTCCATGAGGTCAAGTGGCTCCCGCTCTCTGAGGCAGGAGGAGGAAATGATCCAGAACTGACCTTGGCAGCAATGGAAAAAATTGCTCAGGAGAATTTCTAAGTCTAAAATTGAGCTGTGGGTGCCGAGCAGCAGGTAGAGATCTGGAGGTGGTGTTTGCCCCCAGGGCCCATGATGCTTCATGACTTCCAGAAAGTCAGGGTGCTGTGCTCCCCACCCCTCCTGAGCAGGGAAGGGCCAAGAAAGAGCAAAGACCACCGAGGCCTCTCCCTGCACGTCCTCACCTGTAGTCCTGTGGCAGGCAGGTGGGGCCAGAAGTCCCTTCCTGGGAATGTGGTCACTCCCTAGCTACTGCAGGACACCATGTCCTTTTCCACTAGACTGTACTGTAGGTGGGCAGGGTCTGTCTCAGGTATGCGTGGAGAAGGAGGCGGGGTTTGAGTCCATGCTGGGGGAAGTCCATGCTGGGGCATGGCAGAACGGTCTGTGCCTAGCTGTCCCAGCTCTCTTCTCTCTTCTTGAACCAGAGAGGTTTGAGAGTTTTGTTTTTAGAAAGGAAATCTGTTCCCGTAGAGAGGGATTCATTTTTTTTTTTTTATCAGAGCTAGATGATTTTTATGCCTGGAAGTGTCCAAGTGACCCACTGAACAACATCATGCATTTTGTTGTGATTATCACAATTAGCCTTGCAATTGCTGGCTGTCATTCACTGGGCCCCTCCTGTGTACTTTCCACTGTCTCTTTAGACCCTGGGATCCCTGGGACATTGGCCTGTTACTCCCATCTTACAGATGAGGAGAGCCTCAGGGGCATGAAGGTCCACAGTGGTCACTGGCACAGCTAGGACTGGGACGCCTCTGTCTGAGCAGTAGCACTCCTCAGTAAGCAGCACCGGTTGGTGTCTGCCCCGCCGTGTACCGGGCTCTTGGCCAGGAGTTGGCATCTAGTAGTGATCCCCGTAAGCTGTGGCTCTAGACCTCCTGGAGCCCCCCAGCAGGGGAAGTAGGTCAGGAGAAGATGTCAGGTGCATTAAATCAAGGCAAGTGGTGATTAAAAATGCTTTTCGCCACAAGGTATCACATGCCTTATTTGTAATGATCGTATTTTCCATTAATCTTAAAAATGCAAGCAGAGGTAATTGGCGTTTAATTAAAACCTTCAGAGTATTTCAATAAAGAACATTTTAAACCAGGAAAAAACACAAAACATCAAACAAAACAAACAAAAAAAATTGTCTTGTCCTTTGGAACTCAGCCTTCCAGCCAGGTAAACCATCAAGTTCATGCTGCCTTAGGCACCACTGCCACCTGGTGTCAGGCAGCAGAATTGCAGGTGCAGGCTTGGAGACATCCACCGATTCTGGAGGGTGCAGATTGACCTGCACCTGGCCTGGTTGACTATTTCAGTAGGTGATGGTACATGTGGAAAGTGGTTGTAGCTGGTTCCAAGTCAGCTTTATTTCAGCTCCATGTCACCAACTGTCTGTAGTGTTTGTGACGTACAGGTTATTTCCTTATGATCAAATCAACATTTGTAAATTCTTGTGATAAAGTGAGATTAGATATATAGAGATAACCTGGGTCTAAACTCTAGAGCCATAAAATGAGATTAGATATAAAGAGATAACCTGGGTCTAAACTCTAGAGCCATAAAGTGAGATTAGATATATAGAGATAACCTGGGTCTAAACTCTAGAGCCATAAAGTGAGATTAGATATATAGAAATAACCTGGGTCTAAACTCTAGAGCCATAAAGTGAGATTAGACATATAGAGATAACCTGGGTCTAAACTCTAGAGCCATACATGGTCTCTGACTTCCCTTGGCCTCACCATTTGTCCTTGTGGTCCCTTATGCCTGGTACGACCTTCTTTTCCCTTTACATTTTTTTTTTCGTGTGTGTGGAGCTGGGGATACTGTTCAGGACCCAGCCTGTGGTAGGCAGGTGATCTGCTGCTGAGCTACCCCCCAAATCTTCCACCTTTACCTTCTGAATTTACTCTTCAAATATCAAATCCAGGTCAACAATCTGGGGAGAATTTCCTTAAAGTAAATTCAGAAATGACAGTGTCACATAGCAGAGACATGGAAGATGTGGCTCTGGATCCCAGCTTCATCTTTTGGTAGCTGTGACCTCAGCCAACTTGATAAATGTCTCTGTGCCTCAGTTTTTACCCACTAAGTAGGAATAACCGGGGTGGGGGGGAAACACCTTCCCCAGCATTATTTCAAGATTTAAAGAAAAAAAAAAAACAGATCTGAAGAGCTCCCTCACTCTGAGCCTCTTACCTGTGTATGTAGGGGGCGGTTTTGCTGTGGCCGGGACGTCGTGTTGCCCATGACCACTGGATGCCCATGAAGACCTGGCCCTTATCAAGGCCCCCCAGTGTAGGATTGTGAGCAAATGGTTTACATTACCTGTTTAGTTTTGCTTGCAGAGGAGAAAAATCCATCTCCTGAAGTTAAAAATAGTATGAATGTCCAACTTTGAACTTCCTGCTGTTTTTGCTCTCCTCAATCCATCACTGTCTCCTCCACATGGTGCACTCCCCATGCCCGACAAGCTGCAGAGATCCACGTGTTAGCATGAAAGGTAGTTTTGCAAGGCTCTTTTGGGTAATGCTGCTGTAGGCAAATCCCAGTCCATCAGGCACCTTTGTGTTGGCACCTGAGAGAGAAGACTGGTCCCCAAGTGTTGTTGGCAATGTACTGTCTCTGTATCTTCCAGACAGTCTTAAATGTCACTCTGTTTCTCTGACCAGGAAGTCGGTAGTGACAGACCTGAAGGGTCCAGGATCCAGCTCACTGGAAAGGGAGTGGATCAAGAGCCTAAAGGAATTTTCAGAATCAATGAGAACATGGGCAGTGTCTCCATAACACGGACCTTGGACAGAGAAGTGATGGCTACTTACCAAGTGAGTACTCTCGCCACACACCCTGTGCGCACGGACATGGCTTCCGAAGGGTTTTCTTTCTGCTGAGTGATCATTGCTGAGCCTCACCAAACCCAAGATTGTGTCGCTTCAGTGTGTCTCTGTAAGTGCTGGATGGATGTGGATCCAGAGAGGGTAACAGGGAGGGTCCCTATCTTGTCAGTGGAACCCCCAGAGCTGATCGGATTCTGGGTCCTGGAGACCAAGAGAGACACTTAAGGGCAGCTCAGAGGAGGCCTGAGCCTTTAGATAACTTTGCTTTCCAGAAACCAGCTTGCTGATCAAGAGGTGTAAACCCTTGGACGTGACAGGTGCATCCTTAGAATTCTATGCTAAAGACCTTGAGAGAATGCTGTAAGATTTTTGTTCAATGATCGTACAGCAGGACATGGTCCTTAAAGTGGAAGAATTGCTTGGTGCTCAGCAAAAGGATCAGATTGTGGCTCTGTGCCAAGGCAGTGTTCTGCTGCCATGTAGAATCCTCTGGAAGGAGTGTCAGCTATGTGGGGAGATCCAAGGTACCCCATGGAAACAGAGCACTCACTCCGACACATCCACTATGAAAGAGAAACCAGAGTGCTCATGGTTGGGCTGGGTGTGCTGGATTCCTCTTTGGTTTCCTTACCCGCCCCGCTGGTTTGCTGTGGGTTCTGAGTGAGCAGAAGGTGGTTTGAGGTGCTGGAGATGTGAGGTGCTGGACAGATGTAAGGGGCTGGGGTGATGCACAGGGAAGCCCTGCCAGGCAGCAGATCCCTGCTGAGCAGCGCACCCCAGATCCTCAGTGGAGTAGGAGGCACCTCCCAGGTTCCCACTCCAAAGCCTGGCTGAAGGGTTTTCTGAGCATCTGCAGGGGCACCACCTGTTGGGGGGCACCAAAGATGAGGCACAAGTCCTCAGCGTAGGCCCAGTGGGGTCTCTGGTTGCTATAGAAATAGAACATTGATTCCCTTAGACATTCCCAGCTCTGGCTGGCCTCGCCAGGAACTAGAAATCACTGGCAGCAGATTATGGATAAATGCACCCTTCTCTTTCCATGCCTGCCTTGGGGATACCCCTGAGGTTTCAGGTGCAAGGAACTGAGGAAAGGCATGGCGTACTTCAGTGTGCATGGCACAGTGGTTGTGACCTCCTGGGCCAGGGAAAGGCCATCCAAGTCAGCACTGCCGTTTCCTGACCTGAGTGATCTCAGGCAACCCACTTACTCTCTATGATCATGTGACTTGTCCTTGAAGGATAGATAGAATTCACACCTCTAAGGACAGTAAAAGATGAAGTAAAGTTATTTTGCAAACGTTTGGCACAATGCCCAACACTTAGCAGGTACTCAAGAAATCTCAATAAATCAAAGCTACTCTTGGTAATTATTTTCCTTTATATTTCTGAATTTTTCAGTTAAGTTCTTCAAATTTCTAACATCAGCTTCCTAAGTCCAATTCTGAGAAGGTTGACATCTGCCACAGACATGATTTCTCATTCTGATGTTAGACAAATATTCCAGCCTTTGCTGCCCCTCCTCATTCAGTATCAGAGGGGGATTTGGTACGAATCTGTGCTCAGGAGCTCCCTGGGGGATTGGAGACACAGGACAAAGGACACAGGACACGCCTCTCTCTGCCATGGCCACACCACCTGCTTTGTCCCTGCAGAAACACCTGGATCCCATGCAGGCCTCTAGCTGCAGGCTCTCAGGTACAGGAAAGCGGCTGGCCAGGGGTGGGCTGTAAGCTAGCTGCCAGCGGTGGTGGCCTCACACAGATTCCTGGTCCTCCTGATCCCAAGGAGACCCAGGCCACACTTGGGAGGGTGGGCTTTCACACCTGTGATCTTACCTTCTGCTGTCATTATGGTCCTGTCAGTCATACTGTGGTGGTGACTCAGAAAGAGCTCTGAGTCACAGGAGACAAGGAGCTTGGGTTGAGAGCCCCAGCTTTGTTGGTGGCCCTACTGGGTTCAAAGTTTTGACTCTGCTATGGGCTGAGCCACAAGAAATTGCCATTTGGTAGGTGAATGAAGGGAGAAGGTCAGCACTCATGTTTCTTCCCCATACCCGCTCACCTTCGGCAGGTTATGCAGGTCTAGGTCTGTTGTCCCTTCCTTAGGGTGCAAATGGGATCAGGGTACCATCTCCCCAGGGTGTGAGAGCCAGCAGGTAGGGATTCAGTGTGAGGCTCAGTCTATCAGTTGGTGCTGGAGCTGGGAGCCATGCTGTCACATGTCAGTTGACAATTGAAGCTCCCTGTGGGCACAGCAGAGTGGCAGCACTAGGTGTCCAGGTGGCAGTCAGACAAGTGACAGAGCGAGCAAGTAGAAGAGGGTCGGCCAATGAGGCAGCCTCCAAGGCATGGCCCCAACTGGCAGCATACCAAGCCCAGCGGTGGGCTGGATCAGAAGCCCTGGGGGAGGGTCCTGCCTTCTGGGATTTGACACACCCTCCGGGTCTTTCCAAGATTCCCTGAGAGCCACTGGTCTAAATATTCTCACATTGACATCGGTACAGCCATTGGATTTATTAATCCATCTCCATGAAGGTGACCTTTGAGCCAACATCCTTACTGTCCTGCAGGCACTGTGGCCATGCACACGTCTCCAGTGCCATGCCTTGTCCTGGAGAGCCCTCTGCCCAGCCCAGGCTCCTCAGAACTGCCTTCTGCTTTTTCCATTGATGACTCGGGAGCCAGGCAAATTTGACCAGGCTCCTCTCTGGGGCCACCTGACTTGGGAGGGCTGTTAAAGGCAGCCATGCTGAGTCTTTGCTGATTTCTTAGAAACCAGCCTGAGGCCAGAGAATCAGGTGTCTCCAGAAGATCTAAGCTGGTGCCACCAACTCCTAAGGGGGACACAGGCCTGGGCTCACAGAGCCAGCCATTCTGCCCTTAACACCCATGGTCTTCAATGAGGCTTTTGTGGTTCTTTCCTCCATGTTGGACTCTCCTGGAGACAGCGCTTGCCTAGCATGCAGGAGAACCTAGGGTTGCTCCCTAGAACCACCAAAACAAAACCAAGCTACCAGCCTAGGCTGCATCTCCAACCTCAATTCAGAACATCTTGGGTGTGAAAGGCACCAGTATGCTATCCAGCCTCTCCAGGCATCTCCACGGTGAAGCCAAGAGAGAGAGACACCGAGTCAATATTACGCATCCACACCACACTGTAATCATAACTAGATAACTAGCAATGACACCCACCACGTAGGTGTGTTGAGAACATCAAATGATGAGCTAACGTAGGAGTTTCTAACATAATAGTAGAAAAATCATCCTGTTTCCCCTCAATCAACTGCTACCTGAAGCTAACTACTTTCTAATGTCTCTTTTAAAAGAAATAGGAATGCAGAGAAACAAATGAATAGTTGTCTTCTGATGGCTTTAGAAAATAAGTAATTCAGGGTTTAGCGGCAGCCTCTCCACCCCCCAGCTCCTCCGAGCATCTCCTTCAGCTTTCGGGTTCAGCTTTCCACATTTCCGAGCACTTCATTTTGCAACCTGGCCTTATCTGCCAGGTGCAGCTGCTGAAACTGAGGCATGAAGAGGTGGAACGGCGCTGCCTTGGCAGCCCGATGCCTGGATTAGGCTGCAGAGTTGCTGCTGCCTGATTATTTATTTGGTCCACTAAGCAAAGCCGAGTCCTCACTCAGCACTGGGGAAACACATTTTTCTCAACTTCATTAGCACAGACTCCTCCAAAGAGGCTCAACTTGACTCCTGGCAAGCGAGGGAACCCCATACCCTTCCACTTGCTCTCCCCTCCCCTCCCTGGGCTTGCATCCCAGCACCTGGCAGGCTCAGCAGGACTTTGTGGAACCAGCCCAAGGCCAGATTCTCCTTGTTGACTTAGGTGATGAAGTCTAGTCGGCTTCATCACTGCTACCTCTTCAAATGACTTGGTGGCATTTTCTCTCAAGGTACTGAAGCATTACTCAGAACTGGAGAGCCTCGGGGTGCAGCGAGAGCAAGTCAAGTGGCCCACAGCTCTGAGGCCAGCCTTCGCAAAACCTCCTGCTCTTTCATTACCCCTCCATGATGAGCTTGGTGGCAGCCCCTCTGAGCCAGGACCCCACACATGCAGATAGGACATCCATGCCAGACCCCATCACTACCACCTCTGCTTTCACCAACATGCATAAAGAAATTTATTTATTTATTTAGGTGGTGGTGCTAGGAATTGAACCCAGGGCCTTGTGCATGCAAGGCAAGCCCTCTGCCAACTGAGCTATACCTCCAACCCTAACAAATTTCATTTTTAATTTGCTAAGATGAGCAGAGGAGGGAAGGAGGGGTTCGTTGGGCTGTGGGCTCAGAGGTGAAATAGACAGAGGCTGGCTTACTCTGTGGGTCAGAGGCTTGGAGGCTGCACGTGATTGAAATTGTTGGTGAGAAACTCTGAGACTAAGGTGGAGCCCATTAAAGTAATTTAGAAAGACTGAGGAGGAATTGGGGCTCCTGCACCGTGGCTGTAAGGCCAGGACAAAGGTTGATGCAGCTGGGAAGAGTCCCCCCAGGCGCACCTTCAGCACAGCAGCAGACCACCACCCACAGTGAGGCTCCTGCCAGGTGGCTCAGGAGAGGGAGGAGAATGCTGTAGTTGGTAGTTGGTGGCTTGGAGGCAGCCATTCATCAGGGACCCCTGTGAAGCCAGCCTGGGTCCCCAGGAAATACCCTGGAGATAGTGTTGGGAGGTGGAGGGGACTGAATTCCCCCAGCAGGTCAGAAGCTGGGAGTCCTGGGCTCAGGGACCACCCAAGTGTGGCCCACTGCCCTCTGGCTCACCCTCCTCGCCTGAGCTGGCTGCCCAGAGCTTGGACCTGGCTGCAGCAAGTGCTCCACACACTGGGGTTGAAGTGGGGAGAAGCTGAGAGCAAATGCTCAAGGCGTGAAGGAGCGGCCTCGTCCAGCTGGGCCTCCTGCCCCAGTGCGGAAAAGGACAGGAAAACGAGCGGCAGGGGCCAGCAGTGGGGCTGGGAACATCAAGGGAGCCCATGTGCCAGGGCAGCACGTGCCCACGGCCCCTTCAGGCAAGAACTTGGCTCAACAGACTCATCACAGGCCCGACGAGGGCCACGCCTTTCCTAGGTGCCAGGAGAGAGCAGCCACCCACCTGCAGCCTGCGTCTGGCCTCATGGACCCTCGGTGACTGGGTACTAGTGAGTACTCAGCACTGGGGGCAGGGTGGGGTCAAAATGAGCTGAGAATAAACAGAAAGACAGGAGTGCTGAGGGGAGGGTCCGCTTGGTCCAGGAAGGCCTTGATGGGAGGTGACATTAGGGGGAGCCTGATGGAAAGTCCCCTGAGGGACCCATGACATCAGGGTTTCCCAACCAGGGTCAATTCTGTCCACGGGGTCATCAGGTACTATCTGGAGATGTTTCTGGTGTCACAGCTGGGGAGGCTGTGAGCCAGCTCATGGGCCAGGGTGCTGCTCAGCGTCCTGACCTGCCAGGCAGTCCCACATGTCAACCGAGTCCTGTTTGCACCTGCGTCGGACTGGCCACTTAGCAGGTTTGGACATATTTCTTGGTGTGTTTGCTCAGATACTCAGTTGGCTCAACGGTTTGAGAAGTCTGTGTCCACCTGTGGGCACCACAAGGGACATGATCCCTGACCTTGTCAAGTCTATCGTCCGGCCTTGTAACAAATAAATTCCACCCCATGACAAGGGGCAGGGAGCAGGAACAGACTCAGAAGGACATGAGGTCAAAGCAAGGGCTCAAGAACAGAGAGCCAGGTGAGAGGGAGGGGATAGGGCAGGAAGAGGGTTCTGAGATGGGACAGAAGAGAGTCCGGCCCTCCAGGATGGGCAGGCCGTGTGGGCAGTGGGAGCACAGGAGGGCGGGAGGAGACAGGGAGGGAGGCTGCACAGGTTCCCCTGAGGACGGGGCAGCTGCTGGAGGACTGCAGGCTGCAGACTGGCCTGACCAGATGCGGATTAGACGCGGACAGTCCCGCTAACCACATCGAGGAGCAGGAGGCACTGAGTCCTGTTTCTGGGTCTCTGGACCCACAGTGACAAGTATCAGATAAAGACCATTTTCAGTGAGGAACCTGGGAGGTAAAAGGGCTAATCCAATCCCTACCAAGACAGTATGTCCCCTGGGTGGACAGTGCAGAAATTGGAGTGGCGTGGTCACACAGCCTTGCAGGGCAGGGTAAGGAGCTTAGGTTGTGTTGTAGGGAAGCCTTGGCCTCAGAGGTTTTCAGTAAGGGAGTGACAGCCAATTTGCATTTCAGGAAGACAAGATTTATTTGAACAAGTCAACAATAACATCCAAATTACCATGAAATAGGAATTAATTCAAAATCACACTCATTTGTTGAGAACCCACTACCTACCAGGCACTGGGGGAAAAGTGAATAAAGGAAAAATCTTGCCTTCCCCTGAGCTCTGCCTCTGAAAGCCATTCTTCATTTCTAGACCTGTGTGTGGAGGGCAGAGGGTTTTAGGTGTTGCAGGTCCTCCGCGCTCAGTCTGGCTCAGTCTCCAGGCCAAGAAAATACTCTTTTAAACTCCAAACTTCCAGTGCTTTCTGCTGCAGGGGTTTATCGGTGGGCCATCTCAGAATTACTTCTTGCAGCTGCTGGCCAGAGCTGTTGGCTGTTGATTTGTCTGATTAGATCTTTATTATGAGGAGGGCTTATCATTGCTCACAGTGAAGCACTAGGTACCAAAACATCATTTCCATGTTATCCTTCTTTCTTCTGATGATGCAGATGATGGCATCAGGGGTTCCTGTAAGCATCGGGGCCTATGTTGGAAAGATGGCCTGCTCACCAGAACCCTGGCTGATGCTCTGCAGCTCAGGGGTGTGTTCCTGCCAAGGGGCAGAGCTGGGCCTGTTCATTGTGTCAGAACAGAGGCTGTGGAGCTGGACTGGGGGAATGCAGCCTCCCAGGATGATGGCTGAGCCTGGGGGTGCGGGTGAGGCAGGTTGTGGGGTGTTGCCAGGAGGCTGCTGGGAGGAGAGCCCTGTGCTCTTTTGAAGTTGACCTTGTTCTCCTTTGATTGACAACTAGTTCTTGGGAACAGCACTTGGCCAGAGGGTTTGAAAGGCTCATAAAACTGGCCCTGGGCCTTTCACAATGAATCCCGAATACAAGCCCAATCCTGAGCTCTGCTGAGGTCACGAGGTTCCTGCTCAGTGTCTGGGCCCTGTACATGGAGGCTCTGGCCATCAGCAAGGAGTCTTGCCTCTACAGTGGTGTTGACCCGGGATGCTGTGCAGGAAGCACCCCTGCACCTCACAGTTACTGGGGCAGCCTGGTGGCATGGGGGCAGTGCCACAGCATGGCCATTTTCTCCTCGAGCTTTGTCTCCTGATGTCCTAGTCCCAGATCTGCCAGACATCTGGGAAGCCATCCCAGTTGGCATGGAACTAGGGGAAGAGGTGTTTCTTGGGAGCACACAGTGGGGGTGCATTCTCTTTGTCCCCTGCAGGAGGTCCTGTCCCTGAGGGAGAGGGAGGGGACCTGTGGTATGAGTCTGCAGTGTGGGTCCATCCAGAATGGACATCCCCTCACATGCCTTTGTCTTCCCTGGGCTCCGGCCTCACCCAGCCCTCTAGGCTGAGTTGGGTCAGGGAGAACATAGGAAATGAGGAAGGCCGTCTCCTGGAACACAGAAGCCTCTGGAGACTCTGTACCTGTGGTCCCACTGAGAAGCCCCATTCTCTACCCAGCCCACCCTCAAGCCCCAGGAAAAATTACTTCAATGGACTGGGGAGGTGGGGTCAGGTCATGACATGCGGGAATGCAGGCATGGCACGGGGGAGGGGTGGAAGGAGAAGGCCCTCACTGACACCAGGCTCTTGTCCTGGGGGCACAGCTGGTTTCTCCAGGGCTCCCTGCTGACCGGGAGCAGCCGGGCCTTTTCCTGAACATCAGCCAGGGGCTTTGTGAGGGTCATTTTCTTCACACAAGTGGGTGTCAGGGAACAGCGGGGCCATGGTTCCCAGATGTGTTTCTGGGGGAATGTCCAGCTCCAAGCACTGTAGCCACCTCTTAGCTCAAGGTGGCCCCCCAAAGTGACCTGTGCAGGGCCATTTGTCCACTACAGGGGCAGGGGCTGCTAGACCAGACAGCTCCAAACAGATTCCTACTCTGGGCCGTGAAGCCCCACCCACCCACTATGTGCCCTTCCTGACAAAGCTTCAGGGTTAAGGTCCCCGCTGTCCTGGGGACACTGGCCTAGGTGGGAGGAATCTGAGAATGAACCAAACATCTTTGCAACCTGCCGCCCTCTCAGGTGCTTATGTTCCAAAGGACCATAAAGGTAGAGGCTGTTTTTGTCCATTTTTGATGGGGAAAGTGAGGCTTCAGGAAGTGTCAGGAAGGAGGTCACATGGTTGGTAAAGAATCAAGTGACAAATGTGCCTCCTTCCCTCCTGAGCCCAGGCTCCCACACTGGCCCCACCATACACCAGGCTGGGGCTGCTCACTGTGAACCATGATTCTCCATGGCCAGATGCTGGCTGCGGACGGGTGGCCATGTCCAGAGACACTGGGTACCTTAGGGCCTTGGGGTGCTCTGCCTCAGGAGGGTGGAGGCCAGGAACATCTGCACACATCCCACACATAGGACGGCCGATCCGAAGGGTGGTCTAGCCCCCGTGACAACGGTGTGGCTGCCACCGCTGTGTGGCTGAGAAACCCTCAGGAACCCTGAAGCCATGAAGCAAAGTCGTCTTGTGGGTGGCACCCTTTCAGCTGGCACCTTGGCAGGCAGGTGCGCCTGGCCAGGGTCCCCGCCCTGACACTGAGTCCTGTGACGCGGTTATCAGAACTCACCACTGCCCATTTTTCATCCTGTGTTGTGCTGTTTTAATTTTTTTTTTCATTGCAGAAGACAAATTCAATTTCCTTCCTCCTGAGGGGAAGCTAATTCCAGCAAAGGCCATTTGTCTTTGGTACCTTAAGATCTGGATAATTTACTGCAAGTTTGTTTTTTATTGAAAATTATGTAGATATTATTCAGAAACACAATTTCCAACTCTATGGCACACTTAAGCGGATTCTATTCTAAGTGCTAATGTGTGTACTGAGGAGATCTGCTGTAATGTGCATTTCTTAAAGATTTTGTTTTTTAATGACTCACTGCCTTTGAGACCCTCCACCTTGGGCTCCATGAAGTGCCGAAGGATGAAGGTATTTTAAATGGCCATTGTGTTGTTATGAGTTGTTACCATTCAACTGCAATTCAAACTCGTGACACTTCATGTAGATTTTATGATTAATGCAGAAATAATATGCACTTACATGTGTTTATGATGTTTAACTAGGGGTTCCAAATGTGCTTCTTCGTGCTTGCCTGGAGCGTGCCCTTCTCTACAGCTTGTGGACACACTCTCCTTCCCTGATCGTGTGAGTTGAAAAGGGACTTGGTGTCCATCTAGAACAGCTTTTCCAAGCTGTTTCTGAAAACCTAAGAATTAAAAGATGCCCTCCAACACACAGGGATCCACACAGGTTCATGTGGTGTATGCACATGTGACTTTTCTGCTTCCTTGGAAACACTGGATACACTGGAAACTGTAACTGGTTCTTCAACTTTCACAATGTGCATTTGAAAAAGTAAAGACCTACAGTGAAGAAACTTGGTCAAGTCAATCTATCCCCCAATTAAAAAAAAAGTCTATGAGAACTACTGATGTTAAAGAAATCACACTTTAGTTAATATTTAAGGAAACGCTGAATTAATGGAACCAGAATGTTTGGCTTGGAGATGCCCAGTGAGGACTCTTTTGCCTTCCTGAGGTGCTGTGTGGTTAGTCTTTCCAGAAAAATGAAGTCAGAGAAAGATTCTAGCATTAGTTAATTAGAATCAAATCAATGAAATTGATGGGGTGAAATGAGGTTTCCGTTGCTGTCTGCTATTTCACTGTCAAGGAAGGAGGGAGTCGAACAACTGACGAATGAAGAAATAATTGTGGTACACCCATACAGTGGAATATCATAGAGTCACAAAAAAGGAATAGAGATATGTGCTACTGCGTGCACACACCTTCAAGACACTTTAACTGAAAGAAGCCAGATGTAAAAGGCTCCATGTTGAGTGACTAGTTATGAAACAGCTGGGGCAGGGGAATCCCCAGAAATACAGTGAATGAGTGGAAGGAGAGGGAGGGAGGAGGGACAGGGAGAAACTGTTCAGTAGAAATGGGGTTTCTCTTTTTGACTAGGGGACTATTTTGAAACTAGACAGAGACGGTCATTGCTCAACACTATAAATGCGGTCAATGCCACTCTAAAAGGACTGTAGATTTTGTACAAGTCATAAATGATTTGTAGATTCTTGCCTCAATTTTTAAAAATCAGATCACATGAAAAGAGCTGAGGACATCTGGAGTGGAAACCTGTGTGAGGCCTGGGAGGCCCAGGAGGGCCGGAAGAGCGTGCTGCCGCATCGCATTTCTCAGGGGAATGGGGGCAACTTGCCCACGTGAACACACTGAGGGACTTATACACCAGGTCAGCAATGATGTCTCTGCTCTCATTTGTTTTCTGCTGCTTGGCTTCTGAGTGTGCTTTTGTCTGTGGCTGTCTTGACCCATGGTGCTTGTCTTGGATCTGTGAGCTCTGGGAGGGCTTAGCCATGTGCGTTACAAGGGCTTTACTGTGTTGGCACAGCGTTTGTAAATGAGGAACCTAGACGTCATTCAACCCACCTCCAGCGCCTGGTTGGTGTGTGAAGTGGCATGTGCAGCACACAGCAAGCTCCGCAGGGTGCAGTGGGGAAGGCTCCTGTCTTCCTGGAATCTCGTTTTCAGGGGAAGCGGGCTGAAGTGGCAGCACTGACCACCAGCACTGGTAGGTCTCATCTGCCAGAGGCTGCGCTCAGGGTTCACATGCACACTCTGTAAATGAGTGCAAGTCAGCAGCATCTCTGTGTCCCTGGGAGCACTGGTTCCGAGAAGCCACTGTCACACACTGTGTGCATCAGGCCCACAAACCCACTCTCAGGTGGGTGGCTTTCTGGAAGGATTCAGTCTCAGCGTACAGTTGTCTTCATGGCTAAGATTTATCACAGTGAAATGGTCCTGAGCCGAATGCTCAGCACGAGAAAAACACATGGGCAGGGTCTAGGGCACCCGGGCACAAGACTCTGAGGCCCTCACCAGCATAGCCACTTGGAAAAAAATCAGAGGACAGCCATCAGTGAGCTGTGACAACACATGGATGTGTGCCCTGCCAGGGACACTCAGAGACTTGGGCCCAGGGTTTTCATTGGGGCTGGTCACATGGATCACACACTAAAACTCCCCACGCCCAGAGGTTGGCATCACCCACACTGTGTGCCCGTTCAGGCACAGCGAGCCCCTCTAACAGAGAATGTGCAGACCCCCCGGATGCCAGCCAGGACCAAGCTTGCAAGCAACCCTCTCGAAGGACAGCAGTCTCAGGCTTGCTGTATTAGCTGTTTTGTACCAGGCCAAAACAAAACCAGATGTTCTGTAATTAAACAACTTCAAAAAAACCTGAACTGGCCACAGTTAAACTGGTTTCTTTACCTCTGACCACTAGTTGTCCACACTTGTTTGGCCAGGAGTGCACCTGCTATCTCCTAACAAGGTGTCTCAGAAGGTTTGGCTTTAGAGGGAACAACTATAAGAAGTTGTTTCAGGAAGTGGTGTCAGTCTTGCTCAACTTAAGGTCAAACATTGGAGGAGACCCACAGTCAGAAAAGACAGTTTTAAAACTTATAAATTATCTTTCCCACTGCAGCACTGACAGATAATTGTTCATTTAAGTCATGTCTCAGATTTTGATTGGAGTTACTAAGAAAAATGTGCTGAGGCCGAGCTGGCTTCCTCTGGAATTTGAAACCTGAGAAATATATTTAGTCTTGGAATTATTAGATATGGCCTTTATAAACCTGTAATCAGGCAGTTGTCTGTTAACTTATTCGGTTTTTCATTTGAAATGTAAATTGAATTGTTTCTCTATACAGGAGACACTAACCAGGGTTGGATCTCAAGCTTTGAAATATGGTTTAAATGTATTTTTCAGCATATTAAAAACTTCTGTACCCAAACATTGAACTCGGCACTCCTGCTCTGCCCCTGGTTTAGCAAGGGAACCCCTGTGTCTTCTATTATTTGAACCTACACCCCCTGTTCCATTCCTCCTGCTCAAGGACAGGGCTGTAAGTCCTGGCATCTGGGCAGACTCTTGGGAACAGGGTGCCTCGGGAACATGCCCCAAGCTCTGCTCCCAAAACACCCACGCTCAGGCCGACCTTGGTCTCAGCTTCCAGGATACTTCATTCTCCAGTAAGTCACATGTCCACAGAACCTGTTTTTGTCACTCACTCACCCTGTAAGAGGACGCTGTCCTCTGACCCTAGGCTGCTGTGTGAGGCCCCTCGTCCTGCTCCTTTGTCTCTTTCCAACTGTATTTGAAGTGCCCCATCAGCCGTGGCAAGATGTTCACACCACAGACAGGAGCAGGCACTGTGAGCCAGGGCCTCCACCTTTTCAGAGAGCAGGCCACGGGCACCACCAAACATAAAGGCATTGCCTGGCTCCACGTGAGGCACTGTGGAAACCGCATGGGTTTGTCTCATCTTTCCCCACAGCAAACTCATGAGAGAAGTGCCCTCGTTGTATCTGACTTACAGGTTAAGCAAATGGACACTCTGCTCGGGAAAATCGCCTAAACCCAAGGCCAAGGAGAGGCTCCAGACCTGGAGTCTGAGAACAAGTCCCGTCGTCTAGGGAGATTTGCAGTGGAATCCTAGCCGCTGGTATCTTTTCAAGCAAGCCTCTCGTCTCTGCGTCTCTAAGTGATGTCTTTTCCAAGGCTGTGGTGTTGAAGGTGGGATGGGTTAAAGGTCACACAGTTTTCATTTTTGGAATAAGGAGCATTTGGGAACTTTGAAGTGGGTGCTAGACATAATCCAGAGAAAGGGTCAAGAGGCAGGTCTACCTTCTGGTTTGATAGATGGATGAGCCCTTTTGCATGCAAGGTGCACATCTGTGAATTCCATCACATTTGAACTTCACATTCTCTCTACAAATGTTTGGTTAACCATGTCCCCAAGATCGCACTGGCACTAATCAGCCAAGTAGTAGTTTGTTTGCAACAGGAACTTCACAATGGACAGTCATCCTGAGGTAACTCAGGGAGGACTTTAGCTGCAAACCTGTGAGCCACAATGCCACACCCATGGAGTGTAGGGGCGACAGGAGTAGAATTCTCACTCCATTTAAGAAGAAATGATTTGGGTCTAAGGTTATATTTTCCTTAAACCTGAAGAAATATTAAGATTCTCATTACCAAAAACTCTTTTCATTGACCCAGTGAGCATTCAAAACACCATTTTCCCTTCTTGTTACTTTTTCATTTATTGGTTTATAACTAGTCAAAGAACACCTGATGTGTGCCAGCTGCTCTCCTAAGTGTGGAGAATGAAGGCATGAAGATGGCTAGGGCTTGGCCTTGGTGGCTGTGTCCCAGGAAGGAAGGAAGACCCCCGGGGTGTGGGGAGCATGGAGAGGGCAGGAGAGGATGCGGCCTGAGAGGCAGGGTCGGAGCCTGCTTCAACAGGCTGCAGTGTCCCCAGAACCTGCACTTGGAGGTCTGCAGTGAGATGTGCCCAGTGGAGGGAGCATCTTGACCTGGGAGTGAGGTGGCCATGGGGATGGAAGTTAACAAGGGAGGTGGATGGGCGAGCAAATAGAGCCTGGAAGACAGCAGTGCCTAGATGGTGTAGGTCGCGGGGCTAGGCACTGTGGCTTATTCTTGGGGGACACACAGGACCACTGGAGGAGCCAAGCAAACTACAGACTTCATCCTCTATCCATGCTCTGGGTATATTTATAGGATGAAGGTCAAGACTGTACTCTTTCTGTCTTTAAATGGCAGGGAACTGACTTCAGTTCTTTGTGGAGAAATCAGCAACATTGTTATGCAAACGCGGCAATCTGCATCACACCTGGCTTCTTCTACCAGGTGTGTTAATTCCTAGGGCTGGGAGTTATCTCCCTAGAACTTGGAGGGAGAGGCTTCTGAAGTGTGGGTTCTCATCTCTGGGTTCTCTCCCTGCCCCTCACCTCTAGGGCAACCACCCTGATATGTTCAGCCATAACAACTGCACAGCAGGATCGGGCTAGTGCCTGCCTGCTCTGTAGTCCCCAGGAACCCTGCTGGGCTATGATCTTCATTATGGCAGTTTTCAAGGAAACTGGAGAAAGTATACATACTGGATCATTTCTTACAACTGCATATCACTACAATGATCTCAAAACAGGAACCTATAGATAACAGCTCTGTTCCTTTGGGGTTTACTAGGTACTAGCTCTCAGGTTGAGCATTTCCTAGGCATCATCTCATGTAATCCTTGCAAGAAACTCATGAGTTCCAGCATTACCTGCATCTTGCAGAGGAAGAAACTGAGGTTCTTAGACGTTTGTCCAGCCACCCATCTAGGGCTTGGTGGAGCCAGAGCTGCTCCTAGAAGGTCCATCTCCAAAGCTGAGATTTTCAGTTACCCCAGTGGGTCGCCTGTCTGCTGTCCTCACTCTGAGTCCAGCCAGGAGCTGTCTGAATTCTGAGCCTAAGAGGGAGGGGCCAGGCTGGGAGGAGATGAGTCACTGTCTCCACTGGAATACACTGTGTGTTATGGTTGGCCCAGGCCTAGTGGAGAGGCCAGGACCCTTGGATGGCTGGACTGGGAAGATGGACCTTGTCTTCCCCCTCAAGCCCACAGCCTGATGGCAGTCAGGGGCTTTTTGACATCAGATAAGAGGTATAATCTGGTAGAATCAAGATGTCCCACAAAATCATCACGCCTGGGCAAGATGGAGGCGAGGGACATACATCCCTTGCCAAGCTAAGCTTTTTAACATTTTTAATGTGGGGTTCCCAAGGGGTTCCTCTTTCCAGTTCCTGCAAAGACTGGTCCCCAGGAGGCCTGGGAGTCTTGAGCTTTGACACTGCCCAAGCTTCACATCTCCCTCTCTCAGCTCCTGTGCTAGGTAGGGGACCCTCCCACCCCAGATGCATTTTTACTGTAGGGTTTGAGTGGCATTTTTAAAATTTGAAGAGAAAACTTGAATCTCTCTTGATGTGTTTGCTGCATCTTTAGGCAAGAATTTGTTAGTATATTATAGTTAATATAATCGTGGCCATAACTTCCTAATGAATGTAAATGGGGAAAATAAGCTTTTATTAAGCAAGGATGATCATCTTAAAACCATTACAGCCGTGCTTATGGAAGACATTTCAGGATGCACCTGTTCTTAGGGTGAGTCCCACACCCTCACGGGTGCTGAGGACAGTGGGAACTTAGGCTGAGCCCAGGCAGAGGTTACCAGCAGTTGTATGATGTGGTCAAGTGACAGAACACAGGTATCTCCGCTATGGTGGGAGTCAGCGTATGAGGCCAGACCTGGGGTGGGTGCTTTCCCCCAGGGGACACCCAGCAGTGCCTGAAGCTGGTGTCCATCACCATGACTGGGGAGGGGTACACTGGCAGCTAGTGTATAGGAATGCTGCCCACCTCCTACACTACTCAGGAGCCCCCAACCCACCAGTAAAGAACTATCTTACCCCAGATGCCAGCAGAGTTGAGGGTAAGAAGTGCAGCTGTCAGGGAGACTTGTTTTCCAGCCTGACTCTGTGCCGAGGTAGCTGACCTTCACCTCTCTGAACATCCGTGTCCTCATCTTGATGTGGTCTGCTACTTACACCAAGCTGCGGTTCTGTTCTGTTTTCTTCTGTTTCATGATTCTGGAAGAGGCTTCCTTTGAGGGTGGGGTTGGTTTAGGGGTGGGGGACTGGCTCTCAGTGCTGCTGGGGCAAGGTGCCAGCCATGGTGACACCGGCCATCAACTTGACACAACAATGCCCAAGAGCAGGACGTTAGTGTGGCCTGGACGCCGCCTTCCCCCTGGTTTCTTCCACCAATCATCCTGATCAAAAGGAGAAGCAGCTTGTGTCAGGCAGGCTCTGCGGTCACAGCAGGAGAAGCGGGTGCACTTGCTTCAAGATGCCTGAGCCTCTTTGGTGAAGCAGGGCTGTGACCGAGCAGGCAGGCTGAGCTGGCACCTCAGGTAGGAGCTCTTCAGGGTTCACAGCCCATGTTGCCCCCCGCCGGGGGTCCTGGGTACAGCCCTGAGATCACACAACCTGATACACAGGATTGGAGGGAAGCCCTGCCCCCGCCCGAAGCCATCAGCTGCCTCTGTTGTCTCACGGGTTTGCCATCCTGTGACCACAGCTGCCTGCAACATGCACAGGTGCCTGTGAGTGACAGTTTGGTATTGAAGGAACGAGCGCTTTGGGAACTTCACATGTACACTTGTGAATGTACACACGAACACACAGTACATACAGTACATACAGATGCAGTTGAACGTCACTTGCTGGACACACTGCAGTGAGAAGAATCCACCAGAGTCAATCTTGGAGACAGATTAAACACAGAGACCATGACAGAAAGAGGCTCATGGGTCTGGTTGGAGTTTCTGAGAGGGGGTGGGGACACCCCAGTGTTTCCTTGACTCAAAGATGGAAGCAGGAGAGAAAAACTGGTGTGTGGGCAACGACTGTGGACTCCCGGTAACAGCAGGCATCAGCAGCTGACCAGGCCCAAGACCCTGTTCAGACCTTAATGTTCCCGCCTGGGGGAATACAGACCACAGCTATGTCACTAGGCTGCTGAAGATGCACGAGGAAGTGGTTCACTGCGTGGCACCCACACAGGTCACAGGGAAGGGATGTCACATCCTCTGGGAAGAATCAGAGGCGGGAAGTCTTCAGACCTTAGAATCAGGAATCTCTTTGAGAAAGGGCCAGTGGGTCTCCCTCGCCGCCCTCACTAGCAGCAATTTGAACTGCTGACCACATTTCCCCCTTCACTTTGGCTGATGGGACCCACAGGAGAAACAGGTGGTCCTGCCATAGTGACAGATGGGGACCCTGAAGCTGGAAGTGATTCCACATTCTCCTGCTCTGTCTTTCCTTGCTTGTAACTGCACATGATTGTGCTTTGCTATGCAAGCCACCTGAGTCCAGTGTGGATGGATGCAGATATATAAATAAATTGTAAAAAACCTAAACCTTGAATCCATTCAAGAATTCTCCAGGATTCTGCTTAGCTTCATTGTGCTGCTTCCAATTTGAGACTCGCCCAGCTTCTCCTATTGGCTGATTGTAACTATAAAGATAACTGATTCCTATGCTAAGTCCAACAGGATCAATTAAACTCCTTGTAAAAATGTCCCTAGTAAGGGAAATACTGGGTGAGATGCTGAAATTTATCTTTTCAAAAGCATGAGCTAGTGCTTGCCTGGTTTTTGCTGCTGATCAAAGTGTTCTTCCTGCTTCTTGTCAACGCTTTACCCAAGGTGCCCATGACAGATGGCAACAGGATTTACACAGCCTCTGCCTTGATTTTAATAAAAAATCCTGACTAGAGAGAAAATGAATGGTGGAAGAGATCGAGGATTAGGTCCTCCAAACTAATTACGCGGAGTCTGGGCACATCACGACATCCTCAGCATGGCCGTTTCGCCATGATGGGGGACTCTGTGATTCAAAAGAGAAGTGGAGAGATGCCTCATGCTGCCAGGCCTTCTGACCCCTCCCCAGCTTTGAACTAGGGCTGGTGGCAAGGTGTTTACTTGTATTTTTATTTAGAAAATTAGGCACACAAGTGGAAAATGGCTTTACTTCGGATAAAAGACTATCAAGCCTCTTACATGTTGGAAAATGTCTCCATGAGCCTATTCCATGAGCTGGCAGGCACTCTGCAGGAGAAGGGCCTGCTGCAATGCCCAGCACAGGATGGCTCTTGTGTCATGCCAACTGGATCGGCTCTCTGCCCCAGCTGGACTCTTCTGTCAGGGCTACACTGACCCACACATCAGTGGTGATTTAATCCTTGAATGCACTTCTTGACTTCTAGATGCACTTGTTTCCTGGCCCCAGAGCAGGATGATGTGGAAATCTGGGGTGATTTGTGATGTCTTAAATACTCATGAAAGTGGACTGTGGCATGGACAGGCCTGAATTCAATCCCAGCTCCACTTCTCCCTCACAGAGCAAGTTAGAGAGTCTGTTTCTGTATCCACAAAGTGAAAAGGTGTGCGCCATCAGTGGACAACTTGACCCTCATCCTCTAGGCGAGTGGGAGAGAAGGATGGGAGCTTCAGGAACAAAATGAGGATAAGAAATTCACAGTGGGACCCAACCTGAAGCCCAGGGTCAAGGGCCTTGTCTCTTCCCCACCCACGTAGGCTCCTAGGTGTGGTTCTTGGTCTCTGTCTGTCCCAGTTCTCTGATGTTGGGACCACCGTGTAGAAAGAGGGACTTCTGGGGAGCTGCACCTCAGCTGGGCTGGTCACTTTAAAGATGTCTTCCTGTGTATTCTTGATTAAATGTGTGGAGTGATAAATTAAACTGGGGCTTTATAACTGTGCACAAATTGTGGTGGTCTGGGGATTTTTTTAGACAATGACTTATACTAATAACGTTCATTAAAATGAGTGAGGACATTTATTTATCTGGAAAGCATAGCTCTACAGAGGCGTACCCACTGTCTGACTGTTAAAAAAAAAAGAAAATCTACCACTAATATTTTCAGAGAATGAGCCAGAGAGGCGTGACTTGTTGGAGATAGCAGATCCTATCGGAAACGCCATCATCCAGCAGTGCTGGTCGCTGATTATCAAGATGAACCTTCTTAATGGACCCAATTTAAATTAGACTCGAGGATATGTAGTGATGTTTAGCCAGCTTCAGTGTCAGGACTAGCAGAAGATTAGCAGGTGCTGGTAAAACCCCAGCTCTGAGCACAGCCTTGCTGCCACCTCTGAGCAAGATGAGAGGGCAGACTTTGAATGGTCTGGCACATGGGCTTCTTCTTCTGTGTGGCTTTCTGGAGTTGAACATGCACCCGGGACTGCTGACATGTCTCAGATGTGACCAACACGTAGGTGCCAGGGACAATTAACAGAGCTGTGGTGGTAAACCCATTAACACCCGGAGAGAATCTGCCATTCAGAGGCACTAATTTAACATGACACCAACAGGGGTGTTTATATGTGCTCATCGTGGTGTCAGGCATTCCGCTGTAATTGAGTTAATTAAAAGTTAATGGCACAGAGCACATCACGATGCTGTAAGTGACAGGCACGTGACCAATCCTCATGCTTTCTTGTTTGAGTATCTTTCACTCACCGTCAAATTCTACTTCTGAAAGATCTATTCCACATCACTGCCTCTCCTCTCTTTGAAGAGAGTACACACTGCTCCATTTGATATATAAACAAAGGGAGCTGGAGAAGTTGAAAGGAGGATGTGTGCTATGCCTAAAGATCACCTGCCATCACCAGCCTCGCACTGAAGGGACACGCACATCCCTAGCTATGGCTGCACCAGGACAGAGAGACAGACACAAGGCTGTTGCTTCCCAGTGGTTTGGTTAAGATGGAGGCAGGGGACAGGATAGTGTGGTATGTAAGAGAGTGAGACGAATGTCAGGTTGGTTGCGTCTTCTGCAGGTGGACACTGCTGAGCCTCTGAGCTTCAGTCTTCTGTGCAATGCGGAGCTGGTAAGAGTCTGTGCTCTCCACATTACTAGACATGTCAAAGGCACAGGGAGAATTTGTCTAAGGAACTTGGCACAGGGTTGGGCCCACAGGGAGTCATCGGTACAGGCTGGATAGCTCTTATTTGAGCCAGGGGGTTGCTACCCTAGGCTTGTCCCTGCTTGTTCTTGTTTGGGCCACCCAAAGGGTTCTGAATGTTCATTTTCATAAGTTTTTGGTTGACTCATTTACATTGCAAATACCTCGGCAAACAGTGTGAAGCACAACAGTACCTGTAGAAGCACTTAGAAATCTGTCATGTCTGGCCAGGCGAAGTCAGCAGGAAATTCCTGGCTGAGCAAACCTACTATGGTTGTGCCTAGAGGTGGAGGACAGACAGGAAAGCAGCTCTATGTCCCTCATGTGCCCAGTGCTGCCAGCCACAGCAGGAGATAGGTGGCCTCTAGGGCCAGGAAAACCAAGAATCCATCATGGGTCATCATGGAACCTCGCAAACAAAATTCTCAAGTAATTGTAACACTCAAGAAAAAGAAAGCAACTCTTGCCTGGGTCTTTCTTGGGACAGCTCTTGGCAAAGATCAAAGAAAATGACTTTCAAACTTTTATAGATGTATCCAACAATAAAGCAAAAGCCCTTATTGTGCATCGCAGCTTGGTGTCCCCAACACACCCTCCAACATGTGTTCAATGTCCTCATTGCTGGCCTAACCATGGTGCTGCTTTCTAGCTGCTCTCCCACTGTCTCCTGTTGTTTAAAATGCCAGTCATGACCTGCAAATTGATTTCGTGATCTGGAGGTGAATTGTGACACCTAGTTTTAAAAACGCTGATCCAAGAAGTTAGGTGGGAACATATTTCTACAAAAGCACTTCAGTGGAGGGTCAGGAATGAGTGGGGCTAGGGGTCTGGCATTCTGGAAAGAATTCAATTTTGTATTAGTATCTATTATCTTTCTCCATCTCATTCCTGGCCCCAGGGGAGCCCTAGGAGCAGACCACTTGGCTGCCCTGTCTCTTGGGCATGGTCCCAATGTCTTTGGTGTGCACTAGAATCACCTGAGATCCTAGTTGGGGGACTGAGATTCTGCATCTCTATGGCTCCAGGGCAATGTCACAGGTGCTGGTGCCCCTGGACTACACTCTGAGTAGCAAGGGACAAGAAATCACAGAGGGGAGACCTGGTGTTTCCAAGCTGCCACCCATGGTCCCATTCAGTGAGGCTCTTCTCTCATACAAGGGCATCTCCTGGTCATTCATTTTTAGAGACTGGTCATTTAATATGCATGAGAATTTGAAAAACCACCTAAATGAAGCTAAACATTGACAAAGAATGTTTGAAAATAATGGGAAACTCTTGGAACTGAAGGAAGCTGAAGAACCAGGCTTTTGAGAGGCTGTGAGGTGGGAGGGCTGGGGGGTTGGGTGGTAGGAACAGGTAGAGGTCTCCCCAGGTGAGGTCACTGCAGTGAAAAGTCCTTGAGCTATGGCAGTGGACAACTTCCAGGGAGATGAGTCCCCCATAGCTTCTTGGGTGACAGGTCTCCCCTTAACCGGGGAAGACAAGGCATCTTGATTGACAGACACACCAGGACAGGACTAGGTCACTCTGCGCAGGCAGACCCTGCGGCGCTCCACCCTGGGCTCTTGGAAACCTAAACAGCACTGAGAGAGAAGGAGTGCTCTGTCCTAAGTGCCAGCTCCAACAAGCACCGTACAGATCTGGAAACTTAACCTCTCAGTAAGCCCCGGGGTGCTTCACTGGGGATGCTGTTGCCCTCTAGGGAACAGTGGACAGTTTCTAGCCATATTTATTTTGTTGTCACCCCTGGGTTGGGGGTGCTACTGCCACTTAGCAGGTAGAGGCCAGGGTTGCTGCTAACCTCAAACAGTGCACAGGGACAATTGCCACCACGAAAGACTTATCTTGTCCAAATGGTCACTAAATCCAAAGTTGAGAATGTCCATGGTAGACATGCAGCATGGAGATGGTCTTCTCTGTTGTCCTCATTTCATGGACAATAGGAAGTTAGCTGATAGCCAGGGCGGCAGGTCCAGAACTGGGTGGCTCCAGGACACCCTACTCCTTGCTTGACTTCTGAAATACAGCCCCGCATGTGCCTGCTGGGAAGAGGAGGGTGGGGACACACTCACAGGGGAATCTTACAAATCTCTTGTGGAGAGATTGTGCGTCCCCCTTGGAGGTGTGGCCCCCTCTGCTCATCGGATGCCCTGTGTTGCGTGCTGGAGCTGCTCCAAACTAGCAGGTTTTCACTGAACAGTGCCAGGTGGGTGGGCTCTGTTTCTGAAGTTACCTGGTGCAAGTGTATTCATGCTGGCACCATGAGCAGGTTACCAAGTGACTGACAGCCGTGGATTTCCCCAAACATGCAGGTGGAAGATGCACAGCCAGCGTACTCCCTTTCAATATTCGGTGGCATAGATTGAATATAGCAGGGCAACAGCAGGCATCCGTGAGAGCTGGGTGTAAGAGCTGGCACCATGGCAGCCCTCATTTCCTCAGACCACATGGTAGGTAATGGGCCTCCATCTCTTGGATTCACCCACAGGGAAGAGGACACTGAGTCTGCAGGGCTGTGGTGTAACCCAGTGTGCAGGAAGGGCCTGGGCATCTCGGTGACCCCATAACCATGCTGTCTCTCCTGAAGGGCTTGCCAGTAAGTGTAACTTTGGGGAGGCATTTTGTTTAAATGAGGAAATTTCACTTCCTCTCAAATACCCTGTGGTCCAGGTGCAGAGCTCAGGGATTTTTCTAATTAGAGCCTGAGCTGGGGAGGCCAGAGGCTATTTTGCATCTGAAAAGACCTGGATCTTCTTGAGACCCTTCAGGCTCTTCTCACTGGTGTCCCCCGCTTTGCCTGGGGAAGAACTCTATGAGTTTAAAAACAGAAAGAAAGAAATCTGAAGCAGGGGAAAATGTATAAAGCGATATGAAAAAAAATCATAAATTTCAAGTTAAAGAGTTTCCTTAAAAATTCATGAGATGAAATGTTTATAAATGCACCGGAATAACTTGTAACAAAAATATCAACAGTTTTCCTTTTGCAGATGTTTCTAAAATATCTGTGATTATTTTGATGGGTTTAAAAGCTTTCTCCCATGGCTTTCATGTTGTCTATTTTGATCATAAATTGAGTAAGATTTTGCCAGTCTAAATTCATTAGGCTTTAGTGTAATTGTATTTCAAACCAACCAGCTAAATTGATACACTGTTTGTCCCGAGAATGACTAAGTAACTAATAAGAGACAGAAGCACATTCTTTTAAACTTGATGTTCTTGGAGCCTGGCATACTGTCTGGTATTCAATAACGTTTTGTTAAATAAGTGAGTGCAGTATAAGAAATAGAGATGAATAAGGAGAGAGAGAGTGTGGATAGGCCGAGTGTGGTTACACCAGCAAAACGGGAACCTTAGCTTCATGTCTGTGGATTTGGTGATACGGTGGTTCTTGGGAACTCTCAGGTGGGATGTGATTACAGAAAGGAACTGCTTCAGATTTTTGGACAGAACCTCCCCTTGATTGAGGTAGTGATCCAATTTCTCCTCAATGTTTGGAACAGTTCTGGGATCAATGAGCATAGAACTGTAACCTTTGGTAGGATCGTACTGAGCTCAGATCTGTCTTTGGAAAACAGCCCTTTCCTGCTGGTTCTTTCTCTTGAGATGAGCAGACCTACCAGCCCTGCCACGGTGGATCTTGGATAACCGAGGCCTTTCTGGGCCATTCTACATGTGGGAAAATGGCCTCAGGATCTTAGGATGTGACCTGGCCAACAGAGAAAGGGAGGGCCTATCCCCTTTCCACCCGTGTTACTAAGGAGGCCTCCGGCTCTCAGTGTTCTGTCCTCCATGTGCCCCACCCTGAGGCTCATGGCCCAGCCTGGAAGGTGGGGAGGCTGCTTCAGTGGTGCCAGCCATACTAGTCAGCCCCAGGTTTTCTGTCCACGACTACTCCAGGCTGAAGCAAGGGGACCTGGTACATCCCACCACTCACTGTCCAGCAGAACTGCCCCTTGTCAGGAATGCCCAGAAAGTCTTTCACACACAAGCTAAATTTAACCCTCACTAATGATTCTCCCGTCCAGATCCCAAGCCCATTATTTCCAAGCTTCCAAGATAAAACTAATCCATGTATCCTGGCTCCATTTCCTGTTCTTCATCAGCACAGGGTTTTCTCAACATACAGCCCTGACTACGAGTTGGAGATACCATCTCGGGGCAAAGGGAAGTGGACACAGTTTAGAGAGCAGGAGCAGAGCACGCACTTCTGCTGACCATTCTGATTCTTTCCATCCAGTGGAGTCCCCTCTTCAATGGAAACTAAGGTTGTCAGCGGCCAAACTTTCTGGTGGATCACGTTGGGTTTAAGGTCCCCTAGACACTCAGATCTTTGTAATATTCTTAATGGTCCATGCCTCTCCTGTCTTTGCTTGGACAATTGCTTCTTTGAATTGGAACTTTATGTTTAACTGCATCAGTGTTATGTACAGACACACAGATACACACTTACATATATTTATGTGTGTAAATATGTATACACACACTCTAAAATGTGTATGAATGTTATATATGTGAACATATTGTATACACACACATATATATATACACACACATAGTTTATCCTTTAAAACTAAGGAAGGCTAAGGTCATGTTTGAAGATCTCTCTGGATGCGATGGATGTCTAACGGTGCTTGTAGCTGGGGTCCACCTGTGCCCACCCCTCGTCTGTATTCTCTGGGGCTCCCTGGAAGCCCCTGCAGCCCTCCCTTCCTCCTGGTATCACCTACATATTGTTCAGTCCATGATGACTCTGCCATCACCCAGTTAGGCTGCGGTATGAATTATAAACATTTACTTTTTCCCGTTGAAAGTAAAGTTTTTGCTTTCAAGCTGTGCACATGGTTTCCTGCCCCTTCCATCTGCATTCTGTGTAGTGCTGAGACTCTGTCTTCAGTCACGGTTGGAGAGGTCACTGGGATGGATTTCCCATTTTGTGTACATTCTTGGTTTTCCTGGAGTCCAATGTTGTCTCTTTGTTAAATTTCCTATGTATTCATTATTCAATGTTCTGTCAAATGTTCCCTTGGAACTGTGACTCCACTCAGTGTCTCTAAATGTATCCAATTGTGTATTTTTTGCTTGTTTTTGTTTATATCTTTGTTTTTGCTCTTGTCTTTCCTGGAGTTCTATTTCTTGCTCTTGCCTCCTCTTAGTTGTCGCCCTGGGATTCACACTGCAGTTCTCTTTGCGTCTCTTGAGTGTTGAATCTCTTCTTCTCTGAGGCCTTTCCCCTTCCTTCTGAACTTCTGAATCACAGGTAGATTTGGCACACCTGTGAAGAGCACTTGAAAGTTGGGCTGGGTATAGAATTCTGGATTGATCACACTGTTCACACTGGATTTCTTGGGGGTCCTATCCAATTTTCTTGTCTTTTCCCTCCCTACCTTTTATCCTTGTTTGTTCTTTGGTGTCATAATTTAATTTCTAATAGCACTTCCTGGCTCTTTTCACAGTCATTTTTATAGGAATCGTCCTTGTTTCCTGAGTGCAATATCCCTCCTCTCACCTCAAGGATGCTATTTACAGGGTTGTTTGTTTTGTGTGGCTTTTAAATTCTCTGTTCTCTGTGGCTTTTAAATTCTCTTTTCTGTTTGTTTTGGCCTCTGTCATGTGGAAAACTCTGTTCACATACTTGTACAGTGATCCTTTGTTGTCTATTATCTTTGAAGCCCTAAAAAGATTGTTTAGAAGCTGGCCATGGACGTGTCTGTCAATGGATGAGGCTCGAAATGGATGTCTCCAATGTGAGCATCTATAATTATTCCCCTTGGAACACTCGGGGGATTGAGTGTATCTGCTGGCATCCTGACAGTGAGCAAGGGCCACGCATCTCACCTCTCATGGACTTAATCCCTTCTTGTTCAGCTCCTCTGTCCAACTGAAATCAAGTCAGAGCTGCTTTGGCCCACTCCTTGCTGAGAATAAATCTGTCCCTGGAGAGTTGGTGGAGGGACAGACATATGAACACATGGGTTGGGTGAAAGGGCCCGAGAGTCTGATAGCTATGTGAAGCCAAGTGGAAGGAACCCTTTGGCTTCAGTCCTGCATCAACAATCACGTCAGCCTTCAGAGTGACACCACTCTTCACTCCTTAGCATCACCAGGACTCTGCAGGGGAATTCCCTTCTGAGTTATTAGATTCTGTCCCTTTCTGCATCTTAGCTCAAGGATTTTTGTCGTTCAGCTAAGTCAGTTGCCGCCTTGCTCTACTGTTCTCTCTGATCTAAATTGTATTGACATCTCTCTGCTGCTGCTGACCCATCTCCTCTTCATTTTTTCTTTGGATTTATTTCTATTTTTTCATGAAATACACGTTTGGTGGGATATTTGGAAACAGAGACAAATGTGAATCAATTGGCCACATTTAACTTGGTCACATAGAAGGGTTTTAAGATGTTTGATGGATTGCTTCATATATTTTAATTGCTTTCTATACAATGATGTTTTTTCACAAGAATGTATGGATGCCTGTGACATTGTGGTACTGTTTGGGTCACAGAGGGATGACAAGGAACCAGCTAGAGAAAGCACTTTTTAAGAACTTCTTGGGTGACTGTGTCATGCCTTAAAATCTTAGAGAATAATGATTTTGTTTTAACTTTTTTCTCCATCTCTACTTACCCTGGATTTTCACTGGTCATTCTCACCAAGAGAATATATAAAATATGAAACTCTAATTAGAATCCAAGTAGGAGTCTCATAGGCTGCTAAGAAAACTAGCTAATTAATGTGGATGTGGCAAGCGATAGTGAGGCTATAGCCCATGTCACCAGCTGTGCTCATCACCACATGCTCAGAACAGCACAGGGGTGCGGATAGCAAACCTATGTTACAGAGGAGAGGGCAGAGGCTCAGGGGAGTCAACAACCTCTAAGGTCACATACATGGAAACAACGTTTTTCCCTGACTCGAGTGCAGTGCTGCTAGGTGTCACGACACACCTGCACCGTTCTTTTCTCTTCTGCAGGCAGTCAGTGTCACTGATGCCCAAGAGCAGAGGTTTCCTTGAGTAGGTAAGCGCTGCTCTGAGGCCAGGGCCATAGTTCCTCCCAAGGGGACACTCTTTAGTGCTCATTTTAGCTATGATAAGTTCCACTCAGTGAAGGGTTAGGGTTAGGGGTGTTGAAATTGAGTTTATCACCAGATGACAGTTACATATCCTCACATCCAGGCTAGTTGTCCCTGCAGTCCCCAGAAAGCAACATGCTTGGGATGGCCTTCTGCTGGCCCAAGCTCTGCTCTCCACACTCCTGGGCACACTGAGAAGAACGGAACCTGGGCTCTGCCCTTTGCCAAGTGCCTTGCTCAAGGTAAAGGAGGCTGAGCAAGGGGAAGTGCGTGGCAAGCGCTGAGCCCCAAGGATGGAGGGCCTCTGGCGCCTCAGACACCCGGGCCCATAGCTGCCTCTCCCCTCACTAGTGATGGCCACTGATGGCACCTCCTCTTCAGGTGCCCCCCACCCCTCCAGGAGGTCCTCAGTGAGCAGTCCTCCCTCAGGCTGGACTCCCTAGCAGTCACCTCCTCCTGACCCTCCTGGACCCGCAGGTAGCTCCACCTCCCAGCTGAGCCTGGGGCCACCATCCTTCACTCCCGGGCTCACTGCCTGGCCCACACTGTGACGCTGCTACTCTGGATGTGAAAGCCATGGCTGCTGTGGTCCTAGATCTGTGTCCACTGGGACACCTTCACCTGCCACCATGTCCAGGCTCAGCTTCCTCCTGGGGAGGTGAGGAGCTGGTGAAGCCAGGAGGGCAGCAGAGGCTACCCTGCCTCACTATGTGCTGAGCACATCAGAAGCCAGAGGCCACAACAGGACCCCAGCCTCTGCTGTGCTCGGAAACCCCACCTGGCGGAGCACAGAGCTGGGGTGGAGGGAGCTCGAGCATGGTCAGTTCCAGGTGCCCCAGCCTAGGGCCATTCTCTCCATTTCCCTGTTTGTCACTCTGAGCTGCTCATTGTCCCTGGGCTTCTCTCTGACTCCAGCTACAGACGCCACAGGCAGACACCTCAGCTCCCAGTGGGAGATGGGCAGCTTCTGTCCCTCTCTGAACCTTTCTCTCTTTTCACAGACATCCCCAGGTCTAGCAGGGCCCTCATGCCTCCATGGCCATACAAGTGAAGTGACTCCTGGTCACTGGCCAGGGACACAGGATGGCAGATAATCAAGTATCTCTCAGCTTGGAGGGGGACACTTTGCATGGCCACATGCCGTGTTGGAAGTAGTGGACACTCAAATATAATTGACTGTTCTGCCAAGAAAGGGAGGATTTTAGACAAGTACAGCAAAGTGCCTACTGTGTGACCCTACCTGGGCCCTGTCCTTCCTCCTGAGCCCCGTCCTTCCTCCTGGGCCCCGTTCTTCCTCCTGGGCCCCGTTCTTCTGCATGGCCACCTTCCTTCTGCCTGGGCCCCTTCCTTGCACCAGCACAAGCCAGCCCACATCCCCAGCAGCGGCCAGCCTGGCTTTAATCCTGGGCCCTTCACTGGCATGTGCCACGATGATAGACACAGTTCCTTTCCATGACAAGGAGGCACAATAGAGGGGCAGCAAATTCTCTGGGTCTTGGAAAGGGCCGGTGTGTGTTCCCGATCCACCTTGGGTTGGCCACAGCAGTGTGAACTTCAGTAAGCTACTGCATCTGTCGGGGCCTTGACTGCTGCATCTGTTAAAATAACAACCTCTCTCTTGAGAGCTATCGTAAAGGCTGAATGTTCATGACCAGGTAGAAGTAGGTGGGTCGGCCATGCGCAGGTGGATATTAACTCAGGATAGGACCAGAGGAAACCCCCAATAAGAGTAATTGGAAAAATCAGAATTATGAACATTAAAAAACAACAGGCAGTCTCGGCACACTGAGTAACACTCGTGTGTGTGCCCAGACGTGGGAGAATGCATGTGGTATCCACACTCAGGTAACATACAGTCTTCGTAATATGCAAGAAACCTAGAAAGTTCCATGAAAGCACAAACAAGAGAGCATGGATAGCCACACTCCTCGTGGCTGTGCATGACTGTGCATGTGTCTGGTACACCCTCAGTTCTGTTCGCAGAGACACTGCTGCCGCATGGCTCCTGGTGCCAGGGAAGGGCCACAGCTTTTCCGACTTACTAGTTTTTCCAAACTAACAGGATGTGCAATTTAGTATATAGTTTCTGATTTGTGAATCTGTTAACATGATTCAAATGATAAAAACATTCCAGATGACCTTCAATTGCATGTGTATTATAGACATCATGCACAAAGTATACATTTACGCATTGCAGAGAGCACTGCTGACGTGGAATGGCAACACTCTTCAGTGGAGCATACTGGTCTCAATAAATTACCCCCAAATTTGTCCTCCTCCTACAAATCCAGTTGTCTGGATTTGAATTGAACACACTGTGATAGGCTCAGGGATACAGCGTACATCCCATGAACCACCTTGGCGCGTGACCACGGAAGCTGGCCACGGCTCACACAGGGTCAGCACCACAGGGAGAGAGCTGCTCTGCTCACCACCCGCTTCCCGGGCTCTGCCTGGTGCTCTGTGGTTCTCCATGGCTGGGGGTAAGCTGGGCCACAAGACAGGTACAAGGGCAAAGCCAAAGTGGAAAGGTCTCCAGATCATCAAGGAAATCTCGAGGACCGTTTGTTCTCACAAGCCAGCTTCTTGGCGTCCACTTTAGGAATCCAGTGCTGCTGTGCCTTCATTGTTGATGTTTTAAACAAAAATGCAATGGCCCCGTGAGCCCAGAATTCTTGAGCATCGCCTTTTTTCTAAGCAATTGTGTTCTGTCCTAGTTTTTGATAACATGAAGCTTCTTGGAAATGCAACTATCATTGTCTGGAAGAATTTCTGCCATCAGTGGGAACTGACTGGGCTTCATGTCCCACCACACCAGCCCTCTTCCTACGACCCTAGGAACATCTGAAGTGCAGGGCAGATCCTGTCACCAGCACTTGTGTTATGAAACTTTACATTAAAATGTTAAATGGCCTATTATTGCTGGATGCATAATAGACCCGTGTCCTTTGTGTCGCACAGATCAGCTCTCTAACTCTGCCAGGTCATCCCTTTGGACCTGCGAGTATTAAGATCAAGTCTCAGTCTGGAGGGAGAATGAGATGTCGTGTCAGTTATCAGGATAGGACAAAAAGGATGTCAGCAAGTCCAGAGTGCCATGGGACTCGGGAGGGATCCCCAGCCCAGCAAGGTCAATGGGGGCCACCTCAGCCTAGAAGGCTTCGGGGTACTGGGGAGGTGGGTGCTGGGTGAATCTGGCTTGGTAGTGCTGCCCAGGCCACAGCGTCCACTGAGTATGACCACCTGGGCCTAATCATAAAATGACACAGCCTATGCCAACACCAGCCACAGTAGTAGCCCACCTCCACGTGCACAGCTCAGTGAAGCACTTCCCTTCACACCTGGCTCTGCACCCCCACCTCTGCTTCAGCTCATGGAGAGGTACGGATTTGAGTAGTACCCTCGCCCCCTCCCACGGGCCTTCGTGTTTGAAGGAACCATCCTGGAAGCCCACTGAGTCCTCCACACCCATGTCCTCCACAGGGTCGGGTTCCACAGCTTACGCAGTGAGGGACTGGCCCCAGGAAAGCCCGAGTGGGATCTGACAATGTGAACAGGTGTATTTTCAGGACGTGGGGCGGGGAGAAGGTCTGCATCCCAGCTCTTGAACTTATGCACTATGGGGTTGAAACGATGAGCTAGTTTTTCTTTATCTTCATTTAGATGTACAAGGGGAGTTTGGGACTTGTAACACACGGCTCCTAGGGGTGCTGTTTACTTAAAATCACATGTACAAAGCCATTTGTAGGAGATAAAGGGCCACGTTAACCTTAGTTGGGTGGTGATGGTGGTGGCGGTTGGTCATATTGTTCCCTGCACTTCCAGTCCCCACCAACACAGTTCTGCCCTTGTCTCTGACCTCTGCCCACTTTCCCTTGTCCCAGCCTTGCTCCTCAACACGTGGTCCTAAATGCAGCTCACCATCCACGGAAGGTAACAACTCGGCCTTTCTGTGCACTGGGGGGCATGTGATCTGATTCGTCTGCCCTGCTTCCTTAGACCCCCTGCCAAGCCTTTCTATGCTAAGTTAAACAGAATTGATTGAGGCTAGATTTACTAAGTCCTCTGAAATGGTTCTATTATTTTGAATACAAGAAAATAATGTACTACACCTCCTGAGAAATATATCTTCTGCAACATTTTCATTAATCTCTTTATTAAACTAAACTGGCTTCTCTTTGGAAATTAATTACTGAAGTTGTATTGAGAATTTTAATTTCCACAATATACCAGCAAGAGATACCGCTGTTTCTTTATACACTCTTACACAGCAGGGCCATAATCTATTGAAATAAGCCTGAAAAGGGGGCAGCTTGTAATTAAAACAGTATAACACAAGTGTTTGATGACTCTCTTAGAGCTAAAATGGCCCTGTCGTGCTGTGTTTGGGTGCAATGCAATGTATATTTAGGAAACAACTCTATATGGAGAATTCAGCAGACCCAGGTTTTACAATTTGGATGTGGCAAGTTTCACTGCAGTAACATGCCCAGGAGAAATAGGGTTTGGTTTTGGCATCCGAGAGTTACAACCCTTCCTGTACCATGGGAAGGAAGTTTTCCTTACGAAGCCACCCCCATTGTGAAATTTAAAATATTTAAATCACAAAGTGGTGAGCATGAATTATGGATGTTAGCATGCACAGGTAAAGGTGGGTACCCCGGTCTCTGGTGTGTGCACAGCACCCCAGTGTAGGTGAGGATCTGCATGCACACAGCTTCTGCTTGTGCGTGAAGGCACTGGCGGATGAAGATTTAACTCTTCATAATTCCCCCTCAAGTTCAGAGGATGCTTCATATTTTTCAAAACGTGCTCCTATCTATCATCTTCTACCCTCCCAGGCGTGTTTTCTCATGATAAGAATTATTTACACATCATTTACATTTATAGATTCGAGTATTTCCTGGAGCCCAGCATATTCTGCAGACACTGTGTTTCTCTTCTCCTCCCTCCCTCTCCCCCTCCTCTTCCTCCCTCCCTCTCCCCCTCCTCTTCCTCCCTCCCTCTCCCCCTCCTCTTCCTCCCTCCCTCTCCCCCTCCTCTTCCTCCCTCCCTCTCCCCCTCCTCTTCCTCCCTCCCTCTCCTCCTCCTCTTCCTCCCTCCCTCCCTCAGTTTCCAAGCACAGTAATTTAAGATCACATCTTATCCATTTCATTCCCTTTTTCCTCCCATGAGTCAGCTCCGTCCATAGATTCCCTGCAAACAAGTCCTCTGCACCCAGGGGCTCCAGACGCAGCTGCACCAAATTCTTAATAGACAGAACTGCCAGAAAACAGTGTGGTGACAAGAGGAAGCAGCCTCTACTTCTGGAAGGGACCCTATGGGGACACAGCTGCATGGGGATCCGTCCTGCAGGGGTCCTCAGCTGAGTTGCTGGCTCTGTGCCCCTCGTCGGTTCCCAGGGCATGTGGGGGCTTCGCTATGAGGATGATGTCTTTCCCACTATCTGTCACTCTTTCCATCTTCCTGATTTTCATTCTATGTGGGTCCTAACCTTACTCCATTCTAATTTTATGGTATCTATATAGACGTAGATTTTGCATAATACTTATTGTTTACCACACATCAACAAAAGCATTGAAACTGGAATATTTATCCTTATCTAAAATAATTTTGCATACCACTGCAAAAATCCATTTTATTATAATCCATAAACATCCTAGAGTCTGGTTTCCTTTTGGGCCAGGAGTTTAAAGACTGGATTTAGAATTCTGCCAAGGATCAGTATAAAGTCACGGACCCATCCTGTTTCTTCTCTTTCTCCAGTCTGAAAATAAGGCCAATGCAGCCAGCCTCCTGGGGTGGGAGCAGAAGTGGAGAGGCAGTGGCTGTGCCTCGCTTACTGGAAAACCAAGCCACAGCCTCCCTATGTGGATGAGCCCTGCTCGGAAGACTCCTGTGTTATCACAGGGTCCATTTCATACTTATTTGGGGGTAGGTGCAACCACGAGGCTGTACGCATAGGAGTTGATGATGGGGGAGCCTGTGGCTGCAAGAACCCAGGTTGGGCCACTGGGACTGAGGAGCGCTGTGGGCATCTTGCAGAGGCTGGCAAGTGGGCATTATTTCACACTTGGGTTCTTTAGCAATGCTGGGTATTTAGGAAGGAGGAGAGAACGATCCCATACATGAGAGGAAGGGGAGCTTCCTGGTTGTCCTGGATATTCAGTTCCTCCAGTGCCTTGAGCAGCTCGACTCCAGCCTTGAATTTGCAAACCTCCTGATGCCTGCAATGATCAGCCCACAGACACACACGACCACCACCAGTCCCTGTGCCCAGGGAGCCCTGTTCCTTCTAGTGAAATCCTTGGTGTCCCTCCAGTGGTCCTCATGAGATATTGTCCGCTGAGCTCTTTTGTCCCGTCGTCAACAGGTTTTTTTTCTTTTAAGATAGCTCAGTTGAATCACACATTCTCTCTGCATGAAGTCTGGAGATATTTTAGTCTCAGGGATGAGTGCTCAGGGCAGTCCCCAGCTTGTCTCCTGGTGTCAATCCTCCAGTGACAATGCCTGAGTTAGGTGTGCGCAGAACTCTGCCCACCACTGAGGCAGAGGTGACCAGAGTCATTGCTGCTGTTGGAGGCACAGCTGGCTTCCATTAAAGAAGCAGCACCTCAGAGTGACAGTCCAGAAGGGAGATGACCGTGCGCATAAAGAGCTGGAAATCAAAATGTTCTGGTTTCTTGATGAAAATTGGAGAGTAATTCATGAGAGCCATGTAGCCCACACAGGCTGGCACTGTTTACAGAAGCCCCTTCTTATAGCTTCTCCTGCAAAGTCTTTGACCAGAATTCTTCACTTAGGATAATTAGAGAAAAAATTCTGTAATAAGTTCTATGTGAATATTAACCACAAATCAATTCCAATGAAAGTGCTACTTTCCCAGGCATCTGTGCAGTTGGGAGGAAATAATTTATGCTCAGGTCTCTTCAGCTGGATTAATCTCTTCAAACCTAAGTGATCCATGTGACGATCTTTTTTTTTTTTTTTCCATTGCAAGATATTGAAGAAGACTCATCATCAAAGAGAAGCTTGGAGTGTCTGAAATTTATTTATTTATTTATTTATTTATTTTTTTAAGAAAAGAATTTGGACTTTATTATAAAATGACAGTTAATAATTATATTTGAAATATGTGGCACCAAAATAGCTATGTCAAAGGTGACTATTTTAAGATTTGGAGATGCTTTTATTTTTTTTTATTTTATTTATTTATTTATTTATTTATTTATTTATTTATTTATTTTGGTTGTTCACAACATTACAAAGCTCATGACATATCATATTTCATACATTAGATTGAAGTGGGTTATGAACTCCCAATTTTACCCCAAATGCAGATTGCAGAATCACGTCGGTTACATATCCACCATTTTACATAATGCCCAATTAGTAATTGTTGTATTCTGCTACTTTTCCTATCCCCTGCTATCCCCCCTCCCCTCCCCTCCCATCTTCTCTCTCTACCCCATCTATTGTAATTCATTTCTATCCTTGTTAATTTTCCCATTCCCCTCACAACCTCTTATATGTAATATTGTATAGCAATGAGGGTCTCCCTTCATTTCCATGCAATTTCCCTTTTCTCTCTCTTTCCCTCCCATCTCATGTCTCTGTTTAATGTTAATCTTTTCTTCCTGCTCTTCCTCCCTGCTCTGTTCATAGTTGCTCTCATTATATCAAAGAAGACATTTGGTATTTGTTTTTTAGGGATTGACTAGCTTCACTAAGCATAATCTGCTCTAGTGCCATCCATTTCCCTGCAAATTCTATGATTTTGTCAATTTTTATTGCTGTATAGTACTCCATTGTGTAGAGATGCCACATTTTTTTTATCCATTCATCTATTGAAGGGCATCTGGGTTGGTTCCACAGTCTAGCTATTGTGAATTGTGCTGCTATGAACATCGATGTGGCAGCATCCCTGTATCATGCTCTTTTAAGGTCTTCAGGGAATAGTCTGAGAAGGGCAATAGCAGGGTCAAATGGTGGTTCCATTCCCAGCTTTCCCAGGAATCTCCAAACTGCTTTCCAAATTGGCCACACCAATTTGCAGTCCCACCAGCAATGTACAAGAGTACCCTTTTCTCCACATCCTCGCCAGCACTTGGTGTTGTTTGAATTCATAGTGGCTGCCAATCTTACTGGAGTGAGATGGTATCTTAGGGTGGTTTTGATTTGCATTTCTCTGACTGCTAGAGATGGTGAGCATTTTTTCATGTACTTGTTGATTGATTGTATATCCTCCTCTGAGAAGTGTCTGTTCAGGTCCTTGGCCCATTTGTTGATTGGGTTATTTGCTATCTTATTGTCTAATTTTTTGAGTTCTTTGTATACTCTGGATATTAGGGCTCTATCTGAAGTGTGAGGAGTAAAAATTTGTTCCCAGGATGTAGGCTCCCTATTTACCTCTCTTATTTTTTCTCTTGCTGAGAAAAAACTTTTTAGTTTAAGTAAGTCCCATTTGTTGATTCTTGTTATTAACTCTTGTGCTATGGGTGTCCTATTAAGGAATTTGGAGCCCGACCCCACAATATGTAAATCATAGCCAACTTTTTCTTCTATCAGGCAAAGAGTCTCTGATTTGATATCAAGCTCCTTGATCCATTTTGAGTTAACTTTTGTGCATGGCGAGAGAAAGGGATTCAGTTTCATTTTGTTGCATATGGATTTCCAATTTTCCCAACACCATTTGTTGAAGATGCTATCCTTCCTCCATTGCATGCTTTTAGCCCCTTTATCAAATATAAGATAGTTGTAACTTTGTGGATTAGTCTCTGTGTCCTCTATTCTATACCATTGGTCCACCCGCCTGTTTTGGTACCAGTACCATGCTGTTTTGGTCACTATTGCTCTGTAATATAGTTTGAAATCTGGTATCGCTATACCGCCTGATTCACACTTCCTGCTTAGAATTGCTTTTGCTATTCTGGGTCTTTTATTTTTCCATATGAATTTCATGATTGCTTTATCTATTTCTTCAAGAAATGCCGTTGGGATTTTGATTGGCATTGCATTAAACCTATAGAGAACTTTTGGTAATATCGCCATTTTGATAATGTTAGTTCGGCCTATCCATGAACAGGGTATATTTTTCCATCTTCTAAGGTCTTCTTCTACTTCTCTCTTTAGGGTTCTGTAGTTTTCATTGTATAAATCTTTCACCTCTTTTGTTAGGTTGATTCCCAAGTATTTTATTTTTTTTGAGGATATTGTGAATGGAGTGCTTTTCCTCATTTCCGTTTCAGAAGTTTTGTCGCTGGTATACAGAAATGCCTTTGATTTGTGCGTGTTGATTTTATATCCTGCCACTTTGCTGAATTCATTTATTAGTTCTAGTAGTTTCTTTGTAGATCCTTTTGGGTCTTCTAGGTATAGAATCATGTCATCTGCAAATAGTGATAATTTAAGTTCTTCTTTTCCTATTGTTATGCCTTTAATTTCCTTTGTCTGTCTAATTGCTCTGGCCAGTGTTTCGAGAACTATATTGAATAGAAGTGGTGATAGAGGGCATCCCTGTCTTGTTCCAGATTTTAGAGGGAATGCCTTTAACTTTTGTCCATTCAGAATGATGCTAGCCTGAGGCTTAGCATAAATAGCTTTTACAATGTCAAGGTAAGTTCCTGTTATCCCTAGTTTTTCTAATGTTTTGAACATAAAGGGGTGCTGTACTTTGTCGAATGCTTTCTCTGCGTCTATCGAGACGATCATATGGTTCTTATCTTTAAGTCTATTGATGTGGTGAATAATATTTATTGATTTACGTATATTGAACCATCCTTGCATCCCAGGGATGAATCCTACTTGATCATGGTGCACAATTTTTTTAATGTGTTTTTGTATTCGATTTGCCAGAATTTTATTGAGGATTTTTGCATCTAGGTTCATTAGAGATATTGGTCTGTAGTTTTCTTTCTTTGAGGTGTCTTTGTCTGGTTTCGGAATCAGGGTGATGTTGGCCTCATAGAATGAATTTGGAAGAGCTCCCTCTTTTTCTATTTCCTGAAATAACTTGAAAAGTATTGGTATTAATTCTTCTTTAAAGGTTTTGTAAAACTCCGCTGTATACCCATCTGGTCCTGGGCTTTTCTTGGTTGGTAGTCTTTTGATAGCTTCTTCAATTTCATCCATTGATATTGGTCTGTTCAAATTGTGTGTATCCTCCTGACTCAGTCTGGGCAAATCATATGACTTAAGAAATTTATCGATGTCTTCACTATCTTCTATTTTATTGGAATATAGGTTTTCAAAATAATTTCTAATTGTCTTCTGTATTTCTGTAGCATCTGTTGTGATATTGCCTTTTTCATCCCGTATGTTAGTAATTTGAGTTTTCTCTCTTCTTCTCTTCGTTAGCATGGCTAAAGGTCTGTCGATCTTATTTATTTTTTCAAAGAACCAACTTTTAGTTTTGTTAATTTTTTTTTTAAGTTATTTTCAATTTTTTTTTTTATTGGTCGTTCATAACATTACATAGTTCTTAATACATCATATTACACGGTTTGATTCAAGTGGATTATGAACTCCCGCTTTTACCCCGTATACAAATTGCTGTATCACATCAGTTACCCTTCCATTGATTGACATATTGCCTTTCTAGTGTCTGATGTATTCTGCTGTCTGTCCTATTGTCTACTATCCCCCCTCCCCTCCCCTCCCCTCCCCTTTTCTCTCTCTACCCCTTCTACTGTAAATCATGTCTTCCATTTGTATTCTCTTGACTTACCCCTCCTTACCTCTTATATGACATTTTGTATAACCCTGAGGATCGCCTTCCATTTCCATGCAATTTCCCTTCTCACTCCCTTTCCCTCCCACCTCTCATCCCTGTTTACTGTAAATATTCTTCTCAAGCTCTTCGTCCCTACCCTGTCCTTGTTTACACCCCTTATATCAAAGGAGTCATTTGGTATTTGTTTTTTAAAGATTGACTAGCTTCACTTAGCATAATCTGCTCTAATGCCATCCATTTCCCTCCAAATTCTATAATTTTGTCATTTTTTAATGCAGAGTAATATTCCATAGTGTATAAATGCCACATTTTTTTTATCCATTCATCTATTGAAGGGCATCTAGGCTGGTTCCACAGTCTTGCTATCGTGAATTGAGCTGCTATGAACATCGATGTAGCAGTGTCCCTGTAGCATGCTCTTGTTAGGGCTTTTGGGAATAGACCGAGAAGGGGAATAGCTGGGTCAAATGGTGGTTCCATTCCCAGCTTTCCGAGAAATCTCCATACTGCTTTCCAAATTGGCTGCACCAATTTGCAGTCCCACCAGCAATGAACAAGAGTGCCCTTTTCCCCGCATCCTCTCCAGCACTTATTGTTGTTTGACTTCCTAATGGCTGCCAGTCTTACTGGAGTGAGATGGTATCTTAGGGTAGTTTTGATTTGCATTTCTCTGACTGCTAGCGATGGTGAGCATTTTTTCATGTACTTGTTGATTGATTGTATGTATAGTTTCTTTTGTTTCAATTTCATTGATTTCCGCTCTGATTTTAATTATTTCTTGCCTTCTGCTACATTTGCTGTTGTTTTGCTCTTCCTTTTCTAGGGCTTTGAGATGAAGTGTGAGCTCATTTATTTGTTGGTTTTTTCTTTTTTTGAGGAATGACCACCAGGCGATGAATTTTCCTCTTAAAACTGCTTTCATTGTGTCCCATAGATTCCGATATGTTGTGTCTGTATTTTCATTTATCTCTAAGAATTTTTTGATTTCCTCCTTTATGTCTTCTGTAACCCATTGATCATTCAGTAACATATTGTTCATTTTCCATGTGATGCAGGATTTTTCCTTCCTTCTTTTATCATTGATTTCCAGTTTCATTCCATTATGATCAGATAAAATGCATGGTATTATCTCCACCCCTTTATATTTACTGAGGGTTGCCCTATGGCATAATATATGGTCTATTTTTGAGAAGGATCCATGTGCTGCTGAGAAAAAAGTATATCCATTTGATGATGGTTGATATATTCTATATATGTCAGTTAAGTCTAGGTTATTGATTGTGGTATTGAGTTCTATAGTTTCTTTATTCAACTTTTGTTTGGAGGATCTGTCAAATGGTGAGAGAGGTGTGTTGAAGTCACCCATAATTATTGTGTTTTCGTCTATTTGATTCCTGAACTTGAGGAGAATTTGTTTTATGAATATCGCAGCGCCATTATTTGGTGCATAAATATTGATAATTGTTATGTCTTGTTGGTGAATGGTTCCTTTTAACAGTATATAGTGTCCTTCTTTATCCCTTTTGATTAACTTAGTCTTGAAGTCGATTTTATTCGATATGAGGATGGCCACCCCTGCTTGCTTACGAGGACCGTGTGCGTGGTATATTTTTTCCCATCCTTTCACCTTCAGCCTGTGTATGTCTTTTCCAATCAGATGTGTCTCCTGGAGGCAGCTTATTGTTGGATTTGTTTTTTTAATCCATGATACCAGCCTATGTCGCTTTATTGGAGAGTTTAAGCCATTAACATTCAGAGTTACTATTGATATATGGTTTGTACTTCCATCCATGTTTGATTATTTATCCTTTTTTAAAAAATTTAGTTTGTTTCTCCATGATTATCTTTCCCCTCACCCTCTGTCTTTACAGAGGCACTTCCCTCTGATGGTTTTGGTTATTGTTTTTCATTTCTTCCTCGTGTAGTGTTTTGCTCAAAATGCTTTGCAATGCTGGTTTTCTGGCTGCAAATTCTTTTAACTTTTGTTTATCATGAAAGATTTTTATTTCGTTGTCATACCTGAAGCTTAATTTTGCTGGATACAGAATTCTTGGTTGGAAGCCATTGTCTTTCAGTGTTTGAAATACATTGTTCCATGACCTTCTTGCTTTCAGTGTCTGTGATGAAAAATCTGTTGTTAATCTTATTGGTTTACCCCTGAATGTAATCTGTCTCTTTTCTCTTGTAGCTTTTAATATTTTCTCTTTGTTCTGTATATTGGATATCTTCATAACAATGTGTCTTGGCGTTGGTCTACTGTGATTTTGTGTGCTCGGTGTCCTGAATGCATCTTCAATTTGTATATCTGTTTCCTTTTTTATTTATGGAAAGTTTTCTGTAATTATTTCATTCAGCAGGTTACTCATTCCCTTGGTTTGAATCTCTGTACCTTCTTCTATCCCGATGACTCGTAAATTTGGTTTTTTTATGTTATCCCATAACTCTTGGATGTTTTTCTCGTGATTTTTTACCAGCCTTTCTGAGTTGGCTAGACTCTTTTCAAGATGATATATTTTGTCTTCAGTATCTGACGTTCTGGCTTCTACTTGCTCCACTCTGTTAGTGATACTCTCAATTGAGTTTTTAATTTGGTTTATCGTTTCCTTCATTTCTAGAATTATTGTTTGATTATTTTTTATAATCTCTATCTCCTGATAAAGATGCTTAACTTCTTCTTGTATCTGTTTATGTAACTCATTCTCAATGTGTCCTTTTGCTGCTTGAATTTGCTGTCTTGTATCCTCTTTAAGGTTCCATTCCATCTGTCTAAGGTGTTCCTTGAGTTCTTTATATGAACATTTTTCCAATGACTCTAGGTCCTCCTGAATATTTAGGCTGTCCTGCATTGTTTGTACTCCTTTTCTTCCTTGCTTTTTGAAGCTGCTCATGTTACTTCTTGTTCTGTTTGACTGCTGAGTTACTGTTTACTCCTATAAATTTATTTGATGCTGTAGCCACAGGATTCAATGAAGTTATCTCCTCCGCCGCAGTCTGATGACGTCAGTTCTCTGCCATGGTGGTATCTCTTGCAAATGGCGACAGTTCGTTTCCCTTTGCCGGGTGACCAATGCAATGGGTGGGTCCTTACTGTCTCTCCCAAGCCCCGTTTCAAACCTGTGGCCACTACCTATGAAGGCTCGGTTGCCATTACCTCCGTAGGATCAGAAGGGCCGACCAGTTGTTTCAGCCGGATGGATTAGTGCTGAGTCACAGCTGTTTGTCTGTGGGAATCAGGCGAATGGGAGCTTGAATTCAGCCGATCCGGGCTCAGTGTGTGTTCTGAGAGGTCCAGATTGATCACCCCAGATCCACGTCAGCTCAGCATTGCTTAGTGATCCTGAGCAAACAGATTTAGGCTGTTTACGACTCCCTATGCCTGCACAGCTGAAGAGGTCAGAGACTTGATCTCTCCGCGCCCGCCCGCCATGTGACGATCTTGTCACTGGACATTATTTTTGATCCAAAGCCTCCCACATATCATAATGCTAATAAATATTTGTGTTGTGCCTTCGCACTTACAAAGTGCTCTCCCATCCATTATGTCTCTTAATTTTTATATTGACTTTTAGTTATTTCATTCAACCATTATATGAGTGCCTCTTGTTTATTCAATCAAAAACATTATAGACTGCCTCTCCCTGTGCTAACTGTCAGGCACACCATGGCAGATAAGGCAAAGTCCTGAGTCAGAGACTAAATGCTCATGAGGGAGGCTGCAGGTGCAATGAAAAGTTATACAAATATGCGGCTCAGTGTGAAGAATCCAGAAGCCAGGGGACAGAGCATGACAGGGAATGCTTGTCCCTCTGACTAGAGGCTGGGCAGCCCTGATAACATGAGAGAATGAGCCAAAAGACAGCATTTCAGGCAAAGGGAACGTGTGCATGAGGCCTCATGGAGCCCACCACCCTGCAGCTACAACTCCAAGCAATGCGGATATATTCCCGTGCTGCTAAAATTTTAATTTTAAAGGCTGCAGAATATTCCATTTTATGATGTCCTCAAGGATTTTATAGCTTTCCCAAAGTTGCAGCTCAGAGCTCGGTGTGTTTTTCCACTTCTACCTGAGCCTCAGGCCCCAGCAACTCATAATCATTTGGGTTAATAGGCCCACGTGGCCCCTGCAAATCTCCTAAGCTGGAGAGAGCACCTCCGACTCCTGGGGATTGGTAGGGCCCACTTAAGTGGCTTCCTCAAAATGAGTGAGAAGGAAGCGGTGGGGGAAAGCGCCAGCACTGGAGGCTGGGCTCTCGAAGGTCCTGGGAGCCTGGAGCACAGCCACCCTGTGCGGATCAGTCCCTGTGCGGGGATTTGGGAAGTGGATTTTGCTGTCAGAGCTAATGACTCTGCTGGAATCGGCTTTTCCATTTCCACATCTGTGGTTAGCAGTGTGCTTAGTCAGGTGCTGCCAAGAGCCCCACTTCCCAGCCACCTGGGCTCTTGTGGGCGGGCTCAAATAGACTTTCACCTCCTAATTTCAGGGGGTGGGGACAAATATGATATTTATCGACAGCCTTTCACCATGGTGAAAGGCTTATCACATTGTTTATCAAGTGTAATGGCTGCAAAACCCTTTCAAATGCCAAGAAACCTACAGGTGCCACGTCTAAAAGTGGCTACATCAGGCTGTGCAAGCTGAGATGCCTTGGATGAGCCTTGTTTGGTGGCTCATCTCGTGGCGCCCTGGGAGGAGCCCTGCCACGCCGCTGCAGAGCCCTCTGTCTCCTCGTCTTCCGTCCCTACCTGTCCCAAGGCGGGCTTAGTTTTCTCTGCTTACAAAGGGAGGGAAATTTCCACTAGGGGGGTGGAAACCAGTTGGTACAGAGCCCGTGTGGGACTTCACAGTATTTGGCCTCTGCCCTGAGTGAGGAGGCTTCCCATCCTGCTGGGAAGGCCCTGCACAGGCTCCCTCCTCACACTAGGCCTCAAGCCCTCCCTGAACTGCCCTTCTGTGGCCATCTGATTCCTTGCTCTCCACTGGGCAGTGCCTTCCTGCAAGGAAGGGATTGTCTTTTCCTCCAAGAAGAATCTCCTCCCTGGCAGGGGTCTGATTTGTGAAACTTACTGAATGCATTCTTTTAAAAAAAATAATAATGATAATAGAAGTGTGTGTGAAGGATCACTCGCCTCCTATGGCCTGGGACAAGGAGTGCTTGCGAAATATGCAAAATATGACAACTCTCAGGTCCTGGCCCAGATCCGACAGAAACCCCTCGGCATGAACCGTGATGGATTTGGAAGCAAGCTCCCATCAGAGTTTGAGCACTTCTTTGTCAGCAGGTAAAATCCAGCCTTGGTTCCGTTCAGGTGTGCTCCGCAGTGTGGTCTTGGCCAGTCCTCCTTGGCCTCCCCTCCCTTCGCCCCGCCTCCCCGAGGCTCCTAGGAGAAAACACACCTGGGGGTCTGCCTGTCACCCTCCCCTGCCACAGAAGCTCCCGAGGCAGGGGTCTCTGTGTGGCTCTACCTCACCCCTCAGAACTGGGCCTGGCATACAGTCACCGCACCACAAAGGCACAGATGAATGCACAATTCACCTACAGAGCAGGAAAAATTGATTAGGGCCCTCCACAGCTGGGAAAGAAGTGGCCGGGCCATAGTAGCTTGAGATAATATTGACTTTTTTTCTTTTTAAATTCATATGTTGAGCACAAAGACCTCCCACACCACGACCTGAGTAAACAAGACAGTGTGAAGGCTGATGCTCCTCCAGGCTCCCTGAGCCCCTCTGGTGAAGAGCTGTGCTTCTGTCCTCTGCTGAAACTGCAGGGAAGATGGGTGGTGGGAGGGACATGCATGGTGTGCAGGAGTGGCTCAGGAGGGGCACTGGGTCCTCACTGCCTTAGTGGACACTCAGGACTGAGTCTGATCCTTGGGTGGAGAGAGACACTGGGTCTACTGTTGCTTGACACCATTAAAGATTTGGAGCCAGGATTGCACACCTGTAATCCAGCAACTTGGGAGGCTGAGGCAGGAGGATCACAAGTTCAAGGCCCTGAACACCTTGGCAAGACCATGTCTCAAAATAACAAGGGACCAAGGAATTGGCTCAGTGGTAAAATGCCTCTGGATTCAATCCCCAGTACCAAAAGCAAACAAACAAAAAATATTGGTTAGGTATTATCTCTGACCCCATGGTGTTGTGGCCCAGCTCAGGTGAATTATATGTTCTGTTCAGAATGGATAACCCTCTGCATCAACTGGAGGTCAGGCATGGGAAAGGGCAGACAATGGGAAGGACAAGATGGTGTCACAATAAGGCATAGCTATGTGCTTGAGAACTTACAAGCTAATGAAGCTTTTTCTATTTTATGCTTTATGTCCTATATTAGGGAAAAAATGAGATGACTCTTAATGAAAAATGCAGGTTCATGACGACCACTTAAATAATCATAATAGAAGAAGAAATGCAAAGGGAGGGAGCTAATTAGACTCTGAATACTCAGGCTGACATGTTCAGGGGATCATCAACCTGGAACTCCATGGGTGCTCATGAGCACATGGTTCTTCCTCCCACACTAAATAGGTTTTCTCAAATCTGTGACGGGTGGCCTGTCCCACCCCAGGCATCCACCCTGAGAAGCTCTGCCTTGAGTTGTTGCACTTACAGAGCTGAGATCTGTCCCCCACGGTCCCAACCCTGTTCATGAGAGGTGCCAGGGGTCTTCTGCAGGACCTTCACCAGGCAGTTCCTGGAGATTCTTCTCTTGTCCTCTGTCTCCTTGCACCTGAGTCTTTGTGTTTCCCTGTGTGACTCGCACACACCCAGGTCAGTGCTCCTCTCAGATACCTCTGCATTCCCAGAGCTGTCACAGTACCCGTTGCGCAGAGGGCACTCAGCAAACATTAGCTCCCTTCTCAGAGAGGAAGTGCACAGTGTTGAGCAGGAGGTTTGGCATAAACTGTTTTCCAGTAAGTGCTTTGATAAGTAGAAAGAACGTGCACCACGATGACAATTAGGGGTGTAATAAGCACATCCCTCACTGCTATGGCCCAGGGTGACCTAGCACCTACTGTACCTGAATCCCACGGCAGCACTCAGGCCTGTGTCCACCAGCACAGTACAATACTGCAGTGTGCACCACGCTGACCGTGGGACTGGAGGGCGCCACCGGTCGGGCGCCTTTCCTCTTTATGATAATGGCGTGGACACCGTCTTACATGCCATCAGATCACAGGGCCTGGTGGCACAGAAAGCAGGCAGCACACTGGGGACTCACTTCCAGGGGTTTCCTTTTTACTTTTTTATTGTGAATGGTGCTCTTTTGTGGGAGAATGAATCAACCAATTCTGAATTCGGTTTTTGTCTCCTTTTGTGCAAATTCATCTCATTTTAACATTTTTTCCCTCACATCAGATTTGAACTTGATATTTAGTCAGAGGAAATGGCTTTAAGATCTCCAGGAGGCTCAAGGTAAAAATTCTAAACAGTAGATACAAACGAGCCAAATGTCAGAGCTAGATTTATTCCAATTAAGTCATTGTAAGTCAACTCCTTTTATAGATCTGAAGTCGAGGAGGAAGTAAATATTCCATCCCTGAGGATCTGTTAGTGGAGATGTAGGCCCCCTTTCCACTCTTGAGTTTGAATTTAAAATATTCCCGATGCCAAGGGGCTCCTGGATGTGCACACAAAATAATTGTTTTAAAATTCTATTAGACAAAACCATAGCACAAACACTATGGTTGAACTATCAGCGCCCCAGGTGAGGGAGGCTGTTAGCATCATTCAAACACTGCACATCGCTACCCGCTCTAGAAACTGCCGCTAAAAATGGGTATTAAATCTCACCTTAAAGGTCAGGGGCAATTTGCACATTTTTATTAATGGGCCCAAATCACCCTGGAAGGCCTGGCTATTAAAAACACGGAGTCGGAACAAGTGGGCATACCTATGGGGAGGACATCATTAGCCTCCTCCTCACAACTTAGAGCCATACACATTTTCAGATGGATGAGACCTAAACATGAAAAACCATAAAACACACAAAAAGATCATATAGGAGAAGTTAAGAACAGGACTTTCTTTTATTCCACTAGGAAAAAAAGACTCTATAAGAAGTTTCCAGTCCCAAAAGCAATAAATAAAAGTGGATCAATAACTAAAACTCCTGCATATTTGAGAGGTCCTACGGGTTTCTTTTTTTATTAACAAGACAAATGACAACAGGACAGAAAATTTTGTGACATATATAACAGACAGCTACTGTCCTCAATATAGAAAACTCCTTGAAATCAACAAGACAGAGAACACAGAAAAGTCAGCAGTGTCCTGCGGTTTCCTGAGAATAAGTCTTCCCCCCAGCAGACCAATTGCAGGGGCTTCTAAATGCCCCATTTCCCCTTCCTTCAGGTGAGCAAATGGGTGGGTTTCCTCAAAGCACAGCTTCACCCTGTCATTTTCTTGGTCAGATGGTCTCCATGGCTGACAGGCTGTCATGTGACCACATGAATCTGATTGTCATTTCAATGAGATCCTTTGCCCAGTGCTTCCAGGCCAGCATCAGGCTGGGTAGCAGGAGTTCACGCAGTTCTTCACTCCTCCTTCATGGGATTGTTGAGAGAGGAGACTGGGAGTCTGTGGGTTCAGAGCAGAAAACCTCCCCCTGCTGACTTGGCCACTCAGTGCATTTGGGTCCTCTTCCCAGAAGCCCGTCTCCAGTCCCTTCAGTCTTGATGGACACTTTTTAAGTCCCCGACTCGGGGTCCTCTGCCCTGGCTGAATGTTGGAATCACCTGGGCAGCTGGCAGATGGTACTGGCTGGGTGTGAGGCTCAGGATGCAGGCCCAGCATGTTGAGGACACTTCCATAGGAGCATCTGTCTCACCCCAGAGAAGGTGCCCCCAGGTGGCTTTGGAATCCTTGCCACTGCGCACGAGGTTCCTCTCCATCCCACCTTCCCCTGGTCTTCCACTCTGCCTGCTGAGGTCTTAGCCTCAATCAGCAACAGTCCCCCTCCGCCAGACTCCCACAGCGTCACACCTTCACCATGCGCTTGGCCTTCCAACCGCCTGCAGCTGGGATGACGTACTGGTGAATTACTTTCCTGTCTGTAATGGGAACCTCCTGGCGGCAGGGGCTTATTTCATCCTACATAGTCTGTCTAATGTCTGTTCTAGAGGGTGCCCCACAATAAGTCCTCCAATCTACAGGATGACTGCAAGGGCGACCTGCACTCAGCAGAGCCAATCACAGCGCTCCCAGGATCTGAAGCCTCGGGCAGAGGCCTTTGAGTTCCTCAGCACTTGCCTCCACAGACGTATTCCTAGCCAAGTGGAGTCCTGGAGTGGTGACCAGTCACAGGAATGCATCAGATCAACTCTAGTTTGGGGAAGTTTGGGGACTTTCGTACATCCCTTATTTTCGGCTTCTCATTTTGGATTTTCAATCCTGAACGGAGACTACCTGCAAGGAACATGGGAGTAGTCAGAGCTGGGACTTAGTTTGAGATGGTGGGAGTCACTAGCTGTTTGACCCCAGGCAAGGTGCCCCTTAGACCTCAGTCTCCACATCTAAAATAAAGGGATTCAAAAATGCTGCCTACATCACAGGCAGGAATCAAGAAGAACACTCGCTTGGGTATGTTTATCATCGTGCAGGCAGCATAATGAGACTCAAAATCTTGATGGCCTGCAGGGAAAAAAAATAGAGGCAAAGACTAAAGAGTTCAGATGGCTGTGAAAAAACAGGAAATTTTCAGAGGAAGGAAGGACTAACATTTTCCAAATGCCAACCTTGTCACAGGCTGGGAACATCTCTGGTTAATTCAGTGCAAAGAAAACAGCAGGTTATTTAACTGCATAATATAGCAAAGCACACTATCACAGAATCTGAGAAATGTAAGTCTAATATATAAGAAATATAAGTCTAATATAAGCATGGTGAACACAAATGTGACTCATATAATTAATACATAATAGAATTAATGTGTGATTAATATGAGATGGCATACTCCAGCATAGCATAACATTAGGTGCTTGTCTTTTTCTAAACCATTTTCAGAATAAGCTGAAGACACAAAGGCCCGTGCTTGACAGAGGTGTTATAAGATAAAGCCAGAACACCAGGCAGGCTCTGGGCACTGGTCGCAGCTGTCCTGTGACTGTTTTCAGTGTGAAAGTTCCGGCTGCTTCCCACACACTCTTCCAGCACAAATGTCAGCTCGGGCTCAGGGACCTTTCTGCATCCGGCTCTTCTCACATGAACTTTCTTTTTCCTTTGGTGTTTTTTTTTAAATTTTGCAATGGGTCCTTGACTTTTAGAAGAAGTGCATTTGTCTGGGGGACTCAGGTATCCTTGTGATCCTACGGGTTGGCTCCCAGCAAGAAAGAAAATGTCCTTATTAACAGATGAAGACCTCCTGTAAGACATGGCAGTCACCAAAGGAGCCCAGACCAGGGTGAGCTGAATGGGACCATTGAGAGATTCTATTTGGAAGCCAAAAACCTTAGTCTTCAAGAGGAAGAGCATTTTAATGCAGCATGTAAACTCTCAGAATCAATGCATAAAAATCCATAAGGTGCAAATTTTTAAATAAAATCATCATCAAAATTAATGCAGAAAATCTATAATGAACAAAATACCCAATTTTCGATATGAGCATGGCTGATTTTCCTTTTGCCTTTGATTCCAATGTGGTGTATCTCTGCCCTGTAATTGATCCTGGCTCTGTTTAAAATGTTTTTTAAGTAATTGCCATTTTTTAAAAATGTATTGCATTTTGACCTCATTTATCTTTATGACCGAGTTTTTTGGCACTTCCTTTCAGAGAGTGCAGAAAGCAAGCCCCTTCCGACTCCCGAGGTGTGCAGCTCACTGGTTCCCTAGTTGGTGCCCACCCTGGAGGGCTGGGGAAGGCATTGCCAAAGGAATCGTGCATTCCACTGGTTAGCTAAAGTCCCAGCAACCTATGGCCCAGGGTCTCTTACTGACAGAAGGGCAGAGAGGTGAAATGACTAGCTTAATGACTTCATTGATAAATGAAGGAGACTCACATTTTCTCTTTCAAAAGGGCAAGTCACAGTGATGTTCAACCCCTTAAGGGAGCTTAAGGGGTTGGAAGGGAGGAAGGAATCAAATGAATATAAAGCCCACGGTGTGGGTCCTGTTAATAACCAGAAGGAAAGATGGAGAAAGCAAGAGACCAGGTAAACATGCAGAGGTGAGCGAAAGGCAGGAAGAGGTGGCAGCATCCTGAGCCCCTTGAAAGCCACCCACCCATCCCCCAGAGGTTCACACGGAGCCAGCTGTGCATGCAGGGCTTCTGGGTGGTGACATTCATGTGGCAGGGCTTTATCAAGAAGAAAGCGTGCATCTCAAGACCTGTGTTGGGAATCTGATTACTTAACCTTTTCCCAGAGAGCCTTCAACAAATATCCCACACCCCCAAGACAAATTATCTTCCCTTTCATAAAGCTCAAGTGGGTGCATTTCCGTTTCTCTGCAGTAGGAGCGGCTGCATGGCAATCACTTGAAATGCGGCTCTGGATGGAAATTAATGCTGTCGATGAAAGCAGCGTCTAAAATATTAAAGGATATTGGAGGGAGAAGACAATGGTATTTGCATCCTTTTGAACATTCACCTAGATTTGCATAATGGAGATGTCAATTGTATTTGCAAGAGAAAAATCAACCTACCTGGGCTCAGTAACTGGCTGCTTGCTACAGCTCCCTTAAGGGGTTGAACATCACCGTGACTTGCCCTTTTGAAAGAGAAAATGTGAGTCTCCTTCATTAATCAAGTGAGTCTTTAGTGGAACAAAGGTAAGGAACATGGTGGGCTGTCCCTCGTCCCAGGCCACAAAACCCAGCGAGACACATTTTTGCTGAAGGCCAGGACCTGAGCTCACTGTCTGGACTGAGTGTCCATCCACCCTGGTGTCCTCCAGGCACAAAGAGCATGTGGTCCAACCTCGGCCCTTTGGACTTCTGCTGTTGGAAGTTAAAATGTCAACATTGGGACCCAGGTGTATTGATCTCATTGTTTCTGGTATATTACTGTCATTGCTTCTGACGTCTGCTAGCACCTTCTCCCCGGGCTTGTGGATGTACCTCAGAATCACCTGCAGTGCTTTAAAAAATGCATGTGCCCTGGCCACTGTCCAGTGTGGGCCCCAATGTTGCTATTTCTCAATATTTTAAGGTGATGCTACCACACAGCCAGGGTTGAGACCACCCCTCAAGGGGACCTAAGTTCCTTTTACTCTTTTTTCTTTATCACAGCTGCTTTGATATGGTGAATATGTAGGATTCAATCTTAAAAGACCCCCCACGTGTGTGAGTTGGAATTTACAAAATGCCAGGCACACCACAGAGCCTGTTGCCCCATGGTGGAGACCAGGATTGGGTTTATCTAGCCGCATCCTTGTTAGCTGCTCAACCTTGGGCAGGTGGCTTAGCTCTTGGGGTCTGTTTCCTCACCTGTGAAATGGGGAATCTCCTTTCCTGGTGGCATGGGGGCTGGTTCATGAAGGTCTCTCACAAAATCGGCATGCAGAGGGTGGTGGACTCTGCTCTCTGGACCTTTGCAGAAATTTCCCCTGAGGGCTGTCCTCCAGCCAGATAGAAGGAGAGGGCACTTCCCTTTTGCAGCCCTTCCAGTCACAGTCCCTCCTCCATGGCGGCCACTCCTGATGTCCAGTGGCACAGATCCGAGTGGCCGGTTTTGAGTCTTTCTACATGTAGCTGTACAGCGTGTCCCTTTTGTGCAGGTTCCTTCCTGTCACTGTTGGTTAGGTCAGCTTGGGCTGCGTGTCGCTGTAGCTCACAGGTCCTCTCCTCACCACTGTGCCAAGGGGTGAGTGCGACACCACTGACCCTTCACGCTCCATTCTCCTTCCACCGAGAATGGTCACAAAGATGTTCAAACCGAGGCATCTTTCCAAACAGCTGACTCTCCAGCCACCCTCTCCAAGATACATGGGACTGACATCCAGCTCCCTGTCCCAGCAGGACAGAACTCCTCCTCCTTGGTCCATGTCCACGGCTCTTCTCCTTGGGCACCAGGCCCCTTGCTGATCACTGGCCAGCACCATGCACGTGCCCAGTTTTCTTTCTGGCCCTGCCTCTTCACCAGGGAGGCTCCCTTGGCCTTCCCAGTGACTCTCTTCTCTACCAAGAGCGTTTTCTCCCATCTCCATGTGGAGAACACTGATATCTCTCTGGAGACCTGAATCTTAATGTATCCCCATGAAAAGCCTCCCCCTTCTTTGCCTTTGATGACATGTCCTTTTTGGCTGAGCATTCCCAGCAGGCCCTGCAGAATTCCTTCGTGATCCTTGTGGGTGGTGTTGGAAGGTGCAGGTTTATTTCTCTGTAAGATTATGTGTTGCTCCAAGGTGTCACCCCCATCTGGGTCTCCTTCCCCTCCGTGTCCTGTACATCGCTTACAGTGGTTGGCTCTTCTCAGCGAAGAGCTAAGTATGGATGGAGAAGTGGGTAAATCAACCTAATTAACCAGGAAACTTTCAGGCATCAATTCTCTTCCCTGGAGAATAATTCTCACTAGAGGTCACGTGATGTAAATCTTCAGGGATGATAGTTGGTCTTCCCAGAAGAATGCTTTCTCTTATCCGTCTCTACATCTTGCACCCCTTCTTTTTTTTTGTACTGAGGATTAATCCAGGAGTGTTTAGCCATAACCCCTTTTTTATATCTTATTTAGAGACAGGGTCTCACTGAGTTGTTAAGGGCCTTGCTAAGTTGCTGAGGCTGCCTTTGAAATCTCTATCCTCCCACCTCAGCATCCGAGCCCCTGGGATGGTAGGCATGGCCGTTGTGCCTGGCCACGTTGCACCCCTTCTCCATCCAGCTCCCACCTGCCGTCAGAAGCTCTGTGTGGTGACTGCCTGCAGCGTTGTCCCTTCCCTCCCTCTTGATATCAGGACAGCAGGTGGAGCACACTCACTCACCTCGGGCATTTTACAGGGAGAAAAATGTTCAAAACCCCCACCATCCACTGCCTTATTACCCCAATGGAAAGACAATCCAAGGTAGGACTTCAGTCAGTTGATTTCCAAAAGATTTACTGGTGGTCCTCGCAAGTGTCCAGCATAGCTAAAAATCAGACTAATCCTGGCTACTAATAACCCAAAGCCCGTGGTGCTTACCGCAAGGAAGGGCAGATAATTCAGCCCGACTTACTTTGACCTGAATTTATGTCCAGTGGGACTTATGCCTGAATTATTCAAAAAAATGCCCTCAGTTGCCCCTTAAATTCATCTCATACAGGTTTCATGTATATTCAAAAAGTGTTTCCTATGATTATTTTTCATGTAGCTAATGTCACCTTGATCAGGTCAATGTTCATCAAATTGTTTTTCAATATACAGACGTATAACATCATTTTTAATCACACCTGCTCCCAAGGGCTACGCCTGATTGAATTCATCTGAGGAGCTTGGGTTCACTTATAATGGAATTAGATGTCGTTTTTTCACCGCCAGCTTCTGTCACCAGCTTTGTTTAAATTTGGTTCAGAAAATACAAATTTTAAAAGTGACAGATCGTAACTAGACCTAAGATCAATGCAGTCGTTTCTGTTTAAGCCTTTTTTGGTCGCTGTCAACCGAAACCTGAGCACAGATATCAGGGAAGCTTGATTGACACACACCTGTGGTGACGCAGGGGTCTCCGGGCACTTCCCCTCCTCACTGCAAGACTGTTCCAAGGGCTTATTAATACTACTTTGCTGCTTTGGGTCCCAATTTCCTTCTCACACACCAAATCTGTCCACTGTCCGAGGGTCACTTTTCCACATGGGGCTTGTTGGGAACTGATGGATTTCTGGTGCCTCTTCTGTTCTACCAGCTGTTGGAAATGCTCAGCATGTCCCCTTCTGGCTGTGGGGAGAGCATTATCAAAGTGAGCAGCTTCAGCCACAGACAAAACATCCAGAAACATCTTTGTTTTGCAACCTCTATGTCTGTTAGAAGTAAGGCCATGCGACTCAAGTCAAGAGCCAGGATCCCCCAGCCCCCATGAGGCTGTTGGATATGCTCACCATGTCGGCCATTTCCTTTGGATTATAAAAATAATTATGAACATTTGAATTGAAATCACTGGGATGTTCATTAAAGAAAAACAACTATTAATTAGCACTGAATTTCTGTGAATGTCCTCAGGGTATATTCAGAAAATCAGTATTATAAAAGCTTGAACAGTTCCATTAGTTTAGCCTGATTGTACTCTGATTCTTTTTCTTTATTTATTCTTACACTGAATAATATATTAATGAGAACTAAGTAGGTTTTTTTATGAAACAAATGAATTTGCTTTTAGAAGAAAGTGTTTTACAACTCTTACTGGGTAATTAGATCCTAATGCTTGATATCATGTTTTTTTTGGTATTGGATAAATGACTGAATTTATAATTAAACCTGTCTCTTGGACTGAAGTTACTAACCAGACACTTGGGTCAATTATATAATAGCAGTGTACATTGCATTAGACGTTAGCTCAACAATTACCAGGCAACATTGAGTTCTGTTTCCAAGTGTTTTTTAAAGACTGTCTTTTTAAAATGGGCCATCAACAACAGAAGGTGCCCCGAACTTTCAGGACAGGTTTTTTTTATGCTACACGAATCTGATCAGGACCAAATCCTCTGATGTGAAGTCAGACCCCAGCCTTCCTTAGGTGATTTTTAATAGGAAGCATTTATTGAATGCTCCCAGGTTTACAGCGACAGATACACAGACCCGGGGCTTACCTGTACCCCGGCCTTCTGGGTCTTTTGTTCCGCTTTGGGAGATACAACATGTGCAGACAAATTGACATGGAGCAGACTTCCATTGGAAGGCAAAGAACTTGAACTCCCAGTGGTGTCCTCAGTGGTCACTGGGGACGTTCACCTGGTTGATGTACAAAGCTACTTAGAAGCAAGACCTTATCTTTGCCCAAAGTCCATGATGCCATCATCTTCACAGACCTGGAGCTTGGCTTAAGGTCTTCGTTCAGAGGTGGTTTTGATCCTGGAGATGGGCTTTCAGTAAACAAATTTGTTAGAGATGAGTACGTAAGCCACAATGTCAATAGAGTGACTGGTCATGAGAACCATAATTGTAGGTTAAACTAGATGTCCTTACTTGTATGTCAACACACTCTTTCTGTGCTGGTAGAGCTGCCTGGGAAGCAGAATTTTAGTCATGAGCTGGGCCGGGAAGGATGAACACAGTAGCCTTGGTGACAAGGCATTTCTTGGCTACCTTATTTTACAGCATAGAAAGCTGAAAACAGTGGTAAGAAGAACCTCCACTGTCTCTAGGGGCATTGCAGTTTACCAGGAGCCAGGTTAGCCCCTTAACCAGCATTGTTTCACTTAGGCCTTGCAGTCACTTGTCACATATGTACTTTGAGACCCTGTAAGCTGGGAAAGACAGAAAATCCGTGGTGTGTCTGAACTGTGTAGCTCAGAGCACCAAGGGCTCCAAGCCAGGGCTCATGTGACTGCTGTGGATAAATGGTTTTAATTGAGGGAATTAGAGTTGTGCCTATCTATTAGCCTTGTCAAAAACCACACTCTAGACGTTGGACACAGAGGCTTCTGCATCCTCCCATGCACTGGGGACTTCTCGGGGTGAATTTCTCTACCCTGTGTCCTTGGACTTTCTTAACCTTCTTTGCTCAGTAAAGATGTTTTCTGTCCTGCCCATGACACAGTTTCAAGATAGGTTTTTCCTCCGGTTCTTTGTGGTTCTCTCTCCTCTGTGCCTGTTCTGTTGTGGTCTTCATAACTTACCTGTGACTTAAGTACACTTCACACATGAGAACATCCCATCCCACTGAGGTTCATAACCACCCCAGTCAGATGGGCTGTGGCAGAAGGTATATTCTGTGGTCAGTGCTCTCAAGACAAGTGCCCAGAGATGGCCCAGATCCCATGAGTTCCAGGTGGGAAGAACAAACCCAGGGAGCTGTGAGCGTGGTTGAAGGCAATGCACTTGAAGCAGGGAGGGATGTGGGACAAACGTGAGAATCCTGAGGTGGGCCATGACTGCCACACATCTTCAGGTCTCAACGAGAGCAACACTCCCATGCCCCCTGGGGACCTGTCAGCCAGCAGGGCACGGTTTCCGTGGCAGGTAATGATGTCTTTGTGACATCTTCTCTGCCCAGTCTTACCAAAATGTGAATACTCCGAAGCTTACAGTAGCAGATTGCATTTAGAACCAAGTAACTCATTAACGCGTGTCCTGGAAAGAAGGGGTGACTGTCTCTGTCACCTTCGTAGTGGATTGGTACATTTATAGGCTGAGAGGAGCTGCTGGAGGAGATGGGAGCTAGCACAGGTTTTGTGAATAAAGGAGCCGTGAGGTCCGGCAGGTGTTTTGGAAAGGCCTCTGTGGAGGACGGGGAGGAGAAAGGCCCAGGAGGGCTATAGGCCATTTTCATTGCAGCCGCGCCAGTGGGAGAGGAAGAGGCATGAAGAAGAGTGGGGAGAGAAGGTGGGGGACGGCCACCAGCACTGTCCTAGCCATCCTCGCTTTGTCCCCATCCTCGCTGTGTCCCTTCTTCCAGTGGGCACTCTGGGAAGGCCGCCTATGTGCCACGCGCTCTTCTCAGTGGTCCCTGAAGTCTGATGCCTCTGCTGACATGCTGGAGAGTCCCCGATATGTAAGGTACTCAGACCACCAGCCAGACAGAACCTGACACGCTTCCACCAGTCAAGGAGACTTCAAGGTCAAGTGGGGCTTTGGTCCAGGCAACGTCTCACACACAAATGCTTAACATATGTTCTATGAGAAAATAAACAGGTGATGGAAGAATGGAGTAAATAAAATAATTGCAGGGCATTCAAGCTAGACTTTTAAATGCCTGAGACTGTTTTAAAGATAGATCTGGACCTTCTTGAAGAAGCATACACCTCTATTCTGATCTGTGCAGTTTGGTGACAAGAGAAAAGATGGAAGACATCAATACAAGAAAAAAACTTATTTATTTTTGAGCATAACCAAGCCAGCAAGAATGATGATGATTGAAAGCCACACATCCCTGTGCACAGCCTCCACAGGCACCAACATTGTCAGTAATGGATTCCAGCGTCCTGCTCTGCCCTGCAAAATTAATGCCTCACAAAAGAAAAAGAGAACGTTCAACAAGCTCCCGGTTCATTAAAAAATTTATAAGACTCCTAGGTTTAGCATTTAGTCTGGGTTTCCTGAGCACCTAAAAATCCCAAGAAGCAAGGCTGTGGGTTTCCCTGGGAAAACCTTCCAAACAGCTGTGGCACAGGCCCTCTGCACTGCCTTTGGACCTGGAAAGACCCTAGGGCCAGGCGACCCGGCCCGGCACCCCTAGCTTACCCGCTTCACTGAGGATTGCAAGAGACAGGTTCTGTGACCCAGGTGGGAAGTGCTTCTGGGTTTTCACTGTACACAGCATGATGTCTTTTCCAATAACAGTATTACCAGGGACATGTTATCTCTAGGGGATCTCCTCTGCTTTATTTAATTTCCCAATAAATTTGTAGCCTTTACTGTTTCTGAGGGTAAAAGTTGCACATCCTTGTTGGAGAGATTTAAGCACTCTAAAAGGCGTAAGCAGTAAAAATCACCAATAGTCTTGCCACCAAAAGATAAGCAGTGTCTGAACATTCCTGGACTTTCATTTAGTCCATAAATACACACATGATTTTACCAAAATGGAATCTTGTCACGTTCGCTGTTTGGCAACCTGGCTTAGCCAATCTGAATGGAGGTCACGTCTTTCCAAGTCCTGGGTCTCATCACATTTTAGCGGTGGCAAGAGAAATCTTAATTTGCCAATCTGCATGTTTCTCTTTATTATCCCCTTATTTTGGCCGTTTGGCACGTTTTCACTTTGGGTCATGAAAAAAGATGAATTCGCAAAAAGATCACCAGGGAAAGAGGCTACAGACGGCCCTGCCCTACCGTGCACTTCCTGGCTTGGGACTCAGCCTGGAAAGCAGGTTCCCTGGATGGCGTACACTCTGCTCTCTCCCCACTCTCTGTAGGAGCCTCCTTCTTCCCCCTCAGTCGCCCTGGCTCATCAGTCAACTTCAGCAGAGGAAAAACCGGGCCTCACTTAATTATTCATCATTCATTCTGCAGAAATATTTACCAAGTTCCTCCTGTGCACCGGCGCTTTGTGAGATACCAGGGGATATCAGAGAAGGCCAGGCGGTGAGGCACTTTAGCTTCAAGTAACAGATCTCTAACTCGAACTGATCTCCACTTAAGTGAGAAAAGAAATTCCATCAAACTGGGAGGTCAGGAGAAGGATGAGCTCCCAGGGGCAGTCACACAGTGGCTCAAAAATCTCATCAAGGTCTCAGGATCTTTTCATCTCTCGGGTTTATCCTGGCCACTGTCATTTCTAGTCTGATGGTTGCTCTTGGCTGGTATCAAGTTGACCCCGCAAGTGCCGGCACAACGAGTCACCATCAGAGAGAAGAAGGAAGGCACTTTTTCTGTCTGTTTTGAGAGCAGGAGGAAGGGGCAGAAAGGTCCCTGCACACTTTTCAACAGAGGCCAGAATTGTCACCTACCTACCCTTAAACTAGAGGTTGGCAAGGGACACTGGATTCTCATGACAGCTGAGTCAGAATCTCAAGTGCAGAACACTAAGGAGTAAGACTCTGGCATTACCAGAAGGGGTTTTCCCTGAGGACTTCGGTGCTGGCCTGGCCTGTGGGATGAATAGGTGTTAGGGGTAGAGAGAGCACCTGTCCAGCATGCGCAACAGCATCGGACATCAAAGATTATAATCATTTGGGGAAATTCTGTGTGTTCTCACTTGACTGAACCTTAGGGGTGGTGTTAGAGACCTGACTGGCGATAGAAGATTGAGCTGGAGGGGGACAAAGGGGCTAGATTTGAAGGACTTTATAAGCCATGATAAGAAATATGGGTTTTGCCAGATGCAGCTGAGCACACCTATAATCCCAGCAACTTGGGAGGCAGAGGCAGGAGGTTCACAAGCTCAAGGCCAGCCTCAGTAATTTAGTGAGGTCCTAAGCAGCTTAGTGAGACCCTGTCTCAGAAAGAAATATGGGTTTTATCTTAAAGGAACAGTAGTAGCTCACTAGAATATTTGAAGCAGGGAATACATGAGATTGGATGATTTTGTTTAATCTCAACTAAATGGAATGGAGGGTGAGACCAGATTGGGGTCTCAGAAAACAAGGTCGTGTTGGTAATTCTAGAAGCAGAGATCCATTGCTGGCTTTGTGGGAGAGTTGAGGAGAAGGAAAGGAGCTCAAAGTTATGATTCTGTTTTTCCCCAAGATTCCACAATTCTAGAAATCTACATTAAAGGGATGATACATCTGGGAAAATCAGAATTTAAGAGGTGGCTATCCAGAACCAATACAATCAAAACAGAACAACTACCAGAGGATAGATCCTGTTCTTAATATGTGTGGGATATGAGTTGGCTGGATAAATAAATGAATACCATATGTAAATGTCCATTAGCACAAGTTCTTGACTGACATGAGGGATCCTAGTGATGTTCGTGTTTTAAGAGGGGAAGAGTAGACAGGGTGTTTATGAGTGAGGCGTCCAGCAGCTTCCTGTGGGTTAATAGGCTACGGTTTATTCATGTGCTTGAATCCCCTTGGTGAAGCTGCTAATAAGGATGAGTCAAGCTTCAGTGGTCATCTCCTCCTCCTCCTCCTCTCCTCTCTCCCTCCCTCCTTCCCTCTCTTGTTTGTAGTTTATTGAGTGGCTGAGCACTCTACTCACCCGTGCATGGCAGAACTCTCCCACTTTGCATATTTTGCACAAGAGTGTTCTCTTTAAGCTTTAAAGTATGAGTCATCAGAATGAACCGTGCATTCTCCTCAGACCCGGGAGCTTCGCCATCTAAAATAGAAAGCACTTAATGTGAGAGCAGTGAGTAAAACCAGAGCCGCGTCCTCTGGAGGCCCCCCCCCACCCCGCCTGTGGTCTGCATGTTCAAAGGACTGTCCTGCTGTCCATGACTTATCAGTACTTAAGCCTGGTCCACAGAGGAGCAGGGAGTGAGGGTATTGCTTGATATCATTACCTACCTCTGTTTCTAGGCATCCAGCTGTGTGTAGGAGGGGACTGTGGACATGGTCACTCCCATATGGTGTCCCTTCTGAGGATTGACTTCCTAATCTACCTGTGTATCTGGCAGATTAAAGGATTCGTAACATAATCTACCTGTGTGCCCAGCAGGCCCTGACGTTTTCAATCTGATTCCAGATTGTTTAATGCCACGTGCTTTTGAAGGCTTTGTCTTCCTTCCATGGGACACAGTGAGAACAGGCTACAAGTTGAGATGACACCTTCAGGACTGCCCTCATGAGCCATGACCTTGATGCGGTGGGACATAGGCTGCATCACTGGACACCAGAGAGCTCCTGTCTTAGGCCAGTTAGGAACTATGATCTTAGACAACTCATTTCCCATTTTCTTTCATCCGCAAATTGAGTGAGTACTGCTTGCCTTGCAGTGTTGACCGGGGAGAGTATGAGAAAAGCTACTCTGGAGAGAGCCAGCCAAGCACATGGTAGAAGCTCAGTGAATCACAGCTATCGCCGTGCTTGGACTCTTAGGTTCTCTGTCCTCATTTGCCCTGTAGAACGGCAAAATCCTCACTGCACTCTCCACATGAGCACTGCAAGGGTCATCCCACTTTAGAGTGGGCCTTCCCAGCCCCCACCCCAGCACTTTGACATTGGGGGCCCAGTTATTCTTTGCTGTAAGGGGACTGACCTATGCAGCAACCAGAGTGTCCCTAGACGTGGTCAAATATCCCCTGGGGTGGGGTCGGGGTAGTCAAATCCTCCCTGGTGAAGGACCACTGCTCCAGACTGTGGAAGAACGTGCCCCCTCTCAGCAAGTGTTCCACAAACAAGGTTGGGACATACCTAAAGTTGAGAAAAAGCACACCCCCACATTTGTTTGCTAAGCCCCTAGATAGTCATACGTGAGAACAGGAGAGCAAATTAAAGCTTTTTCAGCTGGAATAATCTCTCCAAGTTCAGCTCCAGATAAGAAGCAACATTTGGAAACGAGTAATGTCAACAGCGGGGGTCTTGTCGTCACTGCTGCCATAGCTGAAGGTGTCCTAGGAGTGATGTGGGGCCACCCCTTCCCCACTCTTCCTTGGATAATCCATGAAAATCAGGTGTCAGAGTTCAGCACTGAGTGTTCCCCTGGGAAGAAGGGTCAGCTCAGAGCTGGACCCAGCTGTGCAACAGCACTGGGCAACAGGGACCCAGGGTTCACTGGTCAAATCTTAACCCACAGGAATGTTCCAGACTTCCTCTCCCCCAGCTAAAGTCTAATTGCCCTGTCTGCAGATCTGTGGGTAGTTCTGAAGAACATTTTAAGGTAGTTTCACTAATAGGAGCATCCACTCCTTCAAGGCCCTGGAAACTCTACTTAACCACAAATTCCTTCCCCTGGGGTTTTATATGTTTGGTAAAAACAAAAAGTCAACTCTGCTACACAGAGTCTGGAAAGGCATGGGGGCGTGATTCAGCCACTGTGAGAACAGAGGTAGAAAAACATTATAAAAGGTGTTTTTGATAATCTTGAAGAGAAATGAAAGACACTGTGTGTGTACACTGCACCACACACACCTACACACACCTCACACCTACACACTTGCCCCCCAACACCACACATATACACATCTATACACAGCTACAAACTCCTACACAAATGCACACACCTACTTACATACACCCTACACCTACATACATTCCCCACACCACACACATACACCCACCCCCCACACCAACACATACACACACCTATACACAACTACACACCCCCACACACATGCACACACCTACATACACCCCTGCACACACACCTACACATACACACACCTGAAGACCCACCTCCACACACCTGCACACACACATACCTACACAAACACACACCTACAGATACACCTACACACACTCACACACACACACACACACACACACACACCTAGATTTTGGGCCCTGGCACTAAAGGAAGAGGTGCTCTCCTTCCCCTGGATGCTGTTGCCCTTCAGCACATTAGCAAGCAACAGCATCGCAGCAGGGAGCGATTAGTGATTATTTTCCGATAATACATGTGTGGTGCTGTAGCTGGAGATGATGGTGCTTCCGTGCTGAGATCCATGAGGTATAGATTTTGAGTTTCAACACTAATTCAAAGTATGTGTTTTTTATGATTGTTGAGGACATTGCAGCATGGCACCTTCATGATTTGCATTTTTAAAAAAGGCTCTGTGTATAAATCATTGGCATGGATTTCTCAATCAGAAGTCAAATGGTTCTCGTTGTAAAAGCTCTAAAATGGGCTCTTACTAAATATGTTGTGGAAAGTCAGAGATTAAGATGCCCTAACATGGTTTATATTCCCTTACTGTGCCCCAGATGGCTGTGTGTGTGTGTGTGTGTGTGTGTGTGTGTGTGTGTGTGCTGTTTTAACAAAGGAAATCTCCAGCCCGTATAGTACCATTACCGTCAAGTTAAGGGTTAGCCATTCTCTTTCCTAACATCAATTTTGTGCTTTGTTCAAAGCCAAGAATGACCTTTTAGGGAGTTTATTAACAAGATCTTTCAAGGAAAGGAAAAGTTCTCTTTTTGACTACAGAAAACATAAATGATGTGGCTAAACTCAGCTTTAGCATATCCTGTGTTTTTCCAGTGAAATGTTGAGTTCCAATTGGGGAGACTAATCTTTTCTGGAGATCTCCTGCATGGAGACCCTAAACTTGAAAATTGCATTAAGACTTTTCATAAAGGGAGAAGGCAGTTTTCAGTACAAGGCAAATGGCAGGAAAAAGGTACTGGAGATGGCAAAGTCAGAGATGCCATTACCTACGGAGGCTTTGAGAAAATGTTAATGCTGGACCTGGGTGATTGACAGTGCTAATCAATGTCAAGAACTTCCTAAGTGGACGTTTCCTCTGGCTGGGTGCAGAGATGAAGCTCTTGCTTTGCAGCAGCTCATCAGGGGGGGCGAGTGTCAGAGCTGAGTAAGTCCAGGAGGAAGAACCTGGGCACAACACAGGTGCCCGTGAGGAGCCTGGGCATGTTCCTGGAATGGACTTGGGAGCAGAAGCTAACTGGGATGCTGGGAAGGAAGGAAGTCCACGAGCCAGGGTTGGGCTGGGCAGGGGCAGGGGAGGACTGGGGAGTCTCCCTGTAAGAATGTGCAGGCTCTGTGCCCCAGTCTCCAGTACTGCCCCTCACTCTGGGCAGGCTCCTTCCCTAATTTAATGATCTTGTATTCTGCTGACCTCCCTGCCTGTTCTGCCTGCATGGAGTCCCGTCAAGCACTGAGCTTGTATCTGATCACCTAAGGCTGGGTACCAAGTACTTGCCTGCCACAGGCTCCAAAGTGATGTAGGAAGGACTCAGGTTGAGATGGAGTGGGGGCTCCAGGAGGTCCAGGAGAAGGGAAGATCAAAGTAAAAGCCTCATTGTCTAGGGTGCAGTCTTCAAGGGTCCACCATGGCCTCTTCCATCTTGTGAGCAACTGCTCTATCTGATCCCCTCATAGAGCACGCGGCTAGGGTGGCGGACACTCGGGGTAGACAGCCCTCTGTAAAAGGCCCTTTGCTACCACTGCATGGGATTTTAGTTTTTAACTTTGCCTCTGTGGCTCCAGAAACCCTGCCAGATGAATGGCTGCTTCCTTTGGAGGCAGTGATTCATCTCCCTGGCAGAATGCTCCTTGGTGACGGTGTCTCTCCTTCATCATGAAGGAGTAACAAAACATCTATAAAAGGGAGACAGCTTCAGATGAGTGGGTATGAAAGTTCCACACAGCATCAATGGTTGAGAGAATATGCATGTATTAATTAAGAATTCCAACATATTTCTTTTATAAGGTCCCTTATGAAAGATAGACTATTTTCCACATTTATTTTGTGTTGGAAGTGACAGATGAAATTAATATGCTTCATAAATTGCCATCACAGAGGGTCAATTAACAAGTGAACTAACCTTGTGAAAGTCATTTTGAAAGACTAGTTATGTCTATAACATTCCCTGTCAAGTTAGGTAAAAGTGGGAAAATAAGAAGGCTGTCAAATAAATAGCAGTCTAAGATTCTGAGCAATTGCATTTTGGATAAGGTAAATTAGTTTCTGTGATTGTTGGTTGCGAAACAGGAAATGAGTAGTGGAAATTCTACAGAGTTTGGAACTCTGTGTGTGAATATGTTTGTGTGTACTTTAGTGAACATGCGTAAGGATGGGTATGTGCTTCTACCCAGGCACATGTGTGAAGGCAGGCTGTGGATAAAGTACATGTGGATTCCACAGGGAAGCAGGAACCTGTCCGTGTACCTCAGCCAAATCTCTTTTCCTGCCTCGGCTGGGGCAGGGCCCTGCAGGTGCCTCACAGGTATCTGGCCAGCACCCAACTCCCTCTGCTCACGAAGTCCTCCTTTGAGCTATTTCTGCCTCTCTCCTCTGGTCCTTGAAAATTGACCCTTGTGCATGGACAGAGGGCTGGGCAGGGTTTTGGCCATGTACAGACCAACAGGTTGCCCCCAGCCCTGGAGCTGACATTCCCCTGGAGAAAACAGCATCCACCAAGCCCCTGAAGCTGAGACTCTTTCCCTGCAAGATATTTGCTTCAGACTATCAAAGGACCAGAGAAAGCAGCCCTCATGATAGGTCACCCAGACCCTTGGAAGGCAGAGAGGAGGAACAGCAGTCAGATCTCATGACTAGTCTCCACGTCCACCTTACAGATGGTTCCAGGGAAACCATACCACTCACACCAAGTGCCCAGACAGGAAGTTGTACTCTGCCTGGGCAGATGCAGCCACAGCTCCTCTCCCGTCCCTAGTGGGAGGTCCCCACACACAGCCTCACTCCTCACTCACCCACTCTGATGTCTCCGTTCTGTTCTTCAGAACTCTGTCATGTCTGTGATGCAATTAGATCCTTGACTGGGTCTCAAGTTCCTGGTTGTCACATGAATCAGTAGAGCTTAAAATTCATCCCAAGTCTTGGTCACCTGTCTCCATTCCTCCAAGGCCTCTTGTGGGACTTGGAGCAAGTCTACTTCCTTATCAGGACGCAGGCTCCTCGGGTGTGAAATGAGGTGCTTGGCAGCATGGAGACTTGTTAAAAAATAGAAATAAATACAAGTGATTGGATTTGTGTTCCAGAGCCCAGGGGCACATACATGTCAGAGAAAGCCCTTTGTGACCCATCTTCTCCCTCCTTGTGGTACTTAGAGTAATCTATTAATCTCCTAGTAATTCCTGAGAATTCCCAAAAGCACATGTGTGAATATATGTGCACATGTATCCCCACAGACATAAAAAGAGAGTTCTATTTTTTTTTCACATGATTCCATTTCGTGAGTCAGAAACTGAGTCTCAGGGAAGCAAGCTGTTTGTGGTCTTGCAGTCAGTAAGGTCTGACCCCTGGGGCTGAACTCAATGGGTGTCACTCCAAAAGCAGAAGTTTGGGGCACCCAGGGTGCTCTCTTCAGAGCCAGCTTCCTCAGGTTGGATAGACTCTGTACCCTCTCCTGATGCAGAAAGGATCCTTGCCTTATTGTCTCTCCTGGTGACAGACTGATGCACTCATATCCTGTGTTCTTTTCACATCCTGCTTTGGGAGGGTCAGTCCATGTCTTTCCCTGGTCTGTCCAGCACAGCAGGCCAATGCAGATGAGGAGGCTAATTTCATGCCGATACACATGGGGAGCAGCTCAGAGCAGTGTTCTCAGGTGAGCTGCCCAGGGTTCTGTGATGGAAGGACAGGCATGAACTGACCATTGAAACCATGAGGAGAATCACTGGATGAATGCTGGCCATAGTCTACAAATTTAAAATCCAACAGCTGAGTCTCAGAAAGAGCAGGAAGAGTTCCATTCTGGGGACCCCAGCCAGGAATGGAAATTCTTTGCAGGGACCTTTGCATCACGGTTGCCATTGTCAGGAGAGTTTCTGACTGGCTGTGGTTGGGTCCCACCTCGCACGCAGGATTGGAGGAAATCACAGTGTGACTGACAGACCCACCAAGACCACAGGAAATGGAGGGGTAATGGTGTAAAGATAAGTAGGGTGCTGTTTCTCGTAAAATGGAAAAAGGGGTGCTAGAAAATACAGACTCATATCTCCTACATCAGGTATTAAAGCCAAATAAACCCCAAAGCTCAGTTCCTTCTGTCTGCTTCCAAACCTAAACTGCAAATCTGCATGCAAAATTTGGTGGCGTCAAGGTAGCAGCTTGTGGGTGTAGGAAAATCCAAGAGAGCTCAGCCTCGGAAAATCTGCACCATAGCTGTTCCCATGGTCCTGGGGCTCTGTGCACAGCCTGTTGTAAAGCACAGGTTAACCCTATGCTCACCTCAGGGAGTCACAGGGAGGATCGGAGGCCAGGCAGCTTCTACAGGTGCTGGGGAGTCAGTTCTGCTGTAGAAGAGATGGGCGATGGGGTTCCACAGAAATCCCATGTACGTATTCATAGGTTTGCAAACTGTTTTAAACATTGTAAAGACCTCTCCTGGGCCATTCACATTTTATAAGTGGCAACATAAAATAAATGACACCCCTACACACACTTTAAATGGGATTCTTTGAATTCTGAGTATCTGGCAGATTTCACAGCTATCTTTGGGGGTGATTATCTTTAAAGTTGTGGATTTTGCAAATGTAGATATAGATATCAACCCAGACTTCTCTGTAGACCTCTTGGCATATCAGAACTGTGCGTCACAAGCACATTGCCACTAAACTTTGAGCAGGACAGAGATGTAGCAACTGCCTTTTCAGTAAGTTTACTCCATGTTAACAACCCAATAAAACAAATCACTTAAAAATAAAGAAATAAATAAAAAGAGTGAAACCACCATTTTTAGAAATTCTTAGTCCAAAGTCAAAGGGGCCCTGGCTATGCAATACTTAAAGGAGGAATTTTGACATGGAGTATTGGATGGGCCATGCCAATGGATGGCTCTCAAGGATCTTTACCAATAGAAGATGTTTGGAGTACTTTCCAATTTAAAATGCAAGAGTCTTGGAAGGACATAACTTATAATGAGTTACAATTGATTTATTTTCCATTATTTTAGTTGATGTCGTTAGACAATAGTGTCTGGAATTTGCTAAGGAAGAGTTGTTGCTTGAAATATGTGCTGTTTTGAATAAACTGATCCTGACTTAATGGGCTTTTATAAGGTTTTACGCATGGCTTACTACCCACACGCCATTGCTAAGGTAAGCTACTTAAAACTATGGTGCAATGTGATGTTTCTCAGTTCATTTGTCTGTACCATTAATGATGGAATGTATTTTCCAGCACACAAATCCTATTTATGATCAAGACATTGTTGTTCTGTAGATCAACTTAAACTCTATGCCATGTAATTTACCTGCTGTCAAATCTCATCTGAAGAGCTGTTGTCTGGCGTAGCCCTAATCAAAAATATGCCCAAATGTAATGAGCTATGCATGTTGTGTCTAGTACTATTCATTTAAAATAAACTTTTGTTCACCCCCACCACCCTGTGGGAAACTGACAATCTATAATATTTTCTGTATTGTTCTTCTTTTTTAACCAATTATCTTCCCACCTGGGGAAATATTTCACACACACAAAAAAAAATGTGTGTGTGTTTTTTTTTTTTTTGTACCTGTTCTTTCAAGTGTTGTAATGAGTAACTGGTGATTAGATAAATGTACAGGAAAAATCCCAAAGTGATTTGAAATTAAAAGCAAGACCGATAATGACACAAGTAATTTCCTAAACAAAGATGGCTTAGATAATGTACAATTAGATCAGATGACCTCCAGGACAGAGACCTCGCAGTTTGGGGAGCCTGGCTGATTGGTCAGATATGATCAATATGCCCCATAATGGGCAGAATATCCCTGAGCTTGGCTGTCCATGTGTTCAGTTGTCCAGTTTATCAAGGCCACTCCCATATGGTCAAATCACAGCTGCCTATAAATGGGTAGATAACACTGTGAACTGCCTTCACCTTCCAGGAGCCCCGTTCTGATAATCATGTCCAATGGATGCCTCCTACCCCTTGGGACGGGCAGGAAATCCATGCCTAAATCACTAGGGTATGGTTTATTTTATGCCCATTTAGTTTCCACACAAGCCAACTTTCACTTGGAAAAATGGAGGGAGAACTGTTTACATAGCCCAGCGGTGAGTGACTGTTCCCCCTCTGCTCAACAAGCAGCTGCCCTCAGCAAGGTGATAGGCCGTCTGATGAGAGCTGTCACAAGCCACGTGTGGTACCAGCCCTGGAAGAGAGGGTGAGCTCTTCTCACCTGCCCCCTGTGAAGATGGCCTGGAACCCCCCTGGGGCTCAGCAGGAGGTCAGCCACCAAGCCACAAGGGTCAGAAAAGGGTGCTGGATTACAGAGAGAGGACAGTACTGGACGTTAGGCCACTTTACCCATGTCAAGGGGACATCTTGCTGCTTTCTTCTCCCCACACGCTGAGTTTACACTCCAAACTCCACACGAGGCACAGCCTCATTCTCGGAGCTTTGGCTGGCAGTCCTGCCGTGGGTTTGGTTCTTGGCTCTTACAACGTGTTCTGCTTTAGCTAGTGCCTCCAGGGTGCTCGGGCACTCTGCAAGGTACTCTGCCCTGTTCCAGTTTGTCCTACAATGGTAGAATATCAGGGTTATTTTACCACTGGAGGAATAAGCTCACCCACCACATGGCTCCCACTCACAGATGAGGCAACTGAGTCCTGGACTGTAGGTCACTCAGGGTCACTTGGCTAGTAAACAGGCCTGAACTAGAAACCAAGCTTGGTCTGCTGCTTCTGTTTGGATTTGGTTGGTGGAGTTTAGCCAAAGGAGAGATCCCCAGAGGTGGGAGCAGCCAGCCTCAGTTTTCTCTCTGAGAAGTGGGGGTAACAACGAGAACATCCTGGGGTAACAAGGAAAATGGGAAAGCTAAGTACTGGGGACAGCATAGCACCTGACACCTGCCGAGTGTGTGACAGCCTCCCGCTGCTGCTGGGAAAGAGGCACATGCAGGGCTTGTTTGGGGGCGGGGTGGGGCTCTTTCTGTGTTTTCTTGGGTCTGTGTTACCTGGGAAAGTGACCTGCCTCCTTTGGTAAAGATCAAATCACTCCATTTCCTGTATCTTTTTGGTGCACTCTCACATTTGGAAGCTGCCTGGCCTCCAGAGGTCCATGAGAAGTCATTACTACTGTCAGAACTGTGTTCCTATGTCCGCTTTTTAAGAGCGGTAAGGAGGGACTTGCCCAGTACCTGGACAGTTGTAATCTTGGGAGGCTTGACCTGAGTGAATGGTCCCACGAGGAGCCATGTGATTCTGTCTGCCCATCACCAGCTGCTGCCGCCTTCCGTGGCATGAACTTGGCCTCTAGCACACCCTGACGGGAGTCTCCATGTAGCACCTTGATGCCTGCACATAGCGGCTCCTTGTGTCAGGGATCCCTCTCCCTGACACACCCTCCCTGGTGGCCTGTTGAAAATCAAAGGTGTTTTGCTTGGTGAGCTCCAGTATCATCCTTCCAACCTCAGGAATGTCTGCAATGGCAAGTGGCCAGGGCCTGCCTCTTTAACTGCAGGCAGTTTTCTCTCTGTCCAGATGGCGGTGCCATCTTCCCCTTGAAGTCGCTGCTGGACACATTTGGTCCGACCCTCTGCTGGTTCCTAAAAATCAGAGCTGGGTTAAGATCTTGATGCGGACTCAAAAGAGGGACTAGAAATAAAAAAACACAGGTGAAAAAATACCCAGTCATTATTCATTGAGATATGTGTGAAAACACATTGGGTATATGCACAGGCATTTCATGTAAAACAAAAAAAAAAGGGCCAAGTGATACTGAGGCATGGATGGAAGGATGGATGGGTTCTCTGGGCAGACCTCTTACATGGTTGCTTCCTGTCTGTGTCAACTGATGATAACTGAGAGGACAGTTTTACGGTGCTGTTCATGTTTAGGGTGGAACCTGATGTTCTCTTTAAACTCTTGGCAGGTCTGGGTTTTCAGGGTGGATGTCTGGGGTCCTCTTTGACATGCCCTCCCTTGGTACAGTCCCCAGGGTTGCACTGCCTGGCATAGGCACCATTCAGCCCCACTGAGACATGGGGACCAGAAGTCCTCCAAGCCAGGGTGAGCCTCCCGGGAGCTCATTCCTCTAGTCCCGGCACAAGAAACCTTTTTGTTGTGGTTGTTCCTGGGCATGGAAAATACAGAATTGAGTATTATAGACTAATAAATCAAACTTCACAATTTACTACTTGGGGAGATAAATATAAAATATTGAAATCATCAATTTTTTTCATTTAGAACAAGGTGAATAAGATTTAAATTACTAAACAAAACTGGTGATAAAGGATTGGAGCAGGTCTCATAAAATATGCCATCACACAGGCAGAGCTGTGACAGGAACAGGAGAAGCCAAGAGTCATGGAGAAGAGCTGGGAGTATAAGGACACGGGCTCTCTGTCAGCTTTGAGTCGGGTCAGGGCTAAGCTTGAGGGAGTGACCACTGCTTCCAGCTCTTCACCTGCCCATTCCAAACCTGCAAGACCCTAAGAAAATGGACGATGAGTGCCACCCTCCCGCAGCAGAGGCGTCATGGGCACTAGGCTTTGTCAGCTGGTGATTCCACTGCACATGGCGTAGCTGGTCACAGTGGGCTGCACTTTGGTGGTTGTCATGGTTTGAATGTGAGGTGTCCCCCAAAGCTCCTGTGCTAATGTAGGAGTATTCAGAGGTGAAATTATTGGATTGTGGGGCTACAATTTAATAAGTGCCTCCTAGTTTGAAAGGACTGATTGCATGATAACTGTGACAAGTGGAGCATGGCTGGAGAAGGTGGTCACTGGGGCCTGCCCTGGACAGGTACATCCTCATGTGGCCCTCTCTCTGCTCCTTGCTTCCTGGGCCCAGTGAGTGGAGCAGCCCTCCTCCACCCACCTCCCTGGACTGAACCTCTGTTACATAAGGAGTCAAGACAAACTTTTCCTCTCCTACGTTGTTCTTAGCTCACAGAGATGAACAGCCAACCAAAACAGTTGTCTCCTACTGTGTTCTTTTAAGAACCAGTTCAGAACTTCTTTTCCAAGACCCATCCAGGGGAAGTATAGACTGGGTGGACCCCCAGGCCTTTGCTGGGCAGTGCAAGGCTGGGTACGGCCTGAAGCTGTGTCTGACTTAGAACTAAGACTAGTTAGGTTAGAAATAAGACGACTGGGTCAAAACAAATGGCATAATGCCCAAGGACCTGGGTTCAATCCCCAGCACCATGCAAAAGACAGACAGGAAAAAAAAATTAGACAATATTCTAAAAATGCTGTTATCACCTATGATTTTTTTTGTCGTTCAGCACAATTAAAACAAATAAGGAAAAAAACACTATTTCTACAAAAACTGACTTTTTCCTGATAAAACATTCTGAAGATGATTTTTTTTCCAGATCATCAGTGCTGCAAATCAAAAAAGCAAAAAATCCATGTGCCTTTGAGGCTACCTTGTCATTAGTTCCAGTTGCAGATTACAGGGTGCAGCCCGAGGGCGAGGGATGACAATAAGAACACATCCCCACCAGGCGCGCAATCAGCCCCAAATTGGAGCCCATTAGATCTTTGGCTTGGATTATAAAAGTTGGGAATTATTGAACTGATTTTAGGGATGTAAGGGTTTAGGACCTGCTATGGAATAAATATGAGAGGGGAAAAAAAAATATCCCAAGGCCAGCCATTTTCTTAGTTTGAATTTGAAGGTTTTACAAAGTACAGTTTCTACACTAGAAAGATATCCAAAGATGTCTGAAGAAAGCCAGAGCTATGTGATGTTACCAGGTGGTGCTGTAACGGGAACTGAAGGTTAATGAAACATTTCCTGGAGTTCGCTGACAAAGTCCGTGGAATACAAATAAAGGAGATTAAGATGAAGGGTCTCTGCTGATATCTCACCTTATCCTTTTGAAAACTAGTTTGTGCTCAGACTGAGCTTGCAAAAATAAGCATTCATCCCCTGTGAAGCAATTGTTCATTATTAATATGCTAATTCAGGTCAGGTCACCTGGAATTACCTTTCTAAAGTTTGACTTTCTCCTACACCACACCCTCTGCAGAGTCCAGACAGAAAGCTCTTGGCAATGTGTAATTTAACAGAATTAATTAGAAGCACAGCAAATTGAACAACTTGAAAGCATGTCACACGCCAGTCATTGGTACAGGGATTATTTAAATTGATGTTAACTCTATGTTAACTGCTACACTATTATCTTCCTTCCAAAATCCTAAGATACCAGAGACAGTGGGGTCGGGTGTAGAGGAAGACAGGGGCGATGCCTTTCACCATCCATGGTAAAGGGTCATGGCCACACCTTGTTAAAAAAATGTGAGTTACTAGCAGAAAAGTAGCCAGTTTATCTGATCATAGTTTTATGTGACATGATCACCTTCAAATTGAAGAACCAAAGACTTAGGGTGGACCACCCTTTTATGGCTCCATAAATTTTAAAAATTTATTTATTTATTTTAAATTGGTATATATTACAGCAGTGCCATGACAGCATTTTAATGGTGTCATTACCCTTAAGAGAGAAGCCAAGATGCCTCGCCTTGTGTGCAGGGTCTCCTGCCCCGGCCGCACGGTCCTCTCCATGCTCAGCCCTCATCGCCTCCTCTCTTTGCCCCTTCTGCTCTGTGCCTCCAGGTTTTGTGTGGTTGTCAAAGGTTCAGGCACTTATCCAGGCTCCTCCCCCTCTTTCCTGTTGGCTTCCATCAGAGAGAGCTTTCCAAACAGCTGTCCACCCACTACCTACACGGGGTTCATCCCATTCTTCCATATTTGATAATTACTTGAGTGATTCGTGCTTAATCCCACTAAATGGTGGCTCCCTGGGAGCTTCATAAATCTTCAAACTTTCTAAGTTATTATGAGCCACGTGTCTAGCACAGGCTCGAAGGACAGTAGGGACACATACATAGTATTGAACGAGGAAGTGATAATCTTAAGAGAGAGAGTGGCTAGATTAGGTGGACCCCTCAGGTTGGCCACCTGGGTCCGGAACCTTGTCAAGATTCATTCTCTCCTCGGCACTTTTACAGCCTCTTCCTTTTGTATTAAATGATCTAGAATTGGGGAACTTCTTCTCCACAGGGACAGCTAGTAAGTATTTAAGTTCTCTCAGCCACGCAGGCTATCTTGTAAGGTCTCAAGCAGCAACAGAAGGCAGACAAGGACTGAGAGAAGCTGGGTTCCAGGACCTCACCTACAAAAGCAGCAGCAAGCTGCCTTCAGCCCAAGTCTCTAATCTACCGGACTTTTCTATGATATTCTGGTTACTTTACCTCTCATGTTCCTATTTCTATCCTTAGAAGCCCTCCACATTTGTTCTCCTAGAAGATGCTTCCAAACCTCAGTTTAACCAGCATCTTATTTAGGAAGCTTTCCTTGGGTAACAAAACAGGATCAAACAGGCTCTGTATAGTCAGTGAATCACGCACATTCTCATGTGGCCACGTCTTCAACCATGTCCAAACAACCCCACGAATCTGCTCACTGCCCCTTGAGTACAGACTCACTCAAGGATTAAAGTCCACAAGCCCCCTTCTTTTATACCAAACGTGAATGACTCCTTAAATATTCTCTAAAAGAAAATGGAAGTTGACATGTGCAAACTGAATTCTCTACAAAATGCAGACAGTGATGGAATTTTTAAAAGAGTTTGAAATAGAGGGGAGGAAAAGAAACTCAAAGGACAGGAACGGCAGGCTCAGTGCTGGAGACACACCAGCTCAGGGTCTGGTGTCTGCCTGGCCATTCTCTCCAGAAGATGAAGTTCTTTATTCTTCCTAACTAGAATTTTCAGCAGACAACAAAAACAAACTTTATTTTTCTTCCTGGCAACTCTTTAGTCCCCCTGCCTCCCCCAAGATGCCCACACTTCTTTTCTTCTTTTATCCCCCCACTAACTCCTTCCCCACGTGGGGCAATTCTGACAGGTGCATAAGTCGAGGGGACCAGAGACCAGGCCTCTTTCCCATGCAGTAGAGATTCAGCACCATGGACAGTGCCGGGTGGTGGGTTTGTTCTTTCAGGTGCTTCTGAATACGAGTATGAGGCTGAACTACTCCTTTTCAGTGACCTACAAAGATGGCCCCATCTTATAGTTCAATCTAACAAAACTTATAAGAGAAGGGAGAGTTCGACTAGATTTTAGTTTAATGGCCTCTCACCTGTTCACATCAGGCGCCTGCTTACTGGGCCGTCACTGGACAATCTAGGTGATGGGCAGGTCTATAATCCCGCTTTTCTCCTCATGGCCTGGAGACATGCAGCTGTCTTGATCACAAGATGGGTGACATTAGCATCTCAATCCTGAGCTGGCCAGGGCCCTTGAGGAAGCTGAGTGGCCCATGGCAGGGGACGTCCTGACAGTCTGTAACAAAATCCAGCACAGGGGCATCATGGGTGGACTAGCTGGGCTCCTCAGCACTGAATCTGCACTCCAATCTGGTGTGCAGATACTTGGCCAAAAGAAGACGGGGCAGTCTGGGTTAAACTCCAGAAGAATCTAACAAGGCATACTCTCATGTCCCAGTCATGTCTGCTGCTCAAGGCACTTTTTATGCACAAATGAAAAATCAGAGAAGAGATGCTGAGTTAGGATTCTAGGAATGGGGGAGAAGGCTTTATGTAAGAAAGGTGAGTCTATTCCTGTAACTTGTATTGCCTCATTTATAAAAGGCAGGGACAGATGGGATCACTTTGATGAGCTAGAATGTGTATGAAGTTCCACTTGCTTTATTTCCCTTCATTTAAATATGCTTATTAGTAATATGGGTGTCAGAAGAAGATCATGTGCTATCCGTCATTGCCAAACAAGGAACAGTACCATGTAAAATATGTGTGCATGCTTGTGACAGTTCTAGCAACTTCACTGAACTTGGTTTTGAAATAGGCAGAATAGCTTTAGCTGAGTTCCTAATGCATTGCTTTGGGCTGGGTTCCCCCTTGGGGAATTCTCCAAAGACAGGTGTCATTTATCTCTTGTCTATTGATCTGTTATCTAGAGGGGGATAAAAGAGACTCCCTGATAAACTCATTCATTGTTCATTTGTTATATTTCTTGAAAATCCATATGGAAGACACTGTTCTGGTGTTTTGTGGGAATAAGACAAATTCTTGCCTTCCAAGGCTTGCATTCTAGCGGAGGTGTCAGACAAAGAAATGGCTACAGAATAGCCCTGTGGCAACATGATTAGATACCTCGAGAGTGGACTCCCACAGTGTCTGTCTGTGATTGGCTTATTCTGCTAACATAGTGTCCTCAGAGACCCTCTGTGTTGTACCACGTGTCAGAATTGCCTTCCTCTTCAAGACAGAGCCACACTCCTCTGTGTGGCTAGGATGCATTGTGGTTTCCCATTTTTCCGTTGGTGGACACTTGTTTTCTTTCACATCTTGGCTGTTGTGAGTGGTACTGTTAGAAACATGGGTGTCCTCACTTCTCCTTGAGACCCTGATTTCAATTCCTTTTGAAGTTCACTCAGATGTAGGTGCAAATTGAAGATTTAGAAGCATTGCCCTCTGGCATGAGGGATCCTGATGGAGGTGGAGCTGTTCTGCCTGTTGACTGTGGGTCAGCACAGTATGATAAAGCTGCATGGAACAAAGTACACACACACACACACACACACACACACACACACAAAGTCCACAGGCCCAGGCTGTCCACACCCTGGGAGGATGTCACTGTCAACATCCTGTCCTTGGCACTGTCCTAGAGTTTTATACAATCTTACTGGGGGAGCTAGTTAAGATACTAATGGTTTCTCTTTGTGATATTTCTCACAACTGCATGTGAACTTCAGAATAAAAGTTTCATTTTGAAAAAGCAAGCTTTGTTCTCACCATCCTTGATTTGAGAGGACCCAGATGGAAAGGGAGGGTGGTAGACATCCGTCTAGAAGGGTGAGAAATTCTCAGCATTGTTCCAAAGGAGGAACTGGGGCAGGGGCTGAGACAGACCCAGGGTGCTGAGTGGATTCTGAGTCCTGGGAGCCAGGGCAGCTCCAGGCCCAGACTGTAGCCTAGAGTGGAACAGATGGGAAATGGAGCTGAGATCCAGGGAGACAGGGTCAGGACCAGTACTCGGGTCTGCACGTGTTCTATCCCCAGGCAGGCCGGTGTTCCAGATGGCACTGGTTCTGGGAAGGGTGGGCTGTGCAGGACCTTGACCTTGGCCCCATCTTCTCCTCACAAGGAGATTGGAAAAGGGGCCTGGTGCTATGTTTCCTCTTAATTCTCTAAATGAACTTCAGCACCATGTGGATGACTTTCCAGGGGCTTCAGATGATAAACCCTAATGGGAACATGATGGTAGGTGGGGTTTTTCTTGCCTCATGTGAAACTTCAAAGGTTCTAGTGACTGCTGTTTATTTAGCCCTTGTTGTGTGCCCAGGGATTTCACTAAGTGCTTTACAAATCTCACTTATTTTCTGTGAGATAGGTTCTACTCTTCCATTGTGAAGATGAGGCATTCGAGATTTGAAGAAGGTGACTGAATAGCTTAAAAATCACAGAGCCGGCAGGAGAGAGAATTGGAACTTGAAGTCCTGGCTCCCCGAATCGAATGTCCATGCTTGGAATCTCAGCTCTTTCCTGGTTCATAGAATTTATCAGCGAGATTAAAAGTGTAGCATGACAGAGAAAACAGACCTCGACAACAGCAATGGTTCACTGGATAGAGCTGATGAGACCAAGTTCCATGTTGGGTCAAGTGCATTGAAATTAATCTTTTATCTAAAAATTTAGAGACCTGTGAGGACTAGAAAAAACATAGTGATACCATGTTCTGCTCTAATCCTGTCAATCTCATGTGCATGTGCTGCAGGCTCCGCACTCCTCAGCAGTGCTCAAGGGCCAGGCGTCCCTGAGTTTAATAACGGTACATGGTGCCCCATTCAGTCACTGTCTGAATAGGTTGCAATTTTTAAATAAATCTTATTTATTCTTTTTAACTCTGAAATTAATACGATGCACTATATCTCTCATATATAGTTTTTTCAGTCATATTTTTATTTCATATGTATATTGCATTCACAAAGACTTTATTATTAATATATCTTTACATTTTATAAAGTGTTCTGTGATGTGGTTTCACTGTGTGCATACTTTGTTACTCTTCTCTTAGAACATTGTGGCGTCTCTGGTTTTTCCTATATTTAAGAAATATTGAGGCTGGGTATGGTGGCACACACCTATAATTCCAGCAGTTCAGGAGGATGAGGCAGAAGGATCGAAAGTTCAAAGCCAGCCTCAGCAAAAGCAAGGTGCTAAGCAACTCAGTGAGACCCTGTCTCTAAATAAAATATAAAATAGGGCTGGGAATGTGGCTTAGTGGTTGAATACCCCTGAGTTCAATCCCTGGTACCCCCCCAAAAAGAAATATTGAAATAAGCATGCATGTTAACACGCGCGCACACACACACACACACACACACACACACATCCACACATGCACATACACACACATCATGGCTAGATTTCTACAAGTGAATCTTTCCAGTCTTGTGTGGAGCATTGGCAATTCTATTTAAGAATGAGGTTTCAACATCAGAAATGTATGAGAACTTGTTTTCTCACAAGTTTGCTAAATGCAGACTTAGCCTTTGCTAATTATTTTATAAGTTAAAAAATACCTCATTCTATAATATTTTTTACAGTCTTTTTAAAAAATTTAGATCCAAAAATTTTTTAATTTTTCGTTTTGCTAATTTCCATTCTTTTCCTGTTAATTTTTAACCAACTTCTTGTATTTTCAAGATAAACTGATATCTTATGTGACATACCTATTTTTCAGTTTTCTGTTTATCTCATTATGATATTTTAGTCATATAAAAAGCTTGCATTTAAGTAGCTTAATCTATGAATAATTTACATGGTAAGAATGCCTTTAACTCTGGCTCAGAAAGAGGTCTTCTCTACTCTGTTACATAAACATTAAATGACTTTTCTCTCCTAATACCTTAACCTATCTGGAATTCATTACGCTATACTTTAATTTTTTTACATATTAACTGTAATTTTTAGAGAACATAATATTTAGTAAAATATATTTTAATACTATTTAACCAAGTGAATTTAAATCTATAAACTTAAAAAAAAAGACTTGTATTGAATCCTATCACTCTGAGTTTCACACTGGAAGAGAGGAGAGGGCAAGTGAAAACAAAATCCCTAGTAATTGTTCTGCTGTGGCTTTGTTTTCAAAAGTATTATATTTTTCATGTTTGCAAAGAAATCTCCTTAACCCTTGTGCCTCTCCTTAATGGATCAGGCATAATTCCATCATCCATGATTTATACAATTTCTACTCCAACCAATTAAAATTTTCAGCCTGTGCCCCCCCCCCCCCAGGCAGAGGGTATTCACTAGGACCTCACCCAACCTGCTTAAGTAAAATTATTTTGAATATATGCATAGATTTCTTCCACCTAATTAAAGTAACTTCAAAAGTTAAATAGAAAAATGCCCTCAAAGTACACTGTGGTTATGAGCATGCATACACAGAAAAAATGTTTCCATTACATCTAGTTAAAAAGAAAGAAAAAAAAAATAAAAAGCAAAATTTTACATTCAGAAAGGAAGTACTAACTCTAAACAGAGCAAGATTTACAAATAGAATCAGGATCTTTAATTAGTATCCTAACAAGTAGGAAAGATTTTTAACCTTTTGATTGATGTTAGAGGCAGCTGTAAAAATGGAGTAAGTCCATCTAGGGAGGAGGGGCCACACGTAACTGTGCGGATGAAGGTGGAGGAGTGTTCTAAAGGCTGAGGATGTCTGTCCCAGGTAACCCTCCTCTAGGAGTTGGTCCATAATGAAGTTCAACTTGAATAAGGAAATAAAGCTGAGAAAAATAATTTGAAATGCAATTTCTCTCCCCAAAGAGAAACCTGGATTATTGCAATAGGAAAGTGACTGTAGGCTGACTCCCAGGTGTTGGCCCAGTGTGCTGCAAACATGTGAGCCAGTATCTAACTACTGACAGTATCTGACTACTGACTGGGAGATGGGGGGTTCTCCTGGGGGGGCCCTGCGAGGAGGGTGGGGCAACCCCACATCCACACACACAGCAGCCAGGGAATGACCAAGTGCTGCTGCTTGGGGCTCATTGGGCTGCCATGGGGATCTTGATGTGGAGAGCACCCCGGGTGGTGGAAATGCCCAGGAGATTCATGCCAAGGTCTCCAAACTCTCCTCTGCATGACAAGCCAGCATTCAGAATGCGCCCCAGGCCTGGAATTGTGCTGCCCACTCATTCACCTTTCCAGTCCTTAACAATAAACCTGAGACAGGTATGGGACATACCACTTGTTGCTCACGCAGAGGGCACCCTGAAGGCCTGTGGCTTACCACCCTGAGGTCACCCATCCTCCCGGGTGACCGGGGATGACTTTGCGTTTTACTCGTTGTTTTGGCTTAACTGCTAATACTACCTACTTTCATTCTAAAAAGCGTTCTGATGAGAACAATAAATCACATGGCCTCTGTAACAAAGTACCCCAAACGCAGGGACTCACAACCAACACACCCTTGTCACCTTGCAGTTCTTCAGGGGTGGTGTCTGACATGGTTGACACAGGGCTAAAATCCAGGTGTCTGCAGAGCTACATTAGTTTCTGGCCAGTCCAGGGGAGAATCCCCTTCCCACCTTCCCAGCCTACGGGGACTGCCCACCTCTCTCGGCTGGTGGCCTTCCTCCGTCTCCACAGCCCACTGCTCTGACCTCCTTGTCCTCTTTCTTCTCAAGGACCTTGAGGGCCACCCAGAAAATCCAAGCTCTTCTTTCTCTTTTAGGGTCAATTGATCTGTAACCCTATTCCTCTTTATCAGGTAAACGAACATATCTGCAGGTTCCAGTGATTCCGGATAAAGATCTTGGAGCAGGAGAGGGCATCACGGTGCCCACCACATCTCCTGGGAGGCAAGGGAACTGAGCTGAAGTCAGGGTTCTGACTCCAAGTCCAGGGCAATTTCAGTGATCATGAAGCTGTGCTTTTGAGGGAGTCTTGTTGCATATTTGTGAAATTCTAGAAGGTGGGCAAGAGTGAAGATCACAGAAACTCAATAAGAATACCTATTAATACTTTTAAAAATTGTTTACATTTGTTCTTTTTGGATATACATTACAGTAGAGTGTATTTTGACATATTATATGTACTTAGAATAAGCATAATTTGTTCCAATTAGGATTCCATTATTGTGGTTGTATACAATGTGGAGTTACACTGGTTGTATTCATAAATAAGGATATATGAATACATAAGGATTCATATATATAAGGATTGGAAACATATGTCTGGTTCACTCTACTGTCCTGCCTATTCCTCTCCCTTCCCATAATTCCATTTGTCTAGTCCAATGAACTTCTGTTCTTCACCTTGCTTATTGTGGGTTAGCATCCACACATCAGAGAGAACATTCTGGCTTTAGTTTTTGAGGACTGGCTTATTTCATTCAGCAGGACATCCTCCAGTTTTCTCTATTTACTGGAAAATGCCATAATTTCATTCTTCTTCATGGCTGAGTAATATTCTGTTGTGTATATATATATCACATTTTCCTTATCCACTCATTTGTTGTAGGGCACCTAGGTTGGTTCTATAGCTTGGTTATTGTGAATCAATCTGCTATAAACGTTGAAGTGGATATGTCACTGTACTATGCTGATTTTAAGTCCTTTGGGTGTAAACCAAAGAGTGGAATTACTTGGTCAAATGGTGGTTCCATTCCAGGTTTTCCAAGGAGTCTCCATATTGCAGTTCCATCAACAATGTATAAGTAAACCTTTTTCCCCACATCCTTGCCCACATTTATTGTTACTTGTATTCTTGGTAATTTCCCTTCTAGGTCAAGGGTAAGATGGAATCTCAATGTAGTTTTTATTTGCATTTCTCTAATCTCTAGAGATGTTGACCATATTTTTCATATACTTTTTGACCATTCATATTTCTTTTTCTGAGAAGTGCCTGTTCAGTTCCTTTGCCCATTTATTGACTGGTTTTTTGTTTGATTGTTTTTTGGTGTTAAGTTTTTTTTGAGTTCTTTTTATATCCTGGTGATCAATACTCTATCTGAGGTGCTGGTGGTAAAGTTTTTCAAAGCTTTTTCTATGAAGAACATCACTTTAATTTTAATAGGAATTGCATTATTCAAAGCACTAATTATTAAACACTGCAAAAGGCTGCTCCTGCCCTCTAGTTGCCTATGATCTGATGGGACCATGAGTAAGCTTTCAAATAATATAGAATATATATGTTTCTACCAAAACTGAAATGAATAAACTGATAAGATGTTAAATATGTAAGACTCGGGTACAAAAGAGTGGGCAGGTTAAGCATCACCTTGATAATGAGTTAGGACTAGTTTTATCATTTTCTTATCACAACAACTATTGCACCTTTGGTGGAAAATATAATTTTTAGAAATCTTACAACCCCTCTCAACCCTTAGGGATCACGTGTTGTATGCAAATGGTATACATGGTTTACAAAAATCCTGTGAGCTCACTTCCAGGGAGTTTTCACATAATTGAGCTGTGGGCATCTCTGAGGTTCTGGAGACCTGCTTCCGAACCACTTTGCAGGAGGGTTTTATCAGGTTAATGTCACAGCACCTCCCGGTCAACGGGTCTCGTCTCCTCCTCATCTGGGGGCAAACGCTGGCGTCATAGCTTTGCATGACTTCCAAGGTAGCATGTCATCAAACACACGGTTACTTTGCACTCACAGTCACGCCTAATCAGGAATACCCCATGGTTAGGCAATGTGTATCTCCAGTTGCCCACAGTGAACTTGCCGAGGATCACAGTTCTAGCGTTACAAATGTGCTCTCTTATAAGATATTCGAAAGGAAAGGAATGAGTGCCACTTTTGTTTATAACTGGTAGATTGGCTCAAGTGGAATTTCCTAAGAGGTGTTCCAGAGATGGCATAAATGGCAGCATCTGTGCTGGAAAGCCTTTTAGTGCCTCAGGAGGCAACGTGGATGGAAAACACTGACTTGGGTAGCAGACATCTTCATCTACAAAGAAGAAGCGGGTTCTCCCCAGGTTAGAGTGTGTCTGATACGCGCTCTTCGTTCTCTGGGATCTGAGGACTGCAGCAGAGAAGTGTGCATGATGTGGCCACATGCACTCCGGATGTTCAACCATGTCATCTCAAAACAGCAGTTTAGACTGTGTGTGATTTGTTACTCCATTTAAATATTTTGCCCAAAGAAAAACTATCAGAGTCGAGAAAGGTCATTGAAGTGCTTCCTAAATTGTTTTTCTTCAAAATGGTTCATGAGTCCATCTGTTGTTTCTGTGCTTTGCTCCGACTCCATTGATCCAGGTTTCTCCTCTGCGACTTGGGTCATCCCATGTCATGAAAACTAATTTTGAAGAACAAAATCCTCCCTTTTGGCCTTCACTCAAAAGAAATCCTTGTAGCACATTTTGTTTTTCATTGTGTCACCACTTTGGGTACGATCACAGCATCCAATTCTGTTGGATTAACTTGTGCCTTTTGTGGTGGAAGATAAGAGGATGAGCCAGATGAAGGGCAAGATGTTTATCCTCCATGGTGGAGTGGAAGGACAGGGCGCATGTGCAAGCTTTGTAATCTGGTTCATTATGTTCCTGTTTTTGAAAGGCGTCTTTGTTGATGCCGTGTACACGCAGCCAATCTGTTGTTATGATGCATTAATTGGCTTGAAGAGTCATCCACTTGCATGTCGTGAATTGGTGGTTCACGTCTCCAGTGTTGACATCCCCACTCGTCCCCCCCAGCGTGGACAGGAGGATGAGGGCACCCAGCACTGGAGTGGCTATTCAGCAGACCCTTCCCAGTTCAGGAGTGGAGCTGCCCCTCCTCTAACCCCACACACAAGGCTCAACAGGCCAGGATGCTACCCCGCGCCCCAGAAGTGGGGCACAACCTCCTCGTGCACTATCAACATTTCCAGTCTAGGATGAATGCTTTGCTCTGAAGAGATGCACCCCATGTCTCCCTCCTATTCCATCGATTCATGGTGGTCATCTGAGAATTATGTTTTTAAGGACAGCTTTGATTTTCTTTCCACAAAGTTTGACCTCCCAGGAGGGCACACAGAGCCGGGCGGCTCCCGTGATGTTTCTCAGCCTGTTTGTGGCAGGCTGCTGCCCAATCCGCGAGGCTCATGGAGTGTTCCTGTGTGTTTCCATGCGCACGAATAAAAACACCCAAGCTCTCCAGACTCCTAAATTCATGCATAATTTTGCACTGGATGAGGCAAGTTTAAAAAATGGCCATCAATAAGAAGCACAGCTATTCACAACATAATTAGTAAAGAAAGCACAACTAAAATCATCAGGGGGGCCCATGTGGCTGCAGCGAGGGAAATGTGGATTTTGGAGTCAGGGATAAGCCTGGATCCTGCCTGATGGGCCCTGGGACCCTTTTTGCTGACCTTTTTTTTTTTTTTTTTGCATCAAGAATTTCTCTAGGTCGCTGGAGCCCACGGTATTGAATGCTCAGACATAGATTAAATTCCAAATAAATGTTAATTCGCTTCTTTTAAAAAAGTCATCAGTTTGATGCACTTTGATGGTGTTCACCTCAGGAGGTTTGTTGGTCAATTAAGACCACTGAGTCGACTGGCCCAGGGCCCTTGGCATGGGGCCCACTCAGCCCCCTGTGCCAAGATGGAGAGCAGGGACAGATGCCCACAGCTGAGGCCAGAACTTCTTACTGTCTTCTCTTAAAGTGGTATCGCTTCTTCAGAAGAGAGCTTTGTGCCAGCAGCATCACATGAAGTAGCGTGTGGTGTGCCACGGCAGGGACTAGGGGGTCATTGATGTGCAGGGACATCCACCAAACCCTGCCTTCCTGGGGCCAAATTCTATTGACATAATCATCACCCCAGTGAGTATTGGCCCCATATCATGGAAAGGGCTGTAGGGTTCTGGGGCTGCAGGAGTACACAGCAGGGGCTCCCCAGCCGCTGCAGGGGAGGGCGAGCTCTGTCATGTTGGGTCTGAAGGATGAGTAGGGCTCCAGTGGGAAGCCCATGTGCAGCAGGAGGGCTGTGTGTGACAGTAGCTGTGCTGGGGGGGATGTTGTGAGCTGGGTATCTGCAGGGGGCCAGTGTAGCCCAACAGTAAGGCACGGTAGGGGCCTCTTGGATATGGAATGGCTTGGGCACATGGCTGGAACCAGATTATAGAAGGATTTATCAAATGAAAGGCATTCGCTATTTATCCTAAGAGGGACAATAAGCCACCTTCAATGTGGTACCACCCCTGGCACCACATTTCTAAAAACAAATTTAAAAAATAACCATGTATGCCCTGTAAGGAACAGAGTGCTTTGGGAGGTGACTGGTGCAGCACAGGTGTCCTACCACATCTTCTGGGTGGCCAGAGCAGGAAGGGCCTGCCAGCTGACGGCAAGGCCAGGTTGAGAGCAGGCCTGGGCTGAAGACAGGACGAGTTCTGCATGTCCACTGTGGTCCCTGGAGAAGCCACCCTCTGGGCCACATTTAGAGCCAAATGGTCAATTCACAGTGCCTGGGTCTTGCTCTCTAGTTTCTCAGAATGCCTCACCACCAATAGTGGCTTTGAAGAATATTTTGACTAAATTATTTAACAAGGAAAAAGATTTGTTCTACTAGTTCCAGAAAATTCAAGCCTGGCCTCTTGAACACTGGGAGCAAGAGCTGGCTGGAAATCCAGCACAGGCTTGAATCAGGCGCTTCCCTGGCTCATTCCCTGAATAGCACCAGACTCCTGAGGCCCTGAGAAGGCTGCACGGATGACTGACAGGAGTGCTCCTGGGGACTGTGCCCTGCAAAGCCCATCCCCAACACCAGGAGGATGGGGTACCAGGCCCCTGAGCACAGCCCAGCATGCCTCTCATGCCTCCCGGAGCTCCATGCTCAGGATATGGGACGTGCCAGCATTCCCTGGCACCAGGACCAGGTGCTGCCACCTTCCATGTGCACCACCTTTTCCAGAGTGCAGCAGGAAAGGCCTGTCACAGGACCACCAAGTGCTGATTCAGAAGACATCCTGAGGAGCCAGCTCTCTCACGACCCTCGGGTCCCCATGGAGAAAATGCCACTGCAGTTGTGTACAGAAGTCCCACCCAGGCTAAGGCCACCGGGGCCCAGGCCTGGGCACTGTCCCCGTGAGCTGCCCAACTGCGCCTCTCCATCTGGCCCTGGGTCGGCAGCATGGTGCTCGCCATTCTGCTCGGCAGCTTCTTGGAACAAACGTGTGTCATGTGTTCATCATGCAGAGGGGACACTGCAAGGTGGGAAACCTGACGTGTGTGTCCACCTCTGCGTGTGTGTGGCGTGTGTGTCTGTATGTGCATGCATGTGTTTCCATGCAGGTCTCTGTGTGTGTCTGTGAGGGGAAAACAGGATCCTTCGCAGACCAGGGGCAGCCACACCACCTGGCCTGTGCGCTGGACCTGGCCACGTGGACAGTTGTCCCCAGCTGTGGTTTCTTGAGCACCCCTGTCTGGCTCCATGGGGATGTTTTTCTGTGTCATACCTCACACTCCAGGGCAGGGCAGCTACTGAGAGGAAGAGCAGGAGGCCTCAGGTCCGGAGGTGGAGGGCTGGTTTCCATGTCTCCTGGGCTCCTCTCACAGGGGACTCGGAGAAGTGGCCTCAGGAAGCCGACTCTGCATTCTGGCTTTGAGAGCCTTTTTTCCTGCTTTGTTTCTGAGCCTCAAACGTGGCCACCAGAATCCATCCTGGGAGTCCCAGGAGACAAATGCTGTTCTAGAAGTTTCAAACTGTGGACTTGTGAGTTTGGGTAGGTGAGTTAGGAAGAGAAAAGGAAATGAGCATCAGCAACACTTATTTTCTGATACTGGAAGTGCCCTCTGGGACTTGGAGTCCCGCTGCAGAAAGTGCGGCCTTAGCCAAGGAGGGTGTGGCCTTCACCTGGGCACAGTCAGGAGAACCCAGGCATAGCCAGAGCTCCCCCAGGAGGGGCACGGCGTGTCCGGCTGGGCTCACCAAGGCACCTTCCTGCATCCCCCAGGGCATCATCATCACTAATGTGCCTTTGCAAAAGGAGAAGGGCTCTCAATAAGCCACCAGCACTTCCTGCTAGAGGTTCCCTCCTCCCCTACACAATCCTCTGTTAGGAACAAGCATGATGGACTTTGCCCTCACCTTGGCCTTCCTTGGCAGATCACAGGAAGAAAGCTAGCCTTCCTCACTGGGCTCGCAGCTGCAGCTTCCAATGCAAAGAATTCAGACTGGGGCTGAGGCTCGACTCACCCCATTTAGAGTTGAGTGGAGCCCTCCTTTTTGGACTTAATTTTATATCACACCCTGTCCTCAGAACACCAAGTCTGTTTCTGCCCCGGGGCCTTTGCACTTGCTACTTCTGCCATCTGGGTCTCTTTCTATTCATTTTTGTGTGGATGTCTCCACTGTTTTCTTGACGCTAGAGTCTCAGCTGAAATGTTCCTCGGCAATAAGCTTTTCTCAACCATTTTATCACTCTCACATCCTCCTACACACAGTTGCTCAAGCACACAGATGTGCTCCCTCGGGGTTGTCTCCTGTGGTAGCCACTAGCTGCATGCAGCTGTTGAGGCCTTGAAGCATGCCTCTTTTGGAGAACTGAGTTTTTTAAAATGTTGGTTTAAGTTAAATAGCCACACGTGGCAAGTAGTTATAGTGAGGCTGGTGGAGCCGCAGGAGATAGACCTGCTTCATCACCCTTGTTGCTAATGAAATCACCTTGCTCACATGTTCTGTCTGTTTCTCACCCACCTCTCCACACCAGGAACCTTTTTTATTAACGTCGTACTTCAGCCTCAGCACAGCACTGCAAGTCCTCAAAGATTTCTTGTTATTTTGAAATGAGGAAATGTGGGGCTGGGTTGTGGCTCAGCGGTCAAGCACTAGCCTAGCACATGTAAGGTGTGGGGTTCTATCCTCAGCACCATATAAAAATAAATAAAAAAAGATATTGTGTCCAACTACAACATATATATATATATATTTTTTAAATGAGGAAATGCCAGTTAGGAGTAGTTGGCTGTTTTTTTTTTTTTTTTTTTTTTTTTTTTTTTTTTTTTTTTTTTTTTTTTTTTGAGATGATCCCAAATTCTTGGCTTCTGTTTATTTTTGTAAAAAAAGGAAAAAAAAAAACAACCGACCCTGACAGTCAAACTCTGGCTCATTTTGTGACATAAAATACTGGCAGGTTGTCTACTTACATAATGGGTTTTCTGAAACTCAGCCTGACATTCTGTGCTCTTCCTTCTCAGCCCTATCTCCTTGTTGTCTATTTGTCTTCCCGTTATGTTGGCAAGGGTCTGGGATCGGCCCCTCCCAGTTTTAATATACCTGTTCACTTGGCAATGTGATCCTGATTCTCAGATCCTCCTGTGGTTTATGACACTGGCCAAATCTTAAAGCTTTGCTCAGTTAGAGGCCCAGAGGCAAGCGCGTGCCTGGTGTTATTGAGTCACTCGGGTACCAGGAAGCTCCCTTCGATCTCGTCCCCAGGTGCACCCTCCTGGGGAGGCTTTAGAAGTTAGAGCTCCCTTTCCTGGCCAAGAATATACTAATTAAAGCAGCGTGGGGCCAACATCAGAAGCCACTCCCGCATCCGATGCTAGAAGAAGGAAGAACAAAGGAGGAAAATCCTTATTAGGCTGGACTTTGATTTTAAGCTTTAAGATACACTTGAGTGAAAGGCACTTTTATTAAAAGGACCACTGTCTCCAGGTCCAAGATTATGCCCAAACCATAGGTGACAGAGTCAGGCAGTGGGGGCCCGAGGACTGCTTGGCCGTTTTTTTCCCCTAGCTGCTGAACTGATGGGATGTATCAGTGACATGTAGATGTGGAGGCTCAGGAAGCGTTGCCATGGCAACCTGCCCAGACTGCCAGGTGAATAATTGTATGCAAGGTGCCTAAAACCTCTCTTGGGCTTCTGGGAGCTGGGTCTCTGGCACCTCATCAGAGCCCCCAAGGGCAGGAGAGACCCTCTCCCTTCCCAGTGTGCTCTGTGTGCAGAGGGTGTTTAGGGGTGTGGAGCAGAGGAGGGACAACAGCCCCCCCAGGGGCAGAGCTGCGGGGAGGGCAGATCAGATGCCGTCAGGGCAGACAGGCTGCGTGCTGCTCTTGACAGAGAGAGGGTTTCAGTGACAGAGCCCCTGGAATTTGGGTTGGATGTTTACAGAAATCTACTTAACAAGCTGGTGTGCAGAACAAGCTGGGAGAAGCAATGGGGACAGCTATTAAAGAGGCCAGGGTGGGAGTGGAGCCAGAGGATTCTGGGTTTCTGTCTGCGGTCCCCTGGGCCTTGTAGCTGGGGCTCTGGAATGTGCATGTGCAGGAAAGGTGTTCTCACCGAGAGTGGCTGAGGTTACATCCTGGGCGCTGTGAGCACTCACGGCTTTGTGCGTTCTGCGTGGGTAATTAGATGACAGCCAACTCCCCCCCCTCGTCCTTCTTAAGGTTTAGGAAAGAGCATCAGATTGTTTCATATACATGTCATATTTTTGAAGAAAAATATAATCTTTAAAGCACACTGGATTTCTTAAAGCACAGAGCTATCCCTTAGGGGTAGAGACATCTTCAGGAGCTTTGATTTGTGATTGGTATTATCCCATAAAGCCATGTGCTGAGCTTGGGCCTCTGTGTAAAGTAGCTGCCCCTGATGATGCGTAGCTTGGCCTGGTTTTCTCTCTTCAGGATCCCTGGATTTATCTCTAGAGGAGGCAACGGAATGGAGTGGGTCACATTCAGGTCATGAATGTGGAAATTTTATAGAAAGCTTTTGGAGGAAAACCACTCGGATTACTTTGCACCCTGTAGGAGAGCTTCAGGAGAGATGGCCATGGACTCCATGACACAGAGCAAACCTGGGAGAGCCGGGAGCAGGCCCTTTCCTGCCCCTCCCCAGCCCAGACCAACCTATGCCAACTGTGGCAGGCCATCAGAAGGGCTGCCTCTCGAAGTTCCACAGCACCCTGCTCATCTGTGGCTTTTTGAATCCTGTGGGTTGGGAGTGTTGAGCAGACACGTTGACAGAAAGGATGCTGAACGTGAAGAGCCCAGAGCCTTCTCCAGACCATAAGTAGGAGCTGGGGGAGGACCTCGATATTCTGTCTGGTCTTCCCTGGTCACATGCTCTTGCACCTGTCCCACACACTTCATGATGAAAATGGCCCTGGTACTGTCGATACATGGAATTAGACCTTGCTGGGTGCCAGGGGCTTTTTTTTTTTAAAGAAAGAGTGGGAGAGAGAGAGAGAGAGAGAGAGAGAGAGAGAGAGAGAGAGAGAGAGAATTTTTTAATATTCATTTTTTAGTTCTCGATGGACACAACATCTTTGTTTGTATGTGGTGCTGAGGATTGAACCCGGGTCGCACGCATGCCAGGTGAGCGCGCTACCGCTTAAGCCACATCCCCAGCCCCCGCCAGGGGCTTTTGATCCACTGTGCTACTTCACCCACCAGCAGGGCCTTACTGCGAGATGGACACCCCTACCCATCTTACAGATAAGAACACTGAACCTCACAGAGGTTTGGAAATGTGCCCACACTGGGCAGCTGATGGAGGAGAGGGAATCGGTGTCCATGTCTCTGGCTCAGGGGACGCACGAGCTCCTTAAACCACGCTCTGTTTTGGCGCTGGCCGTCGCCTCTCCAAGGGCAGAATGAGGGAGAGAGAATGGGGTAGATGTGCTCATTTGGCTGACAGGCAGCTGCCAATCTGCCTCCCTTCTGTGGTGAAGTTCTGGCCACGTGTGCACGGCTGTCCTACTTAGAGTCTGCTCCAGGTCTGAGTATAATGGACCACGTCTGTTCCTGTTTGCCTCTGGGGTCCTTCTCAGCTCCCTGGCTGGCATCATGGGCTCTTTGCAGGCCTGGCTTGTAGGGGAGGGTATCATACAGCTCTGCTGGATCAGCTGGTTCGTATCCTGACAGAAAATGGCCAGCACTTCTGCCCAATCACCAGGCTCACCAGGTCTACACAGTACAAGGCCAGCTGCTGCCCATCTCCAAAGCACATAGGATAGACCCAAGGCCCTAGTCATGGCCCAGAGCACTCTCCTGAGCCCACAGACCCATGACTAGCTGCATGGGGTGTGGCCACACAGCTTCATAAAGCCTCATGCTCAGAAGGACCCTGCTTTCCTGATGCCCTGTTGTCACCATCTTGAAACCTTTAACGTTTGTGGCACATGGGGCTCCACGTCTTTGTTCTGCACTGGGCCCAGCACTGGGTCGGCCACTCTGCTCAGCTTCTAAACAAGGTGAGACCTCGGGCCAATTTCTGGACCTCTGGAAGCCTCAGCTGCCCTGTCTGTACCAGGGGGTAGATGCACTAGTGCCCACCTTGGAGACTGAGGGAGGATCAAGCGAGACAGTGCCTCGCCCAGAGCTTAGAGCATAATAAATGTGCAGGAAACCCTGGTGTGTTGTTAATCCTGTGATTCTTCTTTTCGTTCTGACAGTGTACCCTTCAGCACAGGTAAAGCTAAGGGACACACAGTTAGTGTGAAGGAGAATTCATCTCCCACAAACAGGCATCATTTCCATGTCCCCATGTACCTGAATGCCATCAGCGCCGATCCATCACGGAGGAAGGTCACCCATATTTATCTGTATGTGCAGACAGGAGACCATTCCCAGCAGCTCTGTGCGAAACTCCAGGGTGTTATTTGGGGGAGTCACTCCTGTATGAAGGCAGATCAACAGGAAATAATGGTCTTTGAACTTAGCGGATCACGAGCTGCTCCTTTCACGGAGTCACAAGGCATTGATTTATGGGGCCTGAGCCAGACTCTGGTGGCTCCACAGCTAGAACTCTGTGGGAGACTAGTGTTTTCTGAATGTCCAAGGCATTGCAGGACATGATGAGCATGGGAGGAGGAGGACAGGACCCTGGGAACTCTGGAGGCACACCAACTTACAGGTGTTCCTGCCAGTGGCCTTCTGGGCACCTCTGAGAGGCTACCCATGAGGAACAAAAGGCAGCTGGTCTTCCTCCTAGAAGAGACTCCGTGAGGGTGTGCGGCCCACCAGGGAGGTGCAGGGGCACCAGGGGACAATAGGCCAGCAGTTGCAGGTGCGACATTAAGGTGGCTAGCAGAGTAGACTTCTCACTTGAGCCTTGGGGGAGCTCTGGGGATGGGACATCAAGCACACACAGCAGAGTTGTCCCAGCCAAGGAGTCAGCACTGGCATGCGCGTCCCCCAGCCTTAGGAGGAGATAGCGGGTAGGAACAGTGTCCAGCAGCACCTCAACCTCGGCCATGCACAGGGCAAACTGGGAGCTGGGGCTCCCAGGGCCCCTTGTAGCAAGATACTACATGGAGCCATGGGCTTGGCCTGGGCTCTGCCTCCTGCCCTGCCCCAGCCACTTTGGAGGCCACCGGGGGAATTGGGAGACTGTATCCCTGCCCCAGGCAGGGGGAGCTGCTCTGAGGGCTGTTGGGGAGACAGGCAATGTGAGGACTCTCTTGGTCTCCAACCCCCTGACTGAGAAAGGCCACGCTGGTGTTTATCCTGCCCGCCCTCGGGGGCACTCTGAACACTCCTCTATGCCGCTCCCTGGGCCAAGGGCACTCAGCCCCTCCTGTATTCATGCCATGCAGGGAGATGGGCGCCACAGCTAGGTCACAGCCAGCCTGGCTGCTTATCCCAGGAGGGACAGAACCTGGGCTTACGGGAAGGCCCTCTCTGGAGAGGTGATGTGAGGGCAGGACGGGCATTTGCCCTTTATTGTTCCCAGGATGAACTGGGTCTCTCCTCCTCGGGACACAAATCACCTTAATCCTTAAACAAGTCCCACCAGGCAGGCGGGAGGGAAATGGCCCATCAAGTGGCCCTTCAGAGAGGCTGCCTGGGGGCTCAATCTGCCTGGCAGCTGCTATTTCCCAGGGTGGCTTGCACTAAGTAAGGATGGCTGTGACATCTGACGGCTGACATTTGTCGCCTGTCTCAGGGCAACAGCATCCTCGGCTTGCTGGCTTGGCCTGGCACGAAGGTCCTTTCACGGTTGCTTCTTCCCATGGGATGCAGCTCTCAGGCCACCTACGGTCAAGCCTATCTTCACTGATATTTTCAGAAACTTAAAACGTCTTTCCTTCTGGCTGTCCCAGCAGATCCCAGGGCTTCTGGAACGTTTGAGGTGTGCAACCATGTTGTTTGATTTCTAAGAATTAAAACTTTTTTTTAAATGCAAATTTTTTTTAGCTTTTCAAATTGAAAAAAAAAAAAGTGCAATCATACCACATTTCACCAGAAATGGTAGCCCTTGGGAGACCCTGCAGATGCCCAGGCATCTCTGCCCAGGGAGAGGCAGGTCCGCAGCTTTACTGCACCTGCCTTTTGCAAGGCACTCTGCACCACGGGTCCCAGGGAAGCTTTTGTTAATCAATGAACATTGAGCTGCATCGCCATTGCCAACAGCTAGTGTCCAGCTCCAGCATCTGCCAGTCATCCAGTCCCCTGTGGACCAAAGATGCTCTCGCTTTCAATAAGTTCTGCAGGGAGCAGAATCCCTTCCCTGTCTGGTGACAATTTACTTAGTATGAATTCATGTAAGTGGGACTGAGGACGGAGGATGTGCCTTTGCAGTTTGATTTGGATTTGAGTGATGCTTGTGATTCTCTTCCCTTTCCCATAGTCTCCTTTGACCCTAAGTTGACTGTACATCCCTGGGGCTGGAGATGGGTTGGGGATGCCTCTTTACTTCCTGACTGGCCCTCCGCTCCACCATGAGGTTTTATTCCCAGGCCAGGCTGTGTGCCTGTCTCCCCACTGCCAGTGTCACTCTGGTAGACCTTTGCATTCCAGGGGCACTGGGGGACACGGCCCAAGGGATCACATCATTTTGCTTCCCTATCAAAGAAGACATTGGGCAGATCCATGCATTAGTCTGAGGAGGTGCTCAGAGGTGGGCAAGAAGCCCTCTTTCCTCCACTCTTCACTTGGGGGAGGATTTGTGGCCTCAAACATTTGAAAATAATATGTAAATTTAATTAACTCCATTAAAACAACAGTTCAAAGTGGAGACAGGGTAAAACAGCTTCCATAGCTTCAGAAAGCGACTGATCTTTCCACAACATTTTCAAAGAATAACTCTGACGGGAATGTCTAGTCCAAATGGAAATCAGGTGACAGTGAGCATACAGAGTAGACGACCTGAGCTGTGGCAGGAGAGCACCCAGGCTGTCCCAGGAAGTGGCCCCATGCCTGAGCATCCCCTCTCTGCAGCACAGGGAGCTCCAAGCTGCGGCTGAGGGTGAACAGCAGGTCCATGTGGCATCAAGCGCTGCAAGTTCAGGGACAGCTTTATCTCCATAAGCTTCTTATCACCATTTCGTTTGAGGAATTCCTTCACATGGTCACTGGGCAGCTGCTACCAGCTAGGTCACGTTCTAGGTGCTGGGATGGGGGCAACCAAGGCCCTCCAGGACTCTGTAACCAAGGCAGCTATGGTGTGTGGCAAGGAGGAGAGAATCTGCTAAATGAACAAAGGTAATTTAGATCCTTTGGGTCAGATAGAGCCAGGTGAGGTGACAGAATGAAGGCGAGGTCAGGGAGGGGCCCCGCTGAGCCCAGTGACCTGGGAGCCCAGGAGCAGGACCTGGAGAAGTGCTGCAGGTAGATTACCAGAATGTGCCAAGGTCTGGGGGCAGGAGTGGCAGAGGAGGGGGCAGGCATGAGGCCATGTAGCTGGGAAACGTAGGAGCAAGCCCAGGAGAGTTCCCGGAGGCAGGCAGGGCAGGGTGTCTGTGCAAGAGCCAACAGATGAGGCCCTGGGCCAGGTCTGGCCCATGCCTGTTTCTAAAATCAGGTGGTATTGGGCCAGCCCTGCCCACTCTCCACATACTGACCATGTCTGTTTCCATGTGATGCTGCTGCGACTGGGTGGCTGGGACCGAGACTGTAACTTCCACGGAGCCCAAACTATGCACTCTCTGATGCTTTGCACAAAAGTCCACAGACTGGTTTCCAGGCCTGTAGGTTGAGGTCATGATGTCCCCTAGGGAGGCCTGGGGGAGGTTTAAGCAGGAGAGTGGTCACATCTGATCCCACTGGTACAAGAAAACATGTGCCACTCAGTGGAGAAGGAAAGGAGGGTGACAGGGCCATTTCAGCCTTTGAAGCCAAAGATGACCACGACCTGGACCAGACTGGCATCGGCAGTGGCGAGAAGAGGTCACACATGGTTTTGGTGCTGAGCCCACCCTGAGTGGGGCTGCTGGATGTCGGCTGCTTCTCTGTGTTGGTCGCTGTCCGGGCCTTATTCAGCCCTAATAGGCTTCTCACTCCGCGTGGGCTGAGGGGAGGGGAAAGCAGTGTCCTCAGCCACCAGCTCTCAGGCAGGGACCCTGTGGTTTGCTGTCACCCCTCGATTTCAGCCTTCTGCAGTCCCAGGCCCATGATAAATAGATTCCATGAAAAAATAGTCGCGAGCGTCAGGAATTCTGAATCTCTGTAAACTCCCCTTTTTATTCCTTTTTTAAATGTTTGTCTTTATTGGCAGTTTGTTCATTTCTTCAGCAAATATCTCCAGAGGGCCCACTAGGTGCCAGACAGGTTGTGCTTGGGGAGGGGCTGGCTACACACAGCTCACAGGCCAGCAGGAGGCCAGCTGATGAGCGTGTCCTGTACTTGGTGGTCACTGGGGCCCAGGAGGAAGTCAGCCAACTCTCAGGAGCCCCGATAGGAGTGGTGAGTACCTGCCAGGGAGTAGAACTGATGGTCTCCAGGAGATTCTGCAACTGTTGAACAGATGCTCAGGGAGGTTAGGTTACTTCCCCAAGGTCACACAGCTGGTGGGTGATGCTCAGGTTTAAACTCAGTCCCAGGTGACTCCTCCTCCTGTGCGTTTCCATTTCCTCCTGTCTGCAGCCTCCACTGCCCTTCCTCCAACCCCATGGTGGTGTTAGGGTCATGCCCGTGCTGCCCCAAGGCCTAGAAGGCATCTGCTTACCTACCGTGTGTGTATGTATATGTACATGTGTGTGTTTGTGTGTGTGTGTGTGTGTGTGTGTGTGTGTGCAGGTGTTGCTTTGTCACCTTTTTTACTGCTGTGACCACAGGGCCCCGGCAAGGACAACATGGAGGAGGGAAAGTGTAGTTTGGCTCAAGGTTTCAGAGGTCTCTGTCCACAGCCAGCCAGCTCCACGGCTCTGGGCACAAGTGAGAAGGAAAGGAGGAAAGCAGCTCAGGTGGCCACCAGGAGGCAGAGTTACCTGTTGGGGACAAAATACATACGACAGGGACCCAGGTCCTCAGCTACCCTGCCCGCCTGCAGCTCCACCCACCGTCCACAGCGGTGGATCAGTCTCCTGGCAGGCCACCATCTAGTCATTCACCTCTGAAGATCCTGGCATGGTCTCACGCATGAGCTTTCAGGGGACACCTCACATCTAAACCATGACACATGACCTGTGTGTGTATGTGTGTGTGTGTGTGTGTGTATGTGTGTGTATGTGGGGGAGGGGGGGAGGGGGTGGGGGGAGGGAGACAGAGCTACACCCACCTCCTGGGGTTGTATTTTAAGGGCCAGCCGTGCCAGGTCTCTGGGAGCCCATGCTTAGTGGTGGTGGCCTTCTCAGATGCCACCCAACTGTCCCCTAGAGGTCCTTTGGGAGACACTCAGGAGAACCCAGAGGTCCCTGAGGCTACAGGGCCTTCAGCCAGGACGGTCTGCGAACCTCAGGTAGAAAAGATGGTGTCTCCCCTGGAGAGCTGGGGAAGGGGGCTCTTGGGGAGCCCAGGGGCAGATCTGACCCCGCCCTCCCGAGGTCAGAACCCAGAGCCACCAGGCATTCCCGTCTCCAGGACACTCAAGTCCCTTCACCTGGTGAGTGTTCCTTTGAGCAGCCCTGAGTGACCCGTGAGGAAGCCCACCCTCTTCACAACCGAGGTTCTGAAGGCTGGGGCTGTGGGCAGAGGCCACGTGACATCTTCCAAGTGTGTGTTTTATAAAATATGGGCCCAGAACCCAGCTCCCCGTGTCAAAGGAAGATGTCAATAGACGCGCACGTCCTTGCTCTAATGATGCCTGTGATTGATCCGGATCTCACAGAACTAAAGCTCCTCCATTATTCAGGAGACTCTCTAGACTTCCCAAGGGTTGGGAGTTTCCCTCTTTTCCCCCTGGTTCTTGTTTTCCACTCTCCTTTCATGCGGGCTGTCTGTCTGCCATGTCCCTGGTTGGTGACAGGCCCTCTGGGCGGGTGGGCAGGCTCATGGTCTGCAGACAGGCTCTGTGTCCCAGGAAAGGTCTCTCCTTCCTGGATGAGGGTGGCCTTGCTGTCCCCAGGCCACTGCTTGGACGCCTCCTCTGCGTCCCTCCTCTGCATCCCTCCTCGCCCTGCAGCTCTGGAGCTCAGGTCTATGCTCTTGGGCTCACACTAAGGCACAGGCGGGGCAGGCAGGGCTGACTTGAGTAGTGACATGTGTTTACACATACGCGGTTAAGTCACCCAAACTCTGGTGCACAAGGGACACTTGGTTCAAGATCGTCTACGTGGATGTCCGCAGGTGGGGAAAGCGTGCTGCCAGGTCTCGCTGGAGGTGCTGACCCGAGAGGCTGCCCCTGCCCCTGGCCCTGGCCCTGCTGGCAGAGACGGGCTCCAGGATTCCCAGACCCAGAGCCAGGGTCCACCTTTGGGTGGTCTTACCCCAGGAGACACTCTCTGAGGCTGCCATGGGGGCGCGAAGAACAATTCAGTGTGTATGTCACAGTCCTGCAGCACCCCACCTCAGCGGGGGTGCACAGTCACCTCCAGTGAAATCCTGTCACAGTGGTCATCGCTCCTGGCCCCCCCACCCCACCTGAGCCTCCCTGGGGCAGGTCTGTTGGGGCTCTCCTGCAGCACAGCCCCCCCATTTCTCCTTCTGTGATGATATCCTCGGGGCGCATCGAGCTGTCACATCTGTCCTGACGTTGTTTGTTGATGTGGCTCAACAAGATCTATGGAGCAGATTTCCCTTGGAGTTTTCATTGTTTGACTGCATTCACCCACTCACACAGAGATGGGTCGGGGGGTCCTCACCGCTGTTTTCGAGTGTGAACAGTGCTGTGAACATTCAGGGTGAGTTAGGGTCGGGCCTGTTTTCATTTCTCCTGAGTGCTATCTGGGAATTGGCTCTCTGGCCCCTGAAGTAACTCCGCGTTAACCATTTGAGAAATGTTCAGACAATGATCCAAGGCAGGCGCACGTTTCCTTTCCTGTGAGGGGTGCATGAGGTCCCTATCCATCCAGCCTCTGGGGCATCCTCATCCTCCTTAAGTACAGCCACCTCACTGTGAGGAAGTCAGGGCACCGTGTGGCGTGGACTGGCATTTCTTTTCCAAGATCCTTCTTCTATTCTGAAGGGCATTGATGGGATGGGGTCGTCACCACAATTCATTTCCGTATGAATCGTAAAATCAACTTGTCAAGTTCTGTGGAAACTAACAGAAGGTAAGTGGGATTTCAACTGGCATTGTGTCGGGCTGATCTTGGATCAATTCAAAGAGCTTGGCTCTTCTACCAATATTGGGACTTCTAGTCCATGAACATAGGATGCCTATCCGTGGCTCACATCCTGAATATTCCTCACCAATGCCTCGTGATTCTCAACATACAAGTCTTGCCTGTTATATTCCTAAGTATTTTACTTTTTGATTCTATTATAAATTGAATCATTCCTAGTTTCATTTGGTATCATTCATTGTCATTAAATAGAGATACAATTGATTTTGCGTATTGATCTGGTGCTCTGCAAACTCGTGGAAATGCTCTTTTAATATGGACCTTATTGTGCTTATTTTATAAGCTCAGCAATTAGTCTCATCACAATGGCCTGAGCCTCAAGTGTCCTGGTTCCTGCACCCAAATAATTCCACATGCGCATGTGAGACAAATATGAAGTGGATGTGTTGTGTGTTTAATGTATTATTGTCCCAAATCCTCATTCTGTTAGTTTTCCTTTCCTACATGGTAACTAACTGTGGAGAAAATCAGATTGCTTGTTATAAGCCAAAATTCAGGATGTGTCTTCACTCCTCAGCTCTTTTATCTGAGCCACCTCAAACATTTCCAATTGTCTTTTTTCTTAAACATTTGAAAATTGACTGTCTTTCTGATGGTGGTGTATCTTCCCAGTAAAAAGGCCGCTGTGCCTTCCTGAATGTACCTTCCACTATACACAACAGGTCCAGACCTGCCTCCCCTTTCAGCATGACCAGATACCTGCTAATCTTGATGCCTGTCCTGTCCATCACAGACACCTTCTCTAAGGTCACTTTCTGTGACCCACACCAACAGCCTTTCTCTAGGAATGATAGCCATTGCCAAACTGTAACTCTTGGGTTTGTTTGTTGCACACACAAAATATCCATCGTGTAGCCAAAGTCAAGGTGAAATGTGAGCTCAACCACCGACTCCCCTAGACCCCTACCCTGCAGGTGTCCTTGAACTCCACCTTGAGAAAGAGCCAAGACCCTCAGAAATGACTTCCCAGACTTAGCGCCCTCCTGTTCTCTGCATGCCCAGCCTCTCTTGCCTCTCCCCTACCTTGCTTTTAGAATTCCTGAATCATCAGCTCCATCCTCTCCATGTCGCCGGTTAGCTGAGCCTGTAATTCTGCACCCTGACCCTCAGGGGCCCTTCTCTTTAAGCCATCACCCTCCTCTCCCTGAATCTTTAGTTTCACCATCCACCGCTTCTTTCCCACATAAGTGGTCCCTGTCCTCCCACCGCCTCTTGTCCTCCCATTGGCCTGCTGTGCCCCTTCCTCTCTCCTGACCTGGGAGCCTTATCTGCAAGAGCAGTCTCTTAACATAAGCCGCATGTGTGCCTGCTGACATCAAGATCATCCAAGGTGGCCCAGCAATGACCTTTTGCTACTTTAATCTATTTATTTTGATACATAACTAAGAAAGGCCTACAATATTCTTCCCATTATTATGACCATATCATTTCTTAGAACTAGGGTAGAGTTTTAAAGTCAATGTAAAATACACTGATAATAAATACACAGTGACACTAGATTTTCGTAGATTGCTGACATTCAGGCCAGAAAACAAAGTAGGCATAAGCAGGCGTCTCTCAGCCCTGCTCGGCTCACTGCTGCAGTGCCCAGGAGGACTGGGAGGGCAGAAGGACCTGTCTGCAGTGGTCCAGACCCACCTGTGTGGGTGTCTAGGGCACCTTTGCTTGTGATGGTTGGATGCACCTTTGTCGCTGTGGGCTACACTGTGCGACAGTTTGCACACACACTGCTCACTCATTTTCACTTCTGCAACAGGCTTGGAAGGGAAGTTCAGTTCCTTATGAGTGTGGGCACTGAGTCTCAGGGCGGCAGGGTATTTACCCAGGGTCCCTTGACTAGGAGAGGGGAAGCTGAGATTCAAACCTCAGTAGTCTGGCCCCAGACTTGCTCCTTTCACCTGTGTGTCATATCAGACCAAGAAGTTCCAGATCTGTGCGTCAGGGTGCTTGGCACAGAACTCATGCCCTGAGCCATTCTTGCCCCAGATCCAGGGTAAGAAATGGGGATGCAGATCTTTCATGGCTGGGTCTCCTCCCCTCGTTAGAGGACATGGAGAGACAACGCTGCTCTCTGTGAACCAACTTGCAGGTGGGTAGACAGACAGGTCATGGCATTAACTGTGCTTGGGTGACAGCACAGAGCGCCCTCACTGCCCATGAATGTGGGTCTAGGGAAGCCAAGCCGTAGACATTTTGTAGAGCTAAATGGAATCTTTATGAAAATCTATACGATTTTAGAAATAAAGCACTAAGATCATTTCCCTAAATAGTTCATAGTCATATCGATAGAATTGATCTTCTTTATCACCAATTTTAAATTTAGCTCTGAAAACTTTTCCAAAGCCAGAGTGTGGAAGTGTTTGGTTATTTCCATGAGCAAATGTTTGAAAAATGATATTGAGAACATTTTCTGTGTGTGTCAGCACCCCCCTAGGGACCAGATGGCATGGTTGGATTCGGGCAGTTGTAGGAGGGTCTGTTTACAAAGAGGAGCAAAGCATAGGCCCCTGTGTGGCCCGGGGCACAGGTCAGCGTGCTGCTCATGCTGTCAGGACAGAGCTGCTGCCATCCCTGGTCCTGGGGGGGTCAGGGGAGGTTAAGGCCTGTGAGGAGAGGGTCACCTAGGCCCACTGGGGGAACTCGTCCCAGGTACGGCAGGACACAGCGCTCTGACCTCAACTACCCCGTCCTCATCCCTAAACCCAACAGGGAGTCAAAGGGCCCAAATGGTCCTTCAGGCCAGCCTCCAGGGACAGAGGGAGCGTGACTTGGCCTGCTGAGGGGCCAGCTAGAGACACACCCACACATTAGCCTGCAAGCTCTGCTGCTTTTTCCTAAAGCAAAGATGGGGTTCACATGATTCAAATGGAGGAAAAATAGACTGAGTCCAGCACTTTGACCCACAAATTCTGAAATTCTGGAAAAACCCACATTGCACCCCAGGCTTATTTAAATACACCTATATTGTATTCAAGGTGGAAGTGTTCTTGAATCCTTTTCACTACTGGGAGAAAAGAACTGTGTGACCTTCCAAGAGATTCCAAGCCATATTTCACTGGTTTCTAAGGTAGAAGAGGAGCTTGCTTCTGGGAAAGTGGGGAGTGTATTTGTTCTTTATTCACGTCTCTAAAGAGGCCACATTTTCTTCTCTGATGAAGTTGGCCGTTGGTGTATACGATGCAGGGCTCACTGACATCTGACTTGGTGATGTAATATCCATGTCCAGAGCAGTCTCCAGACTGGGGTTCCCTGGGTTGTGCATTTGTCACTGTCAAGGTGTCAAGAACGTCAAGCTGGGACTAACAGCCCTTCAGGAGGTGGAGAGTACACCAGCGAGATGCGTGAAGGCAGAAGTCCATCAACAGGCTCTGGGCTCCTTTGCCTCTGAGGGCATCGGGTGGGTCTCACTCAGGAGTCATGATAGCCACCCACAAGGGGTTCACACTTGTGATCCCCACAGCCTGGAAGACAAGGCTGAGCAACTAACCCAGGCCCTGAGCAACTCCACAAGACCCTGTCTCTAAATAAAATGCAAAAACAGTGGGGATGTTGCTCAGTGGCGACCCTTAAATCCCCAGTACCAAAAAAAAAAAAAAAAAATCAAATCTATGATATATAGCCTCCTGTGTCCCTCAAGCCCCACCTTCTCCTAGTGCAAATTTGCTGCTTCCACAGACACCTCTGCAAACCAACCAGATCCTGTTCAGAACAGCCCCAGGCGGCCACATTGCCATGTGAGCAGCATATGTGTGTATACATACATGGGGTCTCTGTGTGTGTATGCAGACACGCATGTGTGCGTGGGCTCGAAGAGCAAGAGCTTGAGTCAACTCTTTCTCAGCTGTAGGGATTTGCATCTCCAGACATTCTGAAAGGCTGTAGTGATACAGGGTAGAGGGGACTTCATTGCTAGGTAGGGCTTGGGAGCTGACACACTCCCTCTCTGGTTCCTTTAATTCCACCCATGTAAGCAGAGCCCAGCCTCCCACCGCGGAGCTGCAGCCGGCTTCCCAGTCTTTCTCCCAGGCGCACAATGAGTGGGGCAAAGCTATTTAGTTACTTGGATCTGTTTACATTACATAGAAGTTTGGTTAATTAGAAATGAACATGCTTCTTAATTAATGAACTAATTAATTTTTAAAGACGAGCTGAGCCCCCCACCCCGGGTCCAGGCCATAGGGGGCTGGCACACAGCTGCGGTTGTCTCTGCAATTCTTGGCAAGGACAGTCAGAGTGTGGAGTGACACAGCACCAGCCGTGGTGGAACAGGATGTGTGTGGATGGCAGAATGTCCTCATCCCACCTACGCCAGTGGAGTCTCTGTCGTGTGCAAGAAAATAAGTTGGGGGACCCTGGGACCTTGGAGGTGAGCAGACAGGCAGCTCTGGAACGGAACTCGGGGTGAATGGAGGAAGGGAGGTTTGTACTCTGTACACTCAGAAGAGTCCTCTGGGTGCTGAGAATGGGGAGAGAGGTGAGTGAAATACCAAGATTTAGGGTGATCCCCACTGGATAAGCAGGAAGTTTGCTGTGGGCAGAGGGAACATGGTACAAAGATGTGAAAGGTTAAGGCTTAATCTGAGAACATAGGAGAGCGGCTATGATGGGGACTAAAAAGGGGCTGGGAGGGCTCATGAGATCTAGGTGAGAGAGGTGAAATCAGGCACCGTGTTGTCAGGATTTCTTGGAAACCCAGCCCCAGTGAGTTAAGCAGGAAAAAAGAATATAAGAACTCATTTAAAATGCCAACATCAGCTTCAGGGATGGCTATATCTAGGTGCTTTTCCTGCATTGTCAAGAATCTTACCTCTATTCCTTTGCTCTATTTTTCTCTGCATTGGCTTTCCCCAGGTAGCAGACATAAAGGTCTTCCTGATATTTTCCTTACCACCTTAGTTAGCGACCCCAGATATATATATATATATATATATATATATATATATATATATATATATATATATATATAATATATATTTAGTCCATTCATCTGTTGAAGGGCACCAAGGTTGGTTCCATAGTTTAGCTATATAAACATTGATGTGGCTACATCACTGTTATATGCTGATTTTAAGTCCTTTGGGTATAAACCAAAAAGTGGGATAGCTGGGTCAAATGGTGCTTCCATTCCAAGTTTTCTGAGGAATCTCCATACTGCTTTCCATAGTGGTTGCACCAATTAAAAGCAGATCAAAGACTTAGGCACTAGTTCCTGTGCCTAATAGAAGAAAAAGTAGGTACAAATCTTCACTATGTGAGCCTAGGATCTGACTTCCTAACAAGACTCCTAAAATGCAAGAAGTAAAATCAAGAATCAATAAATGAGACAAATTCAAACTAAAAAGCTTCTTCACAGTAAAGGAAACAATCAATTACATGAAGAGAGAGCCTACAGAATGGGAGAAAATCTTTACCACATGCACCTCAGATACAGCATTAATCTCCAGGATATAAAGAACTCAAAAAACTTAACAGCAAAAAAACAAACAACCCAATCAATAAATGAGCCAAGGAAATGAACAGACCCTTCACAGAAGAAGAAATACAATCCATCAACAAATGTTTTAAAAAGTGTTCAACATCTTTAGCAATTAGAGAAATGCAAATCAAAACTAAGATTCCCTCTTCGTCTTCCTCTTAACTCTTACACTCACAGGCAGCTCGCTGAATCTACCAAAGCATGAAGAGCTCTGTCTGATGTAGGAGGCAGCGATCACATCTCTCTCCAGTGTCAGCCAACACATGTTCCTCAGTTGCCAACTGTGTGTCAAGAGATGTGCAGGTGCAGTGGACTCTGTGGGCCAGTGTCCACCATGGCTCTTGGTATCCAGGCGCTGGGAGACATTGGCTGGGTGGATGTTGAAGTGAGTACAGTCACAGCTCTGCCACACTGTGAGATGCCTCTGCCTAGAAACCCACTATGCAGGGGTGGGAGAGGTTGACCACCAGTTACAAGCCCCCGAGAGGCTGCTGGCCCAGCCCTCCTTTCCCAATGGCTGTACCGCAAGATCCCAAGAGGATTTTTCAGATGCCTTCCTGAAATGACAAGACCACATATTTGCCATCTCCTGGCTTCTCAGTCTTCAGGAAGGATCATACGTGTGCACAAGATGACACTCATAGGCGGTCATTGCTGCATTGCTTAAAAAGTGATAAATTAGAAGTTGCTTTGATGTGAGCTGGGAGAAAAATGGGCTAATGGAGTACAAAAAATCAACTATTAAAAATATTATAGTTCAAAGGAATGAACCAAAGAGAGTGCAAAAACTTTATATAATCATTATATATAATGTTTCTATATATAAGTAAAGTTAACAAAGAGCTCAAAAAGAGAAAGCCAAGTTTAAAGAATATTCCATGGGATATAATTAATTTTTAAAGTCATACATTGCACATATAAAAAACAATAAATACAATGTCCTTGGAAGTGAACATGCACCTCAGATGACATTAAACAGACGAGGACATGCACAGTGTGAAGGGACGGGACAGTGTGCAGTGGATAAAGGGACCGGGCTTGGTGTGCAATGTGTTATTTCTTTAATAAAATAACGACAGAGCAAGGTGGCCAGGCTAACAGCTGGCGATCCCAGATGGAGGGGCACAGCCTCCCACTGTTGTTCTTTGTGCTTTCCTGTGTTTGCTTACAATTCTCAAACAGCAGGAGGAGGAAGTTAACCCTCATGGGCCACCCTCCATCAGCCCGTCCCTTCTCCTCTTGTCCCCAGGTGTGTTTTAGGGTATGGGACATGACAGGTACAGTTGAAAGCCTCCCATCTACCTGACTTAGGGTGAGGCTCTGCAGCATGGATCAGAAAACAATCTCAAATGACAGTGAGAAGTTCATTCTCTCACATGACAAACCCCAGAGCTTGTGATGTGGCACCTGGAGACGGCCACAGCCCCAAGGCTCAGCTGTCCTCAGCACATGACCTCCGCTGTCAGGGCTGCATGGCTGGAGGTGGCTGCTGGACCTCCAGCCCTCACACCTGTGCTCCAGACCTGCAGCACCTTCCCCTCCCAAGTGCACCTTAGCTTCAGCTCATTGGCCAGTATTCATTGTGTAGCCTCAGAGCAGCAAGACCAATGGTGAATGGAAAGTTTCATCAGGTGCGTCACCCAAGGCCCACTCTGTCCTTCTAGAGAGGGAGAGGAGAGAACTGTCCACTGGGAGGCAGCTACCAGCTGGAGTACAGAACTGTTCCCCCACTCCTGGAGGCAGACACTCCATGGGGGGCTATATAACCCGCTGTCCGTGGTCCTCGTGTGAGATGACCACGTTCAGATTGATTAAGAATACCTAGTTTGGTGTTAAAGTTTCCCTGGGTTCTTAGCTGCAGCCTCCTGTCCCTAGCTACATGCTAAATCCATTTGTCCTTGACAGATAGTAGAACTCCTGATTAGGTTTTCACTGAACACTGAGGCGAATGCGCCCTTCTCTGCTTTCTGAAGATCATGTCTCCTCTGTGGCATCCAGACCCAGCACATCCCTCCAGCCTCCACCAACTCCTCACTGCTGGACGTCCAGGACACGGGCCCTCCCCTTTCTGCTGCCCCACGCCCATCTTTCTGGACTCATGACACTGGGCGGCACCTGCCTGCCTCTGGGTGTTCCCAGGCCTCTTTGACTACAGCCGGCCGTGACCTGGAGAGTCGCACTCCTTCCCTTCACCTCTGCAGTTCTTTGAGCCAAGATCATATGAGCAAGACCCCTCCAAACCCTGCCATGCGGCTCTTCTAGATTTCAGGTCTTGAACCTTATAAGCTGTAGCTCTTTACAGATTCTCCCTCTCCCCAGTCACCAGACAGCCACCACCCTGCACATCACCCCGTCCCACGTCACCTCCGTAACTCCAACACGCACAGGAGCTCGCTTGTGTCCCCGATGGTCTATCTGGGCCAAATAACTCTCGATAAAGGCTGCCCAGGTCTGGACCCAGGAATAGGGGATAAGGCGGGAGAAGACAAGCCCCTCCCTCATGAGGTCACCCCACCTGTCTGTGGCTTCTACAGGCTAGAGTTGCTGCCAAGGAGTTTCTTACATTTGAATTCACAAGTGTGGAATGACAGGGACACTGGTGTGTCGGGCTGATTCGTGGCAACCCGGCTCCTGCATGCGCGTGGGCACACGCGCGCGCACACACACACACACACACACACACACACACACATACACACACACTGAGTGCCTGCTTCATCCCGGGCCCTGTGTGGACAACAGAGGCTAAAACTTGCTCCTGCAACCTAATGACTTGGAATGCAGCCCAGGGACCTGTACACAGGGCTTCAACCCCACTGGGCAGGTCCTCACCGTGTGGCCATGCGTAAGTGGCTTGCCTTCTTAGAACTTCTGCTTCCTCCTCCCTGGGAGAATAGCAACTGCCCCACCCAGGGACACTGGAGAAGGAAGTGAAACCATGACCCAGTCCCATCTCGCTCCACAGCTGACAGGCACCAGCTTCTCCCTTCTCCACCGTCCCCACCAACTAGCACAGAGAGTCCTCAAGGCTGATGGTGTCGGGTACATTCGTGAAAGCAGGGTATTTTGAGATGACTTCAAACTTAGAGCAAAGTCTCAAGAACAGAACAAAGCACCCCCAGGGCCCAGCTCGCTATATCCACCTCAGGCTTGTGGACCATATGGAAGTTGGAGAGGCCCCTCCCGCTCAGGGCTCCACTGAGTATCCCCTGAAGAAGGACACTCTCCCACATCACTGCTACGCACACTGGCAAGTCAGGCCGCTCCAAACTACAGGCCCAGGTCAAGCCACCCAGCCATCCCAGCAATGTCCCTTTCCCATTCTGCTCCAGATACAGCAGTGGTTCTCAACTGGGGCTGAATCTGGCCATGCCCCCTCCCCCTCCAAGGTCCAGGGTCCATTTGGTAATGTCTGTAGAGGGCTCTTATTGTCATAACTGGGGACTGTTATTGGCAACTAGAGCTTAGGGGCTGAGTTCCTGCCAAACATCCCCCATATGCAAGGCAGCCCCCTGAGCCCTCCAACCCAGCACCTTGGCAGCCTGTTTTTCTATTTATTCTATGGTAGCCCCATGGGCAGGGTCTCTGTCTTAGTTACCATGGTATGGCCGCCCTCTAGGAAAGAGTCTGTCACATAGTATATGCTCAGTAAGTACTTTAATGAACCAATGTTTATTTTATCCCCAATAAGCTCTTCAGGTTTATTGTTAAACCCAGGCAGCTGGCAAACACCAGCCAGCTCCCAGTGCAGCAGCCCCACTGCCTCCACACTGGTATGGAGAGTGCAATGGGTCATGAAATTACATCCATTAGCATGCAGATGCTTATGCATATATTTCGCAAACATTTCACCCTATGAAAATATCAAATGAAAGTACAAAATTCTTAAGAGACAGCAGCTGGAAGTATTAGTTGAAATTAGAGAGGATCATTGTCTCCATTAAGTAGTGCCAAATTTTGCAACACAAGTAACATCTTCTTGTTAATGCTCAGAAGTTGTCCGCCTCATTAGGCAGATAAGACACCCTGTGATTTGGATGCAGAGTGGCCCCAGTGATAAATGAAACCCTATTATGACAGCTTCCAGTCTGGAATCCCTACTTTTGCTTGATTGCTCCACATGAAGTAGCCTGAGAACCTCTCAGGATAAGCTCAGCTATGCTGCAGTAACAAACAAACCCAGCCTCTGTACCTTCATGAGACAAAATGATTCCTTGATAATGTTTGATACGGCAGGACTGCCCCCCTCGATCTGGCAGCTAATGCCTACGGAACATGCGGTCTCTGTGGTCACTCATGCATGGGAAGAGGGATCAGAATGACTTCTGCTCTTGCCTTGCTCAGCCCAGGAATGAAACGTGTCACATCTGTTCTCAGCCCCATAGCCAGGACAAGTCATGTGGCCTCACCTGACTGCAGAGAGGCTGGGGACAATGGGGCACACATGGAGCCTTGGTACCTAGCCATGGTTGCCGTTCCTAGCTGGCCCACCTTCACCTATGGGCTGAAGGAAGGAGAGGGGACTGGTAGACATTATATGCCTCTCTCTAACGTGGACCCCTCCCACTTTGAGCACTTTTGGGTGGTTATCAAGATGTAGCTTATCATAATCCTGTAGAACCTGACCTTCAGCTTCAGGCAACCCAGATTCTAGACCCAGCCTCTCTATGTGCAGATTTGGATGCTTCGCAGTCACTGTAGTTTTCTCAACCCATCACTCATCTGCAATCACAGTGGCACCCACCTCCCAGGTTGGGAGGGCAAGCTAGTTGGAAACACGTACGTGTTGAGAAAATATCTGCTGTGCTGGGTTTGAAGTGGAGCTGGACTCAGGGTCCCAGATCCTTCACTGACAAGCCCTGATTAGCCTAGAGCAGCAGCAACGGTCTCTTAATCAAATCCAAAAGCAACCACCCAATAAAGCCAGCATCAGGACTTGGCCACAGAGGAGTGGGGTTCCCAGGGTACTGGACTGTCGGAGGCAGAGATACCTGGTCAGGGACCTCAATGTCTTCCCACTTTTAAATGGGACTTGCTAGTGACGACTCCCTTAAGTGAAAGCAAATATATCTCTGGGTCAGTTCTCTGGGTGTGATACTGACACTCAGGCAACAGAGAGATACCTAGAAGCCACAGGAATAGGATTCTCAAAGCCATCTGCCCCATCCAGAGAGAGTTACCATAAAGCCCTCCAATGGGGATCCAGGCTCTACTGTGAAGTAGGGCCCCCTTGCTCTATGTGGTCACATGCTTCTAGGAAAGAGTTTGTATTCTTATCTAATTTTATGAGGAGTTATATATTTCATGACGGTGTTTGGCTACAAGTAATGAAAATTCTGACCACGGTGGTGTAAATGATTTGGGAGTCATTTGAGGGCTGCAGATGTTGACGGATGACGTCAGGGTGGCCTCAATGCCACCCTCCTAAATGGGAAGAAGCATTGCCTGCTCCTTCTTGGTCATTGAGCCTGGGAAGCCCAGGTCCCCTCTACTGTAAGAGACTTGGGCCGCACTGCACTTGGCCAGAGTTGAATCCCACGCCCACTCCTAGTTGCAAGGAAGGATGGGAAGACTAAGTCCCCATGTTCTTCAACTGTATCACAGGTCAGAAGAGGAGGGTCAGACACTGGCGGTCGGTCAACCAGGCTCTCGTGTCCACGGCAGAAACTCACCCAGGTGAACCACAGCAGCCATCCCTGGCTCACCTGTGACACTGTGGGCGTCCCCGTTAGCTGTGTGATTCCTGAGGCTGAGAGCTGAGGCCCCTGCAGGAAGAGGCCCCCTGGGGTGGGCTGATGTTTTCCTTCTCCACTGAGAGCTAATTACCTGTGGCAGGTGTCGGCACTCCCAGCCGGTCCCTGATTCCCAAGTCGCTGTGACTCTGGAAGGTTGGGCCTTGGGGAGCTCTAGATGGATACTAGCTCTTGGGTGCATTTTCCTGATGTAGCACCGGAGTGGCATGGTCCTGCGGGGGACTGTCACCCTGGTCAGTTAGAAACCTGAAGTAAATGAACGGAGCAGGCCTCCTCCCGAGCAGTGCTCAGAAATCAGAGAGGTGAGCAATCAGAGAGGTGAGCAATGTAAACGGGATTCATGAGACAGCTTGCCTGTGGAGCTTCCGTAGGTTTTTCTTGCAAATCTCAAGAACTTTGACTCAGGGCAAGGCTCAGACATGGTTGAGAATGTCCACCTGTGAGATGGTTAGTGGACAGAAGCTAAAGGGAAGAGGTGTCCAATACCTGGCCCTCTCAGGACGCCCGCCGGCCCCTGCGATACTCCCCCACCCTTCCCCTCTGCGGTCCCCCTTCTCTGCCTTAGGACACAGAGTCTACACAGCATGTCCAAGTGCCAACTGGAGTTAATTCTCATTGTGTTCACTGTAATTCAAAGGAGTTGAGTATTCACAAATCTCTGTCATGTAGGCTTTTTGCTTTCAATGTCAGCAAGAGTGATTTTGGTTAAACTCCATCTTGGAGCTCACCTACTCTCAGTGAGATGGAGGGCACTTTCCCGGCCTGAGGCCTGGCTGGCAGGTTTATTTTATTTGAACTGTGCCATGTTTTCAAAATGAGATTTCATTTAAGACTCTCAGCACTCGGCAGCAGCTGCCTATCTGGATCAGGGCTGCTACAGTCCCCACCAGGCCCTATCGCCTCGCACTCTGCCTTTTCACAGTCTTTGGGAGGCTGTTGTGGACCCTTGCTTTGGTGTCCCTTGTCCAGATGTCTCCAGGGCAGCCCTGTTGACAGGGCATGGCAGGCGTTTCTCTGGGAAGGCTCCAGGTGTCTTCCTGTCTGCCCGCCACATTGGCTCCCTAGTGTTGCAGGGGCAGCAGCGTACTGTCACTTGGGGATTATTAGGATTTGAGAATCAGGGGCTTGTCCCCAGGCCTGCCCAGGGGAACCCCATGATGTGACCCAGACCCCCAGAGCTCGACTAAGGGAGAGGTTTTCAACCTGGCTGCTGAGGAAGGACCCAGGTCCATCTGAAAGCCCCCCTCCCACACAGTCCCTGAGAAGTCCCTGGGACCCTGAGAAGCCAGCCTGATGGGTGCCCCAGGTGATCCCACTTCCCCAGGAAGTTAAGAAACTGCTAGAAGGCTTGCTTCTCACCCAGACCGGTCTTTGTTTTATTAATTTAAAAAATTTTATTATTATGAAACATCACATGTGTTTGGTAGGAATTTAGATAAGTTATATAAGCAAAAGCAAGAACTTGGAGACCAGCAGTCTTAATGTGGTCCCTCCAGCTTCTTAGCAGAGTGTGTACGTGTGTGTATGCACGTGTGTAGCATGTGTTATATATCTTTGAACAAAGTGAAACGGCATCATGCATGCTATTTTCAAAACCGCTTTCCTTAGTTAAAAGTCTCCAGGGCTGGGGACGTGGCTTGGTGGTGGAGTGTTTACCTGGTGTACACAGGCCCTGGTTCCATCCCCAGCACTGCATGTGGACACACACACACACACACACACACACACACACACACACGGATTGCATTTTTCTATAGGAAAAAAATTTGTTTCTTTCTATAAGAAAATCAGCTCAGTTGGCCCACAGGTATCTCTTACAATTAGTTGTTCCTTTAAAGCTAAAGATGCCCAGGCCCTCATGGGGCCTGTGCTAACTCCACCCATCCCCATGAACTCTGTGGCCTGAGTGACCCAATGCCATGGCCCCCCCTCCCCCCCTCTGCCTCATCCTTTAGTTTTCCATCCTTTACTTTTACATGATACTGGATTGCTGAGGTCAGATCATTTATTCTGCTTAAGTTCCTACTTTCTGAACTTCTTATCTGGTCACTTCCTCATGGTGTATCTTAACTGATCGCTGTATCCTAGTGAGAAATCTTTAATCACTGCAAATTCTAGAGGGCCCCTCAAACCCAGTGAATTAAAGTCTTCAGAAACTATGGCCTGGGAATCTGCATTCCTTGCACTTCCCTGGGTACATCTGAGTTTGAGAACTAAGGTGTCCTGGCTCCTTCAGCTGAGAAAAATGAGTGGCCTCTTACTGTGCAGAGAACATTGCCTTGTGGGTCTGCATTCAGATGGTGTTTGGTGACCTCAGAGCTTGGCGTCCCTCTCCAATGCTGGACTAATGGGGCCCAGGCCCTGCCATTGGTTTACATTCATTCTGTGATGAGAGTCTCCCCTGGGCTGGAAGGAGCTTCCATCCGCAGCCTGCAGCTGGGGCTTTTGCTAGGGGCTTACCTGTGCTTGCAATTTTCCCAGCAAAATCCACGCTCTCTGAGTCCTGGTGTTGGGGTCTGGCCAGGTGTGGCTAAGTGGGGATAGGAGGAGCATGGAATATTCCAGAAAGCCTCAGACACTGGTGTGAAGCTGAGACTCAGAAGTGCTCAGTCCTACTCTAACCCCTTCCTGCCACATGGAGCAGGTTCATGGAGGCCTGTGGCACCGCAGGACAGGGGAGGGCAGGGGCTGCTGGGAGCTCAGGCTCAGGGCTGCTGCTTCTCTCCAGGGAACCAGAGGTAGTGCTTCAAATGCTGCTTCTCAAACTCGGGCACACATCTGGAATACGTAATCGCTCTTTATTTGTTTAATCAAAGAAAAATATCATCACACATATATTACCTAGGCACTGTAGAAGTTTAGGAAAGTCGGTGTGGCAAAACTAAGAACCTAAAATTGCCCTGAGATTCCCACTCCTGATGCTACTGCGTGTCCTTGCAGATGCTTTCTAGGCAGGCATGCATGCACCTTATGTGTCGATACATGTGTACGCGTCTGCAGACAGGCCTCTTGCTTGGAGTTTCTTCTTGGTGGAGGTTTGGGTCTGTCTCAGTGAAGCACTCTCTGTCGAGGGGCTCCAGCCCTGGAAGATCCCTCCAGGGTCTGGATAAACTGTCGGAAAGGTCAGGTTGATTCTCGTTCTTTGGAGCAGTGCCAAGCACACTCTAGCTGGCAGCCGGCCTTGGCAGCTCCTTCCGTGATCAACACGGTCCCCAAATTCAAGGGCATCTCACTCTCTATGCATGTGTTCTCTCTGTTGCCTTCTGCCTGGGGTTTCTTCCTCATCTCAATATTTCAGTGCCCGAAACAAACGAGGCAGTGAGGTTCGTCATGGTAGGACTGCCCACACCATCCTTCTTGGGCAGGTAGAGATTAGAGAGTCAGGAGCAAAGCTGTGCTCAGTGTCCAGCGTGCCCAGCCCAGGTGACCATCTCTCATGGTCCTCAGTTTCCAGGGAGTATCCCAACCAAGCTATGCCAACATCCACTTTGCTACTCTTAAGTAAACAAAGCCAGGGCACCAGTCCTCCTAGGGTCTGCCCCTGAGTGACAGCTGATTCATCCACTCTCCCCTCTCAGGGTCCCAGGGCTCTGGGCTCTGCTGGTTCCTGCTGGCTTCTCAAACTGTCAGATCATAATCCTTGTTCCCCCGGGCATGACCAGGCTCTGGTGAGATGGCTCTTTGCACAGGGGCTGAAACAAGCAAGGAAAGAGCCTCAGACCAGGAAGAGGTCTGCCCTCAGACCTGCCACGAAGCAGGTGCCCATCAAGCCCACTGGAGCTGACCACTTGACAGCTACCTAGGCCGAGGCCTGGCTCCTGGCCAGCCATTTCCTGCACCTGAGCTTGCTCTTCTTAGCTTTCGAATATTGCATTCCTGATTCCTGACTCGAACCTTGAATTTGAATTTGTGTCATTGGACCAAAAAATGGTGTGTGCTGTTGGGGCTGAGTCTGTGGCCTCTGCTGCCTCCACCACCTGCTGGCCAGGGACCCCGAGAAGCTAATCAATACCTCCAAGATGCTCCTTAGCATCCTTCTGGGCCTGTCTAGATTGAAACCTGTCTACACATATTTTAAAACAAAATAATAAGCCCAAGGATGAAACAGAGGGAAAATAATTTCTAATGTGTAGGTCAATGTGTAAATGCCCAAGTACAACCAGCCCAGAGGACATAATGACACTGTGGGACCCAAGTATCTTCCCATGAAACCCCCAGGAACACATCACATCTGCCACAAGAGCAAAGGAACCTGGGCCTCTCGTACATTGGTCAATCTAGTGACGCTTACTGTGCCTTGTGTTAAGTGACCTCTGGAGGCGAACAGAAAGCCAGCCTTCTGCCACCACAGGCTGTGTTCAGTGAAGTGCCACCCATGCAGCTCTGCAAGAGCGTTGAGTGGAAGCTCAAGCTGCCCTCAGACTCCGAACACCTCATTCAGGGCATGTTTGCCCACCAAGAGAAGGCCCCAGGCCATCCAGAGTTCTGTGTGCAGTCTCTACAGGACAAGAGCCCTAAACTTCAGGGACATCACCATCTATGCCATTTCTTCTAGGTGCCAGTAACGTCCCCAATAATCAGAACAACCAAAGATCAGCTCCATGCACTCCCAAGGCCACCCTGAGCATGTTGCTCTTGTCTTCTCTGAGTGACCTTGATGGCCTGACCTGCCATCCTGCCCTGCTGTCTCAGAGCTTCATGTCCCTGTGCAAGACACCTAGACTCCCCAACGACTCAGTGTCCCTATCTGCAGGGGCACAGATAAGGCATCTAATCACTGATTTCGAAGGATGCATAGCACAGGGCTTATGAGCTACACATAATGAGCACTGGCTCTATTTATAACTCATATTATAGATTATTTATGATTGCCATTAAAATTAACACAAGTTAGTTCTTGAAAGCAATGAGCCGAGATTGTGCATGCTATTTCATGGATTTTAGAGAACTAAATTAGATTCCAGAACATTTGCCGTGGTGGTGACGGCTCCCCTGTTGAACACTGAAGCTGCTCTGGGAGGCAGATCTCACAGCAAGAGCAAGGCAGGAGCCCTTGCTGTCTCCTGGAGTCGCTCAGCAGGGGCAGGAGGGCTCTCAGAGAGCAGCTCCAGCCCCTCACTGGGGACCATGCCTCCGCAGACCCAGCCCTAGGCTGCAAAATAAACCAGCAAACGACGATGTGCAGTACCATCAGGCTCACATGGTAGAATAGCAGTGGAAGATCTTGTGCAATTACACGCTAAATTATGGGGCACACTCTTTAAATTACAGAGGAAATAGACAAAGGAAATGCTCCGTGTGGTCCAGGGAAAGCTTCCAGGGGGAGGAGGCCTGGGCTGCTCAGGAAGGTGAGGGAATCTGGATCAGGAGGGAGGGTGAGGCCCGGGAGGAGGGGGCAGGATGCAGACAGGGCTGGGGTGGGTGCCCAGGCCTGGGAACGCAGGACAGCCACAGGCAGTTCACGAGCCACAGAAGTTCCCTGACAGAAAAAAAAAATACTATTTAAAGGCAAGACACAGTGTCCCAACATCCAGACAGGGACAGATCCAGGGCTATTCCCTGAGACCATGTTACCCGAAGCTGGTGCCACCCTAGTGCAGGAGGTGCCCATGGACGTGCCTCCTGGGTGGGCCAGACGCTGGGTCTGCATGGGCCCCTGTGCTCTGGGAAAGGAAATGTTCTCGTGGGAATACTGCTGTCCCTCCAGGAGGGGCTGTGGGGACAGGCAGAGGCTGCTGAGGGACTTTTGCCAGGATGTGTGCTCGTTTATGGTGATGGACCGCAGGCGCAGTGCAGGGTGAGCCGAGATGGTCTTTCTCTGCAGGAGGCATCGGAAGCCAGACCAGAGCTCCTGTCCCACTCTGCTGCCAGAGCCCAGTGACTAGAAACATGGTCCATCTTTATTGGCACACCACAGCCTCCAGGAACCAAGGTGGCCCTAGGGCTCCACTCCCTGGCCCAAAGTCTTGTGTGGAGGGAACACGGCACATGTATCACTGCATGGTGTCCACTGAAGGCGGGGCCAGGTGAGGCTCAGCACATGTTCATACATTCATTTAATGAACAGCTGCTAATGCCGGGCTGTGGCCTCATGAGCACCTGGTCCCCCCTAGTGCAGGGAGACAGTAATCAAGGGAGCAGGCATGTGTGGTGTCTTAGGCCGTGAGAGCTGCAGAGCCCAGTGAGCCTGGACAGGGACAGGCCATGTCATCTGAGTACCATGGTCAGGGAAGGCTTGTCTCAGGAAGTTAACTTTGAGCACAGCTCCAATTTAAAGGGACAGAGGAGCCACCTGATCATTGGAGGGAGAGCTCCCCAAACAGAGGGAATACCACATGCAAAGGTCCTGAGGGAGAGGCACATCTGGTGTGTTGAGGCCTGAGAGGAGGCAGGATAGGTGGAGTAGGTGGGGAGAGAGGGCGAGGCAGGGGGATGGATCACATCTAAACATGCAGGCACCTAAGGAGCCTGGCTTTTGCCACCAGGGAGAGGTGAGCACCTGGGTTTGAGCAGAGTAATTGCTCTCGGTGGTGTTCTGTGGAGCCTCTATGCTGGAGTCTGGAGCACACTGACTGGATGAGAACAGAGGCAGGTGGCCCAGGGGGAAGGGCGGTCATGCAGTGCACCCAGCAGAAACAGTGGCAAAGGAGGCAAGAGCCAGGACCCATGTGTGTTGGGAGGGGCTGGCACTGATGGACAGGCTACGTGGCGGGAGAGAAGAGGCCAGACTGAGTCCTGAGACTTGCCAGTGGCCACCCTGTCCCCCATCAAAGCTGTACAGAGGATTTGATGGTGAGGCACGGCCTCCTTCCCACGCCAGCTGCTCGTCCAGCAGCAACAGGTGTCCAGGACTGACTCCTGGAGCCAGAGGGTGTGCTGTGACAGGGCTCTTCTGCAAGAGCCTCCCCACCCTCCCATACTGAAGGGCAGGGCCAAGTGCCCTTACAGAGCTCTGCTCCCACATGGCCCTTGCTGGAAGGTGCATGCAGGTGCTGGTCACCCAGAGGTGGGCAGTAGTCAGCGGCTACACCAAGCTCAGCCTGGACCTGATTCTAATTCACTTTCACAAGGCTGTGGAGATTTATTTCTCCTTTCTGAGCACAGTTTCAGGGTCTGTGGAGTGGGGAGGTCCATTCCCTGACTCAGAGGGCTGTGGGGAGAGTGGGGTAGCACATTGCCTGTCTGTGACATGCCAGGTCACTGCTGAGAGAGAGCACAGGGAAGCAGGGGTCTGCAGGAGCCACAGGCTAGCTGACCCCCCTGTGGGTTCCCAGTGCTTTGAAGGGAGCTGGGCCCTCCTCCTACTGTGAGTCATGCCAATGCCTTTTACCCATGGCCCTGGGGGTTAAGCCCTGCCCAGGGGATTAGGGCACCTCTGACCCTGCCCACCAGTGAGATCACAGGCAGGACAGCCTGGCCTGGGGTGGGCCCTGAGGCTCATGGCTTTCCTGAGGTTACACAGCAATTGAAGGAAGATTGGGTTTAACCCTGGGACTTAGCTGCAGAGGTGACTCCAGGGAGGAGGAGCAGAGCAGACATGTGGCTGGACTTCACCATCAGCACTTCCTGGGCTTTGCTTCCTTGGTCCTCAGAATGACCCTCTAAGCTAGTGCCTGTTATTGTCCCACGCTCTAGCTGAGGATACCAAGGCTCTGAGAAGATCTGGAATTTGTTCAGGGCCTCACCACGAGTGCCACACCCAGGAGCCTTGGTTCCAACACCTGAAGACCCAAGCTGGGCCCTGTGCCACCCTGTGCCATCCTGTGCCCTGCATTCAGCTTTACCCCCTAGCATGCCTCTTGGCCTCCGGCAGCTGCTCCTGCCCAGGATTCCTCTCCCAGCAAGCAGGGTCACCCAGGGCCTGGGGTTCACAGTGCTAACCCACCACTTGGACTAAGAGGGGCTTCCGTGGTAACAGACACCCCACAGCCTTTAGGACAAATTTAGGCCATCAAGAAGTTCAGCCCTTGGGTAGGAAAAGAGGCTGCCTCTGATCAGCTGCCAAAGCCCATCTGTTCTCGCTCTGTCTGGATGCATTCTGGCCTCTCAGTCTCCCTCAGAAGCTCAAATTTGGAAAACCACTAGAAAGTGCACCCAGGAGTGCATGGGCCTTGCTCTGATGTGACTCAGAAGATCTGCTTCTCTTCATATGCAAAAGAACCTGGAGGAAGAGGCTGGGGAAGCCCATGCATTATGCATTGGACAGTAGGAGCTGGGAGTTTTGAAGCGAGGTATGGATTTAATGCCGCCCAGAGCTTAGGAGGAGTTCTGCCAGAGGTACACTTGTACCTTTGAGAATCTCGCATTTGATGAGTTCTGAGCACACATTTGGAAGACATCATGCTCGGGCAGACCAGAGAGGAAAGAGCTGCTGCTTGTACCCTCTCGTCCCGTTTCTCAAATGAGCCATCAGAGCTCTGCCACAGAAACCAAGTCTCATGGCTACTTATCCCACAGCGCCATCCACATGCCAAGCAAAAGAATCTCTCTTGCAAATGCAGAAATCCCAGTGAGAAAGCTCAGGAGAACCAACTGCAGGAAGTCACCCACCTGCCACGAGACTCTCGTCCCCCCCCTCCGCAGGTGCCCAGTGCCCAAACTTGGTCTACTATAGGCCCCAGGGAGGGTCTGCTATCTTCTGTAAAGTGCCATCTTCTGAAAGTGTCTTTAGCCAGCCGCAAACACAGCCATTGTCTAATTACTCTGCTCTGGTCCTCAGTCCTGAAACTGCTCAGGACTCCCAGGAGCTCGTGCTAAGCACTGACCGCTGGGCCCCACGCTTACCCGGTAGGGCCTTCATGTTCTAGGGCTGCTGGAAGAGCTCACCAAGGACTTGGGAGCTTAAATCCAATGAAAGTGGTTGTCCAGTTCTGGAAATGATAGATCCAAAGTCAAGATGATGGCAAGGCCTCATCCTGCAGGGCAGGGAAGGACCCACCCTGCCTCTGCCATCTCCTGGTGGCTCCAGCATCCCTTGGCTTACAGTCACATCACTCCAAGCTCTGCTTCCAGATTTGCAGCGTCTCTCCTCCTCCTCTCAAATCTCCCTCTGCCTTTCTCTTAGAAAAACATCTGCTGTTGGATTGAGCACCCACCTGGGTAATCCAGAACCATCTCCTCTCAAGATTTCTGACTTAATTCTGTCTGCTAAAGACGCCCCTCTTTAAAATGTTGGTACATCTTTTAGGGATCCACCATTCAATCCGCTACAGTAGGGCTGGTGCCAGTCCTGGGAATTTCATTTTTGCATTTCTAACAGGGTCTCCATGAATGCAGAAAGTTTCTCTGAGGTTAGATTGTGAGGGCTTAGGCTGCTGCCCCGAGGAGAGAAATAAAACAATGCCGTCTTTGAAATAGCACCTTTTCAGTGGAGTTCTTCAAATAGATTTTATCTCATGGGATTGATTTATGGAATCCATTAAGCCAGATGCAAAGCTATACCACTAGAATTAATTTTAAAGTTGCTAACCCTTAATTATTTGCGGAAGAGAGGACAAAAAATGTTGGAAGCAATTTGGAAATAGTCTTTATATTCAGCCTATAATGGATGCTGTTTAAAACAATGGCTTTTTCATATTCTGGTATAAATGACGCAGCTAACCTTCAAAGCCATGGCTGCTCAGTTGCTTTGTGCCCTGAAAAAGCTACAAAGACCATCAGACTGTGAGTCCTGATGCTCTTCTGCCCTGACACATCCCGGTGGACGGGGTATCTCTGTAGATGCTTCCATTCCTTCTGGATTCAGATCCTGCCTTGTCTGCCTTTGTGGCTGTGAGAAGCTGGGTCTCAGTTCTCTTGTCTTAACAGTGTGGGGATAATATTTTGCCCTGATAATTACCAGGCTTATTATGATGATCAATTAAGAGCACTTTGTAAGTTGTCAAGTGTTTTGAAATATACTCTTTCTATAATGATGAGGTTATAAATAAATATAGGTGAAGGTAATTCATGGAAGTCTGTGTACTAAAGATAGTTCTTAAGAACAATTTTAGTTTAAAATAAGTTTGCACACTGCGGTCCCTTTGGCTTTCCTGTGGGTCACATTGCCTTTTTCAAAGAGGACAGAATCTCTCCCAAGCTGCATGGCCTTCATCGTGTGACCTTGACACACTGAAGATGTGAGGACCTTGGATCTAAGTGGACCAAGGACTTGCTCATAACCAATGCCACCCTGCTGTGTGGAAGTGACATTGTGCCTTCTGAGACAAGGTCGTGAAAGGCCAGGTGGTGTCCACCTTATTCACTGGGAATCTTATTTTTGGTGACCTACTTGGAAGCCACCATGTTGTGAGGAAACTCACATCAACCTACACTGGACTCTGGGAGAGCAGAGACTCCCGGGAGAGCAGGGACTCTGTTTGTTTGCTGTCACTCACCATTATGTCCCCTGCAGCTAGGACAATGCCTGACACATAGTAGGCACTTGAACAACCCTGGTCAGAATGAACAAAGGGGGACTGTACCCAGTTCATTCTGAAATGTCCTCAACTTTAAACCAAGCATGTCAACAGGACATCGTGTGAATGGCGCTTTGTTATAAAGGTATGATGTAAAGCCGACTCTTAGCTTCCTAGATTGGTATGGTGTCCAAGGGCCACGTCTGTCTTCTCATTTGGCCCTTTTAATGGCCGCCTGATGGCACTGCAGGAAATCAGCAGGGAAGGAGCATCCTCAGACTGGAAAATTTCAAAGGATTTCTTTGAAGAAGATTTAACAAATATCTTAGAAAACTCAGAGGGAGTCTTGGGCCACAGAAGCAAGACTTCTAAAGAATGCATCCAGAATGTCTGCCCAGCACCCTTCTCCTTCTCACGACATCTCCTCAGAGAGGCCGGGGTGGAGACCAGGGGTTTGATTCTCTGGTGTTCAGATGCAGCTGTACCAGGCGGCTTCTCATTGCTTGAGCAGTCAGCCACCTGTGGTCAGGGAGGGCTGCCAGACAGCCCACCTTCAGAGCATGGACACCCAGCCTGCGGCCTGTGTAAATAGCGCCCCCAGGAGGACAGAGCCTACACAAATGGAGCCCCTGGACTGAAGCCACTTGGCCACCCTGGGTCCTCCCCATGGCTCAGGAGGCACGAGCATCTCATACCCCAGTGTTATCCATCCCTTGAACCTTGGCCAACAGAGGCCCCTACAGATACCTGAACCATGCAGGATTAGAGGTGGGCACAGGCCTGGCAGAGCCTGGATCTAGTGTGAACTGAATGTGGCAACCCATGATTGTTCCTTTGGGGCTCCTTGTTCTCCCTGAGGCTTAGCTGGCTGGCACCTCTACTTCTTATGTCCCAAGCCTGCCGAGACAATTTAAATGTGGTCATGTGAGCCAGTTTGTTAGTATCATTGGTACTCTGATGACAATAGCAGTCTCTGATTTTTCTAAACACACCCTCTTATGCCATATGCTCTGCTAAATTCTTCACAGACATGATAATTGAATCTTCACAACATGAAGTGAGTGTCTTAGTAATATTCTCATTATAGACATTAAAAAAAATCCAGAAGTCTAGAGCCTGGGCAATTTCTCCAAGGTCAGTGGCTACTAAGCAGCAGAGCTGGACTTTGAGCCCTGTTGGACAAGACCTTGAGGTCTTGACACGGACCTAGGACTCCAATGGCCACCAAAGGAATGACTTGAAAAAGAAGAAGAGATCCCAGAGTGTAGGCACTGCTGTCTCTGTTGTTGTTTACTTCCTTATAGAAAAACAGGTGCTAGGGGTCAAGCTGGATCTCCTGCCCCCGCAGCTCTACTTGGAGCAGGTGCTGGAAAGCAGTCTGTTGCTATTGCTCTCACCCCTACCACTGCCGCTGCTGCTGCCACCTCCACGGGGCAGTGGGTCCCAGTGCTGCCTGTCCCCCAAACCCTCGGCTGCCACTCAGCTTTGTGCCTTGCCCGGGCTCAGTCACCAGCTCTCCTGAGTGCTCTGTCCTGAGTAGAGCTCCCAGGTGTGCTGTCCTGCGCCCCAGGGAGGGGACATCCAGGCCACCTGAAATCCTCCAGGTGTTATCACCCTCAGTGCTCAGAGCGAAGATGCTCCCTGTGCAGAATGCTCTGCGTGCGCCCACCTCTGGCTCCTCGGTGTCGACCCAGCTCTGTCTGGTGACTGGTGAACCCAGGGGACCACAGAACCTCAGTTTTCTCATTGATGAGACGGTGGCATTTGTGCCTCGGGGGCTTGTATCCTTGATGTCGAGATGCCAGTCAAGCTCTGGTGCTGTTCCTGAGCGCCTCCCTCATCCCGAGTGGTTGGTGCTTGGTCTCCTATTAATTTCATTGTACTGCCTGATTTACATATGAGACTACATTTCCTTTTCTCCCATTTTTCTTGAAACTTTGATATAATAAGTCCCCTTCTTGTTTGCGTGTCCAGATTTTTAAATTTCATTTGAACCCAAAATGCTTCCATCCCATCACTAACCAGCTGCAAGCTGCCCTTCAGACATGCTTAGAGCATCCGAGGTCCGTGCGCCCTGATTGATGATGTGAGAGTTGGCACCCTCAGCTGCTTCAGAAACCCTGGGAGCGAATTGGTTACCTAGCAACCACACAAAAGCAGTAGCTAGTGCTACGCATTAGCCCCATTTTGTTATAATGAAATAATATGTCTTAGGAGGGTGGAAAGTCACAGTGTGCTCTGTGAGGTCGGTGCTCCGGAGACCAACTGCTGCTTCTGGACAGGTGAATTGCGTTGGTCCCCCATGGTTCATGGTGACTCACCACTTTCCAGAATGGAAGTCCCACCCTGGAAGTTCTGGGGCTGGGACAAGACAGGGGATGCTTGGGTTTGTCCAGTGTCTTTATAGAGAATATGCACTCAGGTGCCTGAGGAAGGGACAGTCCTCCCCTGAAGCACCACTTCCAGGCCATTTCCAGGAGCCCACCTGGCCCCAGAGGCATCCGCATGATGCAGAGCCTCCTGTGTCCCGTTCCTCTGTACATAAGGTCACTATCTGCGTACATAATTTAGGGAAAAAAACTAAGATCATGCCATGACTTGACTACAACGGAAAAATTAAAAGAACGTGGTTTTCAATAAAATAACATGTATTTTCAAATGTTAATGTTCAGGCCTGGCTCCACCAGAAGATGTGATGATGTCAAATGTTCACACCTGTGTGTCCTGAATCAGCTTGAGCATGGAGCAGTGGGATGGCTCAGACTGTTCTGTGGGGGAGACGCTGGTTAGGGGGACACAGAGGTACAGATGGCAAAGTTCCTCTGTTCAGCACAGACGAAAATCACTCAGAGACTCTTTTGTTCATATGTAGAGTTAGGTTCTTGGCTCAAAGAACTTCCTTGAATCCTTGCTGGGACCCTGAGGGTTGAGCAAAAGTGGGAGACTTCCTTGTGAGAGGACTGCCCAGGTTTCAGAATATCAGGCGTCACTGGCTCTGCCCGCTGGGAGCCCACAGGATCCCCCAGGAGCAGCCAACGCTCCTGGATTCTAATATCCCTGATTTCCCAGCTTCTCACCTCAGTTTCAGGGTTGGTCTGTCCCCGCTGCAGGACCTTATTTCTCTCCTCCCCACAAGTTCGTCCATTTTCAAACTACAAGATGGTGAAAAACAACACAGGTTCAGTAGAAACCTTGCTCCACATTTAGGAGGGGTCCTTCCCTGAGCTGGGATGTGTGGTCTGATCCTCTCCCTCAACGCTGGGCAGCGGCAGGAAGATGCAGCCTAGAGCCACCCAGTGCTCACGAGGAAGTTGCAGGTGCTCTTCAGTGTGCTGAGCTATTGGGCTGAGCCCTTGGGTAGATCAGATGTATCTAGTGCATTCTTAAGTAAAATGTTTAGAACTTATGGGCTACACCCTGAGGGAGCCCACACACCCGCAGTCAAGAAGCACCTTCAGTTCCAAGGACATACAGTACCCCAGACCCGCAAAACAGTAGATAGTCATCCCTTGACTTCCCTGGGTCGTTGGTTCCAGGAACCCCACAGATACCAAAATCTGGGTGTGGTCAGGTCCCTTGCTGAAACACTACAGCATTTGCAAAGAACTTGCACTCATCCTCCCGTGTATGGTAAACCCTCTCTAGATTGCTTCTCACGCCCCATACAGCATAATACCATGGGTACAGTTCAACTGCATGGTGCAGGAGACAAGGGCAAGAGAAAATACCTGCATGAGTTCAGTACCGATGCAGTTTTTCCTGAGTGTTTTTGATCTGACATTGGTTGAATACACCCAGGCCAAGTCCTGGCACACAGGGCCCAAGGCTACAGAGGCTGATTCAAAATGAAAAACTCCTCCTCTGCACCAAACCCCCCCCTCAGCCCCTCCCCAGGTGGCCCCTGTTTGGTGTGCACCCACAGAAGTTTTGTTCAAAACCAAATGCACGAGTCTTCCTCTCTAGGTATGTTTGGCCAGACTGGAAGCCTCCCCAGGGCTGGCTCTGCATTGCTTTCTCCCTAACAGGATTTCTTGGGCTCTGTGCTTTGCATCGTCCTCCTTCTCTTTAATGACTCTATGCTTCTTCATTTTATAGACGAGGAATAACTTAAAAAACAAATCTATTAGCCTGTGGCTTTTACTTTATGGAAATATCTAAAGCGGAAAACAAAGTAGCCCATAACCTCAGGATCCAGATCACCAAGTTCATATTTTTATTTTAGAGAAAAAGAAGTAATAGATGCAGATGATAAAAATAAAAGCAGGGTGGTGGGGAGAGGCGATGGGCACCACCTGCAAAGGAAGCATCTCCCTCCCTCCCTCCTGCGCAGCTGTCCCTGCAGCCCTGACTTCACTTGCAGAAGGACGCACCCTGTCCCTGCTGCCCTCCTGGGCATCAGCTGCAGAGGAACCCAGAGGCGCAGGCTGGCCCCCGCATGCATTGCCTGCCTTCCCCGGGCTCCCCTCTCCAGGGAGGAAAGGTAGCTGCTTGGTGGAAATGCACTTGGGAAGCACAGTGATCATGGTCCCCGCCCTGTGCCACATGGAGTTGGGGCTGGGCTGCCACGGGGCTGGGCGTGCCCTTCTCCCAGCCAGCATCTTCCCACGGGCAGCTGCAGCTTTTCCAATGCCAAGAAAACTGCGTTTCACACCAGGCAGCCCTGAACGGGGATGCTCATGTCCCAGAAGGCAGCCTCCAGGGGCAGAGGTAACCAGTCAGCAGATGGGTGCCCAGGCCCCTGCCTGCAGAAGGGCAACTGGGGTTGCCTTTGGTGTGATTCCTGGGAGGTCCCCAGTGGGAGAAGCCACAGGGCATCCAGTGGACCCAGCTCAGGCACACACCTATGTTCAGAGATAGTTTTTTCCTTCCTCCTCTCCCTCTCCCTTCTCTCACTCCTGTGCCCTGATTCCACCCCAAGTCCTTGTGTCAGGATCAGTCCAAGGAGCCTAGTCAAGTCGGCTCCAGCTTGGCCTGGCCTTGGCAGCTGAGGCTGCTGGCCAGTCACTCTCTCACGCTGGACTGTCATATCCCTAAGTGAAGGTAACAGGTCCCACCTGAACATATTGGAGTAAAATTTATAAGAGGTAATGTACATGAAGTGTCTGGCACATTGCTCAGAAGTAGTATTAAAATCATTTTATATATTACTATTACATAGCAGTAATTGCTTTATAAAAAGTAACTTAATGAAATACATATGTCAAATGCCTGATGAGAGCTGAATTTTCTAGAACATGGCTTGGTCTTCAAAGAATTTTTCATTACTTCTGCCACGCTCTTCCATCTGATAACTCTGAGCACCTAATATGCACCAGGATGCCCGCCCCTTGGGGACAGGAATTCCACTATGACAAAAGAAACAAAAACTACCATCTCTGTGGCACAAGGGAGCAAAGTAGATTTGTTCAGCAAGTGATATCTGCAACCTGGAGGTGCGCAGGCCTCCAGAGGCACCATCGCCCCCTGACCATTTATTTAAAATGCAGGCAGTGGCAAACATTATCGAGGCTGATTTATTTCATCTATGCTTCTTAGGCTCCTACTGTATGCCAGCAGGGGGCTCAGCACCCTCCTTATGGAAAGATAAAAATCTTTGATCCCTGAACCTAAGGAAATGTACAGGATGCCAAACTAGGTCAGTGGGAAAGCTCAGCCCATATTTTTGGCTAGCTCACTGTGGCTCTAACTCAGGGGAAAAAAACTCTTTCTAATCACTGGTTCTAATACAAATAAAATGTAATGATTCATTAATCTCCTTAGCCTTGTAATTGGAAATTGAGTTTTCTCTAGAATATACCTAAAGGAGGTAGGTGCCCATTAAACAGTTCAGGGTAGTTTTATTTAAGCTGCAAATAAAATTAGTTTACTCATTTTTAATTTAATTCCCAGGAGGCATTTTGGAAGCCTTAACTTCTCATTTGACCTAAAACCATTTTTTAAAATTATTGTTCTCCTAAATTGAAGCCCTTTCCAGCACTGAGTATTAGAAGTCTTAAACTCATCTGGTTTCTTTTTTGTAATTGACTTACAAATGCATAATTGACTCACAGATGCATAATTAACTCGGCATGGCATTTAAAGAAGGGCAAAGTTTCCATTTCTGTCTTGATTTCTTCGGAGGTTCTCATTTTCCCAAGCCCCTGCCAACTACTTTCCCGCCAATTCCTTGGGTCATAGCTCAGAGGTAGCGCCCTGCTGGTGTCTTCCTGGGAGGGTGGCTTCTCCTCCAGGCTGGAATGGCTCCAGAAGAGTGGAGGACAACTGTCCATCTCTGCAACTAAGTATGTGCTGCTCTTATTCTCCCAACACGTGGACGATTGCTTCAGGACCCAGGTGACTATGACCATGTCATTCTGATGGTCATTCAGATAGCACGTCGTCTGGAGAGCAAGGATTCTCTATGTTCCGTGAGCAAAATGGAACACTTTGCCCAGAGAGCGGTATCCACAGACTGTGCTCAAATACCTTTACTAGAAACACAGAGAATGTTTTGGTTGTCACTCAAAAGACCTAAGACAGTCTTTGAAGGAAGGCAGATGGCTGCTTGGGTTGCCCAGCATGGGAATGAACCCAGATGTCCCCACTGGTGTAAGGACACAGCAAGACAGGGCTTGCTAAGGAGAGGAGGAGCAGATGCTGAGCAGGGGAGCAGCTCAAGGCCTTCTGGAATAATCAGCATCTCTCCTGGGGATAAGGAGGGGTACACATGCTTTTCAGGGATGTGGTGAATCAGGAAGGGCCACTGGGTGTCCACTGTTGGCTTCCCTAGAGGCCAGCACTGTGGCCAGGATTCAGGTGGAATAATTGAGGGTTCATTTTGGAGCAGCGAGCACCATCAGGAAAGTAAGGAACAGGACGGCGAGGGGAAGCGGCTCAGGAGTCAGCCAGCCAGCCAGCGGCTTCCACGGGAGCCTACAGAGCTCTCTGTCCACAGGAAATGCCAGGGAGCAGTGTCATGAAATAAGAAAGAAAGGGGGAGTTGCCAGAGAGACTGTAGGAGCTCTGGAGAGCATGAATGGATGGCTGAAGGCTGCTGCCAAAGTGTTCATTCCACAGTGCCCCTGGCCACTGTGCTGAATAGAGCTGCTTCTGTGGCCCTGGGGAGAGTCCTCCTGCAAGGAGTCAGGCTCTGAAGTCCAAAGTCTCAGGTGGGCAGGATGGTAAGACCTGGGCTAAGGATGGGCGTTGGCAGAGCCTGCTACAAGTAGAATTGAGTTTGCTTTGGCACCTACAGCGCTCAGGGTACCTGGCTCAGTGCTCCTCCTCCAGGTAATGGGACCCAGGCTGTGGCTTGAGTGGCACTTGTGGTCTCAATCCTTTGACCAACCTACCCATATGCGTCCTTCCTAAGGACCATATCATCAAGATGCAACACCCTCTCCCAGACCCACTCCCTGGCCCACTCCTCTTGCAGATGCATGTCACACAGTGACACTCCCTCCTTGGTATGTAGAATAGGACCAATGAGTCATGTGACATTTCCCGGGAAGCAAGATCTTCAATGGAACCACCCATGTCATGCGATTCCCCAACAAGACAGAAGGGATTTGAGTCTTGGAATATCATTACATCCAGGTTATTTAACAGGCTTCTTCGAAATCCCGACTTGTGTCTGGCTGCTTATGACATGTTAACAAGGAATTGCTGAATTACAACCCGAGAGTGTTTCTGGGAGATATTTAAAGCCTGCTTAAGCAGGTTAGTGGGTCTTACTTTCTGTCTGAACCAACTGTTATCAAAATGCATTTGACATTGGACGTGTGGGCACATTGGTGAAGGGGTTCCTGGGAGTTCCAAGTACAAATCCTATTAGCAGGTAATAAGATTATGAGCACAGCCCATGTCTGACATGTGGTTTCATCAGCTGAAGTGAAGCACCAAGATGCAGAGTTCCTAATGGAATCCAGCCTCTGTGTCTTCATGGGTTTCTAAATAGACAAAGTTCAATGCCTTCCAAATTACCTATAGAATCAAAGCTACATCCAGGTGTGGAGTGGGTATTTATTATTAGTTCTACTCTGGGGGAAGAAAGGCTCTTTTGCCATCTCACCCACCCTTTCTATTTGTTATACAGTAATTCCCTTCAACCTTCTAAAAATGTTAGAAAATGAACCAAATATGAAAACTCATGTTGCATTCTTAAGTGCCTAACCACAATGGATAGACCAAGATAATGCCAGACTCTAATTTCAGTGTTTAGTAGGATAAAGGTTATTGGCTAATGGCCTTGGAGAGAGGAGAAAAAAATATGTTGAATGCAATACAAGCCCCCATATTTTGTGTTAAAATCTTTGTAAGTTCCAGCCATACAATGCAATCACAGGATATTCTTTCTTCCTTTATGTCTTTTTGAGTCACTTAAAATATGCCCCACTTATGTATACTACTCATGGAATACTTTTTTTTTTCTTCTCCATTGAACTTTTTTTTCCCCAAAGTGTTACAAAAAAGGTTTAATTTAATCCCATTCAAGTAACTGGGTCATTGGCAATTTGATGCTGAAATTTTGATAGTTTTCTTGTGGAATTCAGAACGTATTGAGTGCCCACCAAGGACCGCCAGAGTGAGTCATCCAAACCACTCTGGTGACTCACTGCGCACAGTGGCTCACTCTGTGCGCAGTGAGTCACCAGGATTGGAGACGCCGCTTAGGACCTGTCAGTCTTTTCCTGAGTGGATGTTCCAGTCTTTGCCTCAACACTCAGTCGCACTGAAATTCCCAAGCCACGCAGAGCCTTTTTCTCTCCACATCCAGTTGGCCACTTGATCCTTGCTGCTCCATCCACAGAGTGATGGCTCACATATTCCTTCAGCATGCTCAGGACGGATGGAGCTCTTTCTACTGCCGGAAGGTGCCATGTCACTCCCGTTCCAGGGCCTTTGCTCCTCTAGCCTGAAACCATCACCATCCGCACACCTCTGCAAGTTCTCTTATCATCCAGGTCTGTCTGTCTTGCTCTTAAACAGGGATTGGCACATTGTGAATGAGCCCATTTGCAAATAAAATATCCAGGCGCATGGCAATTCATGGGGCCCTCAGCATACACTGCTTTTAAATGTGAAGTCTCAAACAGCCTGTGATTCTGCAAAGACCACTTTGATCCGTCTCTCCCTGGTACCTGCCACTGTGCCCCACACATGGTAAGTGCTCCATCATCAGGTCGGTGAGAGTTGGCTTAACACAGGGAAATTGTTTAAAAGGGAAGGAGACTCACATACATGGAGCACCTGCATGGGAACTGGCATCTGCCTTCTCATCTCATCCCCTGAGAGCTCCCTGAGGCAGACAGTGGCTACCCCGGGTTATAGATGAAGACACCTGCATCTGGCTCCCATAGATTCATGGGGCAAATCTGGGACCCAAACCCACATTCTCAGCAGGGCACAATCATGCTGCTCATGATCGTGCTGTCCTGTCTCAGCAGGGCACGATCATGCAGCTCATGCTGTCCTGAGGGAGATTTTTAAGGAGGCAGAGGATATAAATAGAGCCACAAGCCCAGGGAATTGTCATTGGAACTCCACTCCCATAATGAGCCCACAGGGATGAGCTGAATGCACAGTGCTTGTGCAGCTACCCCTGCCCATCACATCATACAAGTGTCCACAGAGGACTCTGGGGGTGGCACATGTGTCATCTCACAGTGGCACTGATGGAAGCTCTTTGGAGTGGGAGGGAGGCTGCCCATCTGTAGCTGTGGTCCCCCAAAGGAAGAGCCCTGGGAGGAGGAGGGGCTCATCAGCTAGCTACCGGCAGAATCACAATGGGGGTGCAAACGCTCCTCCAGACGCTCCTCATCTGTGGCGCTTACCCTCTGTGAAGTCAGGAGCCCCCAGGAGACCTGATAAAAGCAGAACAGTCCCCTGTGCACTTAAGCCACACAATTTCAATTTCAGGCATCCATGAACCCAGGGCGAGAACTCTGACTTCAGAAAATTCCCAGAACTATGAGCAGTGGAGATTTTTAAATGAAAGGATCCAAGGTTGATTTTATTTCCTTCTTTTTAAGAAATTTAACTGTCTTCCGTAACTGATAGACATGTTTGGAGGGGGAATCTCTTGTAAGCCGTCATCGTAACATAGCTGCAGTGTTTCTTGTCTACTGTTCTGACATTTATTCCACTGTGCACACACAACTTGACGTTCAGCTGCTTCACTTAATACATCAGAGCATCTCACAGCACAATCCTGATGCCATTTCACCGTTGGTACTTAATTGGAAGTGTTCTGCATGATGCTTCTGCAATACTCTGAAGCAAAGACATAATGATACAGGGAAGAGACTCAGTGGTCTCTGCTTTGCCTAAAATTATTCTAGATCCTATTAAATTTGAGGAGGCACGTTCCCTTCCGTCTACAGGTCCCCCACACGATGGCTCTGAGCCTCGCCATCTCTAAAGCTGCACATGAGTGTATTGAGCTCTAATGTGACCCTGACATCAGACTATAAAACAAACAGAACTTCCCCAGTGATTATCGCTCACTCCTCCTCCATTTCCGTCCAGATGCAGCTCGTCCATTCTGCACCAGGCAGCTCATCGCCCCTCTGTCGAGCGTTCTTTGTAAATGTGATGGGATGTTTTATGCCATGTGGCTGTGCTCCCCGCCTAGAGACGAGGGTGTGACAGTCTTGGGGGATGTCCTGGGCAAGAACATCAGGCCCATGGACTCAAACAGGGGCCGTGCCCTCCTGGCGTGGCCAAGCAGACCTCCCTCCCTCCCTCCCTCCCTCCCTGAAGCTGCATCCCCTGCGCCCTCTTCCTCGGCCCTCCAAACGTTTCTGAGAAATAGCCACGTCTCAGTGCGGTCCCTCCCAGACAAGCGTCCTTGATGTCCAGCCATGGCATTGTGAGAGCATTCTCTGGAAAGGTCCCAGAGATGTTCTGAGGACCAAATCCATCGGCTGCTCTGACCTGGTAACCAATTCCCCAGCATTGCCGAGTTGGGGCAGCGTTGCCCTGGGGGTCTCCGGAGCCTCCTCATCCTGCTTAACAGAAACTTCATACTGGTCACCAGCAGCTCCCCGTCTCCCCACCCAACACCACACGTTCACCCCGTGTATTTGAGTGTCTGAGATACATCACGTAAGTGGACATAGAAGACTGTTTCCTGTCTCTGGCTCATTTCACTTACTAGAATGTTCCAGTCTGTCCATGTTGTTGCATATCGCAGTTCCTTCTTTTTCAAGACTGAGTCACATTCCACTGATGCACACACCACATGTTTTTTTGTATCCATTCATCTGCCATTTCCACATCTCGTCTGATGTCCATGCTACAGTGAACATTATCTTCCCATTACATCTTCGTAAGACCTCTTTAAAACTTGGTATCAGTTCTTTTGGACAAATACCCAGAGGTAGAGTGGGCTATTGAATCATATGACAAGATTTAGTACCAAAAAAAAAACCCTAATTAATAAATGGGCAAATGAATTAAACAGATACTTCTCAAAAGAAGAAATACAAATGGCCAAGAAATACATGAAAAACTGTTCCCTACCATGAGCAATTAAGGAAACACAAATTAAAACTACACTGAGATTTCATCTTGCTCCAGTCAGAATGGCAGTCATCAAGAACACATATGGTAATAAATGTTAGAGAGGATGTGGATAAAAAGTAACACTTTTACACTGTTGGTGGGATTGAAAACTAGTATATACTGTGGCAATCAGTATGGAGGTTCCTCAAAAGGCTAGGCATAGAACCATCACATGACCACTATAGCACTCCTCAGTATTTATCCTAAAGAATTCAAGCCATCTTGCTAGAGTGAGACATGTTTATAGCAGCTTCATTCATAATAGTCAAATAAAATCAAAACATAATTTTCATAAATGAAAAAGGAGATGCTGTGACCAAACCACAGAGATAAAAAGGATTGTAAGATAATTATATGCTAACAAACTGAGCAACTTGAAATGCATAAGTTTCTAGAAACCGATACCCTCCCCAGAGTGAATGAGGAAGAAGTATAAAGTCTAAACAAATCAATAAGGAACATGCAAATTGAACCATTGATCAAAAATCTCCCAACCAAGAACTTCTAAGGCCAGATGATTGGTCTATGAAACAGTTAAAGAAGAATTACACCCATCCTTCTCAAACTCTTCCAAACAACTGGAAGAGAGAGAACACTTCCAAATGCATCATATGAAGGTAGCGTTACCCTGCTATCAAAAACAGACGAAGATGCTACCAGAAAAGAAAGCTACAGATCACCTGTCTGCTGCAGCCTCCTCGCCTTTGTGTCACGGAGACATGGTACTTTCCAAAAGCGGGAAGTGTCTGGCAGAATTGAGAAAAGGCTTCAACAGAGACAGCTTTCCGATCCTGTGGCAGAACCTGGAAGTTCAGAAAACAGGTTCTTCAAATGCACGACGTTCATATACCAGTGTTATGATTTATCAGTGATGTGGCCCTCGTCAGGCAGGTCACCTTGACATTCTGTGCCACGCTTTCCTCATTGAGAAGATGAAGGGCAGCCCCAGCTCCTCCTTCACGTGGTTGTTGGATTCAAAGAGAAAAATTATGAAACACTTGTACCACAGTGGCCAACACTAGTAAGTACCAGTACCTGGTGCCAGCTGTAATATGTGGCCCTCAGACACACAAAGGCATCTGGGAAATTTGAACGCCCATGGCAAGCACTGGGTCTTTTCTTTCACCCAAATCAAAAAGAAAGGGTGGTATTCTTAGTTCCATATCACATGACCACCCCTTGTTAGTGTATAGCGAGGAGTGGAGCCACTGAAAACTGGCTTTTTGGAGGTTGGCTAGATCACGACTCATTTATGGTGAGGGTCTCAATTTTTAAGACTCACACAGAGAAATTAGTAGATTTTGTGGATTTACTAAAGAACCAAATTGCTTAGCTAAGAAAGTATAAAAAGTTTGAACCATTCCCCATTTTCAGTTAGACATTCCAGGACCTCTGGACTTTTCCCGACCCTCTTTTCCACCATTCCAATGTAGTGTGTGTGATGTGGCCTGTTTTGAAGATGTCACATCACTGAGCTACAATCATATGGACACTCTGCTGAGAAGTTATGAAGTCATTCTCTGCCATGAGAAACTCAAGAATCAGGGCTGCTCTGGACAGCATTTGGGAGACTTCCATGAGCTTTGATGGTGAGGATCCGGAGCTTCAGGACTCCAAGCTGGGCAGCGCCTCAGACATGCTGAGTCAGCTAGCTTCTCCGAGTGCTAATGCTTATAATTTGAAGCAAAATAGACTTTAATTTCTTGCATGAATTAATTAATGCCTATGATAAACATCTTTAAAGCACTTTCTGGTGTCTGATCAAAAATTGGAGTTGCTCAGATCCATTAATCTCTTTTAAATGGAACAGCCAGAGAAGGCTGAGTCATGTACTGCTGGGTGGGGTGAGAAGCAGGGGCCATGGGCCTCTCCCCAGACCTCTAGAATCCTGAAGCTATTTGCTACGCCACATCTCTCTGGCGTGGTCAGGGGGACTACCAAGGCAATGTCACCTCAGTACAAATGGAACCACCAGCCACCTAAAAGCTCATGGAAAAAAGAGGCTGATATTCTCTTTCATGCTACCTCGCATGAATCCGCCCAGCACTTCTGTCTGTGACATCATGAAGAGAGCAGTGTCAAGTGTGTCATGTCCATTGCTGTGTCCCTTGCCAGACCCTGGACAGGGCACTAGGTAACTGCTCTGACTATTACCAAGTAAGTAGTTGACAAATTGTACGTGGATTCCTGTTAGGAGTGTTGGGCACAGGGTGTGGATGGGGCAGGTTGTCATTTAGTCAGCAGCTGGTGGCATAGAAACCAGAGAAAGGGCAGACACCAGGCAGAGGCAAATTCCAGGGTGAGGGGACCTGGGATCCAGACCCGTCCAGTTGGCGGCCTCATCATCTAGAGCATCGCGGGAACACCCGTCTTCTCTCTCCATAGAGCGTACCAAGGGACAGTGTTGAGGGAGACAATTTCTGAGACTGTTCACTGGGGAACAGGTAGCTCTGTGCTGCCTTGGGGCCTGTTGATGTGACAACACTGGCTCTGTCATCCACTTCATCCTAAAGAAGATGGTCTTCAAGGACCAAAAACCATGACAGGAAGAAGGAGTCCACCCAGTGATTCCTGAGCGCGGCTGATGGAGGTGCGTGTGGCCCAGACTGCTTCCACGTGGACCTTGGATCGTAACTGCGACAGGCCTTCAGATACACTGAGGAGATCAACAGAAGAAGAAGAAGAAAAGATGTCAACTGGCCTCCTGGTTTTTGATGAGGCTATGGAGCAAGTGGAGATTTTAGGACTCAGACGAGCTGCTCTGCAAAACTCAGCTTCTTAAGGAGAATTAATCTCCAGTGTCTTCTCTCACCATTTTCCATAGCTGGTGACAGGATGCTGTGATCATGGGTGGGCTCTGGGAGAGGCTGGGAGACAGGGAACCCTACGTGTTCTCCTATACGGCCCCTCCCTGAGGATCACAGGTGCGGCAGCTTCCCACCAGCTGTGACACATGTGCAGACACCGTCTCAGCCTGTCCCTAAGAGAAGCCCACACAGTGCCACTACACCTTCCCTGCACACCGCAGGCACTGCGTGGTGACCTGTCCAGCCACATGCTTCTGCATGGCAGCAGACTCCTGTGTTCTGGGTTCTGTGGCCCCAGGGCAGTTGTGACACTTGTTCAAGACACAACTTTCTTGGAATCTTGACACACTGTCCTCAAGGACACGGACAGCAGCAGGAAGGCCTGAGGCCCCTGTACCCAGGCTCTTACTCCCACGAGGTTTCAGGCCTTTGGAGTCTCAGGACCCGACCTCCCACCTCCAAGCAAGGCAGAGTGGGCGTTTTCCAGAGGCCAGTCAACAGTTTCCTCTTGCCCAGGAGAGTCGCCATTCCCCAGGATGCCCCTTGTGTCATCACACAAGGCTATAATTTTCCTATTCTTCTATTTTATGCAGACTCTGGGTACCAGTCCTTGATCAGTGAACAGCTGGGTGAATGACCTGGGTGTCTAGGACGGGAGCTCTGGGTGGGGTTCGTTCCAGGTCCCCAGGACGGAGAACTGCAGGTGATCGGTGAATGATGTCAGAGGGAGGGAAAGTGAGGGAAGAAAGTGTCCAGTTCCTCTCAGGCCTGGCTTTCCTATCTTCAAAGGGAGAATAAGGGTGGCATTTCCCTTTGAAAATTGCATCTGATCACTGAAATAAGGTGCTTACCGCGGTGCCGGGCTCCAGTGAATACCCAGGATGTTGGGGGACAGTGAGGCTGCAGAGTGGGAGGAGGGGATGTGGCCACAGTTTCCTGAGCCCTCTGCCAGTCCCGCTCCAGACAGATGAGCCAGCAGAGCTGCCCTAGGTGACGCTTTGCTCTTGTTCTTTGGTTGGGTTCGTCTGCTCCCTCCGTTCACGCTGTAGACCTCCCTGAGCACAAGCTCACGGGACCACGCGTCTCCCTCCCAGATCTGCCGTATTGACCTTGGCCCTCGGTGCTCTACCTTACTGACCCTGGGTCCCCCAAGAGTCCTTCCTGTTGCCTCTTCCTCGCTGAGGAGCACGGCTCAGCCCTGGGCCTGGCCGGCAGCCCGCACAGCCCCCAGCGTCTTCATCTACGTGTCCACACGTGCCCGAGAGACCCTTCACAGAGTCCTTACTGACACTTCTCATTTCATTAGATTCTTATGAACACACCAAGGCAGGGGGCCTGCAGCGGCCTGCCCCTGGCTCCTGCGAGAGAGAGTGCCATCACGGCACAGCTGCCCTCCACCCCGGGGAGCAGGGTCCAGAGCCCTGGCCCCCGTACTTGGAGCTCATTCAGAGGGCACCCCTGGCAGCCAAAAGCAGAGGAAGATGGAAACCCTGGGCCAGCTGGGCTTTTCTAAAGTCCCAAGTGAATGTTTAACACTGGGTTTCGGAATCCCCATCATTGGGTAAGCCCAGTGACAGAGCCACTGGGGCAGTGCAACTGCGGTGCTCACAGAGCCACCCGTGGTGGTGACTGCTGTCTGTTGCAGTGGGACTCTTCACTACAAATGACGGTGTGGGGGCTGGGCTGGGGCTCAGGGGCAGAGCGCTTGCCTAGTGTGCCTGAGGCCCTGGTTCCATCCTCAGCACCACACATAAATACACAAATGAAATAAAGCCTCACTGTCCATCTACAACCACAAAAATTTTAAATGGCTATGTGTGAAGCTCTAATAAACATGCAGGATCAAGGCATTTTCTCTGGTGGGGAGGTTCAATGATCCTTTGGCCCTCTCTTGGACACACGGGACATCTCTGCCCATCCCAGGGCTCCAGGAAACTCCAGGATCAGGTGCAAGGAGGATCCTGACTGCCCGCACCCAACCCGGGCATCCTGTGAGGGCGAGACTGGACCAGGCTCCATGGCGACCCTTAGTGGCACCCATGAGTCCACCTTGGGGATGAGGCCTTGACCAGGAAGCCACTGAGGGAAAGGAAGCCCAGCAGGGGCCACCGACGCCCCTTGTGCCCACTCACCTCCCAGTGGTGGCACAACCCCACCCCTGACCAAAGATTCTGGGGGCCCTAGACAGACACTGCACCTCCGCCGGTGGGCTTTTGGAGCCCCTTCTCACCCACCCACCTGTTCCCGCATCAGGGATGCCTTCTGCTGAAGCTGCTGGGGTGGTGGCTAACACTGGGCAGGATGTCCACTAGACTGAGGTCAATCAATAGAGGAAATATTGGGCTCTTAATTTTGAAAGGATTATTATGACCCCTCAAAAATAAAAAGGAAGATTTTTAGTTGTTTTTAAAAATGGTTTTGCAAGAATGACAAAAATAATAAGCCTTGCTCCAGACAAATTCTCAGAACATTATTACGCTTCACCTCTCAATTATTGTTATTTCATGTGTGTTACAGATGGAGCCACTGCATCAGTCGGAGACCAATTTTAATCCCAAGGTTGATTACACAGTTCATGTTCCCTGGCTTGGGGATGGTCCAGCTCTTCAGCACCCTGAATCACACAGCTGTGGGCTTGCACACAAACAAGGATCTGGCCGGATTCACTAGTGGAAGGTCCTGATGAACACTTGCTTGTATTTAACCTTTGTAGTAACAATAGCCTCCAGGTTGCCATGATAATGGGAAATGCAACCCACGAGCCGCCTGCTCCCGAGGGCTCTGGAGGGCTGTGCTCCTCAGCTGCCTCCACCCGGTCCACCGAGAGCTGTGATGCCACCCTTTTCCCACCAAGTTCCAAGTTGTGGGTGACATTTACAAGAGGTCATTCTGCCCTACCGTCACGAGCACAGCAGCTGGAGTGTAGCCTGGGAGAAAGAGGGGACAATTTGTCCCTTTGGCCATTTGATGACTTAGGAATTAAAAGGGACCCCTGATGTCATCTCATGTTACTTCCAGTCATAGGACATCCCTGAAAGGCAGTCACGTGGCTGTCACCTGAAGCCATCTGGGAAGGGAGACTAGGAGGTACCTTTCCTGGTGCTGTTCCCCTGGAGCCAGACACTAGCTGTGAGAGCTCATTCCCTGCCAGGTGCCAGTCGTGACCAGAGTAGGCCCTTAGAGTGCTGAGGAAAAGGTGGCCAGTCCGCTGAGCTACCCAAATGGCAGTGGATGTTCTCTCACTACAGTAAGGACACTAAGGCTGACACCCCGCATGGAGTGGCCAGCAATTCTGAGTGGGACCCATGCCTGCTTCTGCACTGGGGCATGGAGAACCATGGACAAGGACCCCCTTCCAGCCACAGCTGCTGCAGATGGACCCAGCTTTAGGAAGCCCCTAGCCTGTAGTGGTGGAGAACACTGGGCTGTGAGGGGCCACCACACGTCACCCTGGCTGTGGCAAAGAGGGATGGAGCGGACAGAGGCTCATTCAGACATCAGGAGCTGCCCTGAGGTCTCCAGTACAGTCTGGAAGACATCTGGGCAGCTGCAGGCTGCACACAGCCTTGGCATGATGATGAGGAAGCACAGGTTTCTGGGAGAGTTGCCCTCACTTTGGAAGCAGCCACGGCCCAGTGACCATGGCCTGTTGGGAGGGCATGTCCATCACCCTGTCTGGCTTGATCCTGACATCTCCTCTTCCTGGCGAGGGCTGATAAGAATCCTCTGCATTTACAGAAAAGAGTCCAAGAGCTCGGGCTGCCGCTCACTTATCCATGCAGTTGCAGGAAGTCCTCTGATGAGCCGGGGTGGCTCTGGGGGGCTCCGATTTCCAGTCCCTTGACCCTCCTACTGCACTATGCTTTTGGGGAGTGACAGGCACAACAAAGCCTTCAGCAAACATTTATTGAGCAACTTCTGTATGCCACACACAAGACATGTTCCTAAGGAGCAAAAACAGACCAAGTCCCTGCCTCCTGACTCTTAGGAGGAAGAGGGTTGGGACCAGGAAGAAGTCACCCTGAGTTCCAGTCCTGTCTCTTTTATTAATTGGGATTGGATGAGCAGGTGGAGACCCTGCATCTTGGAGCTTCAGGTTCCCCATTTTCAAAATGAGGGGAAATGAGACTCTTCCTGCCTTCTGTTTGAGGCTCCATGGCCCTGAGTGGGTTCCTTCCTGCAGCTTCTGATCTTCCCAAAGGCGTCTGGCCTCACCGCCCAGGACAGGAAGTTCTTGGCTCCCTGTTCCTTAGCGCTGGGATCTGGTGTGTTTTCTTATAAATCTTTGACTTGGAAGCGCCGCTGCCTGGAGAGAAGGGAGCTGGCTGGAGCCCCGAGGTGTGGACCGGAAGATGAATGTGGACAACCGGGGCTGATGTAGACTCCTGAATGTCCCATTAGCTCCTGTCATGTCACATTCCCCTTGTTTATGCATGAAGCCTGCCGCAGATGGGGGTGTTTAAACGCCTTCATTACTTGGCATCACGATATTGGTAATAGTTTGTAATGATTTTTTTTTCCTCATTGGGAAACATACTCTTAATCTAAAAATATGAATTACACTTAGTGGCTCATGGAAAAGTGTTTTCTTTGCATGGGGAAAATCAATCTTGGCTATTGCTTATTTTTCTTTTCTTTCTAGCAAGGTTAATATTCAGAACGTGATCTGATGGACTTTATTTCACAAGGTGACAGGCTTCTCAGAAGTACAGTACAAGTCTAGTGCAGAAGAAATTGTTCAAAGCAATTTAAAGGGGCATCAATAATTGCCCGTTGTTCTGTGTACGTAAGCTGAGGCCCCACCTTGCAGCCAGGTTAACAGGACTTTCCAGTAACTAAACTCGGAGGACCACAGGTTCAAGTTGGACCTGCTAGAGTCAGTTCACACAGCACCATGGAAAGACCAGGGCAAGGGAATCCTCAGGCCCGGGATCAAGTCCACACAGTCCCATTGGAGAGCTGTGCGACCTTGGCTCGACCTCCTTTCCACTTCTGGGATGAGTCGATGTGTAAGATGCTGTGATCCTCACAGGTATTTAAAGAATCAAAATATCCAAATCCTTGCACTCAAAATCTAACCTAGAGTCCTCCCTCCACGCCCTGACCCCACACTCAATTTGAAAACCCAGCACCAACCGGTGTGAGAAGCCCATTAGTGACCGTGAGTGAGGCCCTTTCTTCTGAGCCCCATGGGGGCCTATCCACTTCTCCCAGTGTCCTTCATCTGTTCATTACTGTTATGGTTTAGATGAGGTGTCCCCCCAAAACTCATGTAGGAGACAATGCAAGAAGGTTTGGAGGAGAAATGGTTGGGTTACAGCCTTAACCGTATCAGTGAACTGATCCCTGATGGGATTGACTGAGTGGTAACTGGGGGCAGGTGGGGTGGGGCTGGAGGAAGCAGTTCATGGGTGGCGGCTCTGGGGTATACATTTTGTGTCTGGTGAGAGGAGTCTCATGCTCTGCTTCCTCATGATGTGAGCTGCCTCCCCCCGCCACGGTCTTCCGCCGTGTTGGTCCTGCCTCCCCTGAAGCCCCCAGGAATGGAGCCTGTTGTCTATGGATGGAGACCATCCCGTGAGCCCCCAAATAAACTTCTCCTCCCCTCTGACTGTTCTGGTCAGATCTTTTAGTCACAGCAGCTAACATGCTGACTAAGACAGTTGCTCTCTGTGTCCTCTGCTGTCCCTGTAGCCCAGGAGGTGCCACATCTGCTCTCTTGGTCTCTTCTGCAGCCCGGTACCTGGAGGACTGCATGTGCTCACCCCTCCCATGTGCCCTGGATGGTGCCAGCATGAGACAAGCTCTGGTCTCATTCCACCTGCTCCCAAGCCTTCAGTGGCTCCCCGTTGCCTCTGGAGTATTAACCAGTGTCTCACTGGTTAATACTCCAGAGGCAACATGGTCACTGGCCTCCTCTCCCCCTGCCCCTCTCCTCCTCCCTGCCTGCTGCATGGCAGCCTGGCCCCTGCACACACCACACTCTCCTCTGCAGACTGCCCCCTCTGTCCAGCATGCTTTCCCCTGTGCCAGGCACCCAAGCCAGGCCACTCCACCCTGGGATTTGCACAGCTGCCGCATCCTCTGATCCACCTGGCTGTAACCCAGGTGAGGCCAGACCCTCCTGCTACTTGCGCTCTTCACAGTGCCCAGGGCTGCTTCCATGTACACTGCTGTCTCTGGTTGGCACCCGTCTCCCCTGCAGTGGTGAAGGGATCTTGCATTTTCCCAGTGTTCTGTCCCCAGGAAGGTGGACCCCAGGCCCTCCCTGTGCATATGAGTCACTCCATAAGTATATCCCCAAAGTGTCACTTATTTTCAGTTCTCTGATGAACATAAGCTGTGGAGAGTTTGCTTGTGGTCCCCACAACCCAGCAAGAGGACACCCAGAGCCGAGCTTCTCCTGCGTGAGGCCCACACCAGCCAGGGGCTCCCCAGGTCAGACTGGTGCGTGCAAGAAAAATCAGCTGCCATGCTTGACCTCGGGTCTGTGTCACAGCTGACCCAGCTGTTGAGAGGCGAGGTGCAGACGTGTGCGCATGTGGGAAACATGTAAATGAGCATGTCAGAGGTTGTGGGGCTACCACATGTGATGAGATCTCACAGAGGCTGCTGGCAAAGAGTCATACTTTCTAGTTAACTTTTTCTTTGCTTTTAAAGAGCCACAGACCTCATCTCTGCAGATCCTTTGACCCCAGCTGTTGTAATTTGCCCAGTGCTGTTTCCTCACCTCTCCCTCACCTGGCTTAGCAAGCACTCCAGAAACCACTGTTAAACAGGAGCAGGAGGCCCCTGGGAGAAATCCTCTACTGAAGAGTTTTGTAGTCTTTCCCACTGAATAGCAGGTCTAGGGTGGTGGCTTCCGGTGCTCATCCTGCAGGGACTCTGCCCTGCCCTCCAGGAGGCAAACCACAGTGCCTGCAGGGCTGCCTGGCATCCAGTAGCAGAGCCCAGGACCCTGAATAACACCCACAGGACACAGGAAAATCCTCCACAAAGCATGGTCCAGCCCCAAATCCCAGGGTGAGATGCCCTGCTTCAGAGATTCCCAAAGGGACTCTAGCCAAACCTGAGAAGGCAGCCAGCCCCTCCTGAGCTAATCCCATGTGGTTGGTGGTTTAAGCCTGAGGCAGTCTCCCTGGGCACCTTCCCCATGCTGAGGCCGGCCCCTGGAGTTTGCTCTCGGGGACTCTCTTTGTAAACTTGCTTCAGATAGTGAATGGCGACACTCCCAAGTAGGCATTCTGTGCTTTGCTTGGGACACCTTCATGCCCTTTCTGGAGCAGAACAAAGGCTGTCAGTCTGATCCTGGGTCAGTGGGACTTACTGGGACCCATAAAGTGTCATCTCCCTGAAAGAACTGTGTGCACGCAAATACCTACCAAACCTTGATGTCCTGAATAATGTATTCCGTGTGTAATTTCAGAAACCTGGCAATAAAAACGAAAGCAGGAAACCCTCCTTGGCTTTAGCTTGCACCGCTGGAAGACCTTCTAGAGGTTTCCAAGATCTACTGTGAATGTGTGATTTAGACCACAGCTCCTCACTAGTGACACTTAATCCATAGAGATAAATCATCAGGTGCCATTGGTGGAGCTCTGGGTGGATAAACAGGCCTCAAATAATTATGTTGAAAACTCCATCAGAGCCTCAATCAGAAAACCACCATCATTTTTTTGTCAATGTAAGAGCCTGGGGTAGAATGATGAAGCTGTTTGTGGGTTGTGGCCTTGGGACCAAATTAAATCAATGTCAGAGCAATATAACTAACTTTTCCTTGACTGTCCTTGAGGATGTTGGGTGCTGTTGTCCTCTCACAAAAAGGCTGGGTTCATAAAGATTTGATCCTGATGTTGGCTTCCAAGAGGACTCTGTGCTGTATGATGACCAAAAGCCAATCCTCTTTTATTACCTGTGTGACCTTGGGCAAGTTGCTTGACCCCTCTGAGCCTGGGTTCCTTCTTCTGTTAGATAAGGTAATAATAGAACCTACCTCATAGTAATATAATTAATGTTAATTGATATCTATACCACTTAATATACACATTAATGAAATGCAAGTCAAGTTAGAAAAAAAATGGCTCTTTCCCATGAAACCCAGAGCTGCTCACACAACATCCTCCCATCTATAATAATTTGGTCAAAGGGCAAAATTAATGTGGAATTCAGCTTTAGTCCTTTCTTCCCCACAATCCATGTTTTAAAGCATTTTCTCCATTTCACAATCATCCTCCCCAGAATGGCAGGGTGTAAATATGTCTTGCACATCTTCTGTAGGTTTGAGATTGTGCCAGAAACTCCAGGCACAGTGACATTGAAAGCAGCACAGCAATCTAAACTGTAAATATTCACAGAGGGTTGAAAGCCTAGAATAACTATTAGGAATGTTAATCATCTCCAATGGAGAAATTATTAGAGGGGACACATTCGTCATACGTGTGCTCCGTGAAGCTTTGAGCAGCTGACGTGGCTTCCAAGGAAGGAGAGAAAGGAAACCAATGACAATGAGGAAGTGGGCAGGCATCCAAGAGGACTGACTGCAGCTGCCTGTGGCTGCCTGACCTTGGGAAGTCACTCATCTGGCTTGAGCCCCAGTTTCTGCATCTTTAAAATCACAATAACGATAGGAATGCCTCAGTCCCCTGTACTGGAAGGAGTGGCCTCTGGCTCTAGAGAAAGAGGCTGCTCTGTCCTTATGCTTCATCAGGGCCTCCAGCCCAGACCAGCAGCAGGCTCAGCCCAGGGCCCTCCCGCTCCTGGCATTGAGAGCGAGGAGTCCTGGGAGCATCTTGGTAGGAGGGGCTGAGGGAAGATGGAATCTGGACTTGCCTGGGCTGCTGTGGGGGAAGTCCTCAGAAGTGGAGCAGTGTGGCCAGTGGAGCTGGAGAGCAGCGGGGAGCAGGGCCACCCTGTGGCTGTTGTCTTCAGAATCCCCTCTGCAGCAGGGGCCGGCAGGGGCAAGGCTGTAGCGTCTTTGGCACAGGAGCCCTGCTGTCTCCCGTTAGCCAGGCAGGGGTGGCTTGGACAGCGGCCAGATTCATCTGGGTTCCCGCATGATCATGGAGTGGACTTGTGTGTGCCCTGATCCGTCGTGGTCACAGAAGGCCCACATCTGTCTGGCGCCGAGTTCTTAGAAGTTGTTCATATTTGACGGGAGCATGCCAACCCCTGACTCAAGCAGTGCCAGGTGGGCTCCTGAATGTCCATGGCCACTATTCTCTTTCTCGTCCTGTCTCTAGTGAGTGGGGGGTACTCTCGGTCCTGTGTGCCCCTTCTCCAGCAGAGCTCAAGTATGACACAGAGTATATGTAATTATAGCTCTGTAAAATGTGATGTTTGGTGCTAAATGTGATGGAAACAATACAGGGTGCTACAGTTAGAAAGCCAGCGTGGATGGATGTGTGCCCTGGAGCAGCAGTGTTGGAGCGGAGGTCTCCAGGACTGGCAGGAATCAGACATGTGTTCCAGGAGAAGGCAACAGGCCATGGGGACAGGAGCTGCGGGCAGGCTGGGGGACAGTGCCACACACAGAGGAGCAGGCACATCCAGGGCCTGGAGTAGGAATGAGCTGGGAAGTGAGGGTGGCCTTTCTGCAGCGTGGGGTCCCCAGGAGAGAGATGGCCGATGGAGCACAAGAGGAAACGCTCTCTGTCTGGGCCCAACATGGTCCAGAGCCTGGCTCCCAGCTTAGGCGTCCTCTCAAATAAATAATCGTTGGATGATTTTTTTTTAATTCCTGGATCCCAGTGAGGATATAGAGGGCTTGTTGGGGGTGTGGAGGGAAGGGAAGTGAGAGAGGTGAACAGAGCTTCATCACCAGACAGAGTGGCCGGAGGGTGTGGGGTCACCGAGCTGCAGACGTTGGAAGGGCTCCCGTGGTCCAGTTCATCCTTTACATGTGGGACAATCATCCCTGATGGCGAGAGTGACTTGCCCACATCTAAACAGTCAGTTGCAGAGCTGCAGGACGGGATAGGCCCAGAGTCCAGAAGACCCCTCCGTCTAAGTGCTCCACACTCTCTGCAAATGTCATGGCGGGGGGTAGTCTCTGCAAATATGACCAGGCACAGTGAGAAGACCCCATAAGGGGACCATTAAGACCCCCTGCCTGTGCTCATCAGTCAGGCTAGAGGATTACTCAGGCCAGCTTGAGCTAGGTCATCCTTGTGCCCAGTGTCGCCTGTAGGTTTTTTTAATTTTTTTTTTTTTTTAGTTTTAGTTGGACACAATATCTTTATGTTATTTTGAGGTGGTGCTGAGGATCAAACCTAGTGCCCCATGCATGCTAGGCGAGCACTATTCCACTGAGCCACAACCCCAGCCCCTCACCTGCATCTTAAACCAGACTTTGTTGCTGAATCTGTTCAAGAGCACACATCATTCACGCCCCTGGGATTTTAGCTTCCTTATCTGCAAAGTGGGACAGGGGAGTACTGGAGGTGGATGAGCCCAAGCACCCCGTCAGCTGCCAATCTGTCTCCCACCTCTCTGAGCTGCTCCCAAGCTACCGACCTGGGGACTCAGACAAAAGACTTCAAGGGCCATAAAGAAAACCTTGGCCAGTATCATTCCAGATGTCCATGATTTTCTCCTGAATTGCCTGTCACCTTAGACCAGTGATAGATGGGAGAGATCTGGCTCTGTCATGGGAAACTTTTATGTTGAAAGGTTTGGAGATTTTTCTCTCCTTTACTTTACACATTTATAAAGTCAATACTTTAGCTGTTTGATGAAAAATTTGTGTTTTCCTGAGTTCAACAGAACAAAAGAGTTTTCAAATGATCAGTGGCACCTTGAGTTAGAACTGCTTCTAAAATTGTTCTTTGGAATCCCTTACTTCATGGGGAACAGTAAAATCAGAATGTTAGCTTAATAGTCTGCCAGGAGCACACAGGAAGATGTGGGGTGTTTATGCATGAACAACCAGTGATGTGCACCTGGTAATTTCATTCAAAGATGTAAAGGAAAAGATATTGTAAGGGATATTTCTGTTATTTTATCAAATACTATTCACCAAAAAATAAAATTTTAAGCTATATTCTTGACTTTCAGGGACTTATTTTAAGATCATATGGCTTTTCCTAAACAGCTGAATTATTTAGTGAGATTGAATTGTTAAAGACTTTAAAATAAAGCCCACCAAAATACCAGCCCTCTGCAGCTCTACAGCTGTTCAGGCCTCAATCTGCATATTTCATCTCAGCAGACTGAAGCTTCAACTGAAAAATAGCTCAGAAAATACTTATCACCTTCTATGCCAAATGGAATTCATCCAAAGCTGAGAATTTGATATAGTGGGTGACCTATTCCCACACTCAGCACGGCTGATAGAGTCCAGTCGTGTGGACATGGCTTCCTCCTCTCTAGGCCACACCACTGCAAAGGCAGTTGAGAGCCACATCCACAGAGGCACCAAGGTCCTGGGGAGATGGCACAGGAGCAAGTATGGAGCCCTGTGCCTGCAAGGGTGACCAGCATTAGTAGCATGTTTTCAATGCACATAGAATGTTCTGGAAAGATTCAATTTACACAATCAAAATGTCTGGCTCCTGGGGAAATTTGACAGGTTTCTAGCAAATCACTTTTTCCCAATGGTGAAAACAGAACTAAGAGTTCAAGACAGTCACATTGAGCGCTCAAGGGACTTTCTGAAGGGACCCATGGCACCCACCATAGAGACCCATGCTGGTAGCATGGTAACCACGGCAATGCTGGTGACAAAGGTGGTCTTGTAAGGAAGAGGATGGGAAAGACACTAACAGTGACGATGTAACTGCCACCAGAGAGCTGACAAGGGTGACAATGGTGATAATGGTGACAATGGCAATGACAAGGAGGAAGATGACCACAGCAGCTATGACATTTGCAGTCAAGGTTCACGTTTGTCAAGCCCTTGCCTCACACCAAGTGGCACGCGGAACACTTAGGCACTGCCCCTGCATTGTCACATGGAATTTTCGACACCAGCCATGATTTCCCCATTTTAAAGATGATTAAAGTGAGACTCGGTGATAGGAACTTGCCCTAGTCAGGACCTCATAAATCCCTCTGTGCAGTAGAATCACCTGGAAGGTTATTTTTTATTCATGACCCCCTGTGGCGAAGCAACATGCCCAGCTGGGGTGGGGCAGAGCCAGATCCACAGCCGCCCATTGAGCATCAGGGTCCCTCCCACCCACTGACTGTGCAGGTTCTGGGAGGCCCAGGGAAGTGCCAAGGTCCCCACAGCTTTTTAACCAAGGGAAGCTGGAGACTGAAGGAGAGTGTGTCCCCGAGAGCAGGGATCTTCTGTTGGGCAGTGTGCTGGAACCAGGGAGAATCTGTCCACCCAAATTAACTTCAGTTTCATTCATACTATTCTAAGTTGAGACAATGCCTGTGGTTATTTTTGCCTGAAAGTCTAGATTTCCAACCAGATATCAGCTGCTTTTTAAGTGTCTAGAATCATTAGAAGCCCAACTCCCTAAAGCTGGAGGTAGGAGTCATTGGGGAGGAGGGCATTTCCATCTTCCCCCATCAGTGCCCCACGACTTTCCTCTAGGGGGAAAAGCAGCTCAGCGAAGCCTCCTAGGGTGCACGAAGACACCTCTGTCCCCAGTGCGGGGAGGAAATAAAAGCGCTGCCAAGTGTATTCCTAACCCAAAGGGCAGGATTCTTCCAAATAAGGCCCTGCAAAATTAGGACTTGGCCCCCTAAGGATTAATTATTTTTTATATTCTTAATTTTGGGGGGTGGGGGTACCAATGATTGAACTCAGGGGCACTCAACCACTGAGCCACATCCCAGACCTATTTGTATTTTATTTAGAGACAGGGTCTCACTGAGTTGCTTAGCGCCTTGTTTTTGCTGAGCTTGGAACTTGCGATCCTCATGCACCAGCCTCCCGAGCCACTGGGATTACAGGCGTGGGCCACCAAGCCCGGCCTATTCTTAATTTTTGAGCTAATATTTTCCTAGGGCAGTGGATTCTGGCTACACCATGTGTCCAATCTCCTCCGGCACCAGTGCCTCCTCCTCTCATTGAATCCCCTTCTGTCCAGGACTGGGGGGTCACTTGTAGAGCAACCCCTGTGGATGAAGCTGAGGCTGAGAGGGGCCAGGAACCTATAACAGGAACACCCAGCTGAGATTCTCTTGCACAGAAAAGCGAGAAGTTATTTCATCAAGTCTCCCTAGGTTTTCCCTGAGTCACTGGAGGAGCTTCATCACCTGGCTGCAGAGAGGAGGCAGCCGGGGCCCTGGGCTGCAGCCTTGTGAACGGGCGTTTGGTCAGGAGTGGTGGCGCTCACCTGTAATCCCAGCTGCTCAGGGTGCTGAGGCAGGAGGATGGTGAGTTCAAAGCCAGCCTCAGCAACTTAGCGAGGTGCTGAGCAACTCAGTGAGACCTTGTCTCTAAATAAAATGCGAAACAGGGCTGGGGATGTGGCTCTGTGGTCAACTGCCCCTGAGTTCTATTCCCAGTCGCTACCCCCCCCAAAAAAAGAGTTCATAGTTTGCTCAAGGACATGGACCTAGCAGGTTATGGACTTGGGACATGAGCCCAGGGACCTCTGCCTTCAGAGTTCAGATCCTCAGCATGCTGTGTAGCTTGGACCTCGTGGGCTGGGATAGGGAGAGTGGCATGAGCCACGCAGTTCCTGCCTGACATGGGCCCTGATAGGTGGAGCTGGGCATTCAACCCCAGGAAAAAGTTCCTAAGCGCCTCAAGGCAGGGATGCTGGTGTGGTTGCGAGGCCCCAAGGCTCCAGGGAACGGCCCGTGCCAATCATTTCTGCCCTGTTGGCCCACACACCTGCTGCTCCAGGGATCCGGAGGCGCTCTCCGGCTCTCCTCCCAGGTTTTCTCTTCTTACCTACACACCGTTCTTGTGTGTTCCCATCCTGGAGTTCTGGCCCTTGCTGCAAGTGTCCCCTCCTGTACTGCCCCTGCTTCTAGCCTCCTTCTCCACAAAGGCCTCTGGTGCCAGCAGACGCCTAGGTCACTGCGTACCCAAGGCTCGGGAGGAGGCTCCTCCTCAGAATCCCATATGCCACGCCAGGGGCCCCGGAGCCAAAGGTCCTGTGCAACCGCTCCTGCTTTCAATTAGCTTTCCCTTGTCACCAAGAGTGACCCAGGGCCACGTCCCTGCTCATCAGTGATGCCATGTTTCCTGTCGATGAGCCTCCCTTCCATTCTTTGTGCCTTCTGGAGACAAATCACGAATTGAATTTCACCTTCCATTGCTGGAATATGACAGACTGGTGCCTCCAATTAACTCAGTCACCGTGTTGAATAAGAGGCCTGTTGCCTCCTGTGGGGACAGCAGGGCAGGACGAGCCTCCCCTGTCTGGCCCCACTGTCCCCCCCCTTTCTGGTCTGCTGCAGCACCCGGCCTTGGCCATTCCTCTACCACCAAACTCTGATGGGAACCGGCCATGAGCCAGGTTCCCCAGGCCTGTGGCTAGTGACATAGCAGCAAACCAGCAGATGTCTGCCCTGCACTAGAGACAGCCGGGCAGGTGGGGATATCAGAATACCATCATGTCAGGGGTCCCTGGGTGTTTGACTCAATTAAAACTTTAGGGCCCAACACATGGGGACAGGAAAGGGGTCAACAAGAACAGTGAGGCCCTGTACTAGGTTCTGGGGATACGGAAAGGAAAGGATGCCAGGGAAAACAAGCCCCAGTGATAAAGCTGGTTGGAGATCTGTGGCCACTGGAGCCGAGCGGGGCCATGACAGCAGGATGCACAGGCCTGTGGCCTCAGAAAGGGGTGCTCTACCCTTTGGTGGGTTCAGGAGTTGCTTTAAGAAATGGTCCAACTTGCTCCATTTTCAAGAGTTCACCAAATGAGCCAGTGGAAGGAAGCACACTTCAGACACCCAGGATGGCACCTGCAGAAGTCTGGGGCAGGCGTGTCAGGGAGCAGGGAAGGATGTATCAGAAATACACACTGAGGCAGGGCACGGGGGTGCACACCTGTAACCTCAGTGGCTTGGGAGGCTGAGGCAGGAGGATCGCAAGTCCAAAGCCAGCCTCAGCAACTTAGGGAGGCCCTCAGCGACTTAGCAAGACCCTATCCCAAAATAAAAATATAAAAAATGGGCAGGGGGATATAGTTCAGTGGTTAATCCCTGAATTCAGGAAAGGAAGGATGGAAGGATAGAAGGAAGGAAGGAAAAAAGAAAGTGGGGGAGAGACTAAGAGGGACTGAGGGAAAGAAGAAAAAGAAGAAAGGCCCACAGGTGGGGGGACTGATAGTGTCACACCACACATGACATTGCTCACCAGAGAGGGTGGAGGCAGCAGTGGGCAGTGGGCCAGGTTCTAGTCCCCACTCTGCCTCACTCCTTCTGCAGACCTGGAATGTCACATGATCTCCATGAGCTGCCTTGCCCCTTCACTGCTCAGTTAACAAGTATGTGTCCCTGTGTCCATCACCCAACCCACCCTTACCCTGTAGATCTGCAGAAACCCCCTTGGTGGCCAATGCCATTGACATCGTCATCTGCCTCTTGGATCCTCAACAGCAGTGACATCAGGAGTAGAGAATCGGGGAGGGAGGAGGGGAGGACCCTGGACAAAAGTGAAGGGTTGAGGGGCAGCAGAAGGGATCCCACGCTGGTGGTCCCCAGCTCTCCACATCCAAAAGACTTGGAGGGACAGCTGCAAATGCAAATCCTGGGCCCCTGCAGCCTGATTTGGCAGGAGCCGCGCTGCCCTGAGCCTGCACCTGAGAAGTTTCTGCAGCAGGTGGCAGGCCTGAGACCCCGGGACCTGAGGGGGTGCTGGCCCCGCCCCAGCAGAAACATTAGAGGGCCCCAGGGACAGAGCAGGAGGCAGCTCTGAATTCACCAGAAGTCGAAACTCATGCACCATGTCTGCCCCTGGGGTGCTCTTTCCTCCCCGCCCCACCAAGAAGGAGCTTCCAGGATCCCAAGGGCAGTCGGTGAGCACATGGGACTTTGCAGGCCTGGCACCCTGCTGCCTCTGCTCCGCTGGATCCCCGGTCCTGGACCAGCTCAGCCCTAAGGTCTCCCTCTCTGCTCACTCTAGATCCTTGGCTTGCTGTTTTCTTTTTGTTATTCTGCTTATTTACTGTTGGCTTTGTATTTCCATCTTTCAGATTACCAAATTAAGTCATGCTTGTGGTAGCAATTTAAGCACAGAAATCACTGAATTAATGCTCGTACCTCTCCTAATCCTACCCCAACACTTCAACATCATCACAGTTAGCAATTTGTGTGTGTTCTTCTATGGATAGTGTACACACACACACACACACACACACACACACCATATATACATACATGCATACATAGTACATATACATAGATATATATATATATATATATATATATATATATATATACATAAAATGTGTGTACACACGTATCTTCAAACAAGTTTTGCTTTGTTTTCATTTAGTTTTACAATACTATGGAGTTCTAGGTGCAGGATGTATATATATATATATCTATATATATATATCTATATATATATATCTATATATATATATATATATATATATATATATATATATATATATATATATATATATAATGTATCCCTTCACCAAAAGAAAAAAAAAAACAGTGCTCATCTTTCCCCAACAGTAGTGCGAATCCTCACAGTTCCTGAACAGCCGTGGTAGCTAGGCTGACTTACCCATCTCCCATTCCCAGGCCTTTTCCTGACATTTTGCAAACCTGGATTGTGTTCCTGTGTACTCTCTTTCCATGGCACCTCCCAGTCCTAATGGACAAATTCCCTCTTGTGGGGTTGCTTATTTCTGATAGTCAGTCCCCTGGCCCTGGGCCTCAACATCTGTCCCCTCTTTTTCTTACCCAACCCAAGTGCTATGAGACTTCAGCTTCCTGCACCGCCACAGCAATGAGGAACAGCCATCGGGGACAGAGCCTGGACACTGTCCAGGGGCAGGAAGGTAACCCCGACAGCCAGTTGTAGGTCCAGAGTTGCCACTGCGTCGAGTTTCCCTTTTGATTGACACCTCGGCCATCAGTCCCAACTTTAAACACTTGTTTTTCCTCTTTGCTCAACTTAGATAACAAGATGGCCAATGGCACCACGGAAACTTTCTTTGTTTTTATAAATACAGCAAAACTACGTACAAAGTTCCCATTTTACAGGGTTAGGAAAAGAGAAGCCAATTCATTGTAGTGAAATAACAACTCAGCAGCCCACCGGCGCTCGCATGATAAGCACCAGGTACAGCCACACCACTGATAAGAAACCATCTTGACCACCTCGCTGTGCCAAGAGTCTTTCTTCTTGGCGTGGTTCCCAAGGGGGAGAGGACGGAGTAAACATGATTAAATTATCAGGCAGAAACACATGGCTGTGAATAATTGGCTCTTGTGTTTCATGAGTCCTAACCTCACACTCCAGAACGTTTATTCCCTTTATTTCAAAATGTTTATTTACTTTTCTCCATTGACTTTAATTAATTTTGCCTTTGGCTCATAAACAGGTGAAACTGAAAACTTTTTTATTTGCATTTATCTGGAAGCAACCTAACTAATTAAACTTTGCAGCTCGGTTTCACTCTGCCGTGCCTGAGCTGTAGGAAAATGGCTTCAGATTGCAGGTGTGTGGCTGCTTTTCTGACAGGAAGTGGAAGGAATCTGGGGACTTGTGGAGGCTCCCATAAATGATGAAGGTCAGGCCTGCCTGGGGTCTCTAGGTCCTTCCTCTCCCTACCTTGCACGGTCGTATTAGTGGCTCCTCTTCTCCCTGGGGTGAGACCTAGAGACCCCAGGCTGCGTTTCGCACATCCCTCAGCAGTGCAGAGCAAAGCAAGATGGAGATGAGCCATCAGCATCCCTATTTCCAGTAGTGCCACTCAGCTGGCAAAACAGAGAAGGGCCAAGTGCCAAGGTGAAGGGCGCAGCTTAGCCCGACAAACCTCTAGTGCCTCCCTGAAACCCCAGGAGTAGAAAAAACAAGAGGATGCCCATTTTTAATGTAGAAATCAAGATGCTGTGTTAAAGATCTGCAAACATTTAATTGATAAAGGATTAGTATCCAGATCATATAAAGAAGCCCTACATGCTAAAGTCCAATAAATTCAATTTAAAAAACTAAGAAATACAAAGTCATTTCACAAGCATAACTACCCATAAATGTATAAAAAGCTGCTCAATTTCAGTGACCATCAGCAAAATCCAAACAGCAATCACATACAATCATGAATAATTTGTGTCTAACTGACTGGTAGATATTGAGTCTAAAAGTGCCAAGCAGTGGCTGCAACCTGGGAAAACAGAGGCTCTCAGGATATTCAGCTTCATTCTCATGTCAGGAGCATAAACTAGAACAACTTTGAAGATCAGTACATCGTTATCTACCATGTAGAAGATGTGCAACCTGTTTGCAGGACTTACCTGCAAGGAATGCACATTTCTGCACCTGGTTATGAGGCCAAGGACAGTCCTAGGTGCATTGCTAGTGGTAGAAAATCCAGGAAGCAATCTCTGTGCTCACTGACCATAGCCCAGCAAAGTGGCTGACAGTACAGGCTTCCTATGTCCCCTGCATAGCTGGGCATGCAAAACAGCATTTGCAGGAAAATGCTGAGTGTGATCCCCTTTGTATACAATTAAAAGCTCATATGTGCAGAGATGGATAAGGAGTAAAAGCATGAGGCAAAACAATGAATAGTGGATGGATTTTAGATTGCAGATGCTCCATTACCTGGTAGGAAAGGTGGGTACTAAGACCAGGTAAAATCAAGGCTCATCCAAAGTAGATGAGGGATAGCTAGTCTATCAGATGATTGAGTCAGGCTTTCTAAGAAGCATGGATAAGCTGCAGCCATGAGCTGATGGCTTCATGTAACAGAGAAGAATATACAATCTTCCCCCTTGGAATTCTTAAAAGCTGGCTGACTAAATCAGGGTGAAACCCCCTGCATTTAATAGGAGTTCACATGGAAATAAAGTTGGAGTCTCAGCTGAACCTAAAGGATCACAGGTCAAAGAGAACCTTCTTTTGAAGTGGCAGCCTTGGAAACAGTGGCCACCTGCCCCTGCAGCTTAGGTCAGGCCATCTTGTATGTTATGTACCTCTTGCTCCCAGAGCTTGACTTGAGCAGGAAATTGACCAACTGTCACACGGCCATCAAGGAAAGATAGATCCACATAGAAGATGTGGGCTCATCAGAGCTAAGAATTTCCAGAAGCTTGATTCTGGCTGTTACCCCAAATCTCAGCCAGGTCAGAGGGGCCCAAAGAGGCAGTGGGCTGCCTATCAGGCATGAGCTCGGGTCCCAGGTATGGCTAAGCAGAAGCTAGATACTTCCCTCCCTGTCCTAGACCCAAGCAGAACAGAATCCAAGGGCAGGTGGAGGGCTCCATCCCTCTCCATAAGTTTCCTTCTCAGGACAAGGAAGAGATATGGCCCCGCCCAGCAGACATTCCAGAAAAAAAGTTCTGCTGGAGTCCTGCTGCTGTGAACCCCGAAGCCTCTTTGTGCTCAAACACTTTTGTGGTTCAAAGAGAGAAAAACAACAACAGAAACTATGCACATTTTTCTTCCTCTAAAGATTGTAAAGAAATGAGGGAAAAGCTGGCTTCCTCCATGTTTTTATAGAAATATAAAGCAGGTGTCCTTTGTGACGGGGAGATTTCTCTCCCTCTAAATCCAGCAGGCCCCTGACGGAGCTTAAGCGGGAGACTCTGTCACCCATTCATCTTCCTGAGCCACTTTGCCACACTTCTGAAAAGATAACAATGCTCCCAGGCAGTGGAGACCTTGAGATTTAGAGGCCACCCCTCATGCGGTTTATGAATTGAGCCTAGAAGACACCTGTGTCATTAGCTGACGCACAGGCCCAGGTGGCCTTCACTGCCTAGACACTCAGGAAAGTGATCAGAACCTTCTTTGGGTGCTAAGCACTGGTGTGTGTCTGCAGTTCAGCCCCATCCTGCTCCCTCCACCCTCCACAGCCCTGCTGTTCTTGGCAGAGCCCCACTGTGGGCTCTGAGCCCTCAGGTCCCAGGCTCCAACCCCGTTCCCACCACACCCAGCCCTGTGACCCCAGTAAGCCACCTCTGCTGCCCCATCAACAGGATGCTCCAGAGTCTCTGGGGTCAAGGACACAAGTTATTGCGTGGCAGGGCTCTGAGCTTCCTGGGCACTCACTGCAGTGGGCTCAGCCGTGGCCAGCAGAGAGGTCAGATCCAGATCCCTGGAAGGGGTAGGTGGGAGCTTTGGAGGAGGAAGCTTTGCAGCTGTGATTAGGTGAACGGTCTGGAGGTGGGAAGTACCCTGTGTCCTCCTGGAGCACCCTAGCACCCACTCGAGTGTCCTGGCAAGAAAAGCAGAGGGAGGTGGCCGACATGCAGAAGGCAGTGCAGGGAGAGGTGAAGAGCAGGTGATCCCCTGCAGCCTCCCCTCCTTGACATTGAACCCACAGCCTCCGACAATGAGTGTCAGGGGCTCTAAGCTCCTAGTTTGTGGTACTTGGTACAGCAGCTCCAGGAAATGGACCCCGTCAGTGACAAGCAAGTCATTGGTGTCACTGTGTCAACCCTCAGGGGACAAAGACCTGGTCCCACTGTGCACAGCATGGAGCAAATCTCCAGTAGATCCTTGCTGGATTCAGTAGTCAGAGTGATGCCTCCATCTGTCTGTCTGTCTGTCTGTTTCCCTCCCTCTCTGTCTCCCTCTCTCTCCCCTTTACTCTCACTCCCCTTTCTTTTGTTCTGAATGAACTTTAACCCCTAAAAATCATCAGGCAACTTTTCCTTTGATCTCTGCCCTGATTGCTGGCCCTTTCCTTTCTTCCCCTGCCCTGGGGAGGGCTCTGCTGGCCTTTTGGTGAAGGGGTTCTGTAGGGTTCCGGGCAGGCTCACAGCGCTCTACGGCTTGCCTGGGGTCTCTCTCCTGAGGTGGGTCTTGGAATGGCAATATATTGAGCGGTGCTGGGCTGAACATGTCTGGCTGAGGGTGTGTGTGTGTGTGTGTGTGAGAGAGAGAGAGAGAGAGAGAGAGAGAGAGAGAGAGAGAGATCAAATCCAGCAAAAGCAGAAAATTCAAGAGCAGGGAAGACAGTAGTTGGCTGGCATGTGCCCAGGGCTTCTCAACTTGACTTGCAAGTACAGCCTCAAAGTTCCCGGCTCTTCAAAGTCTTTGCCCCCTCTCCTAGTGGGGGGCAGCAGGCTCCAGATAGAGAGTGGTGCTGCTTTCAGACCCTGCTGCCTCTTTGGTTCAGTAAATGGGCGAGTTATTTTATACAAGAAAATGTTTTCAAGGCTTCAGTGCTAAGTAACATTCACAGAGTCGGGGAGCGGGTCTTCCCCAGTCAGAGAGAATCACCAAATATACTCCAAAGTCCCATGAGGCCAGTCACAGGATGCTTTTGGTGTGGCCTTGAACATGTTTTCTTTTCCCCTCTGCCCAGCACGTGGTCACACTACTGAACAACTTTGTGTAAGCACCTCTTCTCTCCCAGGAGGGTGAGGGCCAGGTATAGGGTGGGAGAGCCTTATCCTTCTGGGTCCCCACAGCCTGCTCCAGGGCCTGCCCAGATATGTGCCTGCAGCCAGAGGAGCTGAACCCAGTGGGAGGTCAGCGACACACAGGTGGCATGACTTCTCTCTCGGAGTGTGGGTCAGGACTGACCGATGAAGGCCCGTCTCACATCTGAAAGGTGGGGATCTTGGATTGTGTGAAGTGCAGAGGGGGCGTTGGCACTGGTGGGCTGCTGGAGTGTCTCTGAGCCCCTGAATTACAGGCAGGGAGACTTCACTGGGACACTCAGCGTACTGTGTTGGGCTCCTGCAATTGTCATAGATCCCCTTGACCTGTCCACAGACGGACTCTGGGTGATCCTTGTTTGTACAGGTGACTATTATTGTGCAAGATGTCCTGTTTCTGATCCATGCAGCTCCCTGGCCCTCAGTGAAGGGGTCACTGCCCCCGCACCTCCATGGACACACCATCACGTCCACTCTGCCCTGTCGCTCCACTTCCTACCCTGGAGCCCTCGGTGTTGCTCACTCCTGATGACATCCCTGGGATCGGAAAGGCTGTGGTGGAATTTACAGATTGGCCTTCTCTCCCTGGCCACACTCGTCCTTTGTGAGACCTTCCTATCAGACTGGTTTCCTCCTGTCCAGAGCACAGCATGGCCACCCCCACACTGCTCTAGGGTGGCACGATGTTCCATATTACTGCTGTCAATGGAAGTAACGTGGCCACCCCGCTCCCATAGGAGGGAGAGTTGGATCTGGCCAGCACCTGCTGCCGCTGAATATGACAGCATCCTCTGTGACCTCAGACTGCAGCGGTCTGGGCCGCGGCACTGACCTTGCTGCATCTGGTCTGACCACCTCAGGTTCCCCGCAAGAAGTCCCCACCCCTGTGGGTGATCTGGTGAGGCTGTGCCAGGTCACCACACACTGAGTGCTTCAAAATGCAAATTATGTCCTTATACTTCCAGGGACAGAAACTCAAAGTCAATATCACCAAGCTGAAGTCAAGGTGTGCCTTTCCCTCTGGAGTCTCCATGGGGAGAATCTGTCCCCTTGAATTCTCTGGCTTCTGGAGACGCCTGCCTGTCCTGGCACATCAAGCCTCTCTTCCATCTTGGGACGCAGCAGAGTGGGCTCCCCAGGCCTGGCTCACTGGCCTCTCATCCCCTTGTCATGTTCCTTCCTCTGGCTCCAACTCTCTTGTCTCCCTCTACCAGGGTCCTGTGACTGATTGGGCCACCTAGCTGACTGGGGAGCAGGACTGGGGGAGCAGGGTCCAGGAGGAGTAGGACCAGGTGCAGCAGGGCCCACGGAGAGTAGGCCTACAGAGAGCAGGGCCCAGGAGAGCAAGACTAGGGGGAACAGCACCCACAGGGAGTAGGGCCAGGGGAGCAGGGCTGATAGCAGGACCAGGGCCACCAGGGCCCAGGGGAAGCAGGGCTCAGGGGAAGTGGGGAACAGGGAAATGAGGGCCCATGGGGAGCATAACCAGGAGGATCAAATCCCAGGGAGCATGGCCAGGTGGGAGCAGGGCCCAGGGGAGCAGGTCCAGGAAGAGCAGGGCCCGGGAGGGCAGGACCAGTATGAGCAGGACACTGGGAGCAAGGCCAAGGGGAGAAGGGCCAGGGAGAGCAGGTGCCAGAGGAGCAGGGCCCAGGGGGGCAGATCCAGGGAGAAAAGGGCCAAGGGGAGCAGGGCCAGGGGGAGAAGGGCCCAGGGAGAGAAGTACCAGGGGGAGCAGGTCCTGAGGAAGCAAGCGCAAAGGAAGCAGGGAAAGGGGGAGCGGGGCCCAGGAGAAGCAGGTAACAGCGTGAGCTAGGCCCAGGGTAGAATGGCCCATGTGCAGCAAGACCATGGGGAGCAGGGCCCAGGGGGAGAAGGGCCCAGGGGTAGCAGGGCACAGGGGAGTAGGGCCCAGGAGGAGCAGGGCCCAGGGGTAGCAGGGCGCAGGGGAGTAGGGCCCAGGAGGAGCAGGGCCCAGGGGAGGTCGACCAGGGAGAGAAGGTGCCAGAGGAGCAGGGCCCAGGGAGCATGGCCAGGTGGGAGCAGGGCCCAGGGGAGCAGGTCCAGGGGGAGCAGGACACAGTGGGAGCAGGGCCAGGGAGAGCAGGTGCCAGAGGAGCAGGTCCCAAGGGAGCAGAGCCAGGGAGAAAAGGGCCAGGGGGAGCAGGGCCAGGGGCAGAAGGGCCCAGGGAGAGGAGTTCCAGGGGTAGCAGGGCCCGGGGAAGCAGGCCCAGGGGAAGCAGGGCCATGGAAAGTAGGGCTCAGGAGAAGCAGGGAACAGGGGGAGAAGCGCCCGGGGGACCAGGGTCCATGGGGAACAAACGAGGGGGAGCAGGGTCCAGGAGGAGATGGGCCCCAGGGGGAATAGATCCCAGGGGAGCAGGGCCAAGGGGAACACAGCAGGGGAGTAGGGCCAGGGGAAGCAGGGCCCAGGAGAGCAGGGCCCAGGTGAGTAGGGCCAGGGGGAGCATGGTCAGGGTTAGGGCCAGTAAGAGCACGGCCCATGGGGAGCAGGACCCATAGGGAGCAGGGCCATTAAAACAGGACCAGAGGGAGCAGGGTCCAGGGGAGGAGGATCAGGGGGAACAGGGCCAAGGGAATGAGGTGCAGGGAAGCACGTCCAGGGGGAGCAGGTCCAGGGGGAGTTAGGAGCAGGGAAGCAGGAACAGGGGGATCAGTTCCTAGGAGGAGCTCGGCCCAGAGGGAGTGGAACCCAAGGTAAGCAGGACTAGGGGGAGCAGGTCCTGGGGAATCAGGGCCAGAGGGGAGCAGGGACTGGGGGAGAGGGCCTGGGGAAGCAGGGCCTAGGGAGCAGTGTCAGGGAAAGAGGGTCAGGGGAAGAGGTCCAGGGGAAGCAGGGCCCAGGGAAGCAGGACCAGGGGGAGCAGGACCCAGGGGGATGGCCCAGGGGGAGCAGGGCCCAGGGGAAAAGGGCCCAGGAGGAGCAGAACCAGGAGAAGCAGGGCCCAGGGGAGTAGGACTGGGGGGAGTATGGCCCCAGGGAGCAGGGCCTGGGAGAGCAGGGTACGGGGGTGCAGGACCCTGGGGAGCAGGGCCCAGGGAGAGGAGTACCAGGAGGAGCGGGACCCAGGAGATCAGGGATAGAGGGAGCAGAGCCCACAGGGGGTAGGGCCAGGGGGAGCAGGACCAGAGGAGCAGGGCCTAGGGGGAGCAGAACCAGGGGGATCAGGGCCCAGGGAGCAGGGCCAGGGAGAACAGGGTCAGGGGGAGCAAGGCCAGAGGGAGTGGGGCCTGTGGAAGCAGGACTAGGGAGAGCAGGGCCTAGGGCAGCATGGCCTGGGGGAGCAGGATACAGGGGGAGCAGGGCCCATGAGAACAGGGCCAGGAAGAGAAGGTACCAGTGGAGCAGGGCCCACTGAGCAGAGCCAGGATAAAAGGGCCAGGGGGAACAGGGCCAGGGGGAGAAGAGACCAGGGAAGCAGGGCCAGATGAAACAGGTCCCAGGAAAGTAGGGCCCCGGGGAGCAGGGCCAGGGGGATCAGGGCCCAAGGGAGCAGGGCCGAGGGGGAGCAGGGCCCAGGAGTAGCAGGGCACAGGGAAACAAGGGCCAAGGGGGAGCAAAGCCCAGTGTAACAGGGCCCAGGGGAGCAGGGCCCATGGGTAGCAGGGCCTTGGGTAGCAGGACCATGTGGAGCAGGGACGAAGGACAGCAGGACCAAGGGATTAGGGCCAGGGGAGCAGGGCCCATGGGGAGCAATGCCAGGGGGAGCAGGTCCCAGGGAAAGAAGGGCCCAGGGGGAATAGGGCCCAGGAAAGCAGTGCCAGGGGGAGCAGGGCCCATGAAAGCAGGAGCAGAGGGAACAGGGTCACGGAGATCAGGGCCAGGGGGAGAGAGACACAAGGAAGCAGGACCAGGGGGAGTAGGGCCCAGGAGGAACTGGGCCCAGAAGGAGTGGAGTCCAGGGGGAGCAGAACCAGGGTATGAGGGCCTGGGGCAGCAGGGCCAGAGGGGAGCAGAATGAGAAGAAGCAGGGCCCAGGGGAGAGGGCCGGGGGAAGCAGGGCCAGGGGAGCTGTGCCAGAAGAAGAGGGTCAGGGGAAGCAAGGACCAGGTGAGCAGGGCCAGGAGGAGCAGGGCCTGGGAGAACAGGACAAGAGGGAGCAAGGCCTGGGGGAACAGAGCCAGGGAGATCAGGGCCAGAGGGAGTGGGGCCAATGAGGAGCAGGACTCAGGGGGAGTGGAGCCCAGGGGGAAGCAGGCCAGGAGGAGCAGGTCCCAGGAGATGTGGGGATAAGGGGGAGCATGGCCCAGGTATCACAGCCCATGTGGAGTAAGACCATGGGGAGCAGGGCCCAAGTGGAGCAGTGCCCAGGGGGTGCAGGGCTTGGGGAAGCAGGGCCCAGAAAGAGCAGGGCCAGGAGGAGGGTCCATGGGGACCAGAGTCATGGATATCAGGACCAGGTAGAGCAGGGCCCAAGGAGAGCAGGACCAGAGGTTTAGGGCCAGGAGGATCAGGGGCCATTGGGAGCAGTGCCAGGGGTAGCAGGGCCCAGGAATGCAGGACCAGAAGGAGCACGACCCAGGGGAGCAGGGCCCAAGGGGGCAGGGCTGGGGGAACACGGATAGGGGACCAGGACCAGAGGGAGCAGGGCCCGGGGAAGCAAGACCAGGGGAAGCAGGGCCCAGGGAGAGCAGGTCCAAAAACAGCAGGGCCCAGGGAAGCAGAGACAGGGGGAGCAGAGCCAGGGAGAAAAGGGCCAGGGGGAGCAGGGCCAGATGGAGAAGGGCCCAGGGAGAGCAGTACCAGTAGGATCAGGGCCCAAGGATGCAGGCCCAGGGGAAGCAGGGCAAGGGGGAACAGGGCCAGGGGCAGCAGGGCTCTGGAGAAGGAGGGATCATGGGGAAAGGGCACTGGGGAGCAGGGCTCATGGGGAGCAAGACCAATGGGGGCAGGACCAGGGGGAGCAGGGTACAGAAAAGCAGGGCACTGGAGCAGCAGGGCCCAGAGAAGTAGGACCAGGTGAAGCAGGGCCCAGGGGAGCAGTGCAAGGGGGAATATGGCCAGGGGATTAGGGTCAGAAAGAGCAAGGCCCATAGGGAGAAGGGCCAGGGGGAGCAGGGCTCTGGAAAGCAGGACCAGAGGGAGCCAGGCCCAGGAGAGCATGACCCAGGGGAACAGTGCCAGGGGGAGCATGGCCAGAGGGAATGGGACTCAGTGAAGGAGGACCAGGGGGAGCAGGGCTAAGGGGGGGCATGTCCCAGGGGGAGCAGTGCCCAAGGGAGCAGGGCCAGGAGGAGGAGGGCCCATGGAGAGCCAGACCAGGGGGAGCAGGGCCCAGGGGGAGAAGGGCCCACTGGGAGCAGGGCACAGAAGTGCAGGGCCCAGAGGAGCAGGGCCCAAGGGAGCTGGGTCAGTGGGAGTAGGGCAACAGGGAGCGGGGCCCTGGGAAGCAGGACCAGGGGGAGCAGGGCCCAGGGGAGAAAGGCCAGGGAAAGCAGGTCCCAGAGGGTTAGGACCAAGGGGAGCAGAGCGAGGGGGAGCAGAGCCAGGGAGAAAAGGGCCAGGGGGAGCAGGGCTGGGGGAGCAGGGCCCAGGAGGAGCTGGGTCCAGGAGAACCAAGGCATAGGAGGAGCAGAACCCGGGGGATCAGGACACAATGGAGCAGGACTGGAGTGAGTAGGGCCCAGGGGAGCATGGACAGGCAGAGCTGGGTCCAGGGGGAGCAAGATGAGGTGGATCAGGGCCCAGGGAGAAGAGGACTAGGGGGAGCAGGGCCCAGGAGAGCAGGGCTAGGGAGTGCAGAGTCCATAGGGAGTAGGGCCAGGGGGAGCAGGGCCAAGGATCAGGGCCAATGGGGAACAGTGTCAGGGAGAGCATGGCCCAGGAGAGCACGGCCCAGGGGAGCAGGGCCATGGGGAGTGGTGCCAGGGGGAAAAAAGGCTAAGGGGAGAAGGGCCCAAGGAGAGAAGTACCAGGGGGTGCAGGGCCCTGGAGTACAGGCCCAGGGGAGCAGGTCCCATGGGGAGCAGCGGTTGGAGGTGCAAGGCCCAGGGGAGCAGAGTTTGGAATAGCAGGGCACAGGGAAGCAGGACCTAGGAGAGGAGGGCCAGGGGGACAGTTCCATAGGGAGTAGAGCCTAGGAAACAGGACCGGGGGAGCAAGGCCAAGGGGGAGCTAGGTCCAGGAAAGCAGGACCAGAGGGAGCAGGGCCCAGGGTAGCAGGGCGTAGAGGAGCAGAGCCAGGGGAAGCTGAGCTAGGGAGAAAAGGGTGAGGTGGAGCAGGGCAAGGTGGAGAAAGGCCCAGGGAGAGCAGTACTAGGGCAAGCAGGGCCCAGGGTAGCAGGCCCAGGGGCAGCAGGGCAGGGGGAAGCAGGACACAGGGGGTGCCGGGCCTAGGGGATCAGGGCCAGGGAGAGCAAGTTACAGGGCAAGAAGGGCCAGGGGAGCAGAGACAGTGGGAGCAGATCCAAGTAGAAGAGGGCCATGTGGAGAAGGGCCCAGGGAGAGCAGTACCAGGAGGATCAGGGCCTAGCAGTGCAGGCCCAGGGGAAGCAGGGCAAGGGGAAACAGAGCCAGGGGGATCAGGGATCCAGACAAGCATGGATCCGGGGGAAAGCACCCGGGGGAGCAGGGCTTATGGGGAGCAAGACCAGGGAGAGCAGAGCTCAGGGGGAGCAGGGTGCAGAAAAGCACAGCCCAGGAGCAGCAGGGCCCAGGGCAGCAGGGCCAGGTAACCCAGGGCCCAAGAGAGCAGGGCCCAGGGGAGCAGTGCCAGGGGGAGTATGGCCAGGGGATTAGGGCCAGGAAGAGCAAGGCTGCTAAGGAGAAGGGCTAGGGGGAGCAGGGCCCTAGAAAGCAGAACCAGAGGGATCCAGGCCCAGGGGAGCAGGACCCAGGGGAGCAAGGCCAGGGGGAACAGTGCCAGGGGAAGAATGGCCAGAAAGAATGGGGCCCAGTGAAGCAGGATCAGGGGGATCAGGGTTAAGGGGCAGGGCCCAGGGTGAGCAGAGCCCAGAGGTAGCAGGGCCAGGAGGAGTGGAGCCCATGGGGGAGCAGGGCCCAAGGGAGCAAGGCCAGGAGGAGCAGGGCCCATGGGAAGCCAGACCATGGTGATCAGGGGCCAGGGAGAGAAGGGCCCAGGGGAAGCTGGGCCCAGGAGAGCAGGTCCCAGGGCAGCAGGGCCAAGGGGGATCAGGGTTCATAAGGAGCTGAGACCATGGGGAAGCAGGGCCCAGAGGAGCAGAGCCAGGAGGAACAGGGCCCAGGGCCAGCAGGACCAGAGGGAGTAGGGCATAGGGGGTGCAGTACCAGAAGGAGTACAGCCCAGGGGCCCAGGGGAGCATGGCCTGGGGGGACCAGGGCCTCGGGGAGCAGGACACACTGGAGCAGGGCACAGGGGAGCAGGGGTCATGGAGAGTAGGGCCCAGAGAGCAGGACCCAGGGTTGCAGAGCCAGGGGGAGCAGTGTCAGGAGAAAAAGGCCAGGGGGAACAGGGCCAGGGGAAGCAGGGCCCAGGAGAGCAGGGCCCAGGGGAGCAGGGCCAGGGTGGGTACAGGGCCCAGGGGAGCAGGACTGGGGTAGTAGGGCTCAGGGGAGCAGGGCCAGGAGGAGCAGGACCCAGGGAGAGGAGGACCAGAGGGAGCAGGCCACATAAGAGCAGGTCTAGGGGGAGCAGAGCCCATAGGGAGTAGGGCCGGGGGAGAAGGGTCAGGGGAACAGGGTCCATGGGGAGACGGGCTAGGAAGAGTAGAGCACCCAGGGTAGCAGGATCCAGGTGAGCAGGGCCAGGGGGAGCATGGCCAGGGGGTATAGGGCCAGGGGGAGAAGGGCACAGAGCAGTACCAGAGACAGCAGGGACTCGGGGAGCATGCTCAGGGGGAGCAAGGCCCAAAGGGAGCATCAAAAGGGGGAGTATGGCCCCAGGAAACAGGGCCAGGGGGATCAGGGTGACAGGGAGTAGGGCCCTGGGAAGCAGGACCAGTGGGAGCAGGGCCAAGGGGGAGCAGGGCCCAGGGGAGAAGGGCCAGGGAGAACAGGTCCCAGAGGGTCAGGGCCCAGGGGAGCAGAGCAAGGGGGAGCAGAGCCAGGGAGAAAAGGGCCAGGGGGAGCAGGGCCAATGGGAGCAGAGCCCAGGGGAGCAGGTCAAGGGGTAGCAGGGAAAGGGGGAGCAGGGCAAGGGGAGCAGGGCCAGGAGGCACAGGGACCAGGAGAAGGAGGTAACAGGGACAGAAGGGCCCCAGGGAGCAGGGCCCATGGGGAGCAAGACCCGGTGAGGCAGGGCCTAGGAGTAGAAAGGCCCAGGGGGAGTAGGGCCCAGGAAAGCACCAGGGGGAACAGGGCAAGGGGAAGGAGGGTGCAGGAAATCAGTGACAGGGGGAACAGGGCCAGGGGAGCAGGTCCAGGGGGAGCGAGACGCAGGGAAGCCGGACCAGTTGGAGCAGGGCCCAGGGAGAGATGGACCCAGGGGTAGCGGAGCCCAGGGGGAACAGAATCAGGGGTGCAGGGCCTGGGGGAGCAGGGCCAGTGGGGACCAGGATGAGAGGGAGCAGGACCCGGGGTAACAGGACTTGGCGGAGCAGGGCTGGGAGAGGAGTGCCAGGGGGAAGAGGACCAGGAGAAACAGGGCCCAGGAAAGCAGGACCAGGTGGAGCAGGGCCCACGGGGAGCAGGGCCCACGGGGAGCAGGGCCCAGGGGGCACGGGGCCCAGGGGGACCAGGGCCCAGAAGGAGCAGAACCAGGGGAAGCAGGGCCCAGGGTAGCAGGACTGGGGAGAGCAGGGCCAGGGGGATCAGGGCCCAGGGGTAGCAGGACCAGGGAGCGCAGGGCCCAGGGAGAGGAGGACCATGAGGAGCAGGGCCCAGGAGATCAGGGCTAGGGGGTGCAGAGCCAACAGGGAGTAGGGCCAGGGAGAGCAGGGCCAGGGAATCACAGCCCATGTGGAGCAGGGCCAGGGCCAGAGGGCCCAGGGAGAGCAGGGCCCAGGAGAGCAGGGCTAAGGTGAACAGAGCCCAGGGGGACCAGAGCTCAGAGTGGAGCAGGGCCCAGGGGAGCAGGACCAGAGGGAGAAGAGTCAAGGGAACAGAGCCCACTGGGAGCAGGGCCAAGGGAAGCAAGGCCAGAGGTAGCAGGTCCCATGGGGAGCAGGGCCAGGGAGAGCAGGCTCAGGGGAGCAGGGCCTGGGAGGGAGCAGGACCAGGTGGAGCAGGGCCCAGGAGGAGCAGGGCCCAGGTGGAGCAAGGCCCATGGGGAACAGGGCCCAGGGTGAGAAAAACAATGGGTGCAGGCCTCAGGGTGAGAAGAACAATGGATGCAGGGCCCGGGGGAGCAGGGCCATGGGGGAGCAGGACAAGAAGGAGCAGTGCCCAGGGCAGCAGGACCTGGGGCAGTAAGGCCAGGGAGAGCAGGGTCAGGGGGAGGAGGGCCAGTGGGAACAGGGCCCAGGGAAGCAAGACCAGAGGCAGTAGGGCCCAGGTGGAGCAGGGCCCAGGGGCAACGTGTCCCAGGGTGACCGGGGGCCAGGAGGAGCAGAACCAGTGGGAGCAGGGCCCTGGCAGCAGAGCCAGGGGGCATTAGGGCCCAGAGGAGCAGTGCCAAGAAGAGCAGGGCCCATGGGGAGTAGGGCCCAGGGGAACAGTGCCAAAGGGAACAGAGCCAGGGGAGGAGGGCCAGGGGAAACAGGGCCTTGGGGAGCAGATCCAGGGCAAGAGGGGCCCAGGGAAGCAGGACCAAGCAGAGCAAGGCCAGGGGGAGCAGGGCCCAGGGTGAATAAAGCCCAGGGGGGAGTAGGGCCTGGGGAGCAGGACCAGGGGGATCAGGGCCCAGGGTGAGCAGGAGTAGGGGTATCAGGGCCAGGGGAGGAGGCCCAGAGGAAGCAGAGCCTTGGGGAGCAGGGCTTGGGTGAGTAGGGCCCAGTGGGAGAAGGGCTCAGGGAGAGTGGCCCCAGGGAAACCAGGTCCCAGGGGAAGCAGGACCAGGGGGAGAAGGGCCAAGAGGAGCAGGTCCAGAGTGAACAGGTCCCATGGGGAGCTGGCTAGGTAAAATAGGACCCAGGGAGGAGGGAAATGCGAAGCAGGGCAGGCAGAAAAGGGCCAGGGAGACAAGGGCCCAGGAAGAACATTACCAGGGGGAGCAGGGCTCCGGAGAGCAGGACTAGGTGGAGCAGGGCCCAGGGGTAGCAGGGGTAGGGGAGCAAGGCACAGAGGTGCAGGTGTAAGGGGAGCAGGGATAGGGGGAGCAGGGCCAGAGGGAGCAGGGCCAGGGGGAGTGGGCCTAGGGTAACCAGGGCTCATGGGGAGCAGAACCATGGGGAACAGGGCCCAGGGGATCAGGACCAGGGGGAGCAGGTCCCATGAGGAGCCAGGCCAGGTAGAATAGGGCCCAGGGGAACAGGGACATGCGAAGCAGGGACAGCGGGAAAAGGGAAAGGGGTACAAGGGCCCAGGGAGAGCAGTACCAGGGGGATCAGGGCTCAGGAGAGCAGGACCAGGGGGAACAGGGCCCAGGGCTAGCAGGGGTAGGGGGAGCAAGGCACAGGGATAGGGGAAGCAGGGTCAGGGGGAGCAGGGCCCAGGGGAGCAGGACCAGGGGGACCAGGGTCCAGTGGGAGCAGGGACAAGGTGGATCGGGCCCAGGGAAAGCACGGCCCAGGGGGAACATAACCATGGAGAGGGGAGCCCAGGGGAATAGGACCAGGGAGAGCATAACTCAGGGGGAGCAGGGCCCAGGAGAGCAGGATCAAGGGGGAGGAGGGCCGAGGGGGAGCAGAACCCAGCGTGGAGCATAGCCCAGGGGAGCAGGGCCAGGAAGAGCAGGGTCCAAGGGGAGCAGGACCAGAGAGAGCATAGCCCAGGGGAGCAGGGCCAGGGAGAGTAGAACACAGGAGGAGCATGGCCATGTGGGAGCATGGCCAGGGGCACCAGAGCCCAGGGGAGCAGGGGTATTGAGAGCAGGGTCCAAGGGCAGCAGGGCCCAGGGGAACAGGGGGGGAGAGCAAGGCCACAGGGAGCAGGGCCTGGAGATGCAGGACCAGGGGGAGCAGGGCCAAGGGGGAGCAGGGCCCAGGGAGCAGGGCCAGGAGGATCAGGGTCCAAGGGAAGCATAGCCAGAGGAAGAAGATCCCAGGGGATCCAGGCCAGGGAGAGCAGGACTCAGGGGGAGAAGGGCCAGGGGGAGTAGGGTGAGGGGGAGAAGGGCCCAGGGAAAGCATTACCAGGGGGAGAAGGCCCAGGGCAAGAAGGGCCTGAGGGATCAGGCCCCATGGGAAGCAAGACCAGGGGGAGCAGGACGCAGGTGAGCAGGGCCCAGGGAATCAGGGCCAGGGGGAGCAGGGCCAGGGGATTAGGGCCAGGAGGAGTAGAGCCCATGGGGAGTAAGGCCAGGGGGAGCAGGGCCCAGGGGGAGAGCAGGACCAGTAGATTAGGGCCAGGGGGATCAGGGCCCATGGGGAGCATTGCTAATGGGAGTAGGGCCCAGTGGAGCAGGGCCAGGGTGAGCAGGGCCCAGTGGGAGCAAGCCCAGAGAGATCAGGGCACTGGGGAGCAGGACCATGGGGAGCAGAGCCAGGGGGAGAATGGCCCAGGGGGAGCTGGACCTAGGGGGAGCGGGGCAAGGGGAACAGGGCCCTGGAGTGCAGTGCCAGGGGGAAGCAAGGCCCATGGGGAGCCATTACAGTGGGATCAGTGTCCAAGGCAACAGGGCCCAGGGAAGCACCCCCAGGGGAGAATAACCAGAGGGAGCAGGCTCATAGGGAGCAGGGCCAGAGGGAGCAGAGCCCAGGGGAGAGGGTTAAGGGAGCTGGTTCAGGGGGAAACAGGGCCAGATGGAGCAGGAACCAGAAGGAGCAAGGCTAGGGGGAGTAGGGCCCAGGGAGAGCAGGGCCCAGGGTAGCAAGGCCAGGGGAACAGGGACCAGGGGGAGCAGAGCCCAAAGAGCAGGTCCCAGGGAAGCAGGGCGAGAGGGAGCAGGGCCCAGGGGAAGAAGAATCATTTGGAGCATGGCTAGGGGGAGCTGGGCCAGAGGGAACAGAGCCAGGGGAGCAGGGCCCAGGGGAGCAGAGCCAGGGGAAGCAGGGCCCAGAAGATCAGGGTCCAGGGGAGCAGGGCCAGTGGGAGCAGATCCAGGGGGATCAGAGCCACGGGGACCAGGACCCATGAGGAGTAGGGCCTAAGGGTAGCAGGGCCAAGGGTTAACAGGGACATGGGGAGCAGAGTCAGGGGTAGCATGGCCAAGGAGAAACAGGGCCCATGAGGATCAGGGCCAGGGGGAGCAAGGCCCATGTGAGCAGGGCCAAGGGGTGCAGCGCCCAGGAGAAGAGGGTCCAGGGGGAGCAGGGTCCAGGAGGAACAAGTCAATGGGAACAGGGTCCAAGGTGAGCAAGGCCAGGGGGGAGCAGGACCCTGGAGAGTAGGGCCCAGGCAGATCAGGGCTAGGGGGAACAAGGCCCATGGGGAGCAGGGCCAGGAGGAGCCTGGCTCCAGGGGAGCAGGGAACAGGGGCAGCAGGGTCCAGGGGTAGCAGAGCCCAGGGGAGAAGGACCAAGGAAGAGTAGGGTCCAGGGGTAGCAGGGCTAGTGGAAACAGCACCCAGGGAGTGCAGGGCCCAGGGGAGCAGGGCCCTGGAAGAGCAGGGCCCAGAGGAAACAAGGCCTGGGGGAGAAGTGTCAGGGGGAACAGGGTCCAGGGATAGCAGGACCAGGGGGAGCAAGGCCCAGGGATACTAAGAACATGGGGGTAGGAGCCAGGGGGAGCAGGGCACATATATTTCATATTTTGAAAAATCTGGAGAGTTTGCATGTGTGTGTGTACATATATATATATATATATATATATATATAAACACAAAGACATTTAAAATTCGAAATACATATGCCAATAGAAATTCACCATGAAAAAGTTAATATTTTGAAAAATCTTGAGAGTTTGTGTGTGTGTGTATATATATATATATATATATATATATATATATATACACACACACACACACACACACACAAAACAAGGACACAGACTTTCAAAATTTGAAATATATATGACAATCGAAATTCATCATGAAAAGTATATCATCCCCAGATCCAAAAATATTTATTTTCCTGAACATGGATTTTTGTATCCTGTTGTTCAAGTAGGAAGCTCAAACATAGGTTGAATTTTCAGTTCCAACAGCGTTTGGGAGGAGTGATCTCTTCTCACAATTTGTATCAGCCAAGTCAGCCACCTCACAAAAATATACATGGGATACCACGTAGGATTCTATATGTGCATGTAAAAATACATGTGCTGAATAGATTACAGAGAAAGGGAGACAGGAATTCACATATTTCTTAACTCTAAAAACACATGGAGAACTATTTCTATTCAACTGGACTAGATTTATAAAAGGGATAGTAGGTAAGATTAGGAAGCTAGTCGGTAGGTTTAGGAAGAAGAATGAGTGTAAAATTTGGACCAAAAGTTCTTTAGCAATTGGGTGTCGGTTAGAGAGTGAATGTAAATGTCAGCACTTGTGAAGAGTCAGTCACAATGATGAACTGGGGAAAAATATGTAGGAAAGCAGATATCAATAGAGACATTAGGAAATCAGGCAAAGTATAAGGTGAGTGATAGGATTAGACATTTTCAACAGGGTTGAGGTTGAATATGTAATCTTAGGAAGAAACAAGTGTGTAGTCACCAATAGGATTGACATTGGAGAGCATTAGGCAACCTGGAGAAGGAAGTTTTTATTAATCCATGCTCACTTTCCAATTAGGCTCTGCTACAATCATAAGTGTGACCTTTGCATTTTGTGTCCAGAATATGACAGTGATAAAATATATATGTAGATCAGGTGACATGAGTATTTCTTCCACCGTTGCTTAGAGCAATACGTTGAAGACGTATTAATTAGTATTTGGGGGTACAAATAGGTGTACCCTGGGTCTATGAATATAGAGATAATGCATGAATAGACCATACTGTGAATAAATAATATAACTGCTTCCAAATTAAATAACGGATTGAGTTGATATCTGAAACTAAAAAGGAAATCTTATATTGATACACAATCATTCATTCCTACCAGTTATACATCTAATGGCAATATTAGGGTTATGGTTTACCATGAAGGGTGTGTGAGTTTTGCTTCAAAAGTGATTATGGAAATGGAAAATCATGTGTTTGGAAAGAAGTCTCATGAACGAACCAGTCAAGAAACATGGAGGTATACATGTTTTCTGAAGCAGGAAGGGATTGAAAGTGAACCAAATGCCTAGAAATTTTTAAACTTGAGGATGAAATATATATCCTATGATGTGCATCAGCTGAAGAAATAGTAAGGGACCAGTGTTGAATAAAAATGAACATCAAAATACACATCATGTCCCATAGGAATCTACTTGCATTGATGTTAAACTGGGTCAGTTACTGTAGAAAGATTAGGATTTCTATGCACCATCCACTGAAGTTAGTTTTCAGTACTAGGAAAAAAATATGTATTTCAGGTGGATAAATATTTTTGAGAATAATCTTGTGAAAAGTGGATTATAAATCCACATATATGAACATGAATGAATTTAGGGAATGTATCATAAGACACATATATTTCATATTTTGAAAAATCTGGAGAGAGTTTGTGTGTGTGTGTATATACATATCTATATACACACACACACACACAAGACACACACACAGACATTAAAAATTCGAAATATATATGCCATTCGAAATTCATGATGAAATATATATCATCCACAGATCCAAAAATATTTATTTTACTGAACATGGATTTTTGTATCCTGTTGTTCAAGTAGGAAGCTCACCCATAGGTTGAATTTTCCGTTCCAACAGCGTTTGGGAGGAGTGATCTCTTCTCACAATTTGTATCTGCCAAGTCAGCCACCTCACAAGAATATACGTGGGATACCAGGTAGGATTCTATACGTGCATGTAAAAATACATGTGCTGAATAGGCTACAGAGAAAGGGAGACAGGAATTCACATATTTGTTAACTTTAAAAACACATGGAGAACTATTTCTATTCAATTGGACTAGATTTATAACACCTACCCTTTATAATGCAAAAGGCAAGTGCAACTATACACCATGCCTCCTCTGAACTGCTTGTATTTCTATTCTGTTTGGGTTATTTTTCTCCATCATATTAGGATTCATAGTCAGAGTCTAGTAGGGTATGGGTTAGTGTCAGGGAATCAGTATTTCAAATGGAAAATAGGAAATGAATCCAATGTGTATGCAAATACGTGCTACACAAAAATCTTCCCACTCTCATCCAGAACAATGCCTTGACATGACCTTCGCCCCAAGGAAGAAGCAACTGGAGGGGAAGTGTTAGAAAATCTGTGAATACATATGTGGAATGGAAAATGCTCAGGAGTTCACAACCTTGGAGGTGGTAGAGGAGTTTCCATAAGTAAGGGACAGGGTAAACACTCCACAAACATGGAGCTCTGCTGGCCTAAAGACTTCCTGAGAAACTGCCTCTGAGGTTGGGCACTTGAAATATATGGTGCTGTCAGGAGCTTTAGCTTCCTTTGTAGTGAGACCATCAAAGCTGGGTCTGCATCTATGTGACCTGGAGGACATGGTTTCTGATTTTCCAATGAACATGAGGCAGAAGTGCTGAATTCTCTCTTTGTAGGTCCACAGTGGCCACTGGAGGCTAAGTGTCTCCCCGTGTGGACTGTGAAGCCATTTGGTCCTCCTCTACTTTTCGTGGTGTTTCTTGCTGCTGCACTGGGAGTTTGGTATTTGCTTCATGAAACACAAGGAGTTCAACTGGGACACAGTGCTGGAGGGAGTTCTGTCACGTGTGGTGGGTCAGGGTCCTAGGAGAATGCACCAACCAGTCTTCTATTCCACAGAGCTTGCCCCCTTGACCCTAGCAACCTGATTCTGAACATTGCCCTGAAACCTCTCCATATAACAAGATGCCTTTACATATAAGTGTCTGCCGGCTGCACCATGTCAGTCACAAGCCATTTGGAAGCCAATGTCAGATCCACATGGCCCTACCACAGGGATGTTTTATCACACTCCTGCACACCACTTCTCTAGGCCCACTACTCAGCAGGCCCCAACTTACTAGCATCTCTGTTCTACACCATTTTCATGAAACCCAGCCAATCAAGGCACTGTCTGGTACACTCCTGATCAGCAACAGGACATCCAAAGGTTCTCCAGTGCCACCTGGTCATGGGAACTTAAAAATTTCATGGTATTTATCTAGCCATTTTTCAAGGATGAAGTTGGAGGCACTGTGGGTTTCCATTCATTCAGGAACCATTAAATGGTGAGGAAGCTCATTTCAATGAATGCTCTGGAGAACTCTCACAAACAAGGCTTCCCAAAGAGTGGCCAAAAGGTGGCATGAAGCCAGGCCCATTGAGGTCTACCATGTGAGATCCATGTGTGTTTTGACTCTCAACGATGGCTGCCAGGTCTGTAAGAATAAAATCATGTGATATCCTGGCTGAGATTCCCAGTGCTCTGTGGAAAGCCAACCTGGGCCTAGATCTCAGTTTCCAAGGGTGACTCTCATGCGTGGCCTACTAAAATTTCAACAGAGTTCATGGCAATACTTCTCTGAGGTCAGTTCCAGAACTCAGTCTCCAAGGGGAATCACACCAGAGTTCACGCCAAGGTGGACCCAGTCATCTCTTCCAACTGCCACACAAATGACCACAATTCAAACCAAAACACTGCCACATGGACCTCATCTTCTTCCATATACACACTCATCATAACCTCTGGCTGGAGGTTTCCATCAGGGGCGCAGCCCAAGACAGTGTCCACAATAAGCTCCCTTGCCCCTCATTTGCCTAATTTATCAAGGTGGCCTGGACAGCCTTCCTGTGCACCAGGAGTGATCAAATAGGCCTGCCTTTAATACTGCTCTGCTTCTCCAATTTGAGGCCTACTGACTGCGGGGGTATAGATTCTTTGTGTGAATTGGAGTCAGGAGAAAACCCAAGCACCTATGGGCTAGCCTCTGCAGGGCTTTGAAGAACTCATTTGACCCAAAGGATCCCTCTGCTCTCTTCATGGAGGTCAGGAACCTTACAGAGGAAGGCGAGAGACTTCATCCAAAATGACTGCTTTTTTTGCCATTTTGGCTTTGGATGCACACATGGGATCTTTCTTCAATCCATCAGGTGCTAACAATCTAAGCCAAAGCCTCACACAGGGCCAAGAGGCTGATTCAGACACATCCCTTTGCAAAGCAATGAAGCAAAGAGCCACAGGTGATGCCCATTCATTTCCATTTGAAAACTGTTTTCTTCAGGCTTCACAAAGGGGTGCCCTGAGGCAAAGGCCTTCCTGACATTCAGGGCAACAGAACAATAGGTAAGCAAAAGGCCCAAAGCAGCCTTTCTCCACTGAGACTTTACTGGTCCCACTGATATCTGAGTTTTCTGAGATGCTCACCATTCCTTTCAGCTCTCCAGTACATGGCCATGTCACAGAGCTTGGAGGTGGTACATATCTTGGACACAAAACCATGAGCCTATTCTGGAGAGTGGCCAGAATGCAGGAAGAAAACAGGAACTTAGGAAGATAGTAGGTGTTGCCCATCCATAAGGCAAGCCGCAGTCCATTCATAAACTGGGCAGGATGAAGACTGGGAAGCTTTCTACTAGACAGGACACATCCATTGATGCATTCTCTTTTCTCATGTCTACAACCAGGGACACAGTGAGATACACAAACTTAGAAACACTCGCCTTGTCAAAAGACTTACTGGAAACAGTCCACTCCAAACAAACAAACCGCCTTTCCTACCTATTCTCAGGACATGAGACAAATCCACAAACTCACCCCCACACCCACAAAGGCACCTCCTTCCCCCAAGTAGGTCTGTGACTACCCGGAGTGTCGTCTGACTGCTGGGCCATACTATGTTGCCCCGAAATGGCCTGTCCTGTCTCAGATCTGGCCTCCTTGGCCAACTCTGTGAAGTTGTCAGGAGCCAGCGGTGAGCCACGACCTGCTTTCTCAGGCAAGGCCCTCTTCAGTGCTTTCCTGGCATTTGGCCATCCTCACATCAGTAGGGACCAAGGAAGACTGACTCTGTCCTTGGTAAATCCAAACAAGTGAGCCCACTGGGACTGGGACTGGGACTGCCTCTGGGTGCCTGGCTTCCTGGATCCCAAGTTCAGAGAGTTCCATCACCAAGGAAGTGAGGTGAGGTCACTTCCTTCAGGAACTGAATGAGGTCACTGCCTGGCAACCACTGTGTCCTAACAGTTGCTTGCAAGGGTCCCAGGAGATGGAGGCTGCCCCTGCTTCCTGTGACACTTTCACAAGTTAGAATGGAATATCAACCATAGGCACCAAGGAACAGCTCTCCACACAGGCCTGGTTTGGTCCATCTTGTCTACATTAAGAAGAGAGAGGCTCATTCAGACACATCCCTTCATCCTGACCAGGTTGTTGGCCATGGAAGATGACTTTTGCTCTCTCAGGTCCTTCATAGCTGCCTACATCTTCTCCAGGGTTCATTTCTGCATGGACCTTTGAGGTTCTCAGCAGGTGGAAGATCCCCTCCATTCCTGTATTGTAAGACCAACTCTGTCCCTGCTCTTCCTTAAAGTTAGATTGGGGGAACAGTGTCTGGTTAGGGTTAAGAACATGTTTGATTTGGGTTAGGAATCATTCTGCTAGTTGTAGAATGGTATTGGGAACCTGCGATATTTATAATCATGTATAGGTGAAATATATGTATGAAAACAGAAATCTAAGTAAGATTTGAAGGCCAGAAGGGCATTGGGCCCTTGATTGGGATACTTAGCTTTGAATGACATTCTGCACAGATGTCTCAGATAAATTGATATACAATGGCATAGGACCATGTACCTTGGATGATTGAATGTAGAAGAGAACATCCAGTCAAAAAGGGATAGTAGGTAAGATTAGGAAGCTAGTCGGTAGGTTTAGGAAGAAGAGTGAGTGTAAAATTTGGACCCAAAGTTCTTTAGCAATTGGGTGTCGGTTAGAGAGTGAATGTAAATGTCAGCACATGTGAAGAGTCAGTCACAATGATGAACTGGGGAAAAATATGTAGGAAAGCAGATATCAATAGAGACATTAGGAAATCAGGCAATGTATACGGTGCGTGATAGGATTAGACATTTTCAACAGGGTTGAGGTTGAATATGTAATCTTAGGAAGAAACAAGTGTGTAGTCACCAATAGGATTGACATTGGAGAGCATTAGGCAACCTGGAGAAGGAAGTTCTTAGTAATCCATGCTCACTTTCCAATTAGGCTTTGCTACAATCATAAGTGTGACCTTTGCATTTTGTGTCCAGAATATGACAGTGATAAAATGTATATGTAGATCAGGTGACATGTGTATTTCTTCCACCATTGCTGGGAGCAATATGTTGAAGACGTATTAATTAGTATTTGTGGGTACAAATAGGTGTACCCTGGGTCTATGAATATAGAGATAATGCATGAATAGACCATACTGTGAATAAATAATATAACTGCTTCCAATTTCAATAATGGATTGAGTTGATATCTGAAAGTATATAGGAAATCTTATATTGATACACAATCATTCATTCCTACCAGTTATACATCTAATGGCAATATTAGGGTTATGGTTTACCCTGAAGGGTGTGTGAGTTTTGCTTCAAAAGTGATTATGGAAATGGAAAATCATGTGTTTGGAAAGAAGTCTCATGAACAAACCAGTCAAGAAACATGGAGGAATACATGTGTTCTGAAGCAGGAAGGGATTGAAAGTGAACCAAATGCCTAGAAATTTTTAAACTTGAGGATGAAATATACATCCTATGATGTGCATCAGCTGAAGAAATAGTAAGGTACCAGTGTTGAATAAAAATGAACGTCAAAATACACATCATGTCCCATAGGAATCTACTTGCATTGATGTTAAACTGGGTCAGTTACTGTAGAAAGATTAGGATTTCTATGCACCATCCACTGAAGTTAGTTTTCAGTACTAGGAAAAAAATATGTATTTCAGGTGGATAAATATTTCTGAGAATAATCTTGTGAAAAGTGGATTATAAATCCACATATATGAACATGAATGAATTTAGGGAATGTATCATAAGACACATATATTTCATATTTTGAAAAATCTGCAGAGAGTTTGTTTGTGTGTGTGTGTATATATATATCTATATATACACACACACACAAAACACACACACAGACATTAAAAATTCGAAATATATATGCAATTCGAAATTCATGATGAAATATATATCATCCACAGATCCAAAAATATTTATTTTACTGAACATGGATTTTTGTGTCCTGTTGTTCAAGTAGGAAGCTCACCCATAGGTTGAATTTTCCGTTCCAACAGCGTTTGGGAGGAGTGATCTCTTCTCACAATTTGTATCTGCCAAGTCAGCCACCTCACAAGAATATACGTGGGATACCAGGTAGGATTCTATACGTGCATGTAAAAATACATGTGCTGAATAGGCTACAGAGAAAGGGAGACAGGAATTCACATATTTGTTAACTTTAAAAACACATGGAGAACTATTTCTATTCAATTGGACTAGATTTATAACACCTACCCTTTATAATGCAAAAGGCAAGTGCAACTATACACCATGCCTCCTCTGAACTGCTTGTATTTCTATTCTGTTTGGGTTATTTTTCTCCATCATATTAGGATTCATAGTCAGAGTCTAGTAGGGTATGGGTTAGTGTCAGGGAATCAGTATTTCAAATGGAAAATAGGAAATGAATCCAATGTGTATGCAAATACGTGCTACACAAAAATCTTCCCACTCTCATCCAGAACAATGCCTTGACATGACCTTCGCCCCAAGGAAGAAGCAACTCGAGGGGAAGAGTTAGAAAATCTGTGGATACATATGTGGAATGGAAAATGCTCAGGAGTTCACAACCTTGGAGATGGTAGAGGAGTTTCCATAAGTAAGGCACAGCGTACACACTAAACAAACATGGAGCTCTGCTGGCCTAAAGACTTCGTGAGAAACTGCCTCTGAGTTTGGGCACTTGAAATCTATGTTGTTGTCAGGAGCTTTAGCTTCCTTTGTAGTGAGACCATCAAAGCTGGGTCTGCATCTATGTGACCTGGAGGACATGGTTTCTGATTTTCCAATTAACATGAGGCAGAAGTGCTGAATTCTCTCTTTGTAGGTCCACAGTGGCCACTGGAGGCTAAGTGTCTCCCCGTGTGGACTGTGAAGCCATTTGGTCCTCCTCTACTTTTCGTGGTGTTTCTTGCTGCTGCACTGGGAGTTTGGTATTTGCTTCATGAAACACAAGGACTTCAACTGGGACACAGTGCTGGAGGGAGTTCTGTCACGTGTGGTGGGTCAGGGTCCTAGGAGAATGCACCAACCAGTCTTCTATCCCACAGAGCTTGCCCCCTTGACCCTAGCAACCTGATTCTGAACATTGCCCTGAAACCTCTCCATATAACAAGATGCCTTTACATATAAGTGTCTGCCGGCTGCACCATGTCAGTCACAAGCCATTTGGAAGCCAATGTCAGATCCACATGGCCCTACCACAGATGTTTTATCACATTCCTGCACACCACTTCTCTAGGCCCACTACTCAGCAGGCCCCAACTTACTGGCATCTCTGTTCTACACCATTTTCATGAAACCCAGTCAATCAAGGCAATGTCTGGTACACTCCTGATCAGCAACAGGACATCCAAAGGTTCTCCAGTGCCACCTGGTCATGGGAACTTAAAAATTTCATGGTATTTATCTAGCCATTTTTCAAGGATGAAGTTGGAGGCACTGTGGGTTTCCATTCATTCAGGAACCATTAAATGGTGAGGAAGGTCATTTCAATGAAAGCTCTGGAGAACTGTCACGAACAAGACTTCCCAAAGATTGGCCCAAAGGTCGCATGAAGCCAGGCCCATTGAGGTCTACCATGTGAGATCCATGTGTGTTTTGACTCTCAACGATGGCTGCCACGTGTGTAAGAATAAAATCATGTGATATCCTGGCTGAGATTCCCAGTGCTCTGTGGAAAGCCAACCTGGGCCTCGATCTCAGTTTCCAAGGGCGACTCTCATGCGTGGCCTACTAAAATCTCAACAGAGTTCATGGCAATACTTCTCTGAGGTCAGTTCCAGAACTCAGTCTCCAAGGGGAATCACACCAGAGTTCACGCCAAGGTGGACCCAGTCATCTCTTCCAACCGCCACACAAATGACCACAATTCCAACCAAAACACTGCCACATGGCCCTCATCTTCTTCCATATACACACTCATCATAACCTCTGGCTGGAGGTTTCCATCAGGGGCGCAGCCCAAGACAGTGTCCACAATAAGCTCCCTTGCCCCTCATTTGCCTAATATCAGGGTGGCCTGGACAGCCTTCCTGTGCACCAGGAGTGATCAAATAGGCCTGCCTTTAATACTGCTCTGCTTCTGCAATTTGAGGCCTACTGACTGCGGGGGTATAGATTCTTTGTGTGAATTGGAGTCAGGAGAAAACCCAAGCACCTATGGGCTAGCCTCTGCAGGGCTTTGAAGAACTCATTTGACCCAAAGGATCCCTATGCTCTCTTGATGGAGGTCAGGAACCTTACAGAGGAAGGCGAGAGACTTCATCCAAAATGACTGCTTTTTTTGCCATTTTGGCTTTGGATGCACACATGGGATCTTTCTTCAATCCATCAGGTGCTGACAATCTAAGCCACAGCCTCACACAGGGCCAAGAGGCTGATTCAGACACATCCCTTTGCAAAGCAATGAAGCAAAGAGCCACAGGTGATGCCCATTCATTTCCATTTGAAAACTGTTTTCTTCAGGCTTCACAAAGGGGTGCCCTGAGGCAAAGGCCTTCCTGACATTCAGGGCAACAGAACAATAGGTAAGCAAAAGGCCCAAAGCAGCCTTTCTCCACTGAGACTTTACTGGTCCCACTGATATCTGAGTTTTCTGAGATGCTCACCATTCCTTTCAGCTCTCCAGTACATGGCCATGTCACAGAGCTTGGAGGTGGTACATATCTTGGACACAAAACCATGAGCCTATTCTGGAGAGTGGCCAGAATGCAGGAAGAAAACAGGAACTTAGGAAGATAGTAGGTGTTGCCCATCCATAAGGCAAGCCGCAGTCCATTCATAAATTGGGCAGGATGAACACTGGGAAGCTTTCTACTAGACAGGACACATCCATTGATGCATTCTCTTTTCTCATGTCTACAACCAGGGACACAGTGAGATACACAAACTTAGAAACACTCGCCTTGTCAAAAGACTTACTGGAAACAGTCCACTCCAAACAAACAAACCGCCTTTCCTACCTATTCTCAGGACATGAGACAAATCCACAAACTCACCCCCACACCCACAAAGGCACCTCCTTCCCCCAAGTAGGTCTGTGACTACCCGGAGTGTCGTCTGACTGCTGGGCCATACTATGTTGCCCCGAAATGGCCTGTCCTGTCTCAGATCTGGCCTCCTTGGCCAACTCTGTGAAGTTGTCAGGAGCCAGCGGTGAGCCACGACCTGCTTTCTCAGGCAAGGCCCTCTTCAGTGCTTTCCTGGCATTTGGCCATCCTCACATCAGTAGGGACCAAGGAAGACTGACTCTGTCCTTGGTAAATCCAAACAAGTGAGCCCACTGGGACTGGGACTGGGACTGCCTCTGGGTGCCTGGCTTCCTGGATCCCAAGTTCAGAGAGTTCCATCACCAAGGAAGTGAGGTGAGGTCACTTCCTTCAGGAACTGAATGAGGTCACTGCCTGGCAACCACTGTGTCCTAACAGTTGCTTGCAAGGGTCCCAGGAGATGGAGGCTGCCCCTGCTTCCTGTGACACTTTCACAAGTTAGAATGGAATATCAACCATAGGCACCAAGGAACAGCTCTCCACACAGGCCTGGTTTGGTCCATCTTGTCTACATTAAGAAGAGAGAGGCTCATTCAGACACATCCCTTCATCCTGACCAGGTTGTTGGCCATGGAAGATGACTTTTGCTCTCTCAGGTCCTTCATAGCTGCCTACATCTTCTCCAGGGTTCATTTCTGCATGGACCTTTGAGGTTCTCAGCAGGTGGAAGATCCCCTCCATTCCTGTATTGTAAGACCAACTCTGTCCCTACTCTTCCTTAAAGTTAGATTGGGGGAACAGTGTCTGGTTAGGGTTAAGAACATGTTTGATTTGGGTTAGGAATCATTCTGCTAGTTGTAGAATGGTATTGGGAACCTGCGATATTTATAATCATATATAGGTGAAATATATGTATGAAAACAGAAATCTAAGTAAGATTTGAAGGCCAGAAGGGCATTGGGCCCTTGATTGGGATACTTAGCTTTGAATGACATTCTGCACAGATGTCTCAGATAAATTGATATACAATGGCATAGGACCATGTACCTTGGATGATTGAATGTAGAAGAGAACATCCAGTCAAAAAGGGATAGTAGGTAAGATTAGGAAGCTAGTCGGTAGGTTTAGGAAGAAGAGTGAGTGTAAAATTTGGACCCAAAGTTCTTTAGCAATTGGGTGTCGGTTAGAGAGTGAATGTAAATGTCAGCACATGTGAAGAGTCAGTCACAATGATGAACTGGGGAAAAATATGTAGGAAAGCAGATATCAATAGAGACATTAGGAAATCAGGCAAAGTATAAGGTGGGTGATAGGATTAGACATTTTCAACAGGGTTGAGGTTGAATATGTAATCTTAGGAAGAAACAAGTGTGTAGTCACCAATAGGATTGACATTGGAGAGCATTAGGCAACCTGGAGAAGGAAGTTCTTAGTAATCCATGCTCACTTTCCAATTAGGCTTTGCTACAATCATAAGTGTGACCTTTGCATTTTGTGTCCAGAATATGACAGTGATAAAATGTATATGTAGATCAGGTGACATGTGTATATCTTCCACCGTTGCTGGGAGCAATATGTTGAAGACGTATTAATTAGTATTTGGGGGTACAAATAGGTGTACCCTGGGTCTATGAATATAGAGATAATGCATGAATAGACCATACAGTGAATAAATAATATAACTGCTTCCAATTTCAATAATGGATTGAGTTGATATCTGAAAGTATATAGGAAATCTTATATTGATACACAATCATTCATTCCTACCAGTTATACATCTAATGGCAATATTAGGGTTATGGTTTACCCTGAAGGGTGTGTGAGTTTTGCTTCAAAAGTGATTATGGAAATGGAAAATCATGTGTTTGGAAAGAAGTCTCATGAACAAACCAGTCAAGAAACATGGAGGAATACATGTGTTCTGAAGCAGGAAGGGATTGAAAGTGAACCAAATGCCTAGAAATTTTTAAACTTGAGGATGAAATATACATCCTATGATGTGCATCAGCTGAAGAAATAGTAAGGTACCAGTGTTGAATAAAAATGAACGTCAAAATACACATCATGTCCCATAGGAATCTACTTGCATTGATGTTAAACTGGGTCAGTTACTGTAGAAAGATTAGGATTTCTATGCACCATCCACTGAAGTTAGTTTTCAGTACTAGGAAAAAAATATGTATTTCAGGTGGATAAATATTTCTGAGAATAATCTTGTGAAAAGTTGATTATAAATCCACATATATGAACATGAATGAATTCAGGGAATGTATCATAAGACACATATATTTCATATTTTGAAAAATCTGGAGAGAGTTTGTGTGTGTGTGTATATATATATCTATATACACACACACACAAAACACACACACAGACATTAAAAATTCGAAATATATATGCCATTCGAAATTCATGATGAAATATATATCATCCACAGATCCAAAAATATTTATTTTACTGAACATGGATTTTTGTGTCCTGTTGTTCAAGTAGGAAGCTCACCCATAGGTTGAATTTTCCGTTCCAACAGCGTTTGGGAGGAGTGATCTCTTCTCACAATTTGTATCTGCCAAGTCAGCCACCTCACAAGAATATACGTGGGATACCAGGTAGGATTCTATACGTGCATGTAAAAATACATGTGCTGAATAGGCTACAGAGAAAGGGAGACAGGAATTCACATATTTGTTAACTTTAAAAACACATGGAGAACTATCTCTATTCAATTGGACTAGATTTATAACACCTACCCTTTATAATGCAAAAGGCAAGTGCAACTATACACCATGCCTCCTCTGAACTGCTTGTATTTCTATTCTGTTTGGGTTATTTTTCTCCATCATATTAGGATTCATAGTCAGAGTCTAGTAGGGTATGGGTTAGTGTCAGGGAATCAGTATTTCAAATGGAAAATAGGAAATGAATCCAATGTGTATGCAAATACGTGCTACACAAAAATCTTCCCACTCTCATCCAGAACAATGCCTTGACATGACCTTCGCCCCAAGGAAGAAGCAACTCCAGGGGAAGAGTTAGAAAATCTGTGGATACATATGTGGAATGGAAAATGCTCAGGAGTTCACAACCTTGGAGGTGGTAGAGGAGTTTCCATAAGTAAGGCACAGGGTACACACTCCACAAACATGGAGCTCTGCTGGCCTAAAGACTTCGTGAGAAACTGCCTCTGAGGTTGGGCACTTGAAATATATGTTGTTGTCAGGAGCTTTAGCTTCCTTTGTAGTGAGACCATCAAAGCTGGGTCTGCATCTATGTGACCTGGAGGACATGGTTTCTGATTTTCCAATGAACATGAGGCAGAAGTGCTGAATTCTCTCTTTGTAGGTCCACAGTGGCCACTGGAGGCTAAGTGTCTCCCCGTGTGGACTGTGAAGCCATTTGGTCCTCCTCTACTTTTCGTGGTGTTTCTTGCTGCTGCACTGGGAGTTTGGTATTTGCTTCATGAAACACAAGGACTTCAACTGGGACACAGTGCTGGAGGGAGTTCTGTCACGTGTGGTGGGTCAGGGTCCTAGGAGAATGCACCAACCAGCCTTCTATCCCACAGAGCTTGCCCCCTTGACCCTAGCAACCTGATTCTGAACATTGCCCTGAAACCTCTCCATATAACAAGATGCCTTTACATATAAGTGTCTGCCGGCTGCACCATGTCAGTCACAAGCCATTTGGAAGCCAATGTCAGATCCACATGGCCCTACCACAGATGTTTTATCACACTCCTGCACACCACTTCTCTAGGCCCACTACTCAGCAGGCCCCAACTTACTGGCATCTCTGTTCTACACCATTTTCATGAAACCCAGTCAATCAAGGCACTGTCTGGTACACTCCTGATCAGCAACAGGACATCCAAAGGTTCTCCAGTGCCACCTGGTCATGGGAACTTAAAAATTTCATGGTATTTATCTAGCCATTTTTCAAGGATGAAGTTGGAGGCACTGTGGGTTTCCATTCATTCAGGAACCATTAAATGGTGAGGAAGGTCATTTCATTGAAAGCTCTGGAGAACTCTCACGAACAAGGCTTCCCAAAGAGTGGCCCAAAGGTCGCATGAAGCCAGGCCCATTGAGGTTTACCATGTGAGATCCATGTGTGTTTTTACTCTCAACGATGGCTGCCAGGTCTGTAAGAATAAAATCATGTGATATCCTGGCTGAGATTCCCAGTGCTCTGTGGAAAGCCAACCTGGGCCTAGATCTCAGTTTCCAAGGGCAACTCTCATGCGTGTCCTACTAAAATCTCAACAGAGTTCATGGCAATACTTCTCTGAGGTCAGTTCCAGAACTCAGTCTCCAAGGGGAATCACACCAGAGTTCACGCCAAGGTGGACCCAGTCATCTCTTCCAACCGCCACACAAATGACCACAATTCCAACCAAAACACTGCCACATGGCCCTCATCTTCTTCCATATACACACTCATCATAACCTCTGGCTGGAGGTTTCCATCAGGGGCGCAGCCCAAGACAGTGTCCACAATAAGCTCCCTTGCCCCTCATTTGCCTAATATCAGGGTGGCCTGGACAGCCTTCCTGTGCACCAGGAGTGATCAAATAGGCCTGCCTTTAATACTGCTCTGCTTCTGCAATTTGAGGCCTACTGACTGCGGGGGTATAGATTCTTTGTGTGAATTGGAGTCAGGAGAAAACCCAAGCACCTATGGGCTAGCCTCTGCAGGGCTTTGAAGAACTCATTTGACCCAAGGGATCCCTATGCTCTCTTGATGGAGGTCAGGAACCTTACAGAGGAAGGCGAGAGACTTCATCCAAAATGACTGCTATTTTTGCCATTTTAGCTTTGGATGCACACATGGGATCTTTCTTCAATCCATCAGGTGCTGACAATCTAAGCCACAGCCTCACACAGGGCCAAGAGGCTGATTCAGACACATCCCTTTGCAAAGCAATGAAGCAAAGAACCACAGGTGATGCCCATTCATTTCCATTTGAAAACTGTTTTCTTCAGGCTTCACAAAGGGGTGCCCTGAGGCAAAGGCCTTCCTGACATTCAGGGCAACAGAACAATAGGTAAGCAAAAGGCCCAAAGCAGCCTTTCTCCACTGAGACTTTACTGGTCCCACTGATATCTGAGTTTTCTGAGATGCTCACCATTCCTTTCAGCTCTCCTGTACATGGCCGTGTCACAGAGCTTGGAGGTGGTACATATCTTGGACACAAAACCATGAGCCTATTCTGGAGAGTGGCCAGAATGCAGGAAGAAAACAGGAACTTAGGAAGATAGTAGGTGTTGCCCATCCATAAGGCAAGCCGCAGTCCATTCATAAATTGGGCAGGATGAACACTGAGAAGCTTTCAACTAGACAGGACACATCCATTGATGCATTCTCTTTTCTCATGTCTACAACCAGGGACACAGTGAGATACACAAACTTAGAAACACTCGCCTTGTCAAAAGACTTACTGGAAACAGTCCACTCCAAACAAACAAACCGCCTTTCCTACCTATTCTCAGAACATGAGACAAATCCACAAACTCACCCCCACACCCACAAAGGCACCTCCTTCCCCCAAGTAGGTCTGTGACTACCCGGAGTGTCGTCTGACTGCTGGGCCATACTATGTTGCCCCGAAATGGCCTGTCCTGTCTCAGATCTGGCCTCCTTGGCCAACTCTGTGAAGTTGTCAGGAGCCAGCGGTGAGCCACGACCTGCTTTCTCAGGCAAGGCCCTCTTCAGTGCTTTCCTGGCATTTGGCCATCCTCACATCAGTAGGGACCAAGGAAGACTGACTCTGTCCTTGGTAAATCCAAACAAGTGAGCCCACTGGGACTGGGGCTGGGACTGCCTCTGGGTGCCTGGCTTCCTGGATCCCAAGTTCAGAGAGTTCCATCACCAAGGAAGTGAGGTGAGGTCACTTCCTTCAGGAACTGAATGAGGTCACTGCCTGGCAACCACTGTGTCCTAACAGTTGCTGGCAAGGGTCCCAGGAGATGGAGGCTGCCCCTGCTTCCTGTGACACTTTCACAAGTTAGAATGGAATATCACCCATAGGCACCAAGGAACAGCTCTCCACACAGGCCTGGTTTGGTCCATCTTGTCTACATTAAGAAGAGAGAGGCTCATTCAGACACATCCCTTCATCCTGACCAGGTTTTTTGCCATGGAAGATGACTTTTGCTCTCTCAGGTCCTTCATAGCTGCCTACATCTTCTCCAGGGTTCATTTCTGCATGGACCTTTGAGGTTCTCAGCAGGTGGAAGATCCTCTCCATTCCTGTATTGTAAGACCAACTCTGTCCCTGCTCTAAACATGTTCGATTTGGGTTAGGAATCATTCTGCTAGTTGTAGAATGGTATTGGGAACCTGCGATATTTATAATCATATATAGGTGAAATATATGTATGAAAACAGAAATCTAAGTAAGATTTGAAGGCCAGAAGGGCATTGGGCCCTTGATTGGGATACTTAGCTTTGAATGACATTCTGCACAGATGTCTCAGATAAATTGATATACAATGGCATAGGACCATGTACCTTGGATGATTGAATGTAGAAGAGAACATCCAGTCAAAAAGGGATAGTAGGTAAGATTAGGAAGCTAGTCGGTAGGTTTAGGAAGAAGAGTGAGTGTAAAATTTGGACCCAAAGTTCTTTAGCAATTGGGTGTCGGTTAGAGAGTGAATGTAAATGTCAGCACATGTGAAGAGTCAGTCACAATGATGAACTGGGGAAAAATATGTAGGAAAGCAGATATCAATAGAGACATTAGGAAATCAGGCAAAGTATAAGGTGCGTGATAGGATTAGACATTTTCAACAGGGTTGAGGTTGAATATGTAATCTTAGGAAGAAACAAGTGTGTAGTCACCAATAGGATTGACATTGGAGAGCATTAGGCAACATGGAGAAGGAAGTTCTTAGTAATCCATGCTGACTTTCCAATTAGGCTTTGCTACAATCATAAGTGTGACCTTTGCATTTTGTGCCCAGAATATGACAGTGATAAAATGTATATGTAGATCAGGTGACATGAGTATTTCTTCCACCATTGCTGGGAGCAATATGTTGAAGACGTATTAATTAGTATTTGGGGGTACAAATAGGTGTACCCTGGGTCTATGAATATAGAGATAATGCATGAATAGACCATACTGTGAATAAATAATGTAACTGCTTCCAATTTCAATAATGGATAGAGTTGATATCTGAAAGTATATAGGAAATCTTATATTGATACACAATCATTCATTCCTACCAGTTATACATCTAATGGCAATATTAGGGTTATGGTTTACCCTGAAGGGTGTGTGAGTTTTGCTTCAAAAGTGATTATGGAAATGGAAAATCATGTGTTTGGAAAGAAGTCTCATGAACAAACCAGTCAAGAAACATGGAGGAATACATGTGTTCTGAAGCAGGAAGGGATTGAAAGTGAACCAAATGCCTAGAAATTTTTAAACTTGAGGATGAAATATACATCCTATGATGTGCATCAGCTGAAGAAATAGTAAGGTACCAGTGTTGAATAAAAATGAACGTCAAAATACACATCATGTCCCATAGGAATCTACTTGCATTGATGTTAAACTGGGTCAGTTACTGTAGAAAGATTAGGATTTCTATGCACCATCCACTGAAGTTAGTTTTCAGTACTAGGAAAAAAATATGTATTTCAGGTGGATAAATATTTCTGAGACTAATCTTTTGAAAAGTTGATTATAAATCCACATATATGAACATGAATGAATTTAGGGAATGCATCAGAAGACACATATATTTCATATTTTGAAAAATTGGAGAGAGTTTGTGTATGTGTGTGTGTGTGTATATATATATCTATATATACACACACAAAAAAACACACACACAGACATTAAAAATTCGAAATATATATGCCATTCGAAATTCATGATGAAATATATATCATCCACAGATCCAAAAATATTTATTTTACTGAACACGGATTTTTGTATCCTGTTGTTCAAGTAGGAAGCTCACCCATAGGTTGAATTTTCAGTTCCAACAGCGTTTGGGAGGAGTGATCTCTTCTCACAATTTGTATCTGCCAAGTCAGCCACCTCACAAGAATATACGTGGGATACCAGGTAGGATTCTATACGTGCATGTAAAAATACATGTGCTGAATAGGCTACAGAGAAAGGGAGACAGGAATTCACATATTTGTTAACTTTAAAAACACATGGAGAACTATTTCTATTCAATTGGACTAGATTTATAACACCTACCCTTTATAATGCAAAAGGCAAGTGCAACTATACACCATGCCTCCTCTGAACTGCTTGTATTTCTATTCTGTTTGGGTTATTTTTCTCCATCATATTAGGATTCATAGTCAGAGTCTAGTAGGGTATGGGTTAGTGTCAGGGAATCAGTATTTCAAATGGAAAATAGGAAATGAATCCAATGTGTATGCAAATACGTGCTACACAAAAATCTTCCCACTCTCATCCAGAACAATGCCTTGACATGACCTTCGCCCCAAGGAAGAAGCAACTCCAGGGGAAGAGTTAGAAAATCTGTGGATACATATGTGGAATGGAAAATGCTCAGGAGTTCACAACCTTGGAGGTGGTAGAGGAGTTTCCATAAGTAAGGCACAGGGTACACACTCCACAAACATGGAGCTCTGCTGGCCTAAAGACTTCGTGAGAAACTGCCTCTGAGGTTGGGCACTTGAAATCTATGTTGTTGTCAGGAGCTTTAGCTTCCTTTGTAGTGAGACCATCAAAGCTGGGTCTGCATCTATGTGACCTGGAGGACATGGTTTCTGATTTTCCAATGAACATGAGGCAGAAGTGCTGAATTCTCTCTTTGTAGGTCCACAGTGGCCACTGGAGGCTAAGTGTCTCCCCGTGTGGACTGTGAAGCCATTTGGTCCTCCTCTACTTTTCGTGGTGTTTCTTGCTGCTGCACTGGGAGTTTGGTATTTGCTTCATGAAACACAAGGACTTCAACTGGGACACAGTGCTGGAGGGAGTTCTGTCACATGTGGTGGGTCAGGGTCCTAGGAGAATGCACCAACCAGTCTTCTATCCCACAGAGCTTGCCCCCTTGACCCTAGCAACCTGATTCTGAACATTGCCCTGAAACCTCTCCATATAACAAGATGCCTTTACATATAAGTGTCTGCTGGCTGCACCATGTGAGTCACAAGCCATTTGGAAGCCAATGTCAGATCCACATGGCCCTACCACAGATGTTTTATCACACTCCTGCACACCACTTCTCTAGGCCCACTACTCAGCAGGCCCCAACTTACTGGCATCTCTGTTCTACACCATTTTCATGAAACCCAGTCAATCAAGGCACTGTCTGGTACACTCCTGATCAGCAACAGGACATCCAAAGGTTCTCCAGTGCCACCTGGTCATGGGAACTTAAAAATTTCATGGTATTTATCTAGCCATTTTTCAAGGATGAAGTTGGAGGCACTGTGGGTTTCCATTCATTCAGGAACCATTAAATGGTGAGGAAGGTCATTTCATTGAAAGCTCTGGAGAACTCTCACGAACAAGGCTTCCCAAAGAGTGGCCCAAAGGTCGCATGAAGCCAGGCCCATTGAGGTCTACCATGTGAGATCCATGTGTGTTTTGACTCTCAACGATGGCTGCCAGGTCTGTAAGAATAAAATCATGTGATATCCTGGCTGAGATTCCCAGTGCTCTGTGGAAAGCCAACCTGGGCCTAGATCTCAGTTTCCAAGGGCGACTCTCATGCGTGGCCTACTAAAATCTCAACAGAGTTCATGGCAATACTTCTCTGAGGTCAGTTCCAGAACTCAGTCTCCAAGGGGAATCACACCAGAGTTCACGCCAAGGTGGACCCAGTCATCTCTTCCAACCGCCACACAAATGACCACAATTCCAACCAAAACACTGCCACATGGCCCTCATCTTCTTCCATATACACACTCATCATAACCTCTGGCTGGAGGTTTCCATCAGGGGCGCAGCCCAAGACAGTGTCCACAATAAGCTCCCTTGCCCCTCATTTGCCTAATATCAGGGTGGCCTGGACAGCCTTCCTGTGCACCAGGAGTGATCAAATAGGCCTGCCTTTAATACTGCTCTGCTTCTGCAATTTGAGGCCTACTGACTGCAGGGGTATAGATTCTTTGTGTGAATTGGAGTCAGGAGAAAACCCAAGCACCTATGGGCTAGCCTCTGCAGGGCTTTGAAGAACTCATTTGACCCAAAGGATCCCTATGCTCTCTTGATGGAGGTCAGGAACCTTACAGAGGAAGGCGAGAGACTTCATCCAAAATGACTGCTTTTTTTGCCATTTTGGCTTTGGATGCACACATGGGATCTTTCTTCAATCCATCAGGTGCTGACAATCTAAGCCACAGCCTCACACAGGGCCAAGAGGCTGATTCAGACACATCCCTTTGCAAAGCAATGAAGCAAAGAGCCACAGGTGATGCCCATTCATTTCCATTTGAAAACTGTTTTCTTCAGGCTTCACAAAGGGGTGCCCTGAGGCAAAGGCCTTCCTGACATTCAGGGCAACAGAACAATAGGTAAGCAAAAGGCCCAAAGCAGCCTTTCTCCACTGAGACTTTACTGGTCCCACTGATATCTGAGTTTTCTGAGATGCTCACAATTCCTTTCAGCTATCCAGTACATGGCCATGTCACAGAGCTTGGAGGTGGTACATATCTTGGACACAAAACCATGAGCCTATTCTGGAGAGTGGCCAGAATGCAGGAAGAAAACAGGAACTTAGGAAGATAGTAGGTGTTGCCCATCCATAAGGCAAGCCGCAGTCCATTCATAAACTGGGCAGGATGAAGACTGGGAAGCTTTCTACTAGACAGGACACATCCATTGATGCATTCTCTTTTCTCATGTCTACAACCAGGGACACAGTGAGATACACAAACTTAGAAACACTCGCCTTGTCAAAAGACTTACTGGAAACAGTCCACTCCAAACAAACAAACCGCCTTTCCTACCTATTCTCAGGACATGAGACAAATCCACAAACTCACCCCCACACCCACAAAGGCACCTCCTTCCCCCAAGTAGGTCTGTGACTACCCGGAGTGTCGTCTGACTGCTGGGCCATACTATGTTGCCCCGAAATGGCCTGTCCTGTCTCTGATCTGGCCTCCTTGGCCAACTCTGTGAAGTTGTCAGGAGCCAGCGGTGAGCCACGACCTGCTTTCTCAGGCAAGGCCCTCTTCAGTGCTTTCCTGGCATTTGGCCATCCTCACATCAGTAGGGACCAAGGAAGACTGACTCTGTCCTTGGTAAATCCAAACAAGTGAGCCCACTGGGACTGGGACTGGGACTGCCTCTGGGTGCCTGGCTTCCTGGATCCCAAGTTCAGAGAGTTCCATCACCAAGGAAGTGAGATGAGGTCACTTCCTTCAGGAACTGAATGAGGTCACTGCCTGGCAACCACTGTGTCCTAACAGTTGCTTGCAAGGGTCCCAGGAGATGGAGGCTGCCCCTGCTTCCTGTGACACTTTCACAAGTTAGAATGGAATATCAACCATAGGCACCAAGGAACAGCTCTCCACACAGGCCTGGTTTGGTCCATCTTGTCTACATTAAGAAGAGAGAGGCTCATTCAGACACATCCCTTCATCCTGACCAGGTTGTTGGCCATGGAAGATGACTTTTGCTCTCTCAGGTCCTTCATAGCTGCCTACATCTTCTCCAGGGTTCATTTCTGCATGGACCTTTGAGGTTCTCAGCAGGTGGAAGATCCCCTCCATTCCTGTATTGTAAGACCAACTCTGTCCCTGCTCTTCCTTAAAGTTAGATTGGGGGAACAGTGTCTGGTTAGGGTTAAGAACATGTTTGATTTGGGTTAGGAATCATTCTGCTAGTTGTAGAATGGTATTGGGAACCTGCGATATTTATAATCATATATAGGTGAAATATATGTATGAAAACAGAAATCTAAGTAAGATTTGAAGGCCAGAAGGGCATTGGGCCCTTGATTGGGATACTTAGCTTTGAATGACATTCTGCACAGATGTCTCAGATAAATTGATATACAATGGCATAGGACCATGTACCTTGGATGATTGAATGTAGAAGAGATCATCCAGGCAAAAAGGGATAGTAGGTAAGATTAGGAAGCTAGTCGGTATTTTTAGGAAGAAGAGTGAGTGTAAAATTTGGACCCAAAGTTCTTTAGCAATTGGGTGTCGGTTAGAGAGTGAATGTAAATGTCAGCACATGTGAAGAGTCAGTCACAATGATGAACTGGGGAAAAATATGTAGGAAAGCAGATATCAATATAGACATTAGGAAATCAGGCAAAGTATAAGGTGCGTGATAGGATTAGACATTTTCAACAGGGTTGAGGTTGAATATGTAATCTTAGGAAGAAACAAGTGTGTAGTCACCAATAGGATTGACATTGGAGAGCATTAGGCAACCTGGAGAAGGAAGTTCTTAGTAATCCATGCTCACTTTCCAATTAGGCTTTGCTACAATCATAAGTGTGACCTTTGCATTTTGTGTCCAGAATATGACAGTGATAAAATGTATATGTAGATCAGGTGACATGAGTATTTCTTCCACCATTGCTGGGAGCAATATGTTGAAGACGTATTAATTAGTATTTGGGGGTACAAATAGGTGTACCCTGGGTCTATGAATATAGAGATAATGCATGAATAGACCATACTGTGAATAAATAATATAACTGCTTCCAATTTCAATAATGGATAGAGTTGATATCTGAAAGTATATAGGAAATCTTATATTGATACACAATCATTCATTCCTACCAGTTATACATCTAATGGCAATATTAGGGTTATGGTTTACCCTGAAGGGTGTGTGAGTTTTGCTTCAAAAGTGATTATGGAAATGGAAAATCATGTGTTTGGAAAGAAGTCTCATGAACAAACCAGTCAAGAAACATGGAGGAATACATGTGTTCTGAAGCAGGAAGGGATTGAAAGTGAACCAAATGCCTAGAAATTTTTAAACTTGAGGATGAAATATACATCCTATGATGTGCATCAGCTGAAGAAATAGTAAGGTACCAGTGTTGAATAAAAATGAACGTCAAAATACACATCATGTCCCATAGGAATCTACTTGCATTGATGTTAAACTGGGTCAGTTACTGTAGAAAGATTAGGATTTCTATGCACCATCCACTGAAGTTAGTTTTCAGTACTAGGAAAAAAATATGTATTTCAGGTGGATAAATATTTCTGAGACTAATCTTTTGAAAAGTTGATTATAAATCCACATATATGAACATGAATGAATTTAGGGAATGCATCAGAAGACACATATATTTCATATTTTGAAAAATTGGAGAGAGTTTGTGTATGTGTGTGTGTGTGTATATATATATATATATCTATATATACACACACACACAAAACACACACACAGACATTAAAAATTCGAAATATATATGCCATTCGAAATTCATGATGAAATATATATCATCCACAGATCCAAAAATATTTATTTTACTGAACACGGATTTTTGTATCCTGTTGTTCAAGTAGGAAGCTCACCCATAGGTTGAATTTTCAGTTCCAACAGCGTTTGGTAGGAGTGATCTCTTCTCACAATTTGTATCTGCCAAGTCAGCCACCTCACAAGAATATACGTGGGATACCAGGTAGGATTCTATACGTGCATGTAAAAATACATGTGCTGAATAGGCTACAGAGAAAGGGAGACAGGAATTCACATATTTGTTAACTTTAAAAACACATGGAGAACTATTTCTATTCAATTGGACTAGATTTATAACACCTACCCTTTATAATGCAAAAGGCAAGTGCAACTATACACCATGCCTCCTCTGAACTGCTTGTATTTCTATTCTGTTTGGGTTATTTTTCTCCATCATATTAGGATTCATAGTCAGAGTCTAGTAGGGTATGGGTTAGTGTCAGGGAATCAGTATTTCAAGTGGAAAATAGGAAATGAATCCAATGTGTATGCAAATACGTGCTACACAAAAATCTTCCCACTCTCATCCAGAACAATGCCTTGACATGACCTTCGCCCCAAGGAAGAAGCAACTCGAGGGGAAGAGTTAGAAAATCTGTGGATACATATGTGGAATGGAAAATGCTCAGGAGTTCACAACCTTGGAGGTGGTAGAGGAGTTTCCATAAGTAAGGCACAGGGTACACACTCCACAAACATGGAGCTCTGCTGGCCTAAAGACTTCGTGAGAAACTGCCTCTGAGGTTGGGCACTTGAAATCTATGTTGTTGTCAGGAGCTTTAGCTTCCTTTGTAGTGAGACCATCAAAGCTGGGTCTGCATCTATGTGACCTGGAGGACATGGTTTCTGATTTTCCAATGAACATGAGGCAGAAGTGCTGAATTCTCTCTTTGTAGGTCCACAGTGGCCACTGGAGGCTAAGTGTCTCCCCGTGTGGACTGTGAAGCCATTTGGTCCTCCTCTACTTTTCGTGGTGTTTCTTGCTGCTGCACTGGGAGTTTGGTATTTGCTTCATGAAACACAAGGACTTCAACTGGGACAGAGTCCTGGAGGGAGTTCTGTCACGTGTGGTGGGTCAGGGTCCTAGGAGAATGCACCAACCAGTCTTCTATCCCACAGAGCTTGCCCCCTTGACCCTAGCAACCTGATTCTGAACATTGCCCTGAAACCTCTCCATATAACAAGATGCCTTTACATATAAGTGTCTGCCGGCTGCACCATGTCAGTCACAAGCCATTTGGAAGCCAATGTCAGATCCACATGGCCCTACCACAGATGTTTTATCACACTCCTGCACACCACTTCTCTAGGCCCACTACTCAGCAGGCCCCAACTTACTGGCATCTCTGTTCTACACCATTTTCATGAAACCCAGTCAATCAAGGCACTGTCTGGTACACTCCTGATCAGCAACAGGACATCCAAAGGTTCTCCAGTGCCACCTGGTCATGGGAACTTAAAAATTTCATGGTATTTATCTAGCCATTTTTCAAGGATGAAGTTGGAGGCACTGTGGGTTTCCATTCATTCAGGAACCACTAAATGGTGAGGAAGCTCATTTCAATGAAAGCTCTGGAGAACTCTCACGAACAAGGCTTCCCAAAGAGTGGCCCAAAGGTCGCATGAAGCCAGGCCCATTGAGGTCTACCATGTGAGATCCATGTGTGTTTTGACTCTCAACGATGGCTGCCAGGTGTGTAAGAATAAAATCATGTGATATCCTGGCTGAGATTCCCAGTGCTCTGTGGAAAGCCAACCTGGGCCTAGATCTCAGTTTCCAAGGGCGACTCTCATGCGTGGCCTACTAAAATCTCAACAGAGTTCATGGCAATACTTCTCTGAGGTCAGTTCCAGAACTCAGTCTCCAAGGGGAATCACACCAGAGTTCACGCCAAGGTGGACCCAGTCATCTCTTCCAACCGCCACACAAATGACCACAATTCCAACCAAAACACTGCCACATGGCCCTCATCTTCTTCCATATACACACTCATCATAACCTCTGGCTGGAGGTTTCCATCAGGGGCGCAGCCCAAGACAGTGTCCACAATAAGCTCCCTTGCCCCTCATTTGCCTAATATCAGGGTGGCCTGGACAGCCTTCCTGTGCACCAGGAGTGATCAAATAGGCCTGCCTTTAATACTGCTCTGCTTCTGCAATTTGAGGCCTACTGACTGCGGGGGTATAGATTCTTTGTGTGAATTGGAGTCAGGAGAAAACCCAAGCACCTATGGGCTAGCCTCTGCAGGGCTTTGAAGAACTCATTTGACCCAAAGGATCCCTATGCTCTCTTGATGGAGGTCAGGAACCTTACAGAGGAAGGCGAGAGACTTCATCCAAAATGACTGCTTTTTTTGCCATTTTGGCTTTGGATGCACACATGGGATCTTTCTTCAATCCATCAGGTGCTGACAATCTAAGCCACAGCCTCACACAGGGCCAAGAGGCTGATTCAGACACATCCCTTTGCAAAGCAATGAAGCAAAGAGCCACAGGTGATGCCCATTCATTTCCATTTGAAAACTGTTTTCTTCAGGCTTCACAAAGGGGTGCCCTGAGGCAAAGGCCTTCCTGACATTCAGGGCAACAGAACAATAGGTAAGCAAAAGGCCCAAAGCAGCCTTTCTCCACTGAGACTTTACTGGTCCCACTGATATCTGAGTTTTCTGAGATGCTCACCATTCCTTTCAGCTCTCCAGTACATGGCCATGTCACAGAGCTTGGAGGTGGTACATATCTTGGACACAAAACCATGAGCCTATTCTGGAGAGTGGCCAGAATGCAGGAAGAAAACAGGAACTTAGGAAGATAGTAGGTGTTGCCCATCCATAAGGCAAGCCGCAGTCCATTCATAAACTGGGCAGGATGAAGACTGGGAAGCTTTCTACTAGACAGGACACATCCATTGATGCATTCTCTTTTCTCATGTCTACAACCAGGGACACAGTGAGATACACAAACTTAGAAACACTCGCCTTGTCAAAAGACTTACTGGAAACAGTCCACTCCAAACAAACAAACCGCCTTTCCTACCTATTCTCAGGACATGAGACAAATCCACAAACTCACCCCCACACCCACAAAGGCACCTCCTTCCCCCAAGTAGGTCTGTGACTACCCGGAGTGTCGTCTGACTGCTGGGCCATACTATGTTGCCCCGAAATGGCCTGTCCTGTCTCTGATCTGGCCTCCTTGGCCAACTCTGTGAAGTTGTCAGGAGCCAGCGGTGAGCCACGACCTGCTTTCTCAGGCAAGGCCCTCTTCAGTGCTTTCCTGGCATTTGGCCATCCTCACATCAGTAGGGACCAAGGAAGACTGACTCTGTCCTTGGTAAATCCAAACAAGTGAGCCCACTGGGACTGGGACTGGGACTGCCTCTGGGTGCCTGGCTTCCTGGATCCCAAGTTCAGAGAGTTCCATCACCAAGGAAGTGAGGTGAGGTCACTTCCTTCAGGAACTGAATGAGGTCACTGCCTGGCAACCACTGTGTCCTAACAGTTGCTTGCAAGGGTCCCAGGAGATGGAGGCTGCCCCTGCTTCCTGTGACACTTTCACAAGTTAGAATGGAATATCACCCATAGGCACCAAGGAACAGCTCTCCACACAGGCCTGGTTTGGTCCATCTTGTCTACATTAAGAAGAGAGAGGCTCATTCAGACACATCCCTTCATCCTGACCAGGTTGCTGGCCATGGAAGATGACTTTTGCTCTCTCAGGTCCTTCATAGCTGCCTACATCTTCTCCAGGGTTCATTTCTGCATGGACCTTTGAGGTTCTCAGCAGGTGGAAGATCCCCTCCATTCCTGTATTGTAAGACCAACTCTGTCCCTGCTCTTCCTTAAAGTTAGATTGGGGGAACAGTGTCTGGTTAGGGTTAAGAACATGTTTGATTTGGGTTAGGAATCATTCTGCTAGTTGTAGAATGGTATTGGGAACCTGCGATATTTATAATCATATATAGGTGAAATATATGTATGAAAACAGAAATCTAAGTAAGATTTGAAGGCCAGAAGGGCATTGGGCCCTTGATTGGGATACTTAGCTTTGAATGACATTCTGCACAGATGTCTCAGATAAATTGATATACAATGGCATAGGACCATGTACCTTGGATGATTGAATGTAGAAGAGAACATCCAGTCAAAAAGGGATAGTAGGTAAGATTAGGAAGCTAGTCGGTAGGTTTAGGAAGAAGAGTGAGTGTAAAATTTGGACCCAAAGTTCTTTAGCAATTGGGTGTCGGTTAGAGAGTGAATGTAAATGTCAGCACATGTGAAGAGTCAGTCACAATGATGAACTGGGGAAAAATATGTAGGAAAGCAGATATCAATAGAGACATTAGGAAATCAGGCAAAGTATAAGGTGCGTGATAGGATTAGACATTTTCAACAGGGTTGAGGTTGAATATGTAATCTTAGGAAGAAACAAGTGTGTAGTCACCAATAGGATTGACATTGGAGAGCATTAGGCAACCTGGAGAAGGAAGTTCTTAGTAATCCATGCTCACTTTCCAATTAGGCTTTGCTACAATCATAAGTGTGACCTTTGCATTTTGTGTCCAGAATATGACAGTGATAAAATGTATATGTAGATCAGGTGACATGAGTATTTCTTCCACCATTGCTGGGAGCAATATGTTGAAGACGTATTAATTAGTATTTGGGGGTACAAATAGGTGTACCCTGGGTCTATGAATATAGAGATAATGCATGAATAGACCATACTGTGAATAAATAATATAACTGCTTCCAATTTCAATAATGGATTGAGTTGATATCTGAAAGTATATAGGAAATCTTATATTGATACACAATCATTCATTCCTACCAGTTATACATCTAATGGCAATATTAGGGTTATGGTTTACCCTGAAGGGTGTGTGAGTTTTGCTTCAAAAGTGATTATGGAAATGGAAAATCATGTGTTTGGAAAGAAGTCTCATGAACAAACCAGTCAAGAAACATGGAGGAATACATGTGTTCTGAAGCAGGAAGGGATTGAAAGTGAACCAAATGCCTAGAAATTTTTAAACTTGAGGATGAAATATACATCCTATGATGTGCATCAGCCGAAGAAATAGTAAGGTAGCAGTGTTGAATAAAAATGAACATCAAAATACACATCATGTCCCATAGGAATCTACTTGCATTGATGTTAAACTGGGTCAGTTACTGTAGAAAGATTAGGATTTCTATGCACCATCCACTGAAGTTAGTTTTCAGTACTAGGAAAAAAATATGTATTTCAGGTGGATAAATATTTCTGAGACTAATCTTTTGAAAAGTTGATTATAAATCCACATATATGAACATGAATGAATTTAGGGAATGCATCAGAAGACACATATATTTCATATTTTGAAAAATCTGGAGAGAGTTTGTGTGTGTGTGTATATATATATCTATATATACACACACACACAAAACACACACACAGACATTAAAAATTCGAAATATATATGCCATTCGAAATTCATGATGAAATATATATCATCCACAGATCCAAAAATATTTATTTTACTGAACATGGATTTTGTGTCCTGTTGTTCAAGTAGGAAGCTCACCCATAGGTTGAATTTTCAGTTCCAACAGCGTTTGGGAGGAGTGATCTCTTCTCACAATTTGTATCTGCCAAGTCAGCCACCTCACAAGAATATACGTGGGATACCAGGTAGGATTCTATACGTGCATGTAAAAATACATGTGCTGAATAGGCTACAGAGAAAGGGAGACAGGAATTCACATATTTGTTAACTTTAAAAACACATGGAGAACTATTTCTATTCAATTGGACTAGATTTATAACACCTACCCTTTATAATGCAAAAGGCAAGTGCAACTATACACCATGCCTCCTCTGAACTGCTTGTATTTCTATTCTGTTTGGGTTATTTTTCTCCATCATATTAGGATTCATAGTCAGAGTCTAGTAGGGTATGGGTTAGTGTCAGGGAATCAGTATTTCAAATGGAAAATAGGAAATGAATCCAATGTGTATGCAAATACGTGCTACACAAAAATCTTCCCACTCTCATCCAGAACAATGCCTTGACATGACCTTCGCCCCAAGGAAGAAGCAACGCCAGGGGAAGAGTTAGAAAATCTGTGGATACATATGTGGAATGGAAAATGCTCAGGAGTTCACAACCTTGGAGGTGGTAGAGGAGTTTCCATAAGTAAGGCACAGGGTACACACTCCACAAACATGGAGCTCTGCTGGCCTAAAGACTTCGTGAGAAACTGCCTCTGAGGTTGGGCACTTGAAATCTATGTTGTTGTCAGGAGCTTTAGCTTCCTTTGTAGTGAGACCATCAAAGCTGGGTCTGCATCTATGTGACCTGGAGGACATGGTTTCTGATTTTCCAATGAACATGAGGCAGAAGTGCTGAATTCTCTCTTTGTAGGTCCACAGTGGCCACTGGAGGCTAAGTGTCTCCCCGTGTGGACTGTGAAGCCATTTGGTCCTCCTCTACTTTTCGTGGTGTTTCTTGCTGCTGCACTGGGAGTTTGGTATTTGCTTCATGAAACACAAGGACTTCAACTGGGACAGAGTCCTGGAGGGAGTTCTGTCACGTGTGGTGGGTCAGGGTCCTAGGAGAATGCACCAACCAGTCTTCTATCCCACAGAGCTTGCCCCCTTGACCCTAGCAACCTGATTCTGAACATTGCCCTGAAACCTCTCCATATAACAAGATGCCTTTACATATAAGTGTCTGCCGGCTGCACCATGTCAGTCACAAGCCATTTGGAAGCCAATGTCAGATCCACATGGCCCTACCACAGATGTTTTATCACACTCCTGCACACCACTTCTCTAGGCCCACTACTCAGCAGGCCCCAACTTACTGGCATCTCTGTTCTACACCATTTTCATGAAACCCAGTCAATCAAGGCACTGTCTGGTACACTCCTGATCAGCAACAGGACATCCAAAGGTTCTCCAGTGCCACCTGGTCATGGGAACTTAAAAATTTCATGGTATTTATCTAGCCATTTTTCAAGGATGAAGTTGGAGGCACTGTGGGTTTCCATTCATTCAGGAACCACTAAATGGTGAGGAAGCTCATTTCAATGAAAGCTCTGGAGAACTCTCAGAAACAAGGCTTCCCAAAGAGTGGCCCAAAGGTCGCATGAAGCCAGGCCCATTGAGGTCTACCATGTGAGATCCATGTGTGTTTTGACTCTCAACGATGGCTGCCAGGTCTGTAAGAATAAAATCATGTGATATCCTGGCTGAGATTCCCAGTGCTCTGTGGAAAGCCAACCTGGGCCTAGATCTCAGTTTCCAAGGGCGAAACTCTTGCGTGGCCTACTAAAATCTCAACAGAGTTCATGGCAATACTTCTCTGAGGTCAGTTCCAGAACTCAGTCTCCAAGGGGAATCACACCAGAGTTCACGCCAAGGTGGACCCAGTCATCTCTTCCAACCGCCACACAAATGACCACAATTCCAACCAAAACACTGCCACATGGCCCTCATCTTCTTCCATATACACACTCATCATAACCTCTAGCTGGAGGTTTCCATCAGGGGCGCAGCCCAAGACAGTGTCCACAATAAGCTCCCTTGCCCCTCATTTGCCTAATATCAGGGTGGCCTGGACAGCCTTCCTGTGCACCAGGAGTGATCAAATAGGCCTGCCTTTAATACTGCTCTGCTTCTGCAATTTGAGGCCTACTGACTGCGGGGGTATAGATTCTTTGTGTGAATTGGAGTCAGGAGAAAACCCAAGCACCTATGGGCTAGCCTCTGCAGGGCTTTGAAGAACTCATTTGACCCAAAGGATCCCTATGCTCTCTTGATGGAGGTCAGGAACCTTACAGAGGAAGGCGAGAGACTTCATCCAAAATGACTGCTTTTTTTGCCATTTTGGCTTTGGATGCACACATGGGATCTTTCTTCAATCCATCAGGTGCTGACAATCTAAGCCACAGCCTCACACAGGGCCAAGAGGCTGATTCAGACACATCCCTTTGCAAAGCAATGAAGCAAAGAGCCACAGGTGATGCCCATTCATTTCCATTTGAAAACTGTTTTCTTCAGGCTTCACAAAGGGGTGCCCTGAGGCAAAGGCCTTCCTGACATTCAGGGCAACAGAACAATAGGTAAGCAAAAGGCCCAAAGCAGCCTTTCTCCACTGAGACTTTACTGGTCCCACTGATATCTGAGTTTTCTGAGATGCTCACCATTCCTTTCAGCTCTCCAGTACATGGCCATGTCACAGAGCTTGGAGGTGGTACATATCTTGGACACAAAACCATGAGCCTATTCTGGAGAGTGGCCAGAATGCAGGAAGAAAACAGGAACTTAGGAAGATAGTAGGTGTTGCCCATCCATAAGGCAAGCCGCAGTCCATTCATAAACTGGGCAGGATGAAGACTGGGAAGCTTTCTACTAGACAGGACACATCCATTGATGCATTCTCTTTTCTCATGTCTACAACCAGGGACACAGTGAGATACACAAACTTAGAAACACTCGCCTTGTCAAAAGACTTACTGGAAACAGTCCACTCCAAACAAACAAACCGCCTTTCCTACCTATTCTCAGGACATGAGACAAATCCACAAACTCACCCCCACACCCACAAAGGCACCTCCTTCCCCCAAGTAGGTCTGTGACTACCCGGAGTGTCGTCTGACTGCTGGGCCATACTATGTTGCCCCGAAATGGCCTGTCCTGTCTCAGATCTGGCCTCCTTGGCCAACTCTGTGAAGTTGTCAGGAGCCAGCGGTGAGCCACGACCTGCTTTCTCAGGCAAGGCCCTCTTCAGTGCTTTCCTGGCATTTGGCCATCCTCACATCAGTAGGGACCAAGGAAGACTGACTCTGTCCTTGGTAAATCCAAACAAGTGAGCCCACTGGGACTGGGACTGGGACTGCCTCTGGGTGCCTGGCTTCCTGGATCCCAAGTTCAGAGAGTTCCATCACCAAGGAAGTGAGGTGAGGTCACTTCCTTCAGGAACTGAATGAGGTCACTGCCTGGCAACCACTGTGTCCTAACAGTTGCTTGCAAGGGTCCCAGGAGATGGAGGCTGCCCCTGCTTCCTGTGACACTTTCACAAGTTAGAATGGAATATCACCCATAGGCACCAAGGAACAGCTCTCCACACAGGCCTGGTTTGGTCCATCTTGTCTACATTAAGAAGAGAGAGGCTCATTCAGACACATCCCTTCATCCTGACCATGTTGCTGGCCATGGAAGATGACTTTTGCTCTCTCAGGTCCTTCATAGCTGCCTACATCTTCTCCAGGGTTCATTTCTGCATGGACCTTTGAGGTTCTCAGCAGGTGGAAGATCCCCTCCATTCCTGTATTGTAAGACCAACTCTGTCCCTGCTCTTCCTTAAAGTTAGATTGGGGGAACAGTGTCTGGTTAGGGTTAAGAACATGTTTGATTTGGGTTAGGAATCATTCTGCTAGTTGTAGAATGGTATTGGGAACCTGCGATATTTATAATCATGTATAGGTGAAATATATGTATGAAAACAGAAATCTAAGTAAGATTTGAAGGCCAGAAGGGCATTGGGCCCTTGATTGGGATACTTAGCTTTGAATGACATTCTGCACAGATGTCTCAGATAAATTGATATACAATGGCATAGGACCATGTACCTTGGATGATTGAATGTAGAAGAGAACATCCAGTCAAAAAGGGATAGTAGGTAAGATTAGGAAGCTAGTCGGTAGGTTTAGGAAGAAGAGTGAGTGTAAAATTTGGACCCAAAGTTCTTTAGCAATTGGGTGTCGGTTAGAGAGTGAATGTAAATGTCAGCACATGTGAAGAGTCAGTCACAATGATGAACTGGGGAAAAATATGTAGGAAAGCAGATATCAATAGAGACATTAGGAAATCAGGCAAAGTATAAGGTGCGTGATAGGATTAGACATTTTCAACAGGGTTGAGGTTGAATATGTAATCTTAGGAAGAAACAAGTGTGTAGTCACCAATAGGATTGACATTGGAGAGCATTAGGCAACCTGGAGAAGGAAGTTCTTAGTAATCCATGCTCACTTTCCAATTAGGCTTTGCTACAATCATAAGTGTGACCTTTGCATTTTGTGTCCAGAATATGACAGTGATAAAATGTATATGTAGATCAGGTGACATGAGTATTTCTTCCACCATTGCTGGGAGCAATATGTTGAAGACGTATTAATTAGTATTTGGGGGTACAAATAGGTGTACCCTGGGTCTATGAATATAGAGATAATGCATGAATAGACCATACTGTGAATAAATAATATAACTGCTTCCCATTTCAATAATGGATTGAGTTGATATCTGAAAGTATATAGGAAATCTTATATTGATACACAATCATTCATTCCTACCAGTTATACATCTAATGGCAATATTAGGGTTATGGTTTACCCTGAAGGGTGTGTGAGTTTTGCTTCAAAAGTGATTATGGAAATGGAAAATCATGTGTTTGGAAAGAAGTCTCATGAACAAACCAGTCAAGAAACATGGAGGAATACATGTGTTCTGAAGCAGGAAGGGATTGAAAGTGAACCAAATGCCTAGAAATTTTTAAACTTGAGGATGAAATATACATCCTATGATGTGCATCAGCCGAAGAAATAGTAAGGTAGCAGTGTTGAATAAAAATGAACATCAAAATACACATCATGTCCCATAGGAATCTACTTGCATTGATGTTAAACTGGGTCAGTTACTGTAGAAAGATTAGGATTTCTATGCACCATCCACTGAAGTTAGTTTTCAGTACTAGGAAAAAAATATGTATTTCAGGTGGATAAATATTTCTGAGACTAATCTTTTGAAAAGTTGATTATAAATCCACATATATGAACATGAATGAATTTAGGGAATGCATCAGAAGACACATATATTTCATATTTTGAAAAATCTGGAGAGAGTTTGTGTGTGTGTATATATATCTATATATACACACACACACAAAACACACACACAGACATTAAAAATTCAAAATATATATGCCATTCGAAATTCATGATGAAATATATATCATCCACAGATCCAAAAATATTTATTTTACTGAACATGGATTTTTGTGTCCTGTAGTTCAAGTAGGAAGCTCACCCATAGGTTGAATTTTCCGTTCCAACAGCGTTTGGGAGGAGTGATCTCTTCTCACAATTTGTATCTGCCAAGTCAGCCACCTCACAAGAATATACGTGGGATACCAGGTAGGATTCTATACGTGCATGTAAAAATACATGTGCTGAATAGGCTACAGAGAAAGGGAGACAGGAATTCACATATTTGTTAACTTTAAAAACACATGGAGAACTATTTCTATTCAATTGGACTAGATTTATAACACCTACCCTTTATAATGCAAAAGGCAAGTGCAACTATACACCATGCCTCCTCTGAACTGCTTGTATTTCTATTCTGTTTGGGTTATTTTTCTCCATCATATTAGGATTCATAGTCAGAGTCTAGTAGGGTATGGGTTAGTGTCAGGGAATCAGTATTTCAAATGGAAAATAGGAAATGAATCCAATGTGTATGCAAATACGTGCTACACAAAAATCTTCCCACTCTCATCCAGAACAATGCCTTGACATGACCTTCGCCCCAAGGAAGAAGCAACTCCAGGGGAAGAGTTAGAAAATCTGTGGATACATATGTGGAATGGAAAATGCTCAGGAGTTCACAACCTTGGAGGTGGTAGAGGAGTTTCCATAAGTAAGGCACAGGGTACACACTCCACAAACATGGAGCTCTGCTGGCCTAAAGACTTCGTGAGAAACTGCCTCTGAGGTTGGGCACTTGAAATCTATGTTGTTGTCAGGAGCTTTAGCTTCCTTTGTAGTGAGACCATCAAAGCTGGGTCTGCATCTATGTGACCTGGAGGACATGGTTTCTGATTTTCCAATGAACATGAGGCAGAAGTGCTGAATTCTCTCTTTGTAGGTCCACAGTGGCCACTGGAGGCTAAGTGTCTCCCCGTGTGGACTGTGAAGCCATTTGGTCCTCCTCTACTTTTCGTGGTGTTTCTTGCTGCTGCACTGGGAGTTTGGTATTTGCTTCATGAAACAAAAGGACTTCAACTGGGACACAGTGCTGGAGGGAGTTCTGTCACGTGTGGTGGGTCAGGGTCCTAGGAGAATGCACCAACCAGTCTTCTATCCCACAGTGCTTGCCCCCTTGACCCTAGCAACCTGATTCTGAACATTGCCCTGAAACCTCTCCATATAACAAGATGCCTTTACATATAAGTGTCTGCCGGCTGCACCATGTCAGTCACAAGCCATTTGGAAGCCAATGTCAGATCCACATGGCCCTACCACAGATGTTTTATCACACTCCTGCACACCACTTCTCTAGGCCCACTACTCAGCAGGCCCCAACTCACTGGCATCTCTGTTCTACACCATTTTCATGAAACCCAGTCAATCAAGGCACTGTCTGGTACACTCCTGATCAGCAACAGGACATCCAAAGGTTCTCCAGTGCCACCTGGTCATGGGAACTTAAAAATTTCATGGTATTTATCTAGCCATTTTTCAAGGATGAAGTTGGAGGCACTCTGGGTTTCCATTCATTCAGGAACCATTAAATGGTGAGGAAGCTCATTTCAATGAAAGCTCTGGAGAACTCTCAGAAACAAGGCTTCCCAAAGAGTGGCCCAAAGGTCGCATGAAGCCAGGCCCATTGAGGTCTAGCATGTGAGGTCCATGTGTGTTTTGACTCTCAACGATGGCTGCCAGGTCTGTAAGAATAAAATCATGTGATATCCTGGCTGAGATTCCCAGTGCTCTGTGGAAAGCCAACCTGGGCCTAGATCTCAGTTTCCAAGGGCGACTCTCATGCGTGGCCTACTAAAATCTCAACAGAGTTCATGGCAATACTTCTCTGAGTTCAGTTCCAGAACTCAGTCTCCAAGGGGAATCACACCAGAGTTCACGCCAAGGTGGACCCAGTCATCTCTTCCAACCGCCACACAAATGGCCACAATTCCAACCAAAACACTGCCACATGGCCCTCATCTTCTTCCATATACACACTCATCATAACCTCTGGCTGGAGGTTTCCATCAGGGGCGCAGCCCAAGACAGTGTCCACAATAAGCTCCCTTGCCCCTCATTTGCCTAATATCAGGGTGGCCTGGACAGCCTTCCTGTGCACCAGGAGTGATCAAATAGGCCTGCCTTTAATACTGCTCTGCTTCTGCAATTTGAGGCCTACTGACTGCGGGGGTATAGATTCTTTGTGTGAATTGGAGTCAGGAGAAAACCCAAGCACCTATGGGCTAGCCTCTGCAGGGCTTTGAAGAACTCATTTGACCCAAAGGATCCCTATGCTCTCTTGATGGAGGTCAGGAACCTTACAGAGGAAGGCGAGAGACTTCATCCAAAATGACTGCTTTTTTTGCCATTTTGGCTTTGGATGCACACATGGGATCTTTCTTCAATCCATCAGGTGCTGACAATCTAAGCCACAGCCTCACACAGGGCCAAGAGGCTGATTCAGACACATCCCTTTGCAAAGCAATGAAGCAAAGAGCCACAGGTGATGCCCATTCATTTCCATTTGAAAACTGTTTTCTTCAGGCTTCACAAAGGGGTGCCCTGAGGCAAAGGCCTTCCTGACATTCAGGGCAACAGAACAATAGGTAAGCAAAAGGCCCAAAGCAGCCTTTCTCCACTGAGACTTTACTGGTCCCACTGATATCTGAGTTTTCTGAGATGCTCACCATTCCTTTCAGCTCTCCAGTACATGGCCATGTCACAGAGCTTGGAGGTGGTACATATCTTGGACACAAAACCATGAGCCTATTCTGGAGAGTGGCCAGAATGCAGGAAGAAAACAGGAACTTACGAAGATAGTAGGTGTTGCCCATCCATAAGGCAAGCCGCAGTCCATTCATAAACTGGGCAGGATGAAGACTGGGAAGCTTTCTACTAGACAGGACACATCCATTGATGCATTCTCTTTTCTCATGTCTACAACCAGGGATACAGTGAGATACACAAACTTAGAAACACTCGCTTGTCAAAAGACTTACTGGAAACAGTCCACTCCAAACAAACAAACCGCCTTTCCTACCTATTCTCAGGACATGAGACAAATCCACAAACTCACCCCCACACCCACAAAGGCACCTCCTTCCCCCAAGTAGGTCTGTGACTACCCGGAGTGTCGTTTGACTGCTGGGCCATACTATGTTGCCCCGAAATGGCCTGTCCTGTCTCAGATCTGGCCTCCTTGGCCAACTCTGTGAAGTTGTCAGGAGCCAGTGGTGAGCCACGACCTGCTTTCTCAGGCAAGGCCCTCTTCAGTGCTTTCCTGGCATTTGGCCATCCTCACATCAGTAGGGACCAAGGAAGACTGACTCTGTCCTTGGTAAATCCAAACAAGTGAGCCCACTGGGACTGGGACTGGGACTGCCTCTGGGTGCCTGGCTTCCTGGATCCCAAGTTCAGAGAGTTCCATCACCAAGGAAGTGAGGTGAGGTCACTTCCTTCAGGAACTGAATGAGGTCACTGCCTGGCAACCACTGTGTCCTAACAGTTGCTGGCAAGGGTCCCAGGAGATGGAGGCTGCCCCTGCTTCCTGTGACACTTTCACAAGTTAGAATGGAATATCACCCATAGGCACCAAGGAACAGCTCTCCACACAGGCCTGGTTTGGTCCATCTTGTCTACATTAAGAAGAGAGAGGCTCATTCAGACACATCCCTTCATCCTGACCAGGTTGTTGGCCATGGAAGATGACTTTTGCTCTCTCAGGTCCTTCATAGCTGCCTACATCTTCTCCAGGGTTCATTTCTGCATGGACCTTTGAGGTTCTCAGCAGGTGGAAGATCCCTTCCATTCCTGTATTGTAAGACCAACTCTGTCCCTGCTCTTCCTTAAAGTTAGATTGGGGGAACAGTGTCTGGTTAGGGTTAAGAACATGTTTGATTTGGGTTAGGAATTATTCTGCTAGTTGTAGAATGGTATTGGGAACCTGCGATATTTATAATCATATATAGGTGAAATATATGTATGAAAACAGAAATCTAAGTAAGATTTGAAGGCCAGAAGGGCATTGGGCCCTTGATTGGGATACTTAGCTTTGAATGACATTCTGCACAGATGTCTCAGATAAATTGATATACAATGGCATAGGACCATGTACCTTGGATGATTGAATGTAGAAGAGAACATCCAGTCAAAAAGGGATAGTAGGTAAGATTAGGAAGCTAGTCGGTAGGTTTAGGAAGAAGAGTGAGTGTAAAATTTGGACCCAAAGTTCTTTAGCAATTGGGTGTCGGTTAGAGAGTGAATGTAAATGTCAGCACATGTGAAGAGTCAGTCACAATGATGAACTGGGGAAAAATATGTAGGAAAGCAGATATCAATGGAGACATTAGGAAATCAGGCAAAGTATAAGGTGGGTGATAGGATTAGACATTTTCAACAGGGTTGAGGTTGAATATGTAATCTTAGGAAGAAACAAGTGTGTAGTCACCAATAGGATTGACATTGGAGAGCATTAGCAACCTGGAGAAGGAAGTTCTTAGTAATCCATGCTGACTTTCCAATTAGGCTTTGCTACAATCATAAGTGTGACCTTTGCATTTTGTGCCCAGAATATGACAGTGATAAAATGTATATGTAGATCAGGTGACATGAGTATTTCTTCCACCATTGCTGGGAGCAATATGTTGAAGACGTATTAATTAGTATTTGGGGGTACAAATAGGTGTCCCCTGGGTCTATGAATATAGAGATAATGCATGAATAGACCATACTGTGAATAAATAATATAACTGCTTCCCATTTCAATAATGGATTGAGTTGATATCTGAAAGTATATAGGAAATCTTATATTGATACACAATCATTCATTCCTACCAGTTATACATCTAATGGCAATATTAGGGTTATGGTTTACCCTGAAGGGTGTGTGAGTTTTGCTTCAAAAGTGATTATGGAAATGGAAAATCATGTGTTTGGAAAGAAGTCTCATGAACAAACCAGTCAAGAAACATGGAGGAATACATGTGTTCTGAAGCAGGAAGGGATTGAAAGTGAACCAAATGCCTAGAAATTTTTAAACTTGAGGATGAAATATACATCCTATGATGTGCATCAGCTGAAGAAATAGTAAGGTACCAGTGTTGAATAAAAATGAACATCAAAATACACATCATGTCCCATAGGAATCTACTTGCATTGATGTTAAACTGGGTCAGTTACTGTAGAAAGATTAGGATTTCTATGCACCATCCACTGAAGTTAGTTTTCAGTACTAGGAAAAAAAATATGTATTTCAGGTGGATAAATATTTCTGAGAATAATCTTGTGAAAAGTTGATTATAAATCCACATATATGAACATGAATGAATTCAGGGAATGTATCATAAGACACATATATTTCATATTTTGAAAAATCTGGAGAGAGTTTGTGTGTGTGTGTGTGTGTGTATATATATCTATATATACACACACACACAAAACACACACACAGACATTAAAAATTCGAAATATATATGCCATTCGAAATTCATGATGAAATATATAGCATCCACAGATCCAAAAATATTTATTTTACTGAACATGGATTTTTGTATCCTGTTGTTCAAGTAGGAAGCTCACCCATAGGTTGAATTTTCAGTTCCAACAGCGTTTGGGAGGAGTGATCTCTTCTCACAATTTGTATCTGCCAAGTCAGCCACCTCACAAGAATATACGTGGGATACCAGGTAGTATTCTATACGTGCATGTAAAAATACATGTGCTGAATAGGCTACAGAGAAAGAGAGACAGGAATTCACATATTTGTTAACTTTAAAAACACATGGAGAACTATTTCTATTCAATTGGATTAGATTTATAACACCTACCCTTTATAATGCAAAAGGCAAGTGCAACTATACACCATGCCTCCTCTGAACTGCTTGTATTTCTATTCTGTTTGGGTTATTTTTCTCCATCATATTAGGATTCATAGTCAGAGTCTAGTAGGGTATGGGTTAGTGTCAGGGAATCAGTATTTCAAATGGAAAATAGGAAATGAATCCAATGTGTATGCAAATACGTGCTACACAAAAATCTTCCCACTCTCATCCAGAACAATGCCTTGACATGACCTTCGCCCCAAGGAAGAAGCAACTCGAGGGGAAGAGTTAGAAAATCTGTGGATACATATGTGGAATGGAAAATGCTCAGGAGTTCACAACCTTGGAGGTGGTAGAGGAGTTTCCATAAGTAAGGCACAGGGTACACACTCCACAAACATGGAGCTCTGCTGGCCTAAAGACTTCGTGAGAAACTGCCTCTGAGGTTGGGCACTTGAAATCTATGTTGTTGTCAGGAGCTTTAGCTTCCTTTGTAGTGAGACCATCAAAGCTGGGTCTGCATCTATGTGACCTGGAGGACATGGTTTCTGATTTTCCAATGAACATGAGGCAGAAGTGCTGAATTCTCTCTTTGTAGGTCCACAGTGGCCACTGGAGGCTAAGTGTCTCCCCGTGTGGACTGTGAAGCCATTTGGTCCTCCTCTACTTTTCGTGGTGTTTCTTGCTGCTGCACTGGGAGTTTGGTATTTGCTTCATGAAACACAAGGACTTCAACTGGGACACAGTGCTGGAGGGAGTTCTGTCACGTGTGGTGGGTCAGGGTCCTAGGAGAATGCACCAACCAGTCTTCTATCCCACAGAGCTTGCCCCCTTGACCCTAGCAACCTGATTCTGAACATTGCCCTGAAACCTCTCCATATAACAAGATGCCTTTACATATAAGTGTCTGCCAGCTGCACCATGTCAGTCACAAGCCATTTGGAAGCCAATGTCAGATCCACATGGCCCTACCACAGATGTTTTATCACACTCCTGCACACCACTTCTCTAGGCCCACTACTCAGCAGGCCCCAACTCACTGGCATCTCTGTTCTACACCATTTTCATGAAACCCAGTCAATCAAGGCACTGTCTGGTACACTCCTGATCAGCAACAGGACATCCAAAGGTTCTCCAGTGCCACCTGGTCATGGGAACTTAAAAATTTCATGGTATTTATCTAGCCATTTTTCAAGGATGAAGTTGGAGGCACTGTGGGTTTCCATTCATTCAGGAACCATGAAATGGTGAGGAAGCTCATTTCAATGAAAGCTCTGGAGAACTCTCACAAACAAGGCTTCCCAAAGAGTGGCCCAAAGGTCGCATGAAGCCAGGCCCATTGAGGTCTACCATGTGAGATCCATGTGTGTTTTGACTCTCAACGATGGCTGCCAGGTGTGTAAGAATAAAATCATGTGATATCCTGGCTGAGATTCCCAGTGCTCTGTGGAAAGCCAACCTGGGCCTAGATCTCAGTTTCCAAGGGCGACTCTCATGCGTGGCCTACTAAAATCTCAACAGAGTTCATGGCAATACTTCTCTGAGGTCAGTTCCAGAACTCAGTCTCCAAGGGGAATCACACCAGAGTTCACGCCAAGGTGGACCCAGTCATCTCTTCCAACCGCCACACAAATGGCCACAATTCCAACCAAAACACTGCCACATGGCCCTCATCTTCTTCCATATACACACTCATCATAACCTCTGGCTGGAGGTTTCCATCAGGGGCGCAGCCCAAGACAGTGTCCACAATAAGCTCCCTTGCCCCTCATTTGCCTAATATCAGGGTGGCCTGGACAGCCTTCCTGTGCACCAGGAGTGATCAAATAGGCCTGCCTTTAATACTGCTCTGCTTCTGCAATTTGAGGCCTACTGACTGCGGGGGTATAGATTCTTTGTGTGAATTGGAGTCAGGAGAAAACCCAAGCACCTATGGGCTAGCCTCTGCAGGGCTTTGAAGAACTCATTTGACCCAAAGGATCCCTATGCTCTCTTGATGGAGGTCAGGAACCTTACAGAGGAAGGCGAGAGACTTCATCCAAAATGACTGCTTTTTTTGCCATTTTGGCTTTGGATGCACACATGGGATCTTTCTTCAATCCATCAGGTGCTGACAATCTAAGCCACAGCCTCACACAGGGCCAAGAGGCTGATTCAGACACATCCCTTTGCAAAGCAATGAAGCAAAGAGCCACAGGTGATGCCCATTCATTTCCATTTGAAAACTGTTTTCTTCAGGCTTCACAAAGGGGTGCCCTGAGGCAAAGGCCTTCCTGACATTCAGGGCAACAGAACAATAGGTAAGCAAAAGGCCCAAAGCAGCCTTTCTCCACTGAGACTTTACTGGTCCCACTGATATCTGAGTTTTCTGAGATGCTCACCATTCCTTTCAGCTCTCCAGTACATGGCCATGTCACAGAGCTTGGAGGTGGTACATATCTTGGACACAAAGCCATGAGCCTATTCTGGAGAGTGGCCAGAATGCAGGAAGAAAACAGGAACTTAGGAAGATAGTAGGTGTTGCCCATCCATAAGGCAAGCCGCAGTCCATTCATAAACTGGGCAGGATGAAGACTGGGAAGCTTTCAACTAGACAGGACACATCCATTGATGCATTCTCTTTTCTCATGTCTACAACCAGGGACACAGTGAGATACACAAACTTAGAAACACTCGCCTTGTCAAAAGACTTACTGGAAACAGTCCACTCCAAACAAACAAACCGCCTTTCCTACCTATTCTCAGAACATGAGACAAATCCACAAACTCACCCCCACACCCACAAAGGCACCTCCTTCCCCCAAGTAGGTCTGTGACTACCCGGAGTGTCGTCTGACTGCTGGGCCATACTATGTTGCCCCGAAATGGCCTGTCCTGTCTCAGATCTGTCCTCCTTGGCCAACTCTGTGAAGTTGTCAGGAGCCAGCGGTGAGCCAAGACCTGCTTTCTCAGGCAAGGCCCTCTTCAGTGCTTTCCTGGCATTTGGCCATCCTCACATCAGTAGGGACCAAGGAAGACTGACTCTGTCCTTGGTAAATCCAAACAAGTGAGCCCACTGGGACTGGGACTGGGACTGCCTCTGGGTGCCTGGCTTCCTGGATCCCAAGTTCAGAGAGTTCCATCACCAAGGAAGTGAGGTGAGGTCACTTCCTTCAGGAACTGAATGAGGTCACTGCCTGGCAACCACTGTGTCCTAACAGTTGCTGGCAAGGGTCCCAGGAGATGGAGGCTGCCCCTGCTTCCTGTGACACTTTCACAAGTTAGAATGGAATATCAACCATAGGCACCAAGGAACAGCTCTCCACACAGGCCTGGTTTGGTCCATCTTGTCTACATTAAGAAGAGAGAGGCTCATTCAGACACATCCCTTCATCCTGACCAGGTTGTTGGCCATGGAAGATGACTTTTGCTCTCTCAGGTCCTTCATAGCTGCCTACATCTTCTCCAGGGTTCATTTCTGCATGGACCTTTGAGGTTCTCAGCAGGTGGAAGATCCCCTCCATTCCTGTATTGTAAGACCAACTCTGTCCCTGCTCTTCCTTAAAGTTAGATTGGGGGAACAGTGTCTGGTTAGGGTTAAGAACATGTTTGATTTGGGTTAGGAATCATTCTGCTAGTTGTAGAATGGTATTGGGAACCTGCGATATTTATAATCATATATAGGTGAAATATATGTATGAAAACAGAAATCTAAGTAAGATTTGAAGGCCAGAAGGGCATTGGGCCCTTGATTGGGATACTTAGCTTTGAATGACATTCTGCACAGATGTCTCAGATAAATTGATATACAATGGCATAGGACCATGTACCTTGGATGATTGAATGTAGAAGAGAACATCCAGTCAAAAAGGGATAGTAGGTAAGATTAGGAAGCTAGTCGGTAGGTTTAGGAAGAAGAGTGAGTGTAAAATTTGGACCCAAAGTTCTTTAGCAATTGGGTGTCGGTTAGAGAGTGAATGTAAATGTCAGCACATGTGAAGAGTCAGTCACAATGATGAACTGGGGAAAAATATGTAGGAAAGCAGATATCAATAGAGACATTAGGAAATCAGGCAAAGTATAAGGTGGGTGATAGGATTAGACATTTTCAACAGGGTTGAGGTTGAATATGTAATCTTAGGAAGAAACAAGTGTGTAGTCACCAATAGGATTGACATTGGAGAGCATTAGGCAACCTGGAGAAGGAAGTTCTTAGTAATCCATGCTCACTTTCCAATTAGGCTTTGCTACAATCATAAGTGTGACCTTTGCATTTTGTGTCCAGAATATGACAGTGATAAAATGTATATGTAGATCAGGTGACATGTGTATTTCTTCCACCATTGCTGGGAGCAATATGTTGAAGACGTATTAATTAGTATTTGTGGGTACAAATAGGTGTACCCTGGGTCTATGAATATAGAGATAATGCATGAATAGACCATACTGTGAATAAATAATATAACTGCTTCCCATTTCAATAATGGATTGAGTTGATATCTGAAAGTATATAGGAAATCTTATATTGATACACAATCATTCATTCCTACCAGTTATACATCTAATGGCAATATTAGGGTTATGGTTTACCCTGAAGGGTGTGTGAGTTTTGCTTCAAAAGTGATTATGGAAATGGAAAATCATGTGTTTGGAAAGAAGTCTCATGAACAAACCAGTCAAGAAACATGGAGGAATACATGTGTTCTGAAGCAGGAAGGGATTGAAAGTGAACCAAATGCCTAGAAATTTTTAAACTTGAGGATGAAATATACATCCTATGATGTGCATCAGCTGAAGAAATAGTAAGGTACCAGTGTTGAATAAAAATGAACGTCAAAATACACATCATGTCCCATAGGAATCTACTTGCATTGATGTTAAACTGGGTCAGTTACTGTAGAAAGATTAGGATTTCTATGCACCATCCACTGAAGTTAGTTTTCAGTACTAGGAAAAAAATATGTATTTCAGGTGGATAAATATTTCTGAGAATAATCTTGTGAAAAGTTGATTATAAATCCACATATATGAACATGAATGAATTCAGGGAATGTATCACAAGACACATATATTTCATATTTTGAAAAATCTGGAGAGAGTTTGTGTGTGTGTGTATATATATATCTATATATACACACACACACAAAACACACACACAGACATTAAAAATTCGAAATATATATGCCATTCGAAATTCATGATGAAATATATATCATCCACAGATCCAAAAATATTTATTTTACTGAACATGGATTTTGTGTCCTGTTGTTCAAGTAGGAAGCTCACCCATAGGTTGAATTTTCAGTTCCAACAGCGTTTGGGAGGAGTGATCTCTTCTCACAATTTGTATCTGCCAAGTCAGCCACCTCACAAGAATATACGTGGGATACCAGGTAGGATTCTATACGTGCATGTAAAAATACATGTGCTGAATAGGCTACAGAGAAAGGGAGACAGGAATTCACATATTTGTTAACTTTAAAAACACATGGAGAACTATTTCTATTCAATTGGACTAGATTTATAACACCTACCCTTTATAATGCAAAAGGCAAGTGCAACTATACACCATGCCTCCTCTGAACTGCTTGTATTTCTATTCTGTTTGGGTTATTTTTCTCCATCATATTAGGATTCATAGTCAGAGTCTAGTAGGGTATGGGTTAGTGTCAGGGAATCAGTATTTCAAATGGAAAATAGGAAATGAATCCAATGTGTATGCAAATACGTGCTACACAAAAATCTTCCCACTCTCATCCAGAACAATGCCTTGACATGACCTTCGCCCCAAGGAAGAAGCAACTCCAGGGGAAGAGTTAGAAAATCTGTGGATACATATGTGGAATGGAAAATGCTCAGGAGTTCACAACCTTGGAGGTGGTAGAGGAGTTTCCATAAGTAAGGCACAGGGTACACACTCCACAAACATGGAGCTCTGCTGGCCTAAAGACTTCGTGAGAAACTGCCTCTGAGGTTGGGCACTTGAAATCTATGTTGTTGTCAGGAGCTTTAGCTTCCTTTGTAGTGAGACCATCAAAGCTGGGTCTGCATCTATGTGACCTGGAGGACATGGTTTCTGATTTTCCAATGAACATGAGGCAGAAGTGCTGAATTCTCTCTTTGTAGGTCCACAGTGGCCACTGGAGGCTAAGTGTCTCCCCGTGTGGACTGTGAAGCCATTTGGTCCTCCTCGACTTTTTGTGGTGTTTCTTGCTGCTGCACTGGGAGTTTGGTATTTGCTTCATGAAACACAAGGACTTCAACTGGGACACAGTGCTGGAGGGAGTTCTGTCACGTGTGGTGGGTCAGGGTCCTAGGAGAATGCACCAACCAGTCTTCTATCCCACAGAGCTTGCCCCCTTGACCCTAGCAACCTGATTCTGAACATTGCCCTGAAACCTCTCCATATAACAAGATGCCTTTACATATAAGTGTCTGCCGGCTGCACCATGTCAGTCACAAGCCATTTGGAAGCCAATGTCAGATCCACATGGCCCTACCACAGATGTTTTATCACATTCCTGCACACCACTTCTCTAGGCCCACTACTCAGCAGGCCCCAACTCACTGGCATCTCTGTTCTACACCATTTTCATGAAACCCAGTCAATCAAGGCACTGTCTGGTACACTCCTGATCAGCAACAGGACATCCAAAGGTTCTCCAGTGCCACCTGGTCATGGGAACTTAAAAATTTCATGGTATTTATCTAGCCATTTTTCAAGGATGAAGTTGGAGGCACTGTGGGTTTCCATTCATTCAGGAACCATTAAATGGTGAGGAAGGTCATTTCAATGAAAGCTCTGGAGAACTCTCACGAACAAGGCTTCCCAAAGAGTGGCCCAAAGGTCGCATGAAGCCAGGCCCATTGAGGTCTACCATGTGAGATCCATGTGTGTTTTGACTCTCAACGATGGCTGCCAGGTGTGTAAGAATAAAATCATGTGATATCCTGGCTGAGATTCCCAGTGCTCTGTGGAAAGCCAACCTGGGCCTAGATCTCAGTTTCCAAGGGCGACTCTCATGCGTGGCCTACTAAAATCTCAACAGAGTTCATGGCAATACTTCTCTGAGGTCAGTTCCAGAACTCAGTCTCCAAGGGGAATCACACCAGAGTTCACGCCAAGGTGGACCCAGTCATCTCTTCCAACCGCCACACAAATGGCCACAATTCCAACCAAAACACTGCCACATGGCCCTCATCTTCTTCCATATACACACTCATCATAACCTCTGGCTGGAGGTTTCCATCAGGGGCGCAGCCCAAGACAGTGTCCACAATAAGCTCCCTTGCCCCTCATTTGCCTAATATCAGGGTGGCCTGGACAGCCTTCCTGTGCACCAGGAGTGATCAAATAGGCCTGCCTTTAATACTGCTCTGCTTCTGCAATTTGAGGCCTACTGACTGCGGGGGTATAGATTCTTTGTGTGAATTGGAGTCAGGAGAAAACCCAAGCACCTATGGGCTAGCCTCTGCAGGGCTTTGAAGAACTCATTTGACCCAAAGGATCCCTATGCTCTCTTGATGGAGGTCAGGAACCTTACAGAGGAAGGCGAGAGACTTCATCCAAAATGACTGCTTTTTTTGCCATTTTGGCTTTGGATGCACACATGGGATCTTTCTTCAATCCATCAGGTGCTGACAATCTAAGCCACAGCCTCACACAGGGCCAAGAGGCTGATTCAGACACATCCCTTTGCAAAGCAATGAAGCAAAGAGCCACAGGTGATGCCCATTCATTTCCATTTGAAAACTGTTTTCTTCAGGCTTCACAAAGGGGTGCCCTGAGGCAAAGGCCTTCCTGACATTCAGGGCAACAGAACAATAGGTAAGCAAAAGGCCCAAAGCAGCCTTTCTCCACTGAGACTTTACTGGTCCCACTGATATCTGAGTTTTCTGAGATGCTCACCATTCCTTTCAGCTCTCCAGTACATGGCCATGTCACAGAGCTTGGAGGTGGTACATATCTTGGACACAAAACCATGAGCCTATTCTGGAGAGTGGCCAGAATGCAGGAAGAAAACAGGAACTTAGGAAGATAGTAGGTGTTGCCCATCCATAAGGCAAGCCGCAGTCCATTCATAAATTGGGCAGGATGAACACTGAGAAGCTTTCTACTAGACAGGACACATCCATTGATGCATTCTCTTTTCTCTTGTCTACAACCAGGGACACAGTGAGATACACAAACTTAGAAACACTCGCCTTGTCAAAAGACTTACTGGAAACAGTCCACTCCAAACAAACAAACCGCCTTTCCTACCTATTCTCAGGACATGAGAGAAATCCACAAACTCACCCCCACACCCACAAAGGCACCTCCTTCCCCCAAGTAGGTCTGTGACTACCCGGAGTGTCGTCTGACTGCTGGGCCATACTATGTTGCCCCGAAATGGCCTGTCCTGTCTCTGATCTGGCCTCCTTGGCCAACTCTGTGAAGTTGTCAGGAGCCAGCGGTGAGCCACGACCAGCTTTCTCAGGCAAGGCCCTCTTCAGTGCTTTCCTGGCATTTGGCCATCCTCACATCAGTAGGGACCAAGGAAGACTGACTCTGTCCTTGGTAAATCCAAACAAGTGAGCCCACTGGGACTGGGACTGGGACTGCCTCTGAGTGCCTGGCTTCCTGGATCCCAAGTTCAGAGAGTTCCATCACCAAGGAAGTGAGGTGAGGTCACTTCCTTCAGGAACTGAATGAGGTCACTGCCTGGCAACCACTGTGTCCTAACAGTTGCTGGCAAGGGTCCCAGGAGATGGAGGCTGCCCCTGCTTCCTGTGACACTTTCACAAGTTAGAATGGAATATCACCCATAGGCACCAAGGAACAGCTCTCCACACAGGCCTGTTTTGGTCCATCTTGTCTACATTAAGAAGAGAGAGGCTCATTCAGACACATCCCTTCATCCTCACCAGGTTGTTTGCCATGGAAGATGACTTTTGCTCTCTCAGGTCCTTCATAGCTGCCTACATCTTCTCCAGGGTTCATTTCTGCATGGACCTTTGAGGTTCTCAGCAGGTGGAAGATCCTCTCCATTCCTGTATTGTAAGACCAACTCTGTCCCTGCTCTAAACATGTTCGATTTGGGTTAGGAATCATTCTGCTAGTTGTAGAATGGTATTGGGAACCTGCGATATTTATAATCATATATAGGTGAAATATATGTATGAAAACAGAAATCTAAGTAAGATTTGAAGGCCAGAAGGGCATTGGGCCCTTGATTGGGATACTTAGCTTTGAATGACATTCTGCACAGATGTCTCAGATAAATTGATATACAATGGCATAGGACCATGTACCTTGGATGATTGAATGTAGAAGAGAACATCCAGTCAAAAAGGGATAGTAGGTAAGATTAGGAAGCTAGTCGGTAGGTTTAGGAAGAAGAGTGAGTGTAAAATTTGGACCCAAAGTTCTTTAGCAATTGGGTGTCGGTTAGAGAGTGAATGTAAATGTCAGCACATGTGAAGAGTCAGTCACAATGATGAACTGGGGAAAAATATGTAGGAAAGCAGATATCAATAGAGACATTAGGAAATCAGGCAAAGTATAAGGTGCGTGATAGGATTAGACATTTTCAACAGGGTTGAGGTTGAATATGTAATCTTAGGAAGAAACAAGTGTGTAGTCACCAATAGGATTGACATTGGAGAGCATTAGGCAACCTGGAGAAGGAAGTTCTTAGTAATCCATGCTCACTTTCCAATTAGGATTTGCTACCATCATAAGTGTGACCTTTGCATTTTGTGTCCAGAATATGACAGTGATAAAATGTATATGTAGATCAGGTGACATGTGTATTTCTTCCACCATTGCTGGGAGCAATATGTTGAAGACGTATTAATTAGTATTTGTGGGTACAAATAGGTGTACCCTGGGTCTATGAATATAGAGATAATGCATGAATAGACCATACTGTGAATAAATAATATAACTGCTTCCAATTTCAATAATGGATTGAGTTGATATCTGAAAGTATATAGGAAATCTTATATTGATACACAATCATTCATTCCTACCAGTTATACATCTAATGGCAATATTAGGGTTATGGTTTACCCTGAAGGGTGTGTGAGTTTTGCTTCAAAAGTGATTATGGAAATGGAAAATCATGTGTTTGGAAAGAAGTCTCATGAACAAACCAGTCAAGAAACATGGAGGAATACATGTGTTCTGAAGCAGGAAGGGATTGAAAGTGAACCAAATGCCTAGAAATTTTTAAACTTGAGGATGAAATATACATCCTATGATGTGCATCAGCTGAAGAAATAGTAAGGTACCAGTGTTGAATAAAAATGAACATCAAAATACACATCATGTCCCATAGGAATCTACTTGCATTGATGTTAAACTGGGTCAGTTACTGTAGAAAGATTAGGATTTCTATGCACCATCCACTGAAGTTAGTTTTCAGTACTAGGAAAAAAATATGTATTTCAGGTGGATAAATATTTCTGAGAATAATCTTGTGAAAAGTTGATTATAAATCCACATATATGAACATGAATGAATTCAGGGAATGTATCAGAAGACACATATATTTCATATTTTGAAAAATCTGGAGAGAGTTTGTGTGTGTGTGTGTATATATATATCTATATATACACACACACACAAAACACACACACAGACATTAAAAATTTGAAATATATATGCCATTCGAAATTCATGATGAAATATATATCATCCACAGATCCAAAAATATTTATTTTACTGAACATGGATTTTGTGTCCTGTTGTTCAAGTAGGAAGCTCACCCATAGGTTGAATTTTCAGTTCCAACAGCGTTTGGGAGGAGTGATCTCTTCTCACAATTTGTATCTGCCAAGTCAGCCACCTCACAAGAATATACGTGGGATACCAGGTAGGATTCTATACGTGCATGTAAAAATACATGTGCTGAATAGGCTACAGAGAAAGGGAGACAGGAATTCACATATTTGTTAACTTTAAAAACACATGGAGAACTATTTCTATTCAATTGGACTAGATTTATAACACCTACCCTTTATAATGCAAAAGGCAAGTGCAACTATACACCATGCCTCCTCTGAACTGCTTGTATTTCTATGCTGTTTGGGTTATTTTTCTCCATCATATTAGGATTCATAGTCAGAGTCTAGTAGGGTATGGGTTAGTGTCAGGGAATCAGTATTTCAAATGGAAAATAGGAAATGAATCCAATGTGTATGCAAATACGTGCTACACAAAAATCTTCCCACTCTCATCCAGAACAATGCCTTGACATGACCTTCGCCCCAAGGAAGAAGCAACTCAAGGGGAAGAGTTAGAAAATCTGTGGATACATATGTGGAATGGAAAATGCTCAGGAGTTCACAACCTTGGAGGTGGTAGAGGAGTTTCCATAAGTAAGGGACAGGGTACACACTCCACAAACATGGAGCTCTGCTGGCCTAAAGACTTCGTGAGAAACTGCGTCTGAGGTTGGGCACTTGAAATCTATGTTGTTGTCAGGAGCTTTAGCTTCCTTTGTAGTGAGACCATCAAAGCTGGGTCTGCATCTATGTGACCTGGAGGACATGGTTTCTGATTTTCCAATGAACATGAGGCAGAAGTGCTGAATTCTCTCTTTGTAGGTCCACAGTGGCCACTGGAGACTAAGTGTCTCCCCGTGTGGACTGTGAAGCCATTTGGTCCTCCTCTACTTTTCGTGGTGTTTCTTGCTGCTGCACTGGGAGTTTGGTATTTGCTTCATGAAACACAAGGACTTCAACTGGGACACAGTGCTGGAGGGAGTTCTGTCACGTGTGGTGGGTCAGGGTCCTAGGAGAATGCACCAACCAGTCTTCTATCCCACAGAGCTTGCCCCCTTGACCCTAGCAACCTGATTCTGAACATTGCCCTGAAACCTCTCCATATAACAAGATGCCTTTACATATAAGTGTCTGCCGGCTGCACCATGTCAGTCACAAGCCATTTGGAAGCCAATATCAGATCCACATGGCCCTACCACAGATGTTTTATCACACTCCTGCACACCACTTCTCTAGGCCCACTACTCAGCAGGCCCCAACTCACTGGCATCTCTGTTCTACACCATTTTCATGAAACCCAGTCAATCAAGGCACTGTCTGGTACACTCCTGATCAGCAACAGGACATCCAAAGGTTCTCCAGTGCCACCTGGTCATGGGAACTTAAAAATTTCATGGTATTTATCTAGCCATTTTTCAAGGATGAAGTTGGAGGCACTGTGGGTTTCCATTCATTCAGGAACCATTAAATGGTGAGGAAGCTCATTTCAATGAAAGCTCTGGAGAACTCTCAGAAACAAGGCTTCCCAAAGAGTGGCCCAAAGGTCGCATGAAGCCAGGCCCATTGAGGTCTAGCATGTGAGGTCCATGTGTGTTTTGACTCTCAACGATGGCTGCCAGGTCTGTAAGAATAAAATCATGTGATATCCTGGCTGAGATTCCCAGTGCTCTGTGGAAAGCCAACCTGGGCCTAGATCTCAGTTTCCAAGGGCGACTCTCATGCGTGGCCTACTAAAATCTCAACAGAGTTCATGGCAATACTTCTCTGAGGTCAGTTCCAGAACTCAGTCTCCAAGGGGAATCACACCAGAGTTCACGCCAAGGTGGACCCAGTCATCTCTTCCAACCGCCACACAAATGGCCACAATTCCAACCAAAACACTGCCACATGGCCCTCATCTTCTTCCATATACACACTCATCATAACCTCTGGCTGGAGGTTTCCATCAGGGGCGCAGCCCAAGACAGTGTCCACAATAAGCTCCCTTGCCCCTCATTTGCCTAATATCAGGGTGGCCTGGACAGCCTTCCTGTGCACCAGGAGTGATCAAATAGGCCTGCCTTTAATACTGCTCTGCTTCTGCAATTTGAGGCCTACTGACTGCGGGGGTATAGATTCTTTGTGTGAATTGGAGTCAGGAGAAAACCCAAGCACCTATGGGCTAGCCTCTGCAGGGCTTTGAAGAACTCATTTGACCCAAAGGATCCCTATGCTCTCTTGATGGAGGTCAGGAACCTTACAGAGGAAGGCGAGAGACTTCATCCAAAATGACTGCTTTTTTTGCCATTTTGGCTTTGGATGCACACATGGGATCTTTCTTCAATCCATCAGGTGCTGACAATCTAAGCCACAGCCTCACACAGGGCCAAGAGGCTGATTCAGACACATCCCTTTGCAAAGCAATGAAGCAAAGAGCCACAGGTGATGCCCATTCATTTCCATTTGAAAACTGTTTTCTTCAGGCTTCACAAAGGGGTGCCCTGAGGCAAAGGCCTTCCTGACATTCAGGGCAACAGAACAATAGGTAAGCAAAAGGCCCAAAGCAGCCTTTCTCCACTGAGACTTTACTGGTCCCACTGATATCTGAGTTTTCTGAGATGCTCACCATTCCTTTCAGCTCTCCAGTACATGGCCATGTCACAGAGCTTGGAGGTGGTACATATCTTGGACACAAAACCATGAGCCTATTCTGGAGAGTGGCCAGAATGCAGGAAGAAAACAGGAACTTAGGAAGATAGTAGGTGTTGCCCATCCATAAGGCAAGCCGCAGTCCATTCATAAATTGGGCAGGATGAACACTGAGAAGCTTTCTACTAGACAGGACACATCCATTGATGCATTCTCTTTTCTCTTGTCTACAACCAGGGACACAGTGAGATACACAAACTTAGAAACACTCGCCTTGTCAAAAGACTTACTGGAAACAGTCCACTCCAAACAAACAAACCGCCTTTCCTACCTATTCTCAGGACATGAGAGAAATCCACAAACTCACCCCCACACCCACAAAGGCACCTCCTTCCCCCAAGTAGGTCTGTGACTACCCGGAGTGTCGTCTGACTGCTGGGCCATACTATGTTGCCCCGAAATGGCCTGTCCTGTCTCAGATCTGGCCTCCTTGGCCAACTCTGTGAAGTTGTCAGGAGCCAGCGGTGAGCCACGACCTGCTTTCTCAGGCAAGGCCCTCTTCAGTGCTTTCCTGGCATTTGGCCATCCTCACATCAGTAGGGACCAAGGAAGACTGACTCTGTCCTTGGTAAATCCAAACAAGTGTGCCCACTGGGACTGGGACTGGGACTGCCTCTGGGTGCCTGGCTTCCTGGATCCCAAGTTCAGAGAGTTCCATCACCAAGGAAGTGAGGTGAGGTCACTTCCTTCAGGAACTGAATGAGGTCACTGCCTGGCAACCACTGTGTCCTAACAGTTGCTGGCAAGGGTCCCAGGAGATGGAGGCTGCCCCTGCTTCCTGTGACACTTTCACAAGTTAGAATGGAATATCAACCATAGGCACCAAGGAACAGCTCTCCACACAGGCCTGGTTTGGTCCATCTTGTCTACATTAAGAAGAGAGAGGCTCATTCAGACACATCCCTTCATCCTGACCAGGTTGTTGGCCATGGAAGATGACTTTTGCTCTCTCAGGTCCTTCATAGCTGCCTACATCTTCTCCAGGGTTCATTTCTGCATGGACCTTTGAGGTTCTCAGCAGGTGGAAGATCCCCTCCATTCCTGTATTGTAAGACCAACTCTGTCCCTGCTCTAAACATGTTTGATTTGGGTTAGGAATCATTCTGCTAGTTGTAGAATGGTATTGGGAACCTGCGATATTTATAATCATATATAGGTGAAATATATGTATGAAAACAGAAATCTAAGTAAGATTTGAAGGCCAGAAGGGCATTGGGCCCTTGATTGGGATACTTAGCTTTGAATGACATTCTGCACAGATGTCTCAGATAAATTGATATACAATGGCATAGGACCATGTACCTTGGATGATTGAATGTAGAAGAGAACATCCAGTCAAAAAGGGATAGTAGGTAAGATTAGGAAGCTAGTCGGTAGGTTTAGGAAGAAGAGTGAGTGTAAAATTTGGACCCAAAGTTCTTTAGCAATTGGGTGTCGGTTAGAGAGTGAATGTAAATGTCAGCACATGTGAAGAGTCAGTCACAATGATGAACTGGGGAAAAATATGTAGGAAAGCAGATATCAATAGAGACATTAGGAAATCAGGCAAAGTATAAGGTGGGTGATAGGATTAGACATTTTCAACAGGGTTGAGGTTGAATATGTAATCTTAGGAAGAAACAAGTGTGTAGTCACCAATAGGATTGACATTGGAGAGCATTAGGCAACCTGGAGAAGGAAGTTCTTAGTAATCCATGCTCACTTTCCAATTAGGATTTGCTACCATCATAAGTGTGACCTTTGCATTTTGTGTCCAGAATATGACAGTGATAAAATGTATATGTAGATCAGGTGACATGTGTATTTCTTCCACCATTGCTGGGAGCAATATGTTGAAGACGTATTAATTAGTATTTGTGGGTACAAATAGGTGTACCCTGGGTCTATGAATATAGAGATAATGCATGAATAGACCATACTGTGAATAAATAATATAACTGCTTCCAATTTCAATAATGGATTGAGTTGATATCTGAAAGTATATAGGAAATCTTATATTGATACACAATCATTCATTCCTACCAGTTATACATCTAATGGCAATATTAGGGTTATGGTTTACCCTGAAGGGTGTGTGAGTTTTGCTTCAAAAGTGATTATGGAAATGGAAAATCATGTGTTTGGAAAGAAGTCTCATGAACAAACCAGTCAAGAAACATGGAGGAATACATGTGTTCTGAAGCAGGAAGGGATTGAAAGTGAACCAAATGCCTAGAAATTTTTAAACTTGAGGATGAAATATACATCCTATGATGTGCATCAGCTGAAGAAATAGTAAGGTACCAGTGTTGAATAAAAATGAACATCAAAATACACATCATGTCCCATAGGAATCTACTTGCATTGATGTTAAACTGGGTCAGTTACTGTAGAAAGATTAGGATTTCTATGCACCATCCACTGAAGTTAGTTTTCAGTACTAGGAAAAAAATATGTATTTCAGGTGGATAAATATTTCTGAGAATAATCTTGTGAAAAGTTGATTATAAATCCACATATATGAACATGAATGAATTCAGGGAATGTATCACAAGACACATATATTTCATATTTTGAAAAATCTGGAGAGAGTTTGTGTGTGTGTGTATATGTGTGTGTGTATATATATATCTATATATACACACACACACAAAACACACACACAGACATTAAAAATTCAAAATATATATGCCATTCGAAATTCATGATGAAATATATATCATCCACAGATCCAAAAATATTTATTTTACTGAACATGGATTTTTGTGTCCTGTTGTTCAAGTAGGAAGCTCACCCATAGGTTGAATTTTCAGTTCCAACAGCGTTTGGGAGGAGTGATCTCTTCTCACAATTTGTATCTGCCAAGTCAGCCACCTCACAAGAATATACGTGGGATACCAGGTAGGATTCTATACGTGCATGTAAAAATACATGTGCTGAATAGGCTACAGAGAAAGGGAGACAGGAATTCACATATTTGTTAACTTTAAAAACACATGGAGAACTATTTCTATTCAATTGGACTAGATTTATAACACCTACCCTTTATAATGCAAAAGGCAAGTTCAACTATATACCATGCCTCCTCTGAACTGCTTGTATTTCTATGCTGTTTGGGTTATTTTTCTCCATCATATTAGGATTCATAGTCAGAGTCTAGTAGGGTATGGGTTAGTGTCAGGGAATCAGTATTTCAAATGGAAAATAGGAAATGAATCCAATGTGTATGCAAATACGTGCTACACAAAAATCTTCCCACTCTCATCCAGAACAATGCCTTGACATGACCTTCGCCCCAAGGAAGAAGCAACTCGAGGGGAAGAGTTAGAAAATCTGTGGATACATATGTGGAATGGAAAATGCTCAGGAGTTCACAACCTTGGAGGTGGTAGAGGAGTTTCCATAAGTAAGGCACAGGGTACACACTCCACAAACATGGAGCTCTGCTGGCCTAAAGACTTCGTGAGAAACTGCCTCTGAGGTTGGGCACTTGAAATCTATGTTGTTGTCAGGAGCTTTAGCTTCCTTTGTAGTGAGACCATCAAAGCTGGGTCTGCATCTATGTGACCTGGAGGACATGGTTTCTGATTTTCCAATGAACATGAGGCAGAAGTGCTGAATTCTCTCTTTGTAGGTCCACAGTGGCCACTGGAGGCTAAGTGTCTCCCCGTGTGGACTGTGAAGCCATTTGGTCCTCCTCTACTTTTCGTGGTGTTTCTTGCTGCTGCACTGGGAGTTTGGTATTTGCTTCATGAAATACAAGGACTTCAACTGGGACACAGTGCTGGAGGGAGTTCTGTCACGTGTGGTGGGTCAGGGTCCTAGGAGAATGCACCAACCAGTCTTCTATCCCACAGAGCTTGCCCCCTTGACCCTAGCAACCTGATTCTGAACATTGCCCTGAAACCTCTCCATATAACAAGATGCCTTTACATATAAGTGTCTGCCGGCTGCACCATGTCAGTCACAAGCCATTTGGAAGCCAATGTCAGACCCACATGGCCCTACCACAGATGTTTTATCACACTCCTGCACACCACTTCTCTAGGCCCACTACTCAGCAGGCCCCAACTCACTGGCATCTCTGTTCTACACCATTTTCATGAAACCCAGTCAATCAAGGCACTGTCTGGTACACTCCTGATCAGCAACAGGACATCCAAAGGTTCTCCAGTGCCACCTGGTCATGGGAACTTAAAAATTTCATGGTATTTATCTAGCCATTTTTCAAGGATGAAGTTGGAGGCACTGTGGGTTTCCATTCATTCAGGAACCATTAAATGGTGAGGAAGCTCATTTCAATGAAAGCTCTGGAGAACTCTCAGAAACAAGGCTTCCCAAAGAGTGGCCCAAAGGTCGCATGAAGCCAGGCCCATTGAGGTCTAGCATGTGAGGTCCATGTGTGTTTTGACTCTCAACGATGGCTGCCAGGTCTGTAAGAATAAAATCATGTGATATCCTGGCTGAGATTCCCAGTGCTCTGTGGAAAGCCAACCTGGGCCTAGATCTCAGTTTCCAAGGGCGACTCTCATGCGTGGCCTACTAAAATCTCAACAGAGTTCATGGCAATACTTCTCTGAGGTCAGTTCCAGAACTCAGTCTCCAAGGGGAATCACACCAGAGTTCACGCCAAGGTGGACCCAGTCATCTCTTCCAACCGCCACACAAATGGCCACAATTCCAACCAAAACACTGCCACATGGCCCTCATCTTCTTCCATATACACACTCATCATAACCTCTGGCTGGAGGTTTCCATCAGGGGCACAGCCCAAGACAGTGTCCACAATAAGCTCCCTTGCCCCTCATTTGCCTAATATCAGGGTGGCCTGGACAGCCTTCCTGTGCACCAGGAGTGATCAAATAGGCCTGCCTTTAATACTGCTCTGCTTCTGCAATTTGAGGCCTACTGACTGCGGGGGTATAGATTCTTTGTGTGAATTGGAGTCAGGAGAAAACCCAAGCACCTATGGGCTAGCCTCTGCAGGGCTTTGAAGAACTCATTTGACCCAAAGGATCCCTATGCTCTCTTGATGGAGGTCAGGAACCTTACAGAGGAAGGCGAGAGACTTCATCCAAAATGACTGCTTTTATTGCCATTTTGGCTTTGGATGCACACATGGGATCTTTCTTCAATCCATCAGGTGCTGACAATCTAAGCCACAGCCTCACACAGGGCCAAGAGGCTGATTCAGACACATCCCTTTGCAAAGCAATGAAGCAAAGAGCCACAGGTGATGCCCATTCATTTCCATTTGAAAACTGTTTTCTTCAGGCTTCACAAAGGGGTGCCCTGAGGCAAAGGCCTTCCTGACATTCAGGGCAACAGAACAATAGGTAAGCAAAAGGCCCAAAGCAGCCTTTCTCCACTGAGACTTTACTGGTCCCACTGATATCTGAGTTTTCTGAGATGCTCACCATTCCTTTCAGCTCTCCAGTACATGGCCATGTCACAGAGCTTGGAGGTGGTACATATCTTGGACACAAAACCATGAGCCTATTCTGGAGAGTGGCCAGAATGCAGGAAGAAAACAGGAACTTAGGAAGATAGTAGGTGTTGCCCATCCATAAGGCAAGCCGCAGTCCATTCATAAATTGGGCAGGATGAACACTGGGAAGCTTTCTACTAGACAGGACACATCCATTGATGCATTCTCTTTTCTCATGTCTACAACCAGGGACAGAGTGAGATACACAAACTTAGAAACACTTGCCTTGTCAAAAGACTTACTGGAAACAGTCCACTCCAAACAAACAAACCGCATTTCCTACCTATTCTCAGAACATGAGACAAATCCACAAACTCACCCCCACACCCACAAAGGCACCTCCTTCCCCCAAGTAGGTCTGTGACTACCCGGAGTGTCGTCTGACTGCTGGGCCATACTATGTTGCCCCGAAATGGCCTGTCCTGTCTCAGATCTGGCCTCCTTGGCCAACTCTGTGAAGTTGTCAGGAGCCAGCGGTGAGCCACGACCTGCTTTCTCAGGCAAGGCCCTCTTCAGTGCTTTCCTGGCATTTGGCCATCCTCACATCAGTAGGGACCAAGGAAGACTGACTCTGTCCTTGGTAAATCCAAACAAGTGAGCCCACTGGGACTGGGACTGGGACTGCCTCTGGGTGCCTGGCTTCCTGGATCCCAAGTTCAGAGAGTTCCATCACCAAGGAAGTGAGGTGAGGTCACTTCCTTCAGGAACTGAATGAGGTCACTGCCTGGCAACCACTGTCTCCTAACAGTTGCTGGCAAGGGTCCCAGGAGATGGAGGCTGCCCCTGCTTCCTGTGACACTTTCACAAGTTAGAATGGAATATCAACCATAGGCACCAAGGAACAGCTCTCCACACAGGCCTGGTTTGGTCCATCTTGTCTACATTAAGAAGAGAGAGGCTCATTCAGACACATCCCTTCATCCTGACCAGGTTGTTGGCCATGGAAGATGACTTTTGCTCTCTCAGGTCCTTCATAGCTGCCTACATCTTCTCCAGGGTTCATTTCTGCATGGACCTTTGAGGTTCTCAGCAGGTGGAAGATCCCCTCCATTCCTGTATTGTAAGACCAACTCTGTCCCTGCTCTTCCTTAAAGTTAGATTGGGGGAACAGTGTCTGGTTAGGGTTAAGAACATGTTTGATTTGGGTTAGGAATCATTCTGCTAGTTGTAGAATGGTATTGGGAACCTGCGATATTTATAATCATATATAGGTGAAATATATGTATGAAAACAGAAATCTAAGTAAGATTTGAAGGCCAGAAGGGCATTGGGCCCTTGATTGGGATACTTAGCTTTGAATGACATTCTGCACAGATGTCTCAGATAAATTGATATACAATGGCATAGGACCATGTACCTTGGATGATTGAATGTAGAAGAGAACATCCAGTCAAAAAGGGATAGTAGGTAAGATTAGGAAGCTAGTCGGTAGGTTTAGGAAGAAGAGTGAGTGTAAAATTTGGACCCAAAGTTCTTTAGCAATTGGGTGTCGGTTAGAGAGTGAATGTAAATGTCAGCACATGTGAAGAGTCAGTCACAATGATGAACTGGGGAAAAATATGTAGGAAAGCAGATATCAATAGAGACATTAGGAAATTAGGCAAAGTATAAGGTGGGTGATAGGATTAGACATTTTCAACAGGGTTGAGGTTGAATATGTAATCTTAGGAAGAAACAAGTGTGTAGTCACCAATAGGATTGACATTGGAGAGCATTAGGCAACCTGGAGAAGGAAGTTCTTAGTAATCCATGCTCACTTTCCAATTAGGCTTTGCTACAATCATAAGTGTGACCTTTGCATTTTGTGTCCAGAATATGACAGTGATAAAATGTATATGTAGATCAGGTGACATGTGTATTTCTTCCACCGTTGCTGGGAGCAATATGTTGAAGACGTATTAATTAGTATTTGTGGGTACAAATAGGTGTACCCTGGGTCTATGAATATAGAGATAATGCATGAATAGACCATACTGTGAATAAATAATATAACTGCTTCCAATTTCAATAATGGATTGAGTTGATATCTGAAAGTATATAGGAAATCTTATATTGATACACAATCATTCATTCCTACCAGTTATACATCTAATGGCAATATTAGGGTTATGGTTTACCCTGAAGGGTGTGTGAGTTTTGCTTCAAAAGTGATTATGGAAATGGAAAATCATGTGTTTGGAAAGAAGTCTCATGAACAAACCAGTCAAGAAACATGGAGGAATACATGTGTTCTGAAGCAGGAAGGGATTGAAAGTGAACCAAATGCCTAGAAATTTTTAAACTTGAGGATGAAATATACATCCTATGATGTGCATCAGCTGAAGAAATAGTAAGGTACCAGTGTTGAATAAAAATGAACGTCAAAATACACATCATGTCCCATAGGAATCTACTTGCATTGATGTTAAACTGGGTCAGTTACTGTAGAAAGATTAGGATTTCTATGCACCATCCACTGAAGTTAGTTTTCAGTACTAGGAAAAAAATATGTATTTCAGGTGGATAAATATTTCTGAGAATAATCTTGTGAAAAGTTGATTATAAATCCACATATATGAACATGAATGAATTCAGGGAATGTATCACAAGACACATATATTTCATATTTTGAAAAATCTGGAGAGAGTTTGTGTGTGTGTGTATATATATATCTATATATACACACACACACAAAACACACACACAGACATTAAAAATTCGAAATATATATGCCATTCGAAATTCATGATGAAATATATATCATCCACAGATCCAAAAATATTTATTTTACTGAACATGGATTTTGTGTCCTGTTGTTCAAGTAGGAAGCTCACCCATAGGTTGAATTTTCAGTTCCAACAGCGTTTGGGAGGAGTGATCTCTTCTCACAATTTGTATCTGCCAAGTCAGCCACCTCACAAGAATATACGTGGGATACCAGGTAGGATTCTATACGTGCATGTAAAAATACATGTGCTGAATAGGCTACAGAGAAAGGGAGACAGGAATTCACATATTTGTTAACTTTAAAAACACATGGAGAACTATTTCTATTCAATTGGACTAGATTTATAACACCTACCCTTTATAATGCAAAAGGCAAGTGCAACTATACACCATGCCTCCTCTGAACTGCTTGTATTTCTATGCTGTTTGGGTTATTTTTCTCCATCATATTAGGATTCATAGTCAGAGTCTAGTAGGGTATGGGTTAGTGTCAGGGAATCAGTATTTCAAATGGAAAATAGGAAAAGAATCCAATGTGTATGCAAATACGTGCCACACAAAAATCTTCCCACTCTCATCCAGAACAATGCCTTGACATGACCTTCGCCCCAAGGAAGAAGCAACTCAAGGGGAAGAGTTAGAAAATCTGTGGATACATATGTGGAATGGAAAATGCTCAGGAGTTCACAACGTTGGAGGTGGTAGAGGAGTTTCCATAAGTAAGGGACAGGGTACACACTCCACAAACATGGAGCTCTGCTGGCCTAAAGACTTCGTGAGAAACTGCCTCTGAGGTTGGGCACTTGAAATCTATGTTGTTGTCAGGAGCTTTAGCTTCCTTTGTAGTGAGACCATCAAAGCTGGGTCTGCATCTATGTGACCTGGAGGACATGGTTTCTGATTTTCCAATGAACATGAGGCAGAAGTTCTGAATTCTCTCTTTGTAGGTCCACAGTGGCCACTGGAGGCTAAGTGTCTCCCCGTGTGGACTGTGAAGCCATTTGGTCCTCCTCTACTTTTCGTGGTGTTTCTTGCTGCTGCACTGGGAGTTTGGTATTTGCTTCATGAAACACAAGGACTTTAACTGGGACACAGTGCTGGAGGGAGTTCTGTCACGTGTGGTGGGTCAGGGTCCTAGGAGAATGCACCAACCAGTCTTCTATCCCACAGAGCTTGCCCCCTTGACCCTAGCAACCTGATTCTGAACATTGCCCTGAAACCTCTCCATATAACAAGATGCCTTTACATATAAGTGTCTGCCGGCTGCACCATGTCAGTCACAAGCCATTTGGAAGCCAATGTCAGATCCACATGGCCCTACCACAGATGTTTTATCACACTCCTGCACACCACTTCTGTAGGCCCACTACTCAGCAGGCCCCAACTCACTGGCATCTCTGTTCTACACCATTTTCATGAAACCCAGTCAATCAAGGCACTGTCTGGTACACTCCTGATCAGCAACAGGACATCCAAAGGTTCTCCAGTGCCACCTGGTCATGGGAACTTAAAAATTTCATGGTATTTATCTAGCCATTTTTCAAGGATGAAGTTGGAGGCACTGTGGGTTTCCATTCATTCAGGAACCATGAAATGGTGAGGAAGCTCATTTCAATGAAAGCTCTGGAGAACTCTCAGAAACAAGGCTTCCCAAAGAGTGGCCCAAAGGTCGCATGAAGCCAGGCCCATTGAGGTCTAGCATGTGAGGTCCATGTGTGTTTTGACTCTCAACGATGGCTGCCAGGTCTGTAAGAATAAAATCATGTGATATCCTGGCTGAGATTCCCAGTGCTCTGTGGAAAGCCAACCTGGGCCTAGATCTCAGTTTCCAAGGGCGACTCTCATGCGTGGCCTACTAAAATCTCAACAGAGTTCATGGCAATACTTCTCTGAGGTCAGTTCCAGAACTCAGTCTCCAAGGGGAATCACACCAGAGTTCACGCCAAGGTGGACCCAGTCATCTCTTCCAACCGCCACACAAATGGCCACAATTCCAACCAAAACACTGCCACATGGCCCTCATCTTCTTCCATATACACACTCATCATAACCTCTGGCTGGAGGTTTCCATCAGGGGCGCAGCCCAAGACAGTGTCCACAATAAGCTCCCTTGCCCCTCATTTGCCTAATATCAGGGTGGCCTGGACAGCCTTCCTGTGCACCAGGAGTGATCAAATAGGCCTGCCTTTAATACTGCTCTGCTTCTGCAATTTGAGGCCTACTGACTGCGGGGGTATAGATTCTTTGTGTGAATTGGAGTCAGGAGAAAACCCAAGCACCTATGGGCTAGCCTCTGCAGGGCTTTGAAGAACTCATTTGACCCAAAGGATCCCTATGCTCTCTTGATGGAGGTCAGGAACCTTACAGAGGAAGGCGAGAGACTTCATCCAAAATGACTGCTTTTTTTGCCATTTTGGCTTTGGATGCACACATGGGATCTTTCTTCAATCCATCAGGTGCTGACAATCTAAGCCACAGCCTCACACAGGGCCAAGAGGCTGATTCAGACACATCCCTTTGCAAAGCAATGAAGCAAAGAGCCACAGGTGATGCCCATTCATTTCCATTTGAAAACTGTTTTCTTCAGGCTTCACAAAGGGGTGCCCTGAGGCAAAGGCCTTCCTGACATTCAGGGCAACAGAACAATAGGTAAGCAAAAGGCCCAAAGCAGCCTTTCTCCACTGAGACTTTACTGGTCCCACTGATATCTGAGTTTTCTGAGATGCTCACCATTCCTTTCAGCTCTCCAGTACATGGCCATGTCACAGAGCTTGGAGGTGGTACATATCTTGGACACAAAACCATGAGCCTATTCTGGAGAGTGGCCAGAATGCAGGAAGAAAACAGGAACTTAGGAAGATAGTAGGTGTTGCCCATCCATAAGGCAAGCCGCAGACCATTCATAAACTGGGCAGGATGAAGACTGGGAAGCTTTCTACTAGACAGGACACATCCATTGATGCATTCTCTTTTCTCATGTCTACAACCAGGGACACAGTGAGATACACAAACTTAGAAACACTCGCCTTGTCAAAAGACTTACTGGAAACAGTCCACTCCAAACAAACAAACCGCCTTTCCTACCTATTCTCAGGACATGAGACAAATCCACAAACTCACCCCCACACCCACAAAGGCACCTCCTTCCCCCAAGTATGTCTGTGACTACCCGGAGTGTCGTCTGACTGCTGGGCCATACTATGTTGCCCCGAAATGGCCTGTCCTGTCTCTGATCTGGCCTCCTTGGCCAACTCTGTGAAGTTGTCAGGAGCCAGCGGTGAGCCACGACCTGCTTTCTCAGGCAAGGCCCTCTTCAGTGCTTTCCTGGCATTTGGCCATCCTCACATCAGTAGGGACCAAGGAAGACTGACTCTGTCCTTGGTAAATCCAAACAAGTGAGCCCACTGGGACTGGGACTGGGACTGCCTCTGGGTGCCTGGCTTCCTGGATCCCAAGTTCAGAGAGTTCCATCACCAAGGAAGTGAGGTGAGGTCACTTCCTTCAGGAACTGAATGAGGTCACTGCCTGGCAACCACTGTGTCCTAACAGTTGCTGGCAAGGGTCCCAGGAGATGGAGGCTGCCCCTGCTTCCTGTGACACTTTCACAAGTTAGAATGGAATATCAACCATAGGCACCAAGGAACAGCTCTCCACACAGGCCTGGTTTGGTCCATCTTGTCTACATTAAGAAGAGAGAGGCTCATTCAGACACATCCCTTCATCCTGACCAGGTTGTTGGCCATGGAAGATGACTTTTGCTCTCTCAGGTCCTTCATAGCTGCCTACATCTTCTCCAGGGTTCATTTCTGCATGGACCTTTGAGGTTCTCAGCAGGTGGAAGATCCCCTCCATTCCTGTATTGTAAGACCAACTCTGTCCCTGCTCTTCCTTAAAGTTAGATTGGGGGAACAGTGTCTGGTTAGGGTTAAGAACATGTTTGATTTGGGTTAGGAATCATTCTGCTAGTTGTAGAATGGTATTGGGAACCTGCGATATTTATAATCATATATAGGTGAAATATATGTATGAAAACAGAAATCTAAGTAAGATTTGAAGGCCAGAAGGGCATTGGGCCCTTGATTGGGATACTTAGCTTTGAATGACATTCTGCACAGATGTCTCAGATAAATTGATATACAATGGCATAGGACCATGTACCTTGGATGATTGAATGTAGAAGAGAACATCCAGTCAAAAAGGGATAGTAGGTAAGATTAGGAAGCTAGTCGGTAGGTTTAGGAAGAAGAGTGAGTGTAAAATTTGGACCCAAAGTTCTTTAGCAATTGGGTGTCGGTTAGAGAGTGAATGTAAATGTCAGCACATGTGAAGAGTCAGTCACAATGATGAACTGGGGAAAAATATGTAGGAAAGCAGATATCAATAGAGACATTAGGAAATCAGGCAAAGTATAAGGTGGGTGATAGGATTAGACATTTTCAACAGGGTTGAGGTTGAATATGTAATCTTAGGAAGAAACAAGTGTGTAGTCACCAATAGGATTGACATTGGAGAGCATTAGGCAACCTGGAGAAGGAAGTTCTTAGTAATCCATGCTCACTTTCCAATTAGGCTTTGCTACAATCATAAGTGTGACCTTTGCATTTTGTGTCCAGAATATGACAGTGATAAAATGTATATGTAGATCAGGTGACATGTGTATTTCTTCCACCGTTGCTGGGAGCAATATGTTGAAGACGTATTAATTAGTATTTGTGGGTACAAATAGGTGTACCCTGGGTCTATGAATATAGAGATAATGCATGAATAGACCATACTGTGAATAAATAATATAACTGCTTCCAATTTCAATAATGGATTGAGTTGATATCTGAAAGTATATAGGAAATCTTATATTGATACACAATCATTCATTCCTACCAGTTATACATCTAATGGCAATATTAGGGTTATGGTTTACCCTGAAGGGTGTGTGAGTTTTGCTTCAAAAGTGATTATGGAAATGGAAAATCATGTGTTTGGAAAGAAGTCTCATGAACAAACCAGTCAAGAAACATGGAGGAATACATGTGTTCTGAAGCAGGAAGGGATTGAAAGTGAACCAAATGCCTAGAAATTTTTAAACTTGAGGATGAAATATACATCCTATGATGTGCATCAGCTGAAGAAATAGTAAGGTACCAGTGTTGAATAAAAATGAACGTCAAAATACACATCATGTCCCATAGGAATCTACTTGCATTGATGTTAAACTGGGTCAGTTACTGTAGAAAGATTAGGATTTCTATGCACCATCCACTGAAGTTAGTTTTCAGTACTAGGAAAAAAATATGTATTTCAGGTGGATAAATATTTCTGAGAATAATCTTGTGAAAAGTTGATTATAAATCCACATATATGAACATGAATGAATTCAGGGAATGTATCACAAGACACATATATTTCATATTTTGAAAAATCTGGAGAGAGTTTGTGTGTGTGTGTATATATATATCTATATATACACACACACACAAAACACACACACAGACATTAAAAATTCGAAATATATATGCCATTCGAAATTCATGATGAAATATATATCATCCACAGATCCAAAAATATTTATTTTACTGAACATGGATTTTGTGTCCTGTTGTTCAAGTAGGAAGCTCACCCATAGGTTGAATTTTCAGTTCCAACAGCGTTTGGGAGGAGTGATCTCTTCTCACAATTTGTATCTGCCAAGTCAGCCACCTCACAAGAATATACGTGGGATACCAGGTAGGATTCTATACGTGCATGTAAAAATACATGTGCTGAATAGGCTACAGAGAAAGGGAGACAGGAATTCACATATTTGTTAACTTTAAAAACACATGGAGAACTATTTCTATTCAATTGGACTAGATTTATAACACCTACCCTTTATAATGCAAAAGGCAAGTGCAACTATACACCATGCCTCCTCTGAACTGCTTGTATTTCTATGCTGTTTGGGTTATTTTTCTCCATCATATTAGGATTCATAGTCAGAGTCTAGTAGGGTATGGGTTAGTGTCAGGGAATCAGTATTTCAAATGGAAAATAGGAAATGAATCCAATGTGTATGCAAATACGTGCTACACAAAAATCTTCCCATTCTCATCCAGAACAATGCCTTGACATGACCTTCGCCCCAAGGAAGAAGCAACTCAAGGGGAAGAGTTAGAAAATCTGTGGATACATATGTGGAATGGAAAATGCTCAGGAGTTCACAACCTTGGAGGTGGTAGAGGAGTTTCCATAAGTAAGGGACAGGGTACACACTCCACAAACATGGAGCTCTGCTGGCCTAAAGACTTCGTGAGAAACTGCCTCTGAGGTTGGGCACTTGAAATCTATGTTGTTGTCAGGAGCTTTAGCTTCCTTTGTAGTGAGACCATCAAAGCTGGGTCTGCATCTATGTGACCTGGAGGACATGGTTTCTGATTTTCCAATGAACATGAGGCAGAAGTTCTGAATTCTCTCTTTGTAGGTCCACAGTGGCCACTGGAGGCTAAGTGTCTCCCCGTGTGGACTGTGAAGCCATTTGGTCCTCCTCTACTTTTCGTGGTGTTTCTTGCTGCTGCACTGGGAGTTTGGTATTTGCTTCATGAAACACAAGGACTTTAACTGGGACACAGTGCTGGAGGGAGTTCTGTCACGTGTGGTGGGTCAGGGTCCTAGGAGAATGCACCAACCAGTCTTCTATCCCACAGAGCTTGCCCCCTTGACCCTAGCAACCTGATTCTGAACATTGCCCTGAAACCTCTCCATATAACAAGATGCCTTTACATATAAGTGTCTGCCGGCTGCACCATGTCAGTCACAAGCCATTTGGAAGCCAATGTCAGATCCACATGGCCCTACCACAGATGTTTTATCACACTCCTGCACACCACTTCTCTAGGCCCACTACTCAGCAGGCCCCAACTCACTGGCATCTCTGTTCTACACCATTTTCATGAAACCCAGTCAATCAAGGCACTGTCTGGTACACTCCTGATCAGCAACAGGACATCCAAAGGTTCTCCAGTGCCACCTGGTCATGGGAACTTAAAAATTTCATGGTATTTATCTAGCCATTTTTCAAGGATGAAGTTGGAGGCACTGTGGGTTTCCATTCATTCAGGAACCATGAAATGGTGAGGAAGCTCATTTCAATGAAAGCTCTGGAGAACTCTCAGAAACAAGGCTTCCCAAAGAGTGGCCCAAAGGTCGCATGAAGCCAGGCCCATTGAGGTCTAGCATGTGAGGTCCATGTGTGTTTTGACTCTCAACGATGGCTGCCAGGTCTGTAAGAATAAAATCATGTGATATCCTGGCTGAGATTCCCAGTGCTCTGTGGAAAGCCAACCTGGGCCTAGATCTCAGTTTCCAAGGGCGACTCTCATGCGTGGCCTACTAAAATCTCAACAGAGTTCATGGCAATACTTCTCTGAGGTCAGTTCCAGAACTCAGTCTCCAAGGGGAATCACACCAGAGTTCACGCCAAGGTGGACCCAGTCATCTCTTCCAACCGCCACACAAATGGCCACAATTCCAACCAAAACACTGCCACATGGCCCTCATCTTCTTCCATATACACACTCATCATAACCTCTGGCTGGAGGTTTCCATCAGGGGCGCAGCCCAAGACAGTGTCCACAATAAGCTCCCTTGCCCCTCATTTGCCTAATATCAGGGTGGCCTGGACAGCCTTCCTGTGCACCAGGAGTGATCAAATAGGCCTGCCTTTAATACTGCTCTGCTTCTGCAATTTGAGGCCTACTGACTGCGGGGGTATAGATTCTTTGTGTGAATTGGAGTCAGGAGAAAACCCAAGCACCTATGGGCTAGCCTCTGCAGGGCTTTGAAGAACTCATTTGACCCAAAGGATCCCTATGCTCTCTTGATGGAGGTCAGGAACCTTACAGAGGAAGGCGAGAGACTTCATCCAAAATGACTGCTTTTTTTGCCATTTTGGCTTTGGATGCACACATGGGATCTTTCTTCAATCCATCAGGTGCTGACAATCTAAGCCACAGCCTCACACAGGGCCAAGAGGCTGATTCAGACACATCCCTTTGCAAAGCAATGAAGCAAAGAGCCACAGGTGATGCCCATTCATTTCCATTTGAAAACTGTTTTCTTCAGGCTTCACAAAGGGGTGCCCTGAGGCAAAGGCCTTCCTGACATTCAGGGCAACAGAACAATAGGTAAGCAAAAGGCCCAAAGCAGCCTTTCTCCACTGAGACTTTACTGGTCCCACTGATATCTGAGTTTTCTGAGATGCTCACCATTCCTTTCAGCTCTCCAGTACATGGCCATGTCACAGAGCTTGGAGGTGGTACATATCTTGGACACAAAACCATGAGCCTATTCTGGAGAGTGGCCAGAATGCAGGAAGAAAACAGGAACTTAGGAAGATAGTAGGTGTTGCCCATCCATAAGGCAAGCCGCAGTCCATTCATAAACTGGGCAGGATGAAGACTGGGAAGCTTTCTACTAGACAGGACACATCCATTGATGCATTCTCTTTTCTCATGTCTACAACCAGGGACACAGTGAGATACACAAACTTAGAAACACTCGCCTTGTCAAAAGACTTACTGGAAACAGTCCACTCCAAACAAACAAACCGCCTTTCCTACCTATTCTCAGGACATGAGACAAATCCACAAACTCACCCTCACACCCACAAAGGCACCTCCTTCCCCCAAGTAGGTCTCTGACTACCCGGAGTGTCGTCTGACTGCTGGGCCATACTATGTTGCTCCGAAATGGCCTGTCCTGTCTCTGATCTGGCCTCCTTGGCCAACTCTGTGAAGTTGTCAGGAGCCAGCGGTGAGCCACGACCTGCTTTCTCAGGCAAGGCCCTCTTCAGTGCTTTCCTGGCATTTGGCCATCCTCACATCAGTAGGGACCAAGGAAGACTGACTCTGTCCTTGGTAAATCCAAACAAGTGAGCCCACTGGGACTGGGGCTGGGACTGCCTCTGGGTGCCTGGCTTCCTGGATCCCAAGTTCAGAGAGTTCCATCACCAAGGAAGTGAGGTGAGGTCACTTCCTTCAGGAACTGAATGAGGTCACTGCCTGGCAACCACTGTGTCCTAACAGTTGCTTGCAAGGGTCCCAGGAGATGGAGGCTGCCCCTGCTTCCTGTGACACTTTCACAAGTTAGAATGGAATATCACCCATAGGCACCAAGGAACAGCTCTCCACACAGGCCTGGTTTGGTCCATCTTGTCTACATTAAGAAGAGAGAGGCTCATTCAGACACATCCCTTCATCCTGACCAGGTTGTTGGCCATGGAAGATGACTTTTGCTCTCTCAGGTCCTTCATAGCTGCCTACATCTTCTCCAGGGTTCATTTCTGCATGGACCTTTGAGGTTCTCAGCAGGTGGAAGATCCCCTCCATTCCTGTATTGTAAGACCAACTCTGTCCCTGCTCTTCCTTAAAGTTAGATTGGGGGAACAGTGTCTGGTTAGGGTTAAGAACATGTTTGATTTGGGTTAGGAATCATTCTGCTAGTTGTAGAATGGTATTGGGAACCTGCGATATTTATAATCATATATAGGTGAAATATATGTATGAAAACAGAAATCTAAGTAAGATTTGAAGGCCAGAAGGGCATTGGGCCCTTGATTGGGATACTTAGCTTTGAATGACATTCTGCACAGATGTCTCAGATAAATTGATATACAATGGCATAGGACCATGTACCTTGGATGATTGAATGTAGAAGAGAACATCCAGTCAAAAAGGGATAGTAGGTAAGATTAGGAAGCTAGTCGGTAGGTTTAGGAAGAAGAGTGAGTGTAAAATTTGGACCCAAAGTTCTTTAGCAATTGGGTGTCGGTTAGAGAGTGAATGTAAATGTCAGCACATGTGAAGAGTCAGTCACAATGATGAACTGGGGAAAAATATGTAGGAAAGCAGATATCAATAGAGACATTAGGAAATCAGGCAAAGTATAAGGTGGGTGATAGGATTAGACATTTTCAACAGGGTTGAGGTTGAATATGTAATCTTAGGAAGAAACAAGTGTGTAGTCACCAATAGGATTGACATTGGAGAGCATTAGGCAACCTGGAGAAGGAAGTTCTTAGTAATCCATGCTCACTTTCCAATTAGGCTTTGCTACAATCATAAGTGTGACCTTTGCATTTTGTGTCCAGAATATGACAGTGATAAAATGTATATGTAGATCAGGTGACATGTGTATTTCTTCCACCATTGCTGGGAGCAATATGTTGAAGACGTATTAATTAGTATTTGTGGGTACAAATAGGTGTACCCTGGGTCTATGAATATAGAGATAATGCATGAATAGACCATACTGTGAATAAATAATATAACTGCTTCCAATTTCAATAATGGATTGAGTTGATATCTGAAAGTATATAGGAAATCTTATATTGATACACAATCATTCATTCCTACCAGTTATACATCTAATGGCAATATTAGGGTTATGGTTTACCCTGAAGGGTGTGTGAGTTTTGCTTCAAAAGTGATTATGGAAATGGAAAATCATGTGTTTGGAAAGAAGTCTCATGAACAAACCAGTCAAGAAACATGGAGGAATACATGTGTTCTGAAGCAGGAAGGGATTGAAAGTGAACCAAATGCCTAGAAATTTTTAAACTTGAGGATGAAATATACATCCTATGATGTGCATCAGCTGAACAAATAGTAAGGTACCAGTGTTGAATAAAAATGAACGTCAAAATACACATCATGTCCCATAGGAATCTACTTGCATTGATGTTAAACTGGGTCAGTTACTGTAGAAAGATTAGGATTTCTATGCACCATCCACTGAAGTTAGTTTTCAGTACTAGGAAAAAAATATGTATTTCAGGTGGATAAATATTTCTGAGAATAATCTTGTGAAAAGTTGATTATAAATCCACATATATGAACATGAATGAATTCAGGGAATGTATCACAAGACACATATATTTCATATTTTGAAAAATCTGGAGAGAGTTTGTGTGTGTGTGTATATATATATCTATATATACACACACACACAAAACACACACACAGACATTAAAAATTCGAAATATATATGCCATTCGAAATTCATGATGAAATATATATCATCCACAGATCCAAATATATTTATTTTACTGAACACGGATTTTTGTATCCTGTTGTTCAAGTAGGAAGCTCACCCATAGGTTGAATTTTCCGTTCCAACAGCGTTTGGGAGGAGTGATCTCTTCTCACAATTTGTATCTGCCAAGTCAGCCACCTCACAAGAATATACGTGGGATACCAGGTAGGATTCTATACGTGCATGTAAAAATACATGTGCTGAATAGGCTACAGAGAAAGGGAGACAGGAATTCACATATTTGTTAACTTTAAAAACACATGGAGAACTATTTCTATTCAATTGGACTAGATTTATAACACCTACCCTTTATAATGCAAAAGGCAAGTGCAACTATACACCATGCCTCCTCTGAACTGCTTGTATTTCGATTCTGTTTGGGTTATTTTTCTCCATCATATTAGGATTCATAGTCAGAGTCTAGTATGGTATGGGTTAGTGTCAGGGAATCAGTATTTCAAGTGGAAAATAGGAAATGAATCCAATGTGTATGCAAATACGTGCTACACAAAAATCTTCCCACTCTCATCCAGAACAATGCCTTGACATGACCTTCGCCCCAAGGAAGAAGCAACTCCAGGGGAAGAGTTAGAAAATCTGTGGATACATATGTGGAATGGAAAATGCTCAGGAGTTCACAACCTTGGAGGTGGTAGAGGAGTTTCCATAAGTAAGGCACAGGGTACACACTCCACAAACATGGAGCTCTGCTGGCCTAAAGACTTCGTGAGAAACTGCCTCTGAGGTTGGGCACTTGAAATATATGTTGTTGTCAGGAGCTTTAGCTTCCTTTGTAGTGAGACCATCAAAGCTGGGTCTGCATCTATGTGACCTGGAAGACATGGTTTCTGATTTTCCAATGAACATGAGGCAGAAGTGCTGAATTCTCTCTTTGTAGGTCCACAGTGGCCACTGGAGGCTAAGTGTCTCCCCGTGTGGACTGTGAAGCCATTTGGTCCTCCTCTACTTTTCGTGGTGTTTCTTGCTGCTGCACTGGGAGTTTGGTATTTGCTTCATGAAATACAAGGACTTCAACTGGGACACAGTGCTGGAGGGAGTTCTGTCACGTGTGGTGGGTCAGGGTCCTAGGAGAATGCACCAACCAGTCTTCTATCCCACAGAGCTTGCCCCCTTGACCCTAGCAACCTGATTCTGAACATTGCCCTGAAACCTCTCCATATAACAAGATGCCTTTACATATAAGTGTCTGCCGGCTGCACCATGTCAGTCACAAGCCATTTGGAAGCCAATGTCAGATCCACATGGCCCTACCACAGATGTTTTATCACACTCCTGCACACCACTTCTCTAGGCCCACTACTCAGCAGGCCCCAACTTACTGGCATCTCTGTTCTACACCATTTTCATGAAACCCAGTCAATCAAGGCACTGTCTGGTACACTCCTGATCAGCAACAGGACATCCAAAGGTTCTCCAGTGCCACCTGGTCATGGGAACTTAAAAATTTCATGGTATTTATCTAGCCATTTTTCAAGGATGAAGTTGGAGGCACTGTGGGTTTCCATTCATTCAGGAACCATTAAATGGTGAGGAAGGTCATTTCAATGAAAGCTCTGGAGAACTCTCACGAACAAGGCTTCCCAAAGAGTGGCCCAAAGGTCGCATGAAGCCAGGCCCATTGAGGTCTAGCATGTGAGGTCCATGTGTGTTTTGACTCTCAACGATGGCTGCCAGGTCTGTAAGAATAAAATCATGTGATATCCTGGCTGAGATTCCCAGTGCTCTGTGGAAAGCCAACCTGGGCCTAGATCTCAGTTTCCAAGGGCGACTCTCATGCGTGGCCTACTAAAATCTCAACAGAGTTCATGGCAATACTTCTCTGAGGTCAGTTCCAGAACTCAGTCTCCAAGGGGAATCACACCAGAGTTCACGCCAAGGTGGACCCAGTCATCTCTTCCAACCGCCACACAAATGGCCACAATTCCAACCAAAACACTGCCACATGGCCCTCATCTTCTTCCATATACACACTCATCATAACCTCTGGCTGGAGGTTTCCATCAGGGGCGCAGCCCAAGACAGTGTCCACAATAAGCTCCCTTGCCCCTCATTTGCCTAATATCAGGGTGGCCTGGACAGCCTTCCTGTGCACCAGGAGTGATCAAATAGGCCTGCCTTTAATACTGCTCTGCTTCTGCAATTTGAGGCCTACTGACTGCGGGGGTATAGATTCTTTGTGTGAATTGGAGTCAGGAGAAAACCCAAGCACCTATGGGCTAGCCTCTGCAGGGCTTTGAAGAACTCATTTGACCCAAAGGATCCCTATGCTCTCTTGATGGAGGTCAGGAACCTTACAGAGGAAGGCGAGAGACTTCATCCAAAATGACTGCTTTTTTTGCCATTTTGGCTTTGGATGCACACATGGGATCTTTCTTCAATCCATCAGGTGCTGACAATCTAAGCCACAGCCTCACACAGGGCCAAGAGGCTGATTCAGACACATCCCTTTGCAAAGCAATGAAGCAAAGAGCCACAGGTGATGCCCATTCATTTCCATTTGAAAACTGTTTTCTTCAGGCTTCACAAAGGGGTGCCCTGAGGCAAAGGCCTTCCTGACATTCAGGGCAACAGAACAATAGGTAAGCAAAAGGCCCAAAGCAGCCTTTCTCCACTGAGACTTTACTGGTCCCACTGATATCTGAGTTTTCTGAGATGCTCACCATTCCTTTCAGCTCTCCAGTACATGGCCATGTCACAGAGCTTGGAGGTGGTACATATCTTGGACACAAAACCATGAGCCTATTCTGGAGAGTGGCCAGAATGCAGGAAGAAAACAGGAACTTAGGAAGATAGTAGGTGTTGCCCATCCATAAGGCAAGCCGCAGTCCATTCATAAATTGGGCAGGATGAACACTGAGAAGCTTTCTACTAGACAGGACACATCCATTGATGCATTCTCTTTTCTCTTGTCTACAACCAGGGACAGAGTGAGATACACAAACTTAGAAACACTCGCCTTGTCAAAAGACTTACTGGAAACAGTCCACTCCAAACAAACAAACCGCATTTCCTACCTATTCTCAGGACATGAGAGAAATCCACAAACTCACCCCCACACCCACAAAGGCACCTCCTTCCCCCAAGTAGGTCTGTGACTACCCGGAGTGTCGTCTGACTGCTGGGCCATACTATGTTGCCCCGAAATGGCCTGTCCTGTCTCAGATCTGGCCTCCTTGGCCAACTCTGTGAAGTTGTCAGGAGCCAGCGGTGAGCCACGACCTGCTTTCTCAGGCAAGGCCCTCTTCAGTGCTTTCCTGGCATTTGGCCATCCTCACATCAGTAGGGACCAAGGAAGACTGACTCTGTCCTTGGTAAATCCAAACAAGTGAGCCCACTGGGACTGGGACTGGGACTGCCTCTGGGTGCCTGGCTTCCTGGATCCCAAGTTCAGAGAGTTCCATCACCAAGGAAGTGAGGTGAGGTCACTTCCTTCAGGAACTGAATGAGGTCACTGCCTGGCAATCACTGTGTCCTAACAGTTGCTGGCAAGGGTCCCAGGAGATGGAGGCTGCCCCTGCTTCCTGTGACACTTTCACAAGTTAGAATGGAATATCACCCATAGGCACCAAGGAACAGCTCTCCACACAGGCCTGGTTTGGTCCATCTTGTCTACATTAAGAAGAGAGAGGCTCATTCAGACACATCCCTTCATCCTGACCAGGTTGTTGGCCATGGAAGATGACTTTTGCTCTCTCAGGTCCTTCATAGCTGCCTACATCTTCTCCAGGGTTCATTTCTGCATGGACCTTTGAGGTTCTCAGCAGGTGGAAGATCCTCTCCATTCCTGTATTGTAAGACCAACTCTGTCCCTGCTCTAAACATGTTCGATTTGGGTTAGGAATCATTCTGCTAGTTGTAGAATGGTATTGGGAACCTGCGATATTTATAATCATATATAGGTGAAATATATGTATGAAAACAGAAATCTAAGTAAGATTTGAAGGCCAGAAGGGCATTGGGCCCTTGATTGGGATACTTAGCTTTGAATGACATTCTGCACAGATGTCTCAGATAAATTGATATACAATGGCATAGGACCATGTACCTTGGATGATTGAATGTAGAAGAGAACATCCAGTCAAAAAGGGATAGTAGGTAAGATTAGGAAGCTAGCCGGTAGGTTTAGGAAGAAGAGTGAGTGTAAAATTTGGACCCAAAGTTCTTTAGCAATTGGGTGTCGGTTAGAGAGTGAATGTAAATGTCAGCACATGTGAAGAGTCAGTCACAATGATGAACTGGGGAAAAATATGTAGGAAAGCAGATATCAATAGAGACATTAGGAAATCAGGCAAAGTATAAGGTGGGTGATAGGATTAGACATTTTCAACAGGGTTGAGGTTGAATATGTAATCTTAGGAAGAAACAAGTGTGTAGTCACCAATAGGATTGACATTGGAGAGCATTAGGCAACCTGGAGAAGGAAGTTCTTAGTAATCCATGCTCACTTTCCAATTAGGCTTTGCTACAATCATAAGTGTGACCTTTGCATTTTGTGTCCAGAATATGACAGTGATAAAATGTATATGTAGATCAGGTGACATGAGTATTTCTTCCACCATTGCTGGGAGCAATATGTTGAAGACGTATTAATTAGTATTTGGGGGTACAAATAGGTGTACCCTGGGTCTATGAATATAGAGATAATGCATGAATAGACCATACTGTGAATAAATAATATAACTGCTTCCAATTTCAATAATGGATTGAGTTGATATCTGAAAGTATATAGGAAATCTTATATTGATACACAATCATTCATTCCTACCAGTTATACATCTAATGGCAATATTAGGGTTATGGTTTACCCTGAAGGGTGTGTGAGTTTTGCTTCAAAAGTGATTATGGAAATGGAAAATCATGTGTTTGGAAAGAAGTCTCATGAACAAACCAGTCAAGAAACATGGAGGAATACATGTGTTCTGAAGCAGGAAGGGATTGAAAGTGAACCAAATGCCTAGAAATTTTTGAACTTGAGGATGAAATATACATCCTATGATGTGCATCAGCCGAAGAAATAGTAAGGTACCAGTGTTGAATAAAAATGAACGTCAAAATACACATCATGTCCCATAGGAATCTACTTGCATTGATGTTAAACTGGGTCAGTTACTGTAGAAAGATTAGGATTTCTATGCACCATCCACTGATGTTTGTTTTCAGTACTAGGAAAAAAATATGTATTTCAGGTGGATAAATATTTCTGAGACTAATCTTTTGAAAAGTTGATTATAAATCCACATGTATGAACATGAATGAATTTAGGGAATGCATCAGAAGACACATATATTTCATATTTTGAAAAATTGGAGAGAGTTTGTGTATGTGTGTGTGTGTGTATATATATATCTATATATACACACACAAAAAAACACACACACAGACATTAAAAATTCGAAATATATATGCCATTCGAAATTCATGATGAAATATATATCATCCACAGATCCAAAAATATTTATTTTACTGAACACGGATTTTTGTATCCTGTTGTTCAAGTAGGAAGCTCACCCATAGGTTGAATTTTCCGTTCCAACAGCGTTTGGGAGGAGTGATCTCTTCTCACAATTTGTATCTGCCAAGTCAGCCACCTCACAAGAATATACGTGGGATACCAGGTAGGATTCTATACGTGCATGTAAAAATACATGTGCTGAATAGGCTACAGAGAAAGGGAGACAGGAATTCACATATTTGTTAACTTTAAAAACACATGGAGAACTATTTCTATTCAATTGGACTAGATTTATAACACCTACCCTTTATAATGCAAAAGGCAAGTGCAACTATACACCATGCCTCCTCTGAACTGCTTGTATTTCTATTCTGTTTGGGTTATTTTTCTCCATCATATTAGGATTCATAGTCAGAGTCTAGTAGGGTATGGGTTAGTGTCAGGGAATCAGTATTTCAAGTGGAAAATAGGAAATGAATCCAATGTGTATGCAAATACGTGCTACACAAAAATCTTCCCACTCTCATCCAGAACAATGCCTTGACATGACCTTCGCCCCAAGGAAGAAGCAACTCGAGGGGAAGAGTTAGAAAATCTGTGGATACATATGTGGAATGGAAAATGCTCAGGAGTTCACAACCTTGGAGGTGGTAGAGGAGTTTCCATAAGTAAGGCACAGGGTACACACTCCACAAACATGGAGCTCTGCTGGCCTAAAGACTTCGTGAGAAACTGCCTCTGAGGTTGGGCACTTGAAATCTATGTTGTTGTCAGGAGCTTTAGCTTCCTTTGTAGTGAGACCATCAAAGCTGGGTCTGCTTCTATGTGACCTGGAGGACATGGTTTCTGATTTTCCAATGAACATGAGGCAGAAGTGCTGAATTCTCTCTTTGTAGGTCCACAGTGGCCACTGGAGGCTAAGTGTCTCCCCGTGTGGACTGTGAAGCCATTTGGTCCTCCTCTACTTTTCGTGGTGTTTCTTGCTGCTGCACTGGGAGTTTGGTATTTGCTTCATGAAATACAAGGACTTCAACTGGGACACAGTGCTGGAGGGAGTTCTGTCACGTGTGGTGGGTCAGGGTCCTAGGAGAATGCACCAACCAGTCTTCTATCCCACAGTGCTTGCCCCCTTGACCCTAGCAACCTGATTCTGAACATTGCCCTGAAACCTCTCCATATAACAAGATGCCTTTACATATAAGTGTCTGCCAGCTGCACCATGTCAGTCACAAGCCATTTGGAAGCCAATGTCAGACCCACATGGCCCTACCACAGATGTTTTATCACACTCCTGCACACCACTTCTCTAGGCCCACTACTCAGCAGGCCCCAACTCACTGGCATCTCTGTTCTACACCATTTTCATGAAACCCAGTCAATCAAGGCACTGTCTGGTACACTCCTGATCAGCAACAGGACATCCAAAGGTTCTCCAGTGCCACCTGGTCATGGGAACTTAAAAATTTCATGGTATTTATCTAGCCATTTTTCAAGGATGAAGTTGGAGGCACTGTGGGTTTCCATTCATTCAGGAACCATTAAATGGTGAGGAAGCTCATTTCAATGAAAGCTCTGGAGAACTCTCAGAAACAAGGCTTCCCAAAGAGTGGCCCAAAGGTCGCATGAAGCCAGGCCCATTGAGGTCTAGCATGTGAGGTCCATGTGTGTTTTGACTCTCAACGATGGCTGCCAGGTCTGTAAGAATAAAATCATGTGATATCCTGGCTGAGATTCCCAGTGCTCTGTGGAAAGCCAACCTGGGCCTAGATCTCAGTTTCCAAGGGCGACTCTCATGCGTGGCCTACTAAAATCTCAACAGAGTTCATGGCAATACTTCTCTGAGGTCAGTTCCAGAACTCAGTCTCCAAGGGGAATCACACCAGAGTTCACGCCAAGGTGGACCCAGTCATCTCTTCCAACCGCCACACAAATGGCCACAATTCCAACCAAAACACTGCCACATGGCCCTCATCTTCTTCCATATACACACTCATCATAACCTCTGGCTGGAGGTTTCCATCAGGGGCGCAGCCCAAGACAGTGTCCACAATAAGCTCCCTTGCCCCTCATTTGCCTAATATCAGGGTGGCCTGGACAGCCTTCCTGTGCACCAGGAGTGATCAAATAGGCCTGCCTTTAATACTGCTCTGCTTCTGCAATTTGAGGCCTACTGACTGCGGGGGTATAGATTCTTTGTGTGAATTGGAGTCAGGAGAAAACCCAAGCACCTATGGGCTAGCCTCTGCAGGGCTTTGAAGAACTCATTTGACCCAAAGGATCCCTATGCTCTCTTGATGGAGGTCAGGAACCTTACAGAGGAAGGCGAGAGACTTCATCCAAAATGACTGCTTTTTTTGCCATTTTGGCTTTGGATGCACACATGGGATCTTTCTTCAATCCATCAGGTGCTGACAATCTAAGCCACAGCCTCACACAGGGCCAAGAGGCTGATTCAGACACATCCCTTTGCAAAGCAATGAAGCAAAGAGCCACAGGTGATGCCCATTCATTTCCATTTGAAAACTGTTTTCTTCAGGCTTCACAAAGGGGTGCCCTGAGGCAAAGGCCTTCCTGACATTCAGGGCAACAGAACAATAGGTAAGCAAAAGGCCCAAAGCAGCCTTTCTCCACTGAGACTTTACTGGTCCCACTGATATCTGAGTTTTCTGAGATGCTCACCATTCCTTTCAGCTCTCCAGTACATGGCCATGTCACAGAGCTTGGAGGTGGTACATATCTTGGACACAAAACCATGAGCCTATTCTGGAGAGTGGCCAGAATGCAGGAAGAAAACAGGAACTTAGGAAGATAGTAGGTGTTGCCCATCCATAAGGCAAGCCGCAGTCCATTCATAAACTGGGCAGGATGAAGACTGGGAAGCTTTCTACTAGACAGGACACATCCATTGATGCATTCTCTTTTCTCATGTCTACAACCAGGGACACAGTGAGATACACAAACTTAGAAACACTCGCCTTGTCAAAAGACTTACTGGAAACAGTCCACTCCAAACAAACAAACCGCCTTTCCTACCTATTCTCAGGACATGAGACAAATCCACAAACTCACCCTCACACCCACAAAGGCACCTCCTTCCCCCAAGTAGGTCTCTGACTACCCGGAGTGTCGTCTGAGTGCTGGGCCATACTATGTTGCTCCGAAATGGCCTGTCCTGTCTCTGATCTGGCCTCCTTGGCCAACTCTGTGAAGTTGTCAGGAGCCAGCGGTGAGCCACGACCTGCTTTCTCAGGCAAGGCCCTCTTCAGTGCTTTCCTGGCATTTGGCCATCCTCACATCAGTAGGGACAAAGGAAGACTGACTCTGTCCTTGGTAAATCCAAACAAGTGAGCCCACTGGGACTGGGACTGGGACTGCCTCTGGGTGCCTGGCTTCCTGGATCCCAAGTTCAGAGAGTTCCATCACGAAGGAAGTGAGGTGAGGTCACTTCCTTCAGGAACTGAATGAGGTCACTGCCTGGCAACCACTGTGTCCTAACAGTTGCTTGCAAGGGTCCCAGGAGATGGAGGCTGCCCCTGCTTCCTGTGACACTTTCACAAGTTAGAATGGAATATCAACCATAGGCACCAAGGAACAGCTCTCCACACAGGCCTGGTTTGGTCCATCTTGTCTACATTAAGAAGAGAGAGGCTCATTCAGACACATCCCTTCATCCTGACCAGGTTGTTGGCCATGGAAGATGACTTTTGCTCTCTCAGGTCCTTCATAGCTGCCTACATCTTCTCCAGGGTTCATTTCTGCATGGACCTTTGAGGTTCTCAGCAGGTGGAAGATCCCCTCCATTCCTGTATTGTAAGACCAACTCTGTCCCTGCTCTTCCTTAAAGTTAGATTGGGGGAACAGTGTCTGGTTAGGGTTAAGAACATGTTTGATTTGGGTTAGGAATCATTCTGCTAGTTGTAGAATGGTATTGGGAACCTGCGATATTTATAATCATATATAGGTGAAATATATGTATGAAAACAGAAATCTAAGTAAGATTTGAAGGCCAGAAGGGCATTGGGCCCTTGATTGGGATACTTAGCTTTGAATGACATTCTGCACAGATGTCTCAGATAAATTGATATACAATGGCATAGGACCATGTACCTTGGATGATTGAATGTAGAAGAGAACATCCAGTCAAAAAGGGATAGTAGGTAAGATTAGGAAGCTAGCCGGTAGGTTTAGGAAGAAGAGTGAGTGTAAAATTTGGACCCAAAGTTCTTTAGCAATTGGGTGTCGGTTAGAGAGTGAATGTAAATGTCAGCACATGTGAAGAGTCAGTCACAATGATGAACTGGGGAAAAATATGTAGGAAAGCAGATATCAATAGAGACATTAGGAAATCAGGCAAAGTATAAGGTGGGTGATAGGATTAGACATTTTCAACAGGGTTGAGGTTGAATATGTAATCTTAGGAAGAAACAAGTGTGTAGTCACCAATAGGATTGACATTGGAGAGCATTAGGCAACCTGGAGAAGGAAGTTCTTAGTAATCCATGCTCACTTTCCAATTAGGCTTTGCTACAATCATAAGTGTGACCTTTGCATTTTGTGTCCAGAATATGACAGTGATAAAATGTATATGTAGATCAGGTGACATGAGTATTTCTTCCACCATTGCTGGGAGCAATATGTTGAAGACGTATTAATTAGTATTTGGGGGTACAAATAGGTGTACCCTGGGTCTATGAATATAGAGATAATGCATGAATAGACCATACTGTGAATAAATAATATAACTGCTTCCAATTTCAATAATGGATTGAGTTGATATCTGAAAGTATATAGGAAATCTTATATTGATACACAATCATTCATTCCTACCAGTTATACATCTAATGGCAATATTAGGGTTATGGTTTACCCTGAAGGGTGTGTGAGTTTTGCTTCAAAAGTGATTATGGAAATGGAAAATCATGTGTTTGGAAAGAAGTCTCATGAACAAACCAGTCAAGAAACATGGAGGAATACATGTGTTCTGAAGCAGGAAGGGATTGAAAGTGAACCAAATGCCTAGAAATTTTTAAACTTGAGGATGAAATATACATCCTATGATGTGCATCAGCCGAAGAAATAGTAAGGTACCAGTGTTGAATAAAAATGAACATCAAAATACACATCATGTCCCATAGGAATCTACTTGCATTGATGTTAAACTGGGTCAGTTACTGTAGAAAGATTAGGATTTCTATGCACCATCCACTGAAGTTAGTTTTCAGTACTAGGAAAAAAATATGTATTTCAGGTGGATAAATATTTCTGAGAATAATCTTGTGAAAAGTTGATTATAAATCCACATATATGAACATGAATGAATTCAGGGAATGTATCACAAGACACATATATTTCATATTTTGAAAAATCTGGAGAGAGTTTGTGTGTGTGTGTATATGTGTGTGTGTATATATATATATCTATATATACACACACACACAAAACACACACACAGACATTAAAAATTCGAAATATATATGCCATTCGAAATTCATGATGAAATATATATCATCCACAGATCCAAAAATATTTATTTTACTGAACACGGATTTTTGTATCCTGTTGTTCAAGTAGGAAGCTCACCCATAGGTTGAATTTTCCGTTCCAACAGCGTTTGGTAGGAGTGATCTCTTCTCACAATTTGTATCTGCCAAGTCAGCCACCTCACAAGAATATACGTGGGATACCAGGTAGGATTCTATACGTGCATGTAAAAATACATGTGCTGAATAGGCTACAGAGAAAGGGAGACAGGAATTCACATATTTGTTAACTTTAAAAACACATGGAGAACTATTTCTATTCAATTGGACTAGATTTATAACACCTACCCTTTATAATGCAAAAGGCAAGTGCAACTATACACCATGCCTCCTCTGAACTGCTTGTATTTCTATTCTGTTTGGGTTATTTTTCTCCATCATATTAGGATTCATAGTCAGAGTCTAGTATGGTATGGGTTAGTGTCAGGGAATCAGTATTTCAAGTGGAAAATAGGAAATGAATCCAATGTGTATGCAAATACGTGCTACACAAAAATCTTCCCACTCTCATCCAGAACAATGCCTTGACATGACCTTCGCCCCAAGGAAGAAGCAACTCGAGGGGAAGAGTTAGAAAATCTGTGGATACATATGTGGAATGGAAAATGCTCAGGAGTTCACAACCTTGGAGGTGGTAGAGGAGTTTCCATAAGTAAGGCACAGGGTACACACTCCACAAACATGGAGCTCTGCTGGCCTAAAGACTTCGTGAGAAACTGCCTCTGAGGTTGGGCACTTGAAATCTATGTTGTTGTCAGGAGCTTTAGCTTCCTTTGTAGTGAGACCATCAAAGCTGGGTCTGCATCTATGTGACCTGGAGGACATGGTTTCTGATTTTCCAATGAACATGAGGCAGAAGTGCTGAATTCTCTCTTTGTAGGTCCACAGTGGCCACTGGAGGCTAAGTGTCTCCCCGTGTGGACTGTGAAGCCATTTGGTCCTCCTCTACTTTTCGTGGTGTTTCTTGCTGCTGCACTGGGAGTTTGGTATTTGCTTCATGAAATACAAGGACTTCAACTGGGACACAGTGCTGGAGGGAGTTCTGTCACGTGTGGTGGGTCAGGGTCCTAGGAGAATGCACCAACCAGTCTTCTATCCCACAGTGCTTGCCCCCTTGACCCTAGCAACCTGATTCTGAACATTGCCCTGAAACCTCTCCATATAACAAGATGCCTTTACATATAAGTGTCTGCCAGCTGCACCATGTCAGTCACAAGCCATTTGGAAGCCAATGTCAGACCCACATGGCCCTACCACAGATGTTTTATCACACTCCTGCACACCACTTCTCTAGGCCCACTACTCAGCAGGCCCCAACTCACTGGCATCTCTGTTCTACACCATTTTCATGAAACCCAGTCAATCAAGGCACTGTCTGGTACACTCCTGATCAGCAACAGGACATCCAAAGTTTCTCCAGTGCCACCTGGTCATGGGAACTTAAAAATTTCATGGTATTTATCTAGCCATTTTTCAAGGATGAAGTTGGAGGCACTGTGGGTTTCCATTCATTCAGGAACCATTAAATGGTGAGGAAGGTCATTTCAATGAAAGCTCTGGAGAACTCTCACGAACAAGGCTTCCCAAAGAGTGGCCCAAAGGTCGCATGAAGCCAGGCCCATTGAGGTCTAGCATGTGAGGTCCATGTGTGTTTTGACTCTCAACGATGGCTGCCAGGTCTGTAAGAATAAAATCATGTGATATCCTGGCTGAGATTCCCAGTGCTCTGTGGAAAGCCAACCTGGGCCTAGATCTCAGTTTCCAAGGGCGACTCTCATGCGTGGCCTACTAAAATCTCAACAGAGTTCATGGCAATACTTCTCTGAGGTCAGTTCCAGAACTCAGTCTCCAAGGGGAATCACACCAGAGTTCACGCCAAGGTGGACCCAGTCATCTCTTCCAACCGCCACACAAATGGCCACAATTCCAACCAAAACACTGCCACATGGCCCTCATCTTCTTCCATATACACACTCATCATAACCTCTGGCTGGAGGTTTCCATCAGGGGCGCAGCCCAAGACAGTGTCCACAATAAGCTCCCTTGCCCCTCATTTGCCTAATATCAGGGTGGCCTGGACAGCCTTCCTGTGCACCAGGAGTGATCAAATAGGCCTGCCTTTAATACTGCTCTGCTTCTGCAATTTGAGGCCTACTGACTGCGGGGGTATAGATTCTTTGTGTGAATTGGAGTCAGGAGAAAACCCAAGCACCTATGGGCTAGCCTCTGCAGGGCTTTGAAGAACTCATTTGACCCAAAGGATCCCTATGCTCTCTTGATGGAGGTCAGGAACCTTACAGAGGAAGGCGAGAGACTTCATCCAAAATGACTGCTTTTTTTGCCATTTTGGCTTTGGATGCACACATGGGATCTTTCTTCAATCCATCAGGTGCTGACAATCTAAGCCACAGCCTCACACAGGGCCAAGAGGCTGATTCAGACACATCCCTTTGCAAAGCAATGAAGCAAAGAGCCACAGGTGATGCCCATTCATTTCCATTTGAAAACTGTTTTCTTCAGGCTTCACAAAGGGGTGCCCTGAGGCAAAGGCCTTCCTGACATTCAGGGCAACAGAACAATAGGTAAGCAAAAGGCCCAAAGCAGCCTTTCTCCACTGAGACTTTACTGGTCCCACTGATATCTGAGTTTTCTGAGATGCTCACCATTCCTTTCAGCTCTCCAGTACATGGCCATGTCACAGAGCTTGGAGGTGGTACATATCTTGGACACAAAGCCATGAGCCTATTCTGGAGAGTGGCCAGAATGCAGGAAGAAAACAGGAACTTAGGAAGATAGTAGGTGTTGCCCATCCATAAGGCAAGCCGCAGTCCATTCATAAACTGGGCAGGATGAAGACTGGGAAGCTTTCAACTAGACAGGACACATCCATTGATGCATTCTCTTTTCTCATGTCTACAACCAGGGACACAGTGAGATACACAAACTTAGAAACACTCGCCTTGTCAAAAGACTTACTGGAAACAGTCCACTCCAAACAAACAAACCGCCTTTCCTACCTATTCTCAGAACATAAGACAAATCCACAAACTCACCCCCACACCCACAAAGGCACCTCCTTCCCCCAAGTAGGTCTGTGACTACCCGGAGTGTCGTCTGACTGCTGGGCCATACTATGTTGCCCCGAAATGGCCTGTCCTGTCTCAGATCTGTCCTCCTTGGCCAACTCTGTGAAGTTGTCAGGAGCCAGCGGTGAGCCAAGACCTGCTTTCTCAGGCAAGGCCCTCTTCAGTGCTTTCCTGGCATTTGGCCATCCTCACATCAGTAGGGACCAAGGAAGACTGACTCTGTCCTTGGTAAATCCAAACAAGTGAGCCCACTGGGACTGGGACTGGGACTGCCTCTGGGTGCCTGGCTTCCTGGATCCCAAGTTCAGAGAGTTCCATCACCAAGGAAGTGAGGTGAGGTCACTTCCTTCAGGAACTGAATGAGGTCACTGCCTGGCAACCACTGTGTCCTAACAGTTGCTTGCAAGGGTCCCAGGAGATGGAGGCTGCCCCTGCTTCCTGTGACACTTTCACAAGTTAGAATGGAATATCAACCATAGGCACCAAGGAACAGCTCTCCACACAGGCCTGGTTTGGTCCATCTTGTCTACATTAAGAAGAGAGAGGCTCATTCAGACACATCCCTTCATCCTGACCAGGTTGTTGGCCATGGAAGATGACTTTTGCTCTCTCAGGTCCTTCATAGCTGCCTACATCTTCTCCAGGGTTCATTTCTGCATGGACCTTTGAGGTTCTCAGCAGGTGGAAGATCCCCTCCATTCCTGTATTGTAAGACCAACTCTGTCCCTGATCTTCCTTAAAGTTAGATTGGGGGAACAGTGTCTGGTTAGGGTTAAGAACATGTTTGATTTGGGTTAGGAATCATTCTGCTAGTTGTAGAATGGTATTGGGAACCTGCGATATTTATAATCATATATAGGTGAAATATATGTATGAAAACAGAAATCTAAGTAAGATTTGAAGGCCAGAAGGGCATTGGGCCCTTGATTGGGATACTTAGCTTTGAATGACATTCTGCACAGATGTCTCAGATAAATTGATATACAATGGCATAGGACCATGTACCTTGGATGATTGAATGTAGAAGAGAACATCCAGTCAAAAAGGGATAGTAGGTAAGATTAGGAAGCTAGTCGGTAGGTTTAGGAAGAAGAGTGAGTGTAAAATTTGGACCCAAAGTTCTTTAGCAATTGGGTGTCGGTTAGAGAGTGAATGTAAATGTCAGCACATGTGAAGAGTCAGTCACAATGATGAACTGGGGAAAAATATGTAGGAAAGCAGATATCAATAGAGACATTAGGAAATCAGGCAAAGTATAAGGTGGGTGATAGGATTAGACATTTTCAACAGGGTTGAGGTTGAATATGTAATCTTAGGAAGAAACAAGTGTGTAGTCACCAATAGGATTGACATTGGAGAGCATTAGGCAACCTGGAGAAGGAAGTTCTTAGTAATCCATGCTCACTTTCCAATTAGGCTTTGCTACAATCATAAGTGTGACCTTTGCATTTTGTGTCCAGAATATGACAGTGATAAAATGTATATGTAGATCAGGTGACATGTGTATTTCTTCCACCATTGCTGGGAGCAATATGTTGAAGACGTATTAATTAGTATTTGTGGGTACAAATAGGTGTACCCTGGGTCTATGAATATAGAGATAATGCATGAATAGACCATACTGTGAATAAATAATATAACTGCTTCCAATTTCAATAATGGATTGAGTTGATATCTGAAAGTATATAGGAAATCTTATATTGATACACAATCATTCATTCCTACCAGTTATACATCTAATGGCAATATTAGGGTTATGGTTTACCCTGAAGGGTGTGTGAGTTTTGCTTCAAAAGTGATTATGGAAATGGAAAATCATGTGTTTGGAAAGAAGTCTCATGAACAAACCAGTCAAGAAACATGGAGGAATACATGTGTTCTGAAGCAGGAAGGGATTGAAAGTGAACCAAATGCCTAGAAATTTTTAAACTTGAGGATGAAATATACATCCTATGATGTGCATCAGCTGAAGAAATAGTAAGGTACCAGTGTTGAATAAAAATGAACGTCAAAATACACATCATGTCCCATAGGAATCTACTTGCATTGATGTTAAACTGGGTCAGTTACTGTAGAAAGATTAGGATTTCTATGCACCATCCACTGAAGTTAGTTTTCAGTACTAGGAAAAAAATATGTATTTCAGGTGGATAAATATTTCTGAGAATAATCTTGTGAAAAGTTGATTATAAATCCACATATATGAACATGAATGAATTCAGGGAATGTATCACAAGACACATATATTTCATATTTTGAAAAATCTGGAGAGAGTTTGTGTGTGTGTGTATATATATATCTATATATACACACACACACAAAACACACACACAGACATTAAAAATTCGAAATATATATGCCATTCGAAATTCATGATGAAATATATATCATCCACAGATCCAAAAATATTTATTTTACTGAACATGGATTTTGTGTCCTGTTGTTCAAGTAGGAAGCTCACCCATAGGTTGAATTTTCAGTTCCAACAGCGTTTGGGAGGAGTGATCTCTTCTCACAATTTGTATCTGCCAAGTCAGCCACCTCACAAGAATATACGTGGGATACCAGGTAGGATTCTATACGTGCATGTAAAAATACATGTGCTGAATAGGCTACAGAGAAAGGGAGACAGGAATTCACATATTTGTTAACTTTAAAAACACATGGAGAACTATTTCTATTCAATTGGACTAGATTTATAACACCTACCCTTTATAATGCAAAAGGCAAGTGCAACTATACACCATGCCTCCTCTGAACTGCTTGTATTTCTATGCTGTTTGGGTTATTTTTCTCCATCATATTAGGATTCATAGTCAGAGTCTAGTAGGGTATGGGTTAGTGTCAGGGAATCAGTATTTCAAGTGGAAAATAGGAAATGAATCCAATGTGTATGCAAATACGTGCTACACAAAAATCTTCCCACTCTCATCCAGAACAATGCCTTGACATGACCTTCGCCCCAAGGAAGAAGCAACTCAAGGGGAAGAGTTAGAAAATCTGTGGATACATATGTGGAATGGAAAATGCTCAGGAGTTCACAACCTTGGAGGTGGTAGAGGAGTTTCCATAAGTAAGGGACAGGGTACACACTCCACAAACATGGAGCTCTGCTGGCCTAAAGACCTCGTGAGAAACTGCCTCTGAGGTTGGGCACTTGAAATCTATGTGTTGTCAGGAGCTTTAGCTTCCTTTGTAGTGAGACCATCAAAGCTGGGTCTGCATCTATGTGACCTGGAGGACATGGTTTCTGATTTTCCAATGAACATGAGGCAGAAGTGCTGAATTCTCTCTTTGTAGGTCCACAGTGGCCACTGGAGGCTAAGTGTCTCCCCGTGTGGACTGTGAAGCCATTTGGTCCTCCTCTACTTTTCGTGGTGTTTCTTGCTGCTGCACTGGGAGTTTGGTATTTGCTTCATGAAACACAAGGACTTCAACTGGGACACAGTGCTGGAGGGAGTTCTGTCACGTGTGGTGGGTCAGGGTCCTAGGAGAATGCACCAACCAGTCTTCTATCCCACAGAGCTTGCCCCCTTGACCCTAGCAACCTGATTCTGAACATTGCCCTGAAACCTCTCCATATAACAAGATGCCTTTACATATAAGTGTCTGCCGGCTGCACCATGTCAGTCACAAGCCATTTGGAAGCCAATGTCAGACCCACATGGCCCTACCACAGATGTTTTATCACACTCCTGCACACCACTTCTCTAGGCCCACTACTCAGCAGGCCCCAACTCACTGGCATCTCTGTTCTACACCATTTTCATGAAACCCAGTCAATCAAGGCACTGTCTGGTACACTCCTGATCAGCAACAGGACATCCAAAGGTTCTCCAGTGCCACCTGGTCATGGGAACTTAAAAATTTCATGGTATTTATCTAGCCATTTTTCAAGGATGAAGTTGGAGGCACTGTGGGTTTCCATTCATTCAGGAACCATTAAATGGTGAGGAAGCTCATTTCAATGAAAGCTCTGGAGAACTCTCAGAAACAAGGCTTCCCAAAGAGTGGCCCAAAGGTCGCATGAAGCCAGGCCCATTGAGGTCTAGCATGTGAGGTCCATGTGTGTTTTGACTCTCAACGATGGCTGCCAGGTCTGTAAGAATAAAATCATGTGATATCCTGGCTGAGATTCCCAGTGCTCTGTGGAAAGCCAACCTGGGCCTAGATCTCAGTTTCCAAGGGCGACTCTCATGCGTGGCCTACTAAAATCTCAACAGAGTTCATGGCAATACTTCTCTGAGGTCAGTTCCAGAACTCAGTCTCCAAGGGGAATCACACCAGAGTTCACGCCAAGGTGGACCCAGTCATCTCTTCCAACCGCCACACAAATGGCCACAATTCCAACCAAAACACTGCCACATGGCCCTCATCTTCTTCCATATACACACTCATCATAACCTCTGGCTGGAGGTTTCCATCAGGGGCGCAGCCCAAGACAGTGTCCACAATAAGCTCCCTTGCCCCTCATTTGCCTAATATCAGGGTGGCCTGGACAGCCTTCCTGTGCACCAGGAGTGATCAAATAGGCCTGCCTTTAATACTGCTCTGCTTCTGCAATTTGAGGCCTACTGACTGCGGGGGTATAGATTCTTTGTGTGAATTGGAGTCAGGAGAAAACCCAAGCACCTATGGGCTAGCCTCTGCAGGGCTTTGAAGAACTCATTTGACCCAAAGGATCCCTATGCTCTCTTGATGGAGGTCAGGAACCTTACAGAGGAAGGCGAGAGACTTCATCCAAAATGACTGCTTTTTTTGCCATTTTAGCTTTGGATGCACACATGGGATCTTTCTTCAATCCATCAGGTGCTGACAATCTAAGCCACAGCCTCACACAGGGCCAAGAGGCTGATTCAGACACATCCCTTTGCAAAGCAATGAAGCAAAGAGCCACAGGTGATGCCCATTCATTTCCATTTGAAAACTGTTTTCTTCAGGCTTCACAAAGGGGTGCCCTGAGGCAAAGGCCTTCCTGACATTCAGGGCAACAGAACAATAGGTAAGCAAAAGGCCCAAAGCAGCCTTTCTCCACTGAGACTTTACTGGTCCCACTGATATCTGAGTTTTCTGAGATGCTCACCATTCCTTTCAGCTCTCCAGTACATGGCCATGTCACAGAGCTTGGAGGTGGTACATATCTTGGACACAAAGCCATGAGCCTATTCTGGAGAGTGGCCAGAATGCAGGAAGAAAACAGGAACTTAGGAAGATAGTAGGTGTTGCCCATCCATAAGGCAAGCCGCAGTCCATTCATAAACTGGGCAGGATGAAGACTGGGAAGCTTTCAACTAGACAGGACACATCCATTGATGCATTCTCTTTTCTCATGTCTACAACCAGGGACACAGTGAGATACACAAACTTAGAAACACTCGCCTTGTCAAAAGACTTACTGGAAACAGTCCACTCCAAACAAACAAACCGCCTTTCCTACCTATTCTCAGGACATGAGACAAATCCACAAACTCACCCTCACACCCACAAAGGCACCTCCTTCCCCCACGTAGGTCTGTGACTACCCGGAGTGTCGTCTGACTGCTGGGCCATACTATGTTGCCCCGAAATGGCCTGTCCTGTCTCAGATCTGGCCTCCTTGGCCAACTCTGTGAAGTTGTCAGGAGCCAGCGGTGAGCCACGACCTGCTTTCTCAGGCAAGGCCCTCTTCAGTGCTTTCCTGGCATTTGGCCATCCTCACATCAGTAGGGACCAAGGAAGACTGACTCTGTCCTTGGTAAATCCAAACAAGTGAGCCCACTGTTACTGGGACTGGGACTGCCTCTGGGTGCCTGGCTTCCTGGATCCCAAGTTCAGAGAGTTCCATCACCAAGGAAGTGAGGTGAGGTCACTTCCTTCAGGAACTGAATGAGGTCACTGCCTGGCAACCACTGTGTCCTAACAGTTGCTTGCAAGGGTCCCAGGAGATGGAGGCTGCCCCTGCTTCCTGTGACACTTTCACAAGTTAGAATGGAATATCAACCATAGGCACCAAGGAACAGCTCTCCACACAGGCCTGGTTTGGTCCATCTTGTCTACATTAAGAAGAGAGAGGCTCATTCAGACACATCCCTTCATCCTGACCAGGTTGTTGGCCATGGAAGATGACTTTTGCTCTCTCAGGTCCTTCATAGCTGCCTACATCTTCTCCAGGGTTCATTTCTGCATGGACCTTTGAGGTTCTCAGCAGGTGGAAGATCCCCTCCATTCCTGTATTGTAAGACCAACTCTGTCCCTGCTCTTCCTTAAAGTTAGATTGGGGGAACAGTGTCTGGTTAGGGTTAAGAACATGTTTGATTTGGGTTAGGAATCATTCTGCTAGTTGTAGAATGGTATTGGGAACCTGCGATATTTATAATCATATATAGGTGAAATATATGTATGAAAACAGAAATCTAAGTAAGATTTGAAGGCCAGAAGGGCATTGGGCCCTTGATTGGGATACTTAGCTTTGAATGACATTCTGCACAGATGTCTCAGATAAATTGATATACAATGGCATAGGACCATGTACCTTGGATGATTGAATGTAGAAGAGAACATCCAGTGAAAAAGGGATAGTAGGTAAGATTAGGAAGCTAGTCGGTAGGTTTAGGAAGAAGAGTGAGTGTAAAATTTGGACCCAAAGTTCTTTAGCAATTGGGTGTCGGTTAGAGAGTGAATGTAAATGTCAGCACATGTGAAGAGTCAGTCACAATGATGAACTGGGGAAAAATATGTAGGAAAGCAGATATCAATAGAGACATTAGGAAATCAGGCAAAGTATAAGGTGGGTGATAGGATTAGACATTTTCAACAGGGTTGAGGTTGAATATGTAATCTTAGGAAGAAACAAGTGTGTAGTCACCAATAGGATTGACATTGGAGAGCATTAGGCAACCTGGAGAAGGAAGTTCTTAGTAATCCATGCTCACTTTCCAATTAGGATTTGCTACCATCATAAGTGTGACCTTTGCATTTTGTGTCCAGAATATGACAGTGATAAAATGTATATGTAGATCAGGTGACATGTGTATTTCTTCCACCATTGCTGGGAGCAATATGTTGAAGACGTATTAATTAGTATTTGTGGGTACAAATAGGTGTACCCTGGGTCTATGAATATAGAGATAATGCATGAATAGACCATACTGTGAATAAATAATATAACTGCTTCCAATTTCAATAATGGATTGAGTTGATATCTGAAAGTATATAGGAAATCTTATATTGATACACAATCATTCATTCCTACCAGTTATACATCTAATGGCAATATTAGGGTTATGGTTTACCCTGAAGGGTGTGTGAGTTTTGCTTCAAAAGTGATTATGGAAATGGAAAATCATGTGTTTGGAAAGAAGTCTCATGAACAAACCAGTCAAGAAACATGGAGGAATACATGTGTTCTGAAGCAGGAAGGGATTGAAAGTGAACCAAATGCCTAGAAATTTTTAAACTTGAGGATGAAATATACATCCTATGATGTGCATCAGCTGAAGAAATAGTAAGGTACCAGTGTTGAATAAAAATGAACATCAAAATACACATCATGTCCCATAGGAATCTACTTGCATTGATGTTAAACTGGGTCAGTTACTGTAGAAAGATTAGGATTTCTATGCACCATCCACTGAAGTTAGTTTTCAGTACTAGGAAAAAAATATGTATTTCAGGTGGATAAATATTTCTGAGAATAATCTTGTGAAAAGTTGATTATAAATCCACATATATGAACATGAATGAATTAAGGGAATGTATCACAAGACACATATATTTCATATTTTGAAAAATCTGGAGAGAGTTTGTGTGTGTGTGTATATGTGTGTGTGTATATATATATCTATATATACACACACACACAAAACACACACACAGACATTAAAAATTCGAAATATATATGCCATTCGAAATTCATGATGAAATATATATCATCCACAGATCCAAAAATATTTATTTTACTGAACACGGATTTTTGTATCCTGTTGTTCAAGTAGGAAGCTCACCCATAGGTTGAATTTTCCGTTCCAACAGCGTTTGGGAGGAGTGATCTCTTCTCACAATTTGTATCTGCCAAGTCAGCCACCTCACAAGAATATACGTGGGATACCAGGTAGGATTCTATACGTGCATGTAAAAATACATGTGCTGAATAGGCTACAGAGAAAGGGAGACAGGAATTCACATATTTGTTAACTTTAAAAACACATGGAGAACTATTTCTATTCAATTGGACTAGATTTATAACACCTACCCTTTATAATGCAAAAGGCAAGTGCAACTATACACCATGCCTCCTCTGAACTGCTTGTATTTCTATTCTGTTTGGGTTATTTTTCTCCATCATATTAGGATTCATAGTCAGAGTCTAGTAGGGTATGAGTTAGTGTCAGGGAATCAGTATTTCAAACGGAAAATAGGAAATGAATCCAATGTGTATGCAAATACGTGCTACACAAAAATCTTCCCACTCTCATCCAGAACAATGCCTTGACATGACCTTCGCCCCAAGGAAGAAGCAACTCGAGGGGAAGAGTTAGAAAATCTGTGGATACATATGTGGAATGGAAAATGCTCAGGAGTTCACAACCTTGGAGGTGGTAGAGGAGTTTCCATAAGTAAGGCACAGGGTACACACTCCACAAACATGGAGCTCTGCTGGCCTAAAGACTTCGTGAGAAACTGCCTCTGAGGTTGGGCACTTGAAATATATGTTGTTGTCAGGAGCTTTAGCTTCCTTTGTAGTGAGACCATCAAAGCTGGGTCTGCATCTATGTGACCTGGAGGACATGGTTTCTGATTTTCCAATGAACATGAGGCCGAAGTGCTGAATTCTCTCTTTGTAGGTCCACAGTGGCCACTGGAGGCTAAGTGTCTCCCCGTGTGGACTGTGAAGCCATTTGGTCCTCCTCTACTTTTCGTGGTGTTTCTTGCTGCTGCACTGGGAGTTTGGTATTTGCTTCATGAAATACAAGGACTTCAACTGGGACACAGTGCTGGAGGGAGTTCTGTCACGTGTGGTGGGTCAGGGTCCTAGGAGAATGCACCAACCAGTCTTCTATCCCACAGAGCTTGCCCCCTTGACCCTAGCAACCTGATTCTGAACATTGCCCTGAAACCTCTCCATATAACAAGATGCCTTTACATATAAGTGTCTGCCGGCTGCACCATGTCAGTCACAAGCCATTTGGAAGCCAATGTCAGATCCACATGGCCCTACCACAGATGTTTTATCACACTCCTGCACACCACTTCTCTAGGCCCACTACTCAGCAGGCCCCAACTTACTGGCATCTCTGTTCTACACCATTTTCATGAAACCCAGTCAATCAAGGCACTGTCTGGTACACTCCTGATCAGCAACAGGACATCCAAAGGTTCTCCAGTGCCACCTGGTCATGGGAACTTAAAAATTTCATGGTATTTATCTAGCCATTTTTCAAGGATGAAGTTGGAGGCACTCTGGGTTTCCATTCATTCAGGAACCATTAAATGGTGAGGAAGGTCATTTCAATGAAAGCTCTGGAGAACTCTCACGAACAAGGCTTCCCAAAGAGTGGCCCAAAGGTCGCATGAAGCCAGGCCCATTGAGGTCTAGCATGTGAGGTCCATGTGTGTTTTGACTCTCAACGATGGCTGCCAGGTCTGTAAGAATAAAATCATGTGATATCCTGGCTGAGATTCCCAGTGCTCTGTGGAAAGCCAACCTGGGCCTAGATCTCAGTTTCCAAGGGCGACTCTCATGCGTGGCCTACTAAAATCTCAACAGAGTTCATGGCAATACTTCTCTGAGGTCAGTTCCAGAACTCAGTCTCCAAGGGGAATCACACCAGAGTTCACGCCAAGGTGGACCCAGTCATCTCTTCCAACCGACACACAAATGGCCACAATTCCAACCAAAACACTGCCACATGGCCCTCATCTTCTTCCATATACACACTCATCATAACCTCTGGCTGGAGGTTTCCATCAGGGGCGCAGCCCAAGACAGTGTCCACAATAAGCTCCCTTGCCCCTCATTTGCCTAATATCAGGGTGGCCTGGACAGCCTTCCTGTGCACCAGGAGTGATCAAATAGGCCTGCCTTTAATACTGCTCTGCTTCTGCAATTTGAGGCCTACTGACTGCGGGGGTATAGATTCTTTGTGTGAATTGGAGTCAGGAGAAAACCCAAGCACCTATGGGCTAGCCTCTGCAGGGCTTTGAAGAACTCATTTGACCCAAAGGATCCCTATGCTCTCTTGATGGAGGTCAGGAACCTTACAGAGGAAGGCGAGAGACTTCATCCAAAATGACTGCTTTTTTTGCCATTTTAGCTTTGGATGCACACATGGGATCTTTCTTCAATCCATCAGGTGCTGACAATCTAAGCCACAGCCTCACACAGGGCCAAGAGGCTGATTCAGACACATCCCTTTGCAAAGCAATGAAGCAAAGAGCCACAGGTGATGCCCATTCATTTCCATTTGAAAACTGTTTTCTTCAGGCTTCACAAAGGGGTGCCCTGAGGCAAAGGCCTTCCTGACATTCAGGGCAACAGAACAATAGGTAAGCAAAAGGCCCAAAGCAGCCTTTCTCCACTGAGACTTTACTGGTCCCACTGATATCTGAGTTTTCTGAGATGCTCACCATTCCTTTCAGCTCTCCAGTACATGGCCATGTCACAGAGCTTGGAGGTGGTACATATCTTGGACACAAAGCCATGAGCCTATTCTGGAGAGTGGCCAGAATGCAGGAAGAAAACAGGAACTTAGGAAGATAGTAGGTGTTGCCCATCCATAAGGCAAGCCGCAGTCCATTCATAAACTGGGCAGGATGAAGACTGGGAAGCTTTCAACTAGACAGGACACATCCATTGATGCATTCTCTTTTCTCATGTCTACAACCAGGGACACAGTGAGATACACAAACTTAGAAACACTCGCCTTGTCAAAAGACTTACTGGAAACAGTCCACTCCAAACAAACAAACCGCATTTCCTACCTATTCTCAGGACATGAGAGAAATCCACAAACTCACCCCCACACCCACAAAGGCACCTCCTTCCCCCAAGTAGGTCTGTGACTACCTGGAGTGTCGTCTGACTGCTGGGCCATACTATGTTGCCCCGAAATGGCCTGTCCTGTCTCAGATCTGGCCTCCTTGGCCAACTCTGTGAAGTTGTCAGGAGCCAGCGGTGAGCCACGACCTGCTTTCTCAGGCAAGGCCCTCTTCAGTGCTTTCCTGGCATTTGGCCATCCTCACATCAGTAGGGACCAAGGAAGACTGACTCTGTCCTTGGTAAATCCAAACAAGTGAGCCCACTGGGACTGGGGCTGGGACTGCCTCTGGGTGCCTGGCTTCCTGGATCCCAAGTTCAGAGAGTTCCATCACCAAGGAAGTGAGGTGAGGTCACTTCCTTCAGGAACTGAATGAGGTCACTGCCTGGCAATCACTGTGTCCTAACAGTTGCTGGCAAGGGTCCCAGGAGATGGAGGCTGCCCCTGCTTCCTGTGACACTTTCACAAGTTAGAATGGAATATCACCCATAGGCACCAAGGAACAGCTCTCCACACAGGCCTGGTTTGGTCCATCTTGTCTACATTAAGAAGAGAGAGGCTCATTCAGACACATCCCTTCATCCTGACCAGGTTGTTGGCCATGGAAGATGACTTTTGCTCTCTCAGGTCCTTCATAGCTGCCTACATCTTCTCCAGGGTTCATTTCTGCATGGACCTTTGAGGTTCTCAGCAGGTGGAAGATCCTCTCCATTCCTGTATTGTAAGACCAACTCTGTCCCTGCTCTAAACATGTTTGATTTGGGTTAGGAATCATTCTGCTAGTTGTAGAATGGTATTGGGAACCTGCGATATTTATAATCATATATAGGTGAAATATATGTATGAAAACAGAAATCTAAGTAAGATTTGAAGGCCAGAAGGGCATTGGGCCCTTGATTGGGATACTTAGCTTTGAATGACATTCTGCACAGATGTCTCAGATAAATTGATATACAATGGCATAGGACCATGTACCTTGGATGATTGAATGTAGAAGAGAACATCCAGTCAAAAAGGGATAGTAGGTAAGATTAGGAAGCTAGCCGGTAGGTTTAGGAAGAAGAGTGAGTGTAAAATTTGGACCCAAAGTTCTTTAGCAATTGGGTGTCGGTTAGAGAGTGAATGTAAATGTCAGCACATGTGAAGAGTCAGTCACAATGATGAACTGGGGAAAAATATGTAGGAAAGCAGATATCAATAGAGACATTAGGAAATCAGGCAAAGTATAAGGTGGGTGATAGGATTAGACATTTTCAACAGGGTTGAGGTTGAATATGTAATCTTAGGAAGAAACAAGTGTGTAGTCACCAATAGGATTGACATTGGAGAGCATTAGGCAACCTGGAGAAGGAAGTTCTTAGTAATCCATGCTCACTTTCCAATTAGGCTTTGCTACAATCATAAGTTTGACCTTTGCATTTTGTGTCCAGAATATGACAGTGATAAAATGTATATGTAGATCAGGTGACATGAGTATTTCTTCCACCATTGCTGGGAGCAATATGTTGAAGACGTATTAATTAGTATTTGGGGGTACAAATAGGTGTACCCTGGGTCTATGAATATAGAGATAATGCATGAATAGACCATACTGTGAATAAATAATATAACTGCTTCCAATTTCAATAATGGATTGAGTTGATATCTGAAAGTATATAGGAAATCTTATATTGATACACAATCATTCATTCCTACCAGTTATACATGTAATGGCAATATTAGGGTTATGGTTTACCCTGAAGGGTGTGTGAGTTTTGCTTCAAAAGTGATTATGGAAATGGAAAATCATGTGTTTGGAAAGAAGTCTCATGAACAAACCAGTCAAGAAACATGGAGGAATACATGTGTTCTGAAGCAGGAAGGGATTGAAAGTGAACCAAATGCCTAGAAATTTTTGAACTTGAGGATGAAATATACATCCTATGATGTGCATCAGCCGAAGAAATAGTAAGGTACCAGTGTTGAATAAAAATGAACGTCAAAATACACATCATGTCCCATAGGAATCTACTTGCATTGATGTTAAACTGGGTCAGTTACTGTAGAAAGATTAGGATTTCTATGCACCATCCACTGATGTTTGTTTTCAGTACTAGGAAAAAAATATGTATTTCAGGTGGATAAATATTTCTGAGACTAATCTTTTGAAAAGTTGATTATAAATCCACATGTATGAACATGAATGAATTTAGGGAATGCATCAGAAGACACATATATTTCATATTTTGAAAAATTGGAGAGAGTTTGTGTATGTGTGTGTGTGTGTATATATATATCTATATATACACACACAAAAAAACACACACACAGACATTAAAAATTCGAAATATATATGCCATTCGAAATTCATGATGAAATATATATCATCCACAGATCCAAAAATATTTATTTTACTGAACACGGATTTTTGTATCCTGTTGTTCAAGTAGGAAGCTCACCCATAGGTTGAATTTTCCGTTCCAACAGCGTTTGGGAGGAGTGATCTCTTCTCACAATTTGTATCTGCCAAGTCAGCCACCTCACAAGAATATACGTGGGATACCAGGTAGGATTCTATACGTGCATGTAAAAATACATGTGCTGAATAGGCTACAGAGAAAGGGAGACAGGAATTCACATATTTGTTAACTTTAAAAACACATGGAGAACTATTTCTATTCAATTGGACTAGATTTATAACACCTACCCTTTATAATGCAAAAGGCAAGTGCAACTATACACCATGCCTCCTCTGAACTGCTTGTATTTCTATTCTGTTTGGGTTATTTTTCTCCATCATATTAGGATTCATAGTCAGAGTCTAGTAGGGTATGGGTTAGTGTCAGGGAATCAGTATTTCAAGTGGAAAATAGGAAATGAATCCAATGTGTATGCAAATACGTGCTACACAAAAATCTTCCCACTCTCATCCAGAACAATGCCTTGACATGACCTTCGCCCCAAGGAAGAAGCAACTCGAGGGGAAGAGTTAGAAAATCTGTGGATACATATGTGGAATGGAAAATGCTCAGGAGTTCACAACCTTGGAGGTGGTAGAGGAGTTTCCATAAGTAAGGCACAGGGTACACACTCCACAAACATGGAGCTCTGCTGGCCTAAAGACTTCGTGAGAAACTGCCTCTGAGGTTGGGCACTTGAAATCTATGTTGTTGTCAGGAGCTTTAGCTTCCTTTGTAGTGAGACCATCAAAGCTGGGTCTGCTTCTATGTGACCTGGAGGACATGGTTTCTGATTTTCCAATGAACATGAGGCAGAAGTGCTGAATTCTCTCTTTGTAGGTCCACAGTGGCCACTGGAGGCTAAGTGTCTCCCTGTGTGGACTGTGAAGCCATTTGGTCCTCCTCTACTTTTCGTGGTGTTTCTTGCTGCTGCACTGGGAGTTTGGTATTTGCTTCATGAAATACAAGGACTTCAACTGGGACACAGTGCTGGAGGGAGTTCTGTCACGTGTGGTGGGTCAGGGTCCTAGGAGAATGCACCAACCAGTCTTCTATCCCACAGAGCTTGCCCCCTTGACCCTAGCAACCTGATTCTGAACATTGCCCTGAAACCTCTCCATATAACAAGATGCCTTTACATATAAGTGTCTGCCGGCTGCACCATGTCAGTCACAAGCCATTTGGAAGCCAATGTCAGATCCACATGGCCCTACCACAGATGTTTTATCACACTCCTGCACACCACTTCTCTAGGCCCACTACTCAGCAGGCCCCAACTTACTGGCATCTCTGTTCTACACCATTTTCATGAAACCCAGTCAATCAAGGCACTGTCTGGTACACTCCTGATCAGCAACAGGACATCCAAAGGTTCTCCAGTGCCACCTGGTCATGGGAACTTAAAAATTTCATGGTATTTATCTAGCCATTTTTCAAGGATGAAGTTGGAGGCACTGTGGGTTTCCATTCATTCAGGAACCATGAAATGGTGAGGAAGCTCATTTCAATGAAAGCTCTGGAGAACTCTCACGAACAAGGCTTCCCAAAGAGTGGCCCAAAGGTCGCATGAAGCCAGGCCCATTGAGGTCTAGCATGTGAGGTCCATGTGTGTTTTGACTCTCAACGATGGCTGCCAGGTCTGTAAGAATAAAATCATGTGATATCCTGGCTGAGATTCCCAGTGCTCTGTGGAAAGCCAACCTGGGCCTAGATCTCAGTTTCCAAGGGCGACTCTCATGCGTGGCCTACTAAAATCTCAACAGAGTTCATGGCAATACTTCTCTGAGGTCAGTTCCAGAACTCAGTCTCCAAGGGGAATCACACCAGAGTTCACGCCAAGGTGGACCCAGTCATCTCTTCCAACCGCCACACAAATGGCCACAATTCCAACCAAAACACTGCCACATGGCCCTCATCTTCTTCCATATACACACTCATCATAACCTCTGGCTGGAGGTTTCCATCAGGGGCGCAGCCCAAGACAGTGTCCACAATAAGCTCCCTTGCCCCTCATTTGCCTAATATCAGGGTGGCCTGGACAGCCTTCCTGTGCACCAGGAGTGATCAAATAGGCCTGCCTTTAATACTGCTCTGCTTCTGCAATTTGAGGCCTACTGACTGCGGGGGTATAGATTCTTTGTGTGAATTGGAGTCAGGAGAAAACCCAAGCACCTATGGGCTAGCCTCTGCAGGGCTTTGAAGAACTCATTTGACCCAAAGGATCCCTATGCTCTCTTGATGGAGGTCAGGAACCTTACAGAGGAAGGCGAGAGACTTCATCCAAAATGACTGCTTTTTTTGCCATTTTGGCTTTGGATGCACACATGGGATCTTTCTTCAATCCATCAGGTGCTGACAATCTAAGCCACAGCCTCACACAGGGCCAAGAGGCTGATTCAGACACATCCCTTTGCAAAGCAATGAAGCAAAGAGCCACAGGTGATGCCCACTCATTTCCATTTGAAAACTGTTTTCTTCAGGCTTCACAAAGGGGTGCCCTGAGGCAAAGGCCTTCCTGACATTCAGGGCAACAGAACAATAGGTAAGCAAAAGGCCCAAAGCAGCCTTTCTCCACTGAGACTTTACTGGTCCCACTGATATCTGAGTTTTCTGAGATGCTCACCATTCCTTTCAGCTCTCCAGTACATGGCCATGTCACAGAGCTTGGAGGTGGTACATATCTTGGACACAAAGCCATGAGCCTATTCTGGAGAGTGGCCAGAATGCAGGAAGAAAACAGGAACTTAGGAAGATAGTAGGTGTTGCCCATCCATAAGGCAAGCCGCAGTCCATTCATAAACTGGGCAGGATGAAGACTGGGAAGCTTTCAACTAGACAGGACACATCCATTGATGCATTCTCTTTTCTCATGTCTACAACCAGGGACACAGTGAGATACACAAACTTAGAAACACTCGCCTTGTCAACAGACTTACTGGAAACAGTCCACTCCAAACAAACAAACCGCCTTTCCTACCTATTCTCAGAACATAAGACAAATCCACAAACTCACCCCCACACCCACAAAGGCACCTCCTTCCCCCAAGTAGGTCTGTGACTACCCGGAGTGTCGTCTGACTGCTGGGCCATACTATGTTGCCCCGAAATGGCCTGTCCTGTCTCAGATCTGTCCTCCTTGGCCAACTCTGTGAAGTTGTCAGGAACCAGCGGTGAGCCAAGACCTGCTTTCTCAGGCAAGGCCCTCTTCAGTGCTTTCCTGGCATTTGGCCATCCTCACATCAGTAGGGACCAAGGAAGACTGACTCTGTCCTTGGTAAATCCAAACAAGTGAGCCCACTGGGACTGGGACTGGGACTGCCTCTGGGTGCCTGGCTTCCTGGATCCCAAGTTCAGAGAGTTCCATCACCAAGGAAGTGAGGTGAGGTCACTTCCTTCAGGAACTGAATGAGGTCACTGCCTGGCAACCACTGTGTCCTAACAGTTGCTTGCAAGGGTCCCAGGAGATGGAGGCTGCCCCTGCTTCCTGTGACACTTTCACAAGTTAGAATGGAATATCAACCATAGGCACCAAGGAACAGCTCTCCACACAGGCCTGGTTTGGTCCATCTTGTCTACATTAAGAAGAGAGAGGCTCATTCAGACACATCCCTTCATCCTGACCAGGTTGTTGGCCATGGAAGATGACTTTTGCTCTCTCAGGTCCTTCATAGCTGCCTACATCTTCTCCAGGGTTCATTTCTGCATGGACCTTTGAGGTTCTCAGCAGGTGGAAGATCCCCTCCATTCCTGTATTGTAAGACCAACTCTGTCCCTGCTCTTCCTTAAAGTTAGATTGGGGGAACAGTGTCTGGTTAGGGTTAAGAACATGTTTGATTTGGGTTAGGAATCATTCTGCTAGTTGTAGAATGGTATTGGGAACCTGCGATATTTATAATCATATATAGGTGAAATATATGTATGAAAACAGAAATCTAAGTAAGATTTGAAGGCCAGAAGGGCATTGGGCCCTTGATTGGGATACTTAGCTTTGAATGACATTCTGCACAGATGTCTCAGATAAATTGATATACAATGGCATAGGACCATGTACCTTGGATGATTGAATGTAGAAGAGAACATCCAGTCAAAAAGGGATAGTAGGTAAGATTAGGAAGCTAGTCGGTAGGTTTAGGAAGAAGAGTGAGTGTAAAATTTGGACCCAAAGTTCTTTAGCAATTGGGTGTCGGTTAGAGAGTGAATGTAAATGTCAGCACATGTGAAGAGTCAGTCACAATGATGAACTGGGGAAAAATATGTAGGAAAGCAGATATCAATAGAGACATTAGGAAATCAGGCAAAGTATAAGGTGGGTGATAGGATTAGACATTTTCAACAGGGTTGAGGTTGAATATGTAATCTTAGGAAGAAACAAGTGTGTAGTCACCAATAGGATTGACATTGGAGAGCATTAGGCAACCTGGAGAAGGAAGTTCTTAGTAATCCATGCTCACTTTCCAATTAGGCTTTGCTACAATCATAAGTGTGACCTTTGCATTTTGTGTCCAGAATATGACAGTGATAAAATGTATATGTAGATCAGGTGACATGTGTATTTCTTCCACCATTGCTGGGAGCAATATGTTGAAGACGTATTAATTAGTATTTGTGGGTACAAATAGGTGTACCCTGGGTCTATGAATATAGAGATAATGCATGAATAGACCATACTGTGAATAAATAATATAACTGCTTCCAATTTCAATAATGGATTGAGTTGATATCTGAAAGTATATAGGAAATCTTATATTGATACACAATCATTCATTCCTACCAGTTATACATCTAATGGCAATATTAGGGTTATGGTTTACCCTGAAGGGTGTGTGAGTTTTGCTTCAAAAGTGATTATGGAAATGGAAAATCATGTGTTTGGAAAGAAGTCTCATGAACAAACCAGTCAAGAAACATGGAGGAATACATGTGTTCTGAAGCAGGAAGGGATTGAAAGTGAACCAAATGCCTAGAAATTTTTAAACTTGAGGATGAAATATACATCCTATGATGTGCATCAGCTGAAGAAATAGTAAGGTACCAGTGTTGAATAAAAATGAACATCAAAATACACATCATGTCCCATAGGAATCTACTTGCATTGATGTTAAACTGGGTCAGTTACTGTAGAAAGATTAGGATTTCTATGCACCATCCACTGAAGTTAGTTTTCAGTACTAGGAAAAAAATATGTATTTCAGGTGGATAAATATTTCTGAGAATAATCTTGTGAAAAGTTGATTATAAATCCACATATATGAACATGAATGAATTCAGGGAATGTATCATAAGACACATATATTTCATATTTTGAAAAATCTGGAGAGAGTTTGTGTGTGTGTGTATATGTGTGTGTGTATATATATATCTATATATACACACACACACAAAACACACACACAGACATTAAAAATTCGAAATATATATGCCATTCGAAATTCATGATGAAATATATATCATCCACAGATCCAAAAATATTTATTTTACTGAACACGGATTTTTGTATCCTGTTGTTCAAGTAGGAAGCTCACCCATAGGTTGAATTTTCCGTTCCAACAGCGTTTGGGAGGAGTGATCTCTTCTCACAATTTGTATCTGCCAAGTCAGCCACCTCACAAGAATATACGTGGGATACCAGGTAGGATTCTATACGTGCATGTAAAAATACATGTGCTGAATAGGCTACAGAGAAAGGGAGACAGGAATTCACATATTTGTTAACTTTAAAAACACATGGAGAACTATTTCTATTCAATTGGACTAGATTTATAACACCTACCCTTTATAATGCAAAAGGCAAGTGCAACTATACACCATGCCTCCTCTGAACTGCTTGTATTTCTATTCTGTTTGGGTTATTTTTCTCCATCATATTAGGATTCATAGTCAGAGTCTAGTAGGGTATGAGTTAGTGTCAGGGAATCAGTATTTCAAACGGAAAATAGGAAATGAATCCAATGTGTATGCAAATACGTGCTACACAAAAATCTTCCCACTCTCATCCAGAACAATGCCTTGACATGACCTTCGCCCCAAGGAAGAAGCAACTCGAGGGGAAGAGTTAGAAAATCTGTGGATACATATGTGGAATGGAAAATGCTCAGGAGTTCACAACCTTGGAGGTGGTAGAGGAGTTTCCATAAGTAAGGCACAGGGTACACACTCCACAAACATGGAGCTCTGCTGGCCTAAAGACTTCGTGAGAAACTGCCTCTGAGGTTGGGCACTTGAAATATATGTTGTTGTCAGGAGCTTTAGCTTCCTTTGTAGTGAGACCATCAAAGCTGGGTCTGCATCTATGTGACCTGGAGGACATGGTTTCTGATTTTCCAATGAACATGAGGCAGAAGTGCTGAATTCTCTCTTTGTAGGTCCACAGTGGCCACTGGAGGCTAAGTGTCTCCCCGTGTGGACTGTGAAGCCATTTGGTCCTCCTCTACTTTTCGTGGTGTTTCTTGCTGCTGCACTGGGAGTTTGGTATTTGCTTCATGAAATACAAGGACTTCAACTGGGACACAGTGCTGGAGGGAGTTCTGTCACGTGTGGTGGGTCAGGGTCCTAGGAGAATGCACCAACCAGTCTTCTATCCCACAGAGCTTGCCCCCTTGACCCTAGCAACCTGATTCTGAACATTGCCCTGAAACCTCTCCATATAACAAGATGCCTTTACATATAAGTGTCTGCCGGCTGCACCATGTCAGTCACAAGCCATTTGGAAGCCAATGTCAGATCCACATGGCCCTACCACAGATGTTTTATCACACTGCTGCACACCACTTCTCTAGGCCCACTACTCAGCAGGCCCCAACTTACTGGCATCTCTGTTCTACACCATTTTCATGAAACCCAGTCAATCAAGGCACTGTCTGGTACACTCCTGATCAGCAACAGGACATCCAAAGGTTCTCCAGTGCCACCTGGTCATGGGAACTTAAAAATTTCATGGTATTTATCTAGCCATTTTTCAAGGATGAAGTTGGAGGCACTGTGGGTTTCCATTCATTCAGGAACCATTAAATGGTGAGGAAGCTCATTTCAATGAAAGCTCTGGAGAACTCTCACGAACAAGGCTTCCCAAAGAGTGGCCCAAAGGTCGCATGAAGCCAGGCCCATTGAGGTCTAGCATGTGAGGTCCATGTGTGTTTTGACTCTCAACGATGGCTGCCAGGTCTGTAAGAATAAAATCATGTGATATCCTGGCTGAGATTCCCAGTGCTCTGTGGAAAGCCAACCTGGGCCTAGATCTCAGTTTCCAAGGGCGACTCTCATGCGTGGCCTACTAAAATCTCAACAGAGTTCATGGCAATACTTCTCTGAGGTCAGTTCCAGAACTCAGTCTCCAAGGGGAATCACACCAGAGTTCACGCCAAGGTGGACCCAGTCATCTCTTCCAACCGCCACACAAATGGCCACAATTCCAACCAAAACACTGCCACATGGCCCTCATCTTCTTCCATATACACACTCATCATAACCTCTGGCTGGAGGTTTCCATCAGGGGCGCAGCCCAAGACAGTGTCCACAATAAGCTCCCTTGCCCCTCATTTGCCTAATATCAGGGTGGCCTGGACAGCCTTCCTGTGCACCAGGAGTGATCAAATAGGCCTGCCTTTAATACTGCTCTGCTTCTGCAATTTGAGGCCTACTGACTGCGGGGGTATAGATTCTTTGTGTGAATTGGAGTCAGGAGAAAACCCAAGCACCTATGGGCTAGCCTCTGCAGGGCTTTGAAGAACTCATTTGACCCAAAGGATCCCTATGCTCTCTTGATGGAGGTCAGGAACCTTACAGAGGAAGGCGAGAGACTTCATCCAAAATGACTGCTTTTTTTGCCATTTTGGCTTTGGATGCACACATGGGATCTTTCTTCAATCCATCAGGTGCTGACAATCTAAGCCACAGCCTCACACAGGGCCAAGAGGCTGATTCAGACACATCCCTTTGCAAAGCAATGAAGCAAAGAGCCACAGGTGATGCCCATTCATTTCCATTTGAAAACTGTTTTCTTCAGGCTTCACAAAGGGGTGCCCTGAGGCAAAGGCCTTCCTGACATTCAGGGCAACAGAACAATAGGTAAGCAAAAGGCCCAAAGCAGCCTTTCTCCACTGAGACTTTACTGGTCCCACTGATATCTGAGTTTTCTGAGATGCTCACCATTCCTTTCAGCTCTCCAGTACATGGCCATGTCACAGAGCTTGGAGGTGGTACATATCTTGGACACAAAGCCATGAGCCTATTCTGGAGAGTGGCCAGAATGCAGGAAGAAAACAGGAACTTAGGAAGATAGTAGGTGTTGCCCATCCATAAGGCAAGCCGCAGTCCATTCATAAATTGGGCAGGATGAACACTGAGAAGCTTTCTACTAGACAGGACACATCCATTGATGCATTCTCTTTTCTCTTGTCTACAACCAGGGACACAGTGAGATACACAAACTTAGAAACACTCGCCTTGTCAAAAGACTTACTGGAAACAGTCCACTCCAAACAAACAAACCGCCTTTCCTACCTATTCTCAGGACATGAGAGAAATCCACAAACTCACCCCCACACCCACAAAGGCACCTCCTTCCCCCAAGTAGGTCTGTGACTACCCGGAGTGTCGTCTGACTGCTGGGCCATACTATGTTGCCCCGAAATGGCCTGTCCTGTCTCAGATCTGGCCTCCTTGGCCAACTCTGTGAAGTTGTCAGGAGCCAGCGGTGAGCCAAGACCTGCTTTCTCAGGCAAGGCCCTCTTCAGTGCTTTCCTGGCATTTGGCCATCCTCACATCAGTAGGGACCAAGGAAGACTGACTCTGTCCTTGGTAAATCCAAACAAGTGAGCCCACTGGGACTGGGGCTGGGACTGCCTCTGGGTGCCTGGCTTCCTGGATCCCAAGTTCAGAGAGTTCCATCACCAAGGAAGTGAGGTGAGGTCACTTCCTTCAGGAACTGAATGAGGTCACTGCCTGGCAATCACTGTGTCCTAACAGTTGCTGGCAAGGGTCCCAGGAGATGGAGGCTGCCCCTGCTTCCTGTGACACTTTCACAAGTTAGAATGGAATATCAACCATAGGCACCAAGGAACAGCTCTCCACACAGGCCTGGTTTGGTCCATCTTGTCTACATTAAGAAGAGAGAGGCTCATTCAGACACATCCCTTCATCCTGACCAGGTTGTTGGCCATGGAAGATGACTTTTGCTCTCTCAGGTCCTTCATAGCTGCCTACATCTTCTCCAGGGTTCATTTCTGCATGGACCTTTGAGGTTCTCAGCAGGTGGAAGATCCCCTCCATTCCTGTATTGTAAGACCAACTCTGTCCCTGCTCTTCCTTAAAGTTAGATTGGGGGAACAGTGTCTGGTTAGGGTTAAGAACATGTTTGATTTGGGTTAGGAATCATTCTGCTAGTTGTAGAATGGTATTGGGAACCTGCGATATTTATAATCATATATAGGTGAAATATATGTATGAAAACAGAAATCTAAGTAAGATTTGAAGGCCAGAAGGGCATTGGGCCCTTGATTGGGATACTTAGCTTTGAATGACATTCTGCACAGATGTCTCAGATAAATTGATATACAATGGCATAGGACCATGTACCTTGGATGATTGAATGTAGAAGAGAACATCCAGTCAAAAAGGGATAGTAGGTAAGATTAGGAAGCTAGTCGGTAGGTTTAGGAAGAAGAGTGAGTGTAAAATTTGGACCCAAAGTTCTTTAGCAATTGGGTGTCGGTTAGAGAGTGAATGTAAATGTCAGCACATGTGAAGAGTCAGTCACAATGATGAACTGGGGAAAAATATGTAGGAAAGCAGATATCAATAGAGACATTAGGAAATCAGGCAAAGTATAAGGTGGGTGATAGGATTAGACATTTTCAACAGGGTTGAGGTTGAATATGTAATCTTAGGAAGAAACAAGTGTGTAGTCACCAATAGGATTGACATTGGAGAGCATTAGGCAACCTGGAGAAGGAAGTTCTTAGTAATCCATGCTCACTTTCCAATTAGGCTTTGCTACAATCATAAGTGTGACATTTGCATTTTGTGTCCAGAATATGACAGTGATAAAATGTATATGTAGATCAGGTGACATGAGTATTTCTTCCACCATTGCTGGGAGCAATATGTTGAAGACGTATTAATTAGTATTTGGGGGTACAAATAGGTGTACCCTGGGTCTATGAATATAGAGATAATGCATGAATAGACCATACTGTGAATAAATAATATAACTGCTTCCAATTTCAATAATGGATTGAGTTGATATCTGAAAGTATATAGGAAATCTTATATTGATACACAATCATTCATTCCTACCAGTTATACATCTAATGGCAATATTAGGGTTATGGTTTACCCTGAAGGGTGTGTGAGTTTTGCTTCAAAAGTGATTATGGAAATGGAAAATCATGTGTTTGGAAAGAAGTCTCATGAACAAACCAGTCAAGAAACATGGAGGAATACATGTGTTCTGAAGCAGGAAGGGATTGAAAGTGAACCAAATGCCTAGAAATTTTTGAACTTGAGGATGAAATATACATCCTATGATGTGCATCAGCTGAAGAAATAGTAAGGTACCAGTGTTGAATAAAAATGAACGTCAAAATACACATCATGTCCCATAGGAATCTACTTGCATTGATGTTAAACTGGGTCAGTTACTGTAGAAAGATTAGGATTTCTATGCACCATCCACTGATGTTTGTTTTCAGTACTAGGAAAAAAATATGTATTTCAGGTGGATAAATATTTCTGAGACTAATCTTTTGAAAAGTTGATTATAAATCCACATGTATGAACATGAATGAATTTAGGGAATGCATCAGAAGACACATATATTTCATATTTTGAAAAATTGGAGAGAGTTTGTGTATGTGTGTGTGTGTGTATATATATATCTATATATACACACACAAAAAAACACACACACAGACATTAAAAATTCGAAATATATATGCCATTCGAAATTCATGATGAAATATATATCATCCACAGATCCAAAAATATTTATTTTACTGAACACGGATTTTTGTATCCTGTTGTTCAAGTAGGAAGCTCACCCATAGGTTGAATTTTCCGTTCCAACAGCGTTTGGGAGGAGTGATCTCTTCTCACAATTTGTATCTGCCAAGTCAGCCACCTCACAAGAATATACGTGGGATACCAGGTAGGATTCTATACGTGCATGTAAAAATACATGTGCTGAATAGGCTACAGAGAAAGGGAGACAGGAATTCACATATTTGTTAACTTTAAAAACACATGGAGAACTATTTCTATTCAATTGGACTAGATTTATAACACCTACCCTTTATAATGCAAAAGGCAAGTGCAACTATACACCATGCCTCCTCTGAACTGCTTGTATTTCTATTCTGTTTGGGTTATTTTTCTCCATCATATTAGGATTCATAGTCAGAGTCTAGTAGGGTATGGGTTAGTGTCAGGGAATCAGTATTTCAAGTGGAAAATAGGAAATGAATCCAATGTGTATGCAAATACGTGCTACACAAAAATCTTCCCACTCTCATCCAGAACAATGCCTTGACATGACCTTCGCCCCAAGGAAGAAGCAACTCGAGGGGAAGAGTTAGAAAATCTGTGGATACATATGTGGAATGGAAAATGCTCAGGAGTTCACAACCTTGGAGGTGGTAGAGGAGTTTCCATAAGTAAGGCACAGGGTACACACTCCACAAACATGGAGCTCTGCTGGCCTAAAGACTTCGTGAGAAACTGCCTCTGAGGTTGGGCACTTGAAATCTATGTTGTTGTCAGGAGCTTTAGCTTCCTTTGTAGTGAGACCATCAAAGCTGGGTCTGCTTCTATGTGACCTGGAGGACATGGTTTCTGATTTTCCAATGAACATGAGGCAGAAGTGCTGAATTCTCTCTTTGTAGGTCCACAGTGGCCACTGGAGGCTAAGTGTCTCCCCGTGTGGACTGTGAAGCCATTTGGTCCTCCTCTACTTTTCGTGGTGTTTCTTGCTGCTGCACTGGGAGTTTGGTATTTGCTTCATGAAATACAAGGACTTCAACTGGGACACAGTGCTGGAGGGAGTTCTGTCACGTGTGGTGGGTCAGGGTCCTAGGAGAATGCACCAACCAGTCTTCTATCCCACAGTGCTTGCCCCCTTGACCCTAGCAACCTGATTCTGAACATTGCCCTGAAACCTCTCCATATAACAAGATGCCTTTACATATAAGTGTCTGCCAGCTGCACCATGTCAGTCACAAGCCATTTGGAAGCCAATGTCAGACCCACATGGCCCTACCACAGATGTTTTATCACACTCCTGCACACCACTTCTCTAGGCCCACTACTCAGCAGGCCCCAACTCACTGGCATCTCTGTTCTACACCATTTTCATGAAACCCAGTCAATCAAGGCACTGTCTGGTACACTCCTGATCAGCAACAGGACATCCAAAGGTTCTCCAGTGCCACCTGGTCATGGGAACTTAAAAATTTCATGGTATTTATCTAGCCATTTTTCAAGGATGAAGTTGGAGGCACTGTGGGTTTCCATTCATTCAGGAACCATTAAATGGTGAGGAAGCTCATTTCAATGAAAGCTCTGGAGAACTCTCACGAACAAGGCTTCCCAAAGAGTGGCCCAAAGGTCGCATGAAGCCAGGCCCATTGAGGTCTAGCATGTGAGGTCCATGTGTGTTTTGACTCTCAACGATGGCTGCCAGGTCTGTAAGAATAAAATCATGTGATATCCTGGCTGAGATTCCCAGTGCTCTGTGGAAAGCCAACCTGGGCCTAGATCTCAGTTTCCAAGGGCGACTCTCATGCGTGGCCTACTAAAATCTCAACAGAGTTCATGGCAATACTTCTCTGAGGTCAGTTCCAGAACTCAGTCTCCAAGGGGAATCACACCAGAGTTCACGCCAAGGTGGACCCAGTCATCTCTTCCAACCGCCACACAAATGGCCACAATTCCAACCAAAACACTGCCACATGGCCCTCATATTCTTCCATATACACACTCATCATAACCTCTGGCTGGAGGTTTCCATCAGGGGCGCAGCCCAAGACAGTGTCCACAATAAGCTCCCTTGCCCCTCATTTGCCTAATATCAGGGTGGCCTGGACAGCCTTCCTGTGCACCAGGAGTGATCAAATAGGCCTGCCTTTAATACTGCTCTGCTTCTGCAATTTGAGGCCTACTGACTGCGGGGGTATAGATTCTTTGTGTGAATTGGAGTCAGGAGAAAACCCAAGCACCTATGGGCTAGCCTCTGCAGGGCTTTGAAGAACTCATTTGACCCAAAGGATCCCTATGCTCTCTTGATGGAGGTCAGGAACCTTACAGAGGAAGGCGAGAGACTTCATCCAAAATGACTGCTTTTTTTGCCATTTTGGCTTTGGATGCACACATGGGATCTTTCTTCAATCCATCAGGTGCTGACAATCTAAGCCACAGCCTCACACAGGGCCAAGAGGCTGATTCAGACACATCCCTTTGCAAAGCAATGAAGCAAAGAGCCACAGGTGATGCCCATTCATTTCCATTTGAAAACTGTTTTCTTCAGGCTTCACAAAGGGGTGCCCTGAGGCAAAGGCCTTCCTGACATTCAGGGCAACAGAACAATAGGTAAGCAAAAGGCCCAAAGCAGCCTTTCTCCACTGAGACTTTACTGGTCCCACTGATATCTGAGTTTTCTGACATGCTCACCATTCCTTTCAGCTCTCCAGTACATGGCCATGTCACAGAGCTTGGAGGTGGTACATATCTTGGACACAAAACCATGAGCCTATTCTGGAGAGTGGCCAGAATGCAGGAAGAAAACAGGAACTTAGGAAGATAGTAGGTGTTGCCCATCCATAAGGCAAGCCGCAGTCCATTCATAAACTGGGCAGGATGAAGACTGGGAAGCTTTCTACTAGACAGGACACATCCATTGATGCATTCTCTTTTCTCATGTCTACAACCAGGGACACAGTGAGATACACAAACTTAGAAACACTCGCCTTGTCAAAAGACTTACTGGAAACAGTCCACTCCAAACAAACAAACCGCCTTTCCTACCTATTCTCAGGACATGAGACAAATCCACAAACTCACCCCCACACCCACAAAGGCACCTCCTTCCCCCAAGTAGGTCTGTGACTACCCGGAGTGTCGTCTGACTGCTGGGCCATACTATGTTGCCCTGAAATGGCCTGTCCTGTCTCTGATCTGGCCTCCTTGGCCAACTCTGTGAAGTTGTCAGGAGCCAGCGGTGAGCCACGACCTGCTTTCTCAGGCAAGGCCCTCTTCAGTGCTTTCCTGGCATTTGGCCATCCTCACATCAGTAGGGACCAAGGAAGACTGACTCTGTCCTTGGTAAATCCAAACAAGTGAGCCCACTGGGACTGGGACTGGGACTGCCTCTGGGTGCCTGGCTTCCTGGATCCCAAGTTCAGAGAGTTCCATCACCAAGGAAGTGAGGTGAGGTCACTTCCTTCAGGAACTGAATGAGGTCACTGCCTGGCAACCACTGTGTCCTAACAGTTGCTGGCAAGGGTCCCAGGAGATGGAGGCTGCCCCTGCTTCCTGTGACACTTTCACAAGTTAGAATGGAATATCAACCATAGGCACCAAGGAACAGCTCTCCACACAGGCCTGGTTTGGTCCATCTTGTCTATATTAAGAAGAGAGAGGCTCATTCAGACACATCCCTTCATCCTGACCAGGTTGTTGGCCATGGAAGATGACTTTTGCTCTCTCAGGTCCTTCATAGCTGCCTACATCTTCTCCAGGGTTCATTTCTGCATGGACCTTTGAGGTTCTCAGCAGGTGGAAGATCCCCTCCATTCCTGTATTGTAAGACCAACTCTGTCCCTGCTCTTCCTTAAAGTTAGATTGGGGGAACAGTGTCTGGTTAGGGTTAAGAACATGTTTGATTTGGGTTAGGAATCATTCTGCTAGTTGTAGAATGGTATTGGGAACCTGCGATATTTATAATCATATATAGGTGAAATATATGTATGAAAACAGAAATCTAAGTAAGATTTGAAGGCCAGAAGGGCATTGGGCCCTTGATTGGGATACTTAGCTTTGAATGACATTCTGCACAGATGTCTCAGATAAATTGATATACAATGGCATAGGACCATGTACCTTGGATGATTGAATGTAGAAGAGAACATCCAGTCAAAAAGGGATAGTAGGTAAGATTAGGAAGCTAGTCGGTAGGTTTAGGAAGAAGAGTGAGTGTAAAATTTGGACCCAAAGTTCTTTAGCAATTGGGTGTCGGTTAGAGAGTGAATGTAAATGTCAGCACATGTAAAGAGTCAGTCACAATGATGAACTGGGGAAAAATATGTAGGAAAGCAGATATCAATAGAGACATTAGGAAATCAGGCAAAGTATAAGGTGGGTGATAGGATTAGACATTTTCAACAGGGTTGAGGTTGAATATGTAATCTTAGGAAGAAACAAGTGTGTAGTCACCAATAGGATTGACATTGGAGAGCATTAGGCAACCTGGAGAAGGAAGTTCTTAGTAATCCATGCTCACTTTCCAATTAGGCTTTGCTACAATCATAAGTGTGACCTTTGCATTTTGTGTCCAGAATATGACAGTGATAAAATGTATATGTAGATCAGGTGACATGTGTATTTCTTCCACCATTGCTGGGAGCAATATGTTGAAGACGTATTAATTAGTATTTGTGGGTACAAATAGGTGTACCCTGGGTCTATGAATATAGAGATAATGCATGAATAGACCATACTGTGAATAAATAATATAACTGCTTCCAATTTCAATAATGGATTGAGTTGATATCTGAAAGTATATAGGAAATCTTATATTGATACACAATCATTCATTCCTACCAGTTATACATCTAATGGCAATATTAGGGTTATGGTTTACCCTGAAGGGTGTGTGAGTTTTGCTTCAAAAGTGATTATGGAAATGGAAAATCATGTGTTTGGAAAGAAGTCTCATGAACAAACCAGTCAAGAAACATGGAGGAATACATGTGTTCTGAAGCAGGAAGGGATTGAAAGTGAACCAAATGCCTAGAAATTTTTAAACTTGAGGATGAAATATACATCCTATGATGTGCATCAGCTGAAGAAATAGTAAGGTACCAGTGTTGAATAAAAATGAACGTCAAAATACACATCATGTCCCATAGGAATCTACTTGCATTGATGTTAAACTGGGTCAGTTACTGTAGAAAGATTAGGATTTCTATGCACCATCCACTGAAGTTAGTTTTCAGTACTAGGAAAAAAATATGTATTTCAGGTGGATAAATATTTCTGAGAATAATCTTGTGAAAAGTTGATTATAAATCCACATATATGAACATGAATGAATTCAGGGAATGTATCACAAGACACATATATTTCATATTTTGAAAAATCTGGAGAGAGTTTGTGTGTGTGTGTATATATATCTATATATACACACACACACAAAACACACACACAGACATTAAAAATTCGAAATATATATGCCATTCGAAATTCATGATGAAATATATATCATCCACAGATCCAAAAATATTTATTTTACTGAACATGGATTTTGTGTCCTGTTGTTCAAGTAGGAAGCTCACCCATAGGTTGAATTTTCAGTTCCAACAGCGTTTGGGAGGAGTGATCTCGTCTCACAATTTGTATCTGCCAAGTCAGCCACCTCACAAGAATATACGTGGGATACCAGGTAGGATTCTATACGTGCATGTAAAAATACATGTGCTGAATAGGCTACAGAGAAAGGGAGACAGGAATTCACATATTTGTTAACTTTAAAAACACATGGAGAACTATTTCTATTCAATTGGACTAGATTTATAACACCTACCCTTTATAATGCAAAAGGCAAGTGCAACTATACACCATGCCTCCTCTGAACTGCTTGTATTTCTATGCTGTTTGGGTTATTTTTCTCCATCATATTAGGATTCATAGTCAGAGTCTAGTAGGGTATGGGTTAGTGTCAGGGAATCAGTATTTCAAATGGAAAATAGGAAATGAATCCAATGTGTATGCAAATACGTGCTACACAAAAATCTTCCCACTCTCATCCAGAACAATGCCTTGACATGACCTTCGCCCCAAGGAAGAAGCAACTCAAGGGGAAGAGTTAGAAAATCTGTGGATACATATGTGGAATGGAAAATGCTCAGGAGTTCACAACCTTGGAGGTGGTAGAGGAGTTTCCATAAGTAAGGGACAGGGTACACACTCCACAAACATGGAGCTCTGCTGGCCTAAAGACCTCGTGAGAAACTGCCTCTGAGGTTGGGCACTTGAAATCTATGTGTTGTCAGGAGCTTTAGCTTCCTTTGTAGTGAGACCATCAAAGCTGGGTCTGCATCTATGTGACCTGGAGGACATGGTTTCTGATTTTCCAATGAACATGAGGCAGAAGTGCTGAATTCTCTCTTTGTAGGTCCACAGTGGCCACTGGAGGCTAAGTGTCTCCCCGTGTGGACTGTGAAGCCATTTGGTCCTCCTCTACTTTTCGTGGTGTTTCTTGCTGCTGCACTGGGAGTTTGGTATTTGCTTCATGAAACACAAGGACTTCAACTGGGACACAGTGCTGGAGGGAGTTCTGTCACGTGTGGTGGGTCAGGGTCCTAGGAGAATGCACCAACCAGTCTTCTATCCCACAGAGCTTGCCCCCTTGACCCTAGCAACCTGATTCTGAACATTGCCCTGAAACCTCTCCATATAACAAGATGCCTTTACATATAAGTGTCTGCCGGCTGCACCATGTCAGTCACAAGCCATTTGGAAGCCAATGTCAGACCCACATGGCCCTACCACAGATGTTTTATCACACTCCTGCACACCACTTCTCTAGGCCCACTACTCAGCAGGCCCCAACTCACTGGCATCTCTGTTCTACACCATTTTCATGAAACCCAGTCAATCAAGGCACTGTCTGGTACACTCCTGATCAGCAACAGGACATCCAAAGGTTCTCCAGTGCCACCTGGTCATGGGAACTTAAAAATTTCATGGTATTTATCTAGCCATTTTTCAAGGATGAAGTTGGAGGCACTGTGGGTTTCCATTCATTCAGGAACCATTAAATGGTGAGGAAGCTCATTTCAATGAAAGCTCTGGAGAACTCTCAGAAACAAGGCTTCCCAAAGAGTGGCCCAAAGGTCGCATGAAGCCAGGCCCATTGAGGTCTAGCATGTGAGGTCCATGTGTGTTTTGACTCTCAACGATGGCTGCCAGGTCTGTAAGAATAAAATCATGTGATATCCTGGCTGAGATTCCCAGTGCTCTGTGGAAAGCCAACCTGGGCCTAGATCTCAGTTTCCAAGGGCGACTCTCATGCGTGGCCTACTAAAATCTCAACAGAGTTCATGGCAATACTTCTCTGAGGTCAGTTCCAGAACTCAGTCTCCAAGGGGAATCACACCAGAGTTCACGCCAAGGTGGACCCAGTCATCTCTTCCAACCGCCACACAAATGGCCACAATTCCAACCAAAACACTGCCACATGGCCCTCATCTTCTTCCATATACACACTCATCATAACCTCTGGCTGGAGGTTTCCATCAGGGGCGCAGCCCAAGACAGTGTCCACAATAAGCTCCCTTGCCCCTCATTTGCCTAATATCAGGGTGGCCTGGACAGCCTTCCTGTGCACCAGGAGTGATCAAATAGGCCTGCCTTTAATACTGCTCTGCTTCTGCAATTTGAGGCCTACTGACTGCGGGGGTATAGATTCTTTGTGTGAATTGGAGTCAGGAGAAAACCCAAGCACCTATGGGCTAGCCTCTGCAGGGCTTTGAAGAACTCATTTGACCCAAAGGATCCCTATGCTCTCTTGATGGAGGTCAGGAACCTTACAGAGGAAGGCGAGAGACTTCATCCAAAATGACTGCTTTTTTTGCCATTTTGGCTTTGGATGCACACATGGGATCTTTCTTCAATCCATCAGGTGCTGACAATCTAAGCCACAGCCTCACACAGGGCCAAGAGGCTGATTCAGACACATCCCTTTGCAAAGCAATGAAGCAAAGAGCCACAGGTGATGCCCATTCATTTCCATTAGAAAACTGTTTTCTTCAGGCTTCACAAAGGGGTGCCCTGAGGCAAAGGCCTTCCTGACATTCAGGGCAACAGAACAATAGGTAATCAAAAGGCCCAAAGCAGCCTTTCTCCACTGAGACTTTACTGGTCCCACTGATATCTGAGTTTTCTGAGATGCTCACCATTCCTTTCAGCTCTCCAGTACATGGCCATGTCACAGAGCTTGGAGGTGGTACATATCTTGGACACAAAACCATGAGCCTATTCTGGAGAGTGGCCAGAATGCAGGAAGAAAACAGGAACTTAGGAAGATAGTAGGTGTTGCCCATCCATAAGGCAAGCCGCAGTCCATTCATAAACTGGGCAGGATGAAGACTGGGAAGCTTTCTACTAGACAGGACACATCCATTGATGCATTCTCTTTTCTCATGTCTACAACCAGGGACACAGTGAGATACACAAACTTAGAAACACTCGCCTTGTCAAAAGACTTACTGGAAACAGTCCACTCCAAACAAACAAACCGCCTTTCCTACCTATTCTCAGGACATGAGACAAATCCACAAACTCACCCTCACACCCACAAAGGCACCTCCTTCCCCCAAGTAGGTCTGTGACTACCCGGAGTGTCGTCTGACTGCTGGGCCATACTATGTTGCCCCGAAATGGCCTGTCCTGTCTCAGATCTGGCCTCCTTGGCCAACTCTGTGAAGTTGTCAGGAACCAGCGGTGAGCCACGACCTGCTTTCTCAGGCAAGGCCCTCTTCAGTGCTTTCCTGGCATTTGGCCATCCTCACATCAGTAGGGACCAAGGAAGACTGACTCTGTCCTTGGTAAATCCAAACAAGTGAGCCCACTGGGACTGGGACTGGGACTGCCTCTGGGTGCCTGGCTTCCTGGATCCCAAGTTCAGAGAGTTCCATCACCAAGGAAGTGAGGTGAGGTCACTTCCTTCAGGAACTGAATGAGGTCACTGCCTGGCAACCACTGTGTCCTAACAGTTGCTTGCAAGGGTCCCAGGAGATGGAGGCTGCCCCTGCTTCCTGTGACACTTTCACAAGTTAGAATGGAATATCAACCATAGGCACCAAGGAACAGCTCTCCACACAGGCCTGGTTTGGTCCATCTTGTCTACATTAAGAAGAGAGAGGCTCATTCAGACACATCCCTTCATCCTGACCAGGTTGTTGGCCATGGAAGATGACTTTTGCTCTCTCAGGTCCTTCATAGCTGCCTACATCTTCTCCAGGGTTCATTTCTGCATGGACCTTTGAGGTTCTCAGCAGGTGGAAGATCCCCTCCATTCCTGTATTGTAAGACCAACTCTGTCCCTGCTCTTCCTTAAAGTTAGATTGGGGGAACAGTGTCTGGTTAGGGTTAAGAACATGTTTGATTTGGGTTAGGAATCATTCTGCTAGTTGTAGAATGGTATTGGGAACCTGCGATATTTATAATCATATATAGGTGAAATATATGTATGAAAACAGAAATCTAAGTAAGATTTGAAGGCCAGAAGGGCATTGGGCCCTTGATTGGGATACTTAGCTTTGAATGACATTCTGCACAGATGTCTCAGATAAATTGATATACAATGGCATAGGACCATGTACCTTGGATGATTGAATGTAGAAGAGAACATCCAGTCAAAAAGGGATAGTAGGTAAGATTAGGAAGCTAGTCGGTAGGTTTAGGAAGAAGAGTGAGTGTAAAATTTGGACCCAAAGTTCTTTAGCAATTGGGTGTCGGTTAGAGAGTGAATGTAAATGTCAGCACATGTGAAGAGTCAGTCACAATGATGAACTGGGGAAAAATATGTAGGAAAGCAGATATCAATAGAGACATTAGGAAATCAGGCAAAGTATAAGGTGGGTGATAGGATTAGACATTTTCAACAGGGTTGAGGTTGAATATGTAATCTTAGGAAGAAACAAGTGTGTAGTCACCAATAGGATTGACATTGGAGAGCATTAGGCAACCTGGAGAAGGAAGTTCTTAGTAATCCATGCTCACTTTCCAATTAGGATTTGCTACCATCATAAGTGTGACCTTTGCATTTTGTGTCCAGAATATGACAGTGATAAAATGTATATGTAGATCAGGTGACATGTGTATTTCTTCCACCATTGCTGGGAGCAATATGTTGAAGACGTATTAATTAGTATTTGTGGGTACAAATAGGTGTACCCTGGGTCTATGAATATAGAGATAATGCATGAATAGACCATACTGTGAATAAATAATATAACTGCTTCCAATTTCAATAATGGATTGAGTTGATATCTGAAAGTATATAGGAAATCTTATATTGATACACAATCATTCATTCCTACCAGTTATACATCTAATGGCAATATTAGGGTTATGGTTTACCCTGAAGGGTGTGTGAGTTTTGCTTCAAAAGTGATTATGGAAATGGAAAATCATGTGTTTGGAAAGAAGTCTCATGAACAAACCAGTCAAGAAACATGGAGGAATACATGTGTTCTGAAGCAGGAAGGGATTGAAAGTGAACCAAATGCCTAGAAATTTTTAAACTTGAGGATGAAATATACATCCTATGATGTGCATCAGCTGAAGAAATAGTAAGGTACCAGTGTTGAATAAAAATGAACATCAAAATACACATCATGTCCCATAGGAATCTACTTGCATTGATGTTAAACTGGGTCAGTTACTGTAGAAAGATTAGGATTTCTATGCACCATCCACTGAAGTTAGTTTTCAGTACTAGGAAAAAAATATGTATTTCAGGTGGATAAATATTTCTGAGAATAATCTTGTGAAAAGTTGATTATAAATCCACATATATGAACATGAATGAATTCAGGGAATGTATCACAAGACACATATATTTCATATTTTGAAAAATCTGGAGAGAGTTTGTGTGTGTGTGTATATGTGTGTGTGTATATATATATATCTATATATACACACACACACAAAACACACACACAGACATTAAAAATTCGAAATATATATGCCATTCGAAATTCATGATGAAATATATATCATCCACAGATCCAAAAATATTTATTTTACTGAACACGGATTTTTGTATCCTGTTGTTCAAGTAGGAAGCTCACCCATAGGTTGAATTTTCAGTTCCAACAGCGTTTGGGAGGAGTGATCTCTTCTCACAATTTGTATCTGCCAAGTCAGCCACCTCACAAGAATATACGTGGGATACCAGGTAGGATTCTATACGTGCATGTAAAAATACATGTGCTGAATAGGCTACAGAGAAAGGGAGACAGGAATTCACATATTTGTTAACTTTAAAAACACATGGAGAACTATTTCTATTCAATTGGACTAGATTTATAACACCTACCCTTTATAATGCAAAAGGCAAGTGCAACTATACACCATGCCTCCTCTGAACTGCTTGTATTTCTATTCTGTTTGGGTTATTTTTCTCCATCATATTAGGATTCATAGTCAGAGTCTAGTAGGGTATGAGTTAGTGTCAGGGAATCAGTATTTCAAACGGAAAATAGGAAATGAATCCAATGTGTATGCAAATACGTGCTACACAAAAATCTTCCCACTCTCATCCAGAACAATGCCTTGACATGACCTTCGCCCCAAGGAAGAAGCAACTCGAGGGGAAGAGTTAGAAAATCTGTGGATACATATGTGGAATGGAAAATGCTCAGGAGTTCACAACCTTGGAGGTGGTAGAGGAGTTTCCATAAGTAAGGCACAGGGTACACACTCCACAAACATGGAGCTCTGCTGGCCTAAAGACTTCGTGAGAAACTGCCTCTGAGGTTGGGCACTTGAAATATATGTTGTTGTCAGGAGCTTTAGCTTCCTTTGTAGTGAGACCATCAAAGCTGGGTCTGCATCTATGTGACCTGGAGGACATGGTTTCTGATTTTCCAATGAACATGAGGCAGAAGTGCTGAATTCTCTCTTTGTAGGTCCACAGTGGCCACTGGAGGCTAAGTGTCTCCCCGTGTGGACTGTGAAGCCATTTGGTCCTCCTCTACTTTTCGTGGTGTTTCTTGCTGCTGCACTGGGAGTTTGGTATTTGCTTCATGAAATACAAGGACTTCAACTGGGACACAGTGCTGGAGGGAGTTCTGTCACGTGTGGTGGGTCAGGGTCCTAGGAGAATGCACCAACCAGTCTTCTATCCCACAGAGCTTGCCCCCTTGACCCTAGCAACCTGATTCTGAACATTGCCCTGAAACCTCTCCATATAACAAGATGCCTTTACATATAAGTGTCTGCCGGCTGCACCATGTCAGTCACAAGCCATTTGGAAGCCAATGTCAGATCCACATGGCCCTACCACAGATGTTTTATCACACTCCTGCACACCACTTCTCTAGGCCCACTACTCAGCAGGCCCCAACTTACTGGCATCTCTGTTCTACACCATTTTCATGAAACCCAGTCAATCAAGGCACTGTCTGGTACACTCCTGATCAGCAACAGGACATCCAAAGGTTCTCCAGTGCCACCTGGTCATGGGAACTTAAAAATTTCATGGTATTTATCTAGCCATTTTTCAAGGATGAAGTTGGAGGCACTGTGGGTTTCCATTCATTCAGGAACCATTAAATGGTGAGGAAGGTCATTTCAATGAAAGCTCTGGAGAACTCTCACGAACAAGGCTTCCCAAAGAGTGGCCCAAAGGTCGCATGAAGCCAGGCCCATTGAGGTCTAGCATGTGAGGTCCATGTGTGTTTTGACTCTCAACGATGGCTGCCAGGTCTGTAAGAATAAAATCATGTGATATCCTGGCTGAGATTCCCAGTGCTCTGTGGAAAGCCAACCTGGGCCTAGATCTCAGTTTCCAAGGGCGACTCTCATGCGTGGCCTACTAAAATCTCAACAGAGTTCATGGCAATACTTCTCTGAGGTCAGTTCCAGAACTCAGTCTCCAAGGGGAATCACACCAGAGTTCACGCCAAGGTGGACCCAGTCATCTCTTCCAACCGCCACACAAATGGCCACAATTCCAACCAAAACACTGCCACATGGCCCTCATCTTCTTCCATATACACACTCATCATAACCTCTGGCTGGAGGTTTCCATCAGGGGCGCAGCCCAAGACAGTGTCCACAATAAGCTCCCTTGCCCCTCATTTGCCTAATATCAGGGTGGCCTGGACAGCCTTCCTGTGCACCAGGAGTGATCAAATAGGCCTGCCTTTAATACTGCTCTGCTTCTGCAATTTGAGGCCTACTGACTGCGGGGGTATAGATTCTTTGTGTGAATTGGAGTCAGGAGAAAACCCAAGCACCTATGGGCTAGCCTCTGCAGGGCTTTGAAGAACTCATTTGACCCAAAGGATCCCTATGCTCTCTTGATGGAGGTCAGGAACCTTACAGAGGAAGGCGAGAGACTTCATCCAAAATGACTGCTTTTTTTGCCATTTTAGCTTTGGATGCACACATGGGATCTTTCTTCAATCCATCAGGTGCTGACAATCTAAGCCACAGCCTCACACAGGGCCAAGAGGCTGATTCAGACACATCCCTTTGCAAAGCAATGAAGCAAAGAGCCACAGGTGATGCCCATTCATTTCCATTTGAAAACTGTTTTCTTCAGGCTTCACAAAGGGGTGCCCTGAGGCAAAGGCCTTCCTGACATTCAGGGCAACAGAACAATAGGTAAGCAAAAGGCCCAAAGCAGCCTTTCTCCACTGAGACTTTACTGGTCCCACTGATATCTGAGTTTTCTGAGATGCTCACCATTCCTTTCAGCTCTCCAGTACATGGCCATGTCACAGAGCTTGGAGGTGGTACATATCTTGGACACAAAACCATGAGCCTATTCTGGAGAGTGGCCAGAATGCAGGAAGAAAACAGGAACTTACGAAGATAGTAGGTGTTGCCCATCCATAAGGCAAGCCGCAGTCCATTCATAAATTGGGCAGGATGAACACTGAGAAGCTTTCTACTAGACAGGACACATCCATTGATGCATTCTCTTTTCTCATGTCTACAACCAGGGACACAGTGAGATACACAAACTTAGAAACACTCGCCTTGTCAAAAGACTTACTGGAAACAGTCCACTCCAAACAAACAAACCGCCTTTCCTACCTATTCTCAGGACATGAGACAAATCCACAAACTCACCCCCACACCCACAAAGGCACCTCCTTCCCCCAAGTAGGTCTGTGACTACCCGGAGTGTCGTCTGACTGCTGGGCCATACTATGTTGCCCCGAAATGGCCTGTCCTGTCTCAGATCTGGCCTCCTTGGCCAACTCTGTGAAGTTGTCAGGAGCCAGCGGTGAGCCACGACCTGCTTTCTCAGGCAAGGCCCTCTTCAGTGCTTTCCTGGCATTTGGCCATCCTCACATCAGTAGGGACCAAGGAAGACTGACTCTGTCCTTGGTAAATCCAAACAAGTGAGCCCACTGGGACTGGGGCTGGGACTGCCTCTGGGTGCCTGGCTTCCTGGATCCCAAGTTCAGAGAGTTCCATCACCAAGGAAGTGAGGTGAGGTCACTTCCTTCAGGAACTGAATGAGGTCACTGCCTGGCAATCACTGTGTCCTAACAGTTGCTGGCAAGGGTCCCAGGAGATGGAGGCTGCCCCTGCTTCCTGTGACACTTTCACAAGTTAGAATGGAATATCACCCATAGGCACCAAGGAACAGCTCTCCACACAGGCCTGGTTTGGTCCATCTTGTCTACATTAAGAAGAGAGAGGCTCATTCAGACACATCCCTTCATCCTGACCAGGTTGTTGGCCATGGAAGATGACTTTTGCTCTCTCAGGTCCTTCATAGCTGCCTACATCTTCTCCAGGGTTCATTTCTGCATGGACCTTTGAGGTTCTCAGCAGGTGGAAGATCCTCTCCATTCCTGTATTGTAAGACCAACTCTGTCCCTGCTCTAAACATGTTTGATTTGGGTTAGGAATCATTCTGCTAGTTGTAGAATGGTATTGGGAACCTGAGATATTTATAATCATATATAGGTGAAATATATGTATGAAAACAGAAATCTAAGTAAGATTTGAAGGCCAGAAGGGCATTGGGCCCTTGATTGGGATACTTAGCTTTGAATGACATTCTGCACAGATGTCTCAGATAAATTGATATACAATGGCATAGGACCATGTACCTTGGATGATTGAATGTAGAAGAGAACATCCAGTCAAAAAGGGATAGTAGGTAAGATTAGGAAGCTAGCCGGTAGGTTTAGGAAGAAGAGTGAGTGTAAAATTTGGACCCAAAGTTCTTTAGCAATTGGGTGTTGGTTAGAGAGTGAATGTAAATGTCAGCACATGTGAAGAGTCAGTCACAATGATGAACTGGGGAAAAATATGTAGGAAAGCAGATATCAATAGAGACATTAGGAAATCAGGCAAAGTATAAGGTGGGTGATAGGATTAGACATTTTCAACAGGGTTGAGGTTGAATATGTAATCTTAGGAAGAAACAAGTGTGTAGTCACCAATAGGATTGACATTGGAGAGCATTAGGCAACCTGGAGAAGGAAGTTCTTAGTAATCCATGCTCACTTTCCAATTAGGCTTTGCTACAATCATAAGTGTGACCTTTGCATTTTGTGTCCAGAATATGACAGTGATAAAATGTATATGTAGATCAGGTGACATGAGTATTTCTTCCACCATTGCTGGGAGCAATATGTTGAAGACGTATTAATTAGTATTTGTGGGTACAAATAGGTGTACCCTGGGTCTATGAATATAGAGATAATGCATGAATAGACCATACTGTGAATAAATAATATAACTGCTTCCAATTTCAATAATGGATTGAGTTGATATCTGAAAGTATATAGGAAATCTTATATTGATACACAATCATTCATTCCTACCAGTTATACATCTAATGGCAATATTAGGGTTATGGTTTACCCTGAAGGGTGTGTGAGTTTTGCTTCAAAAGTGATTATGGAAATGGAAAATCATGTGTTTGGAAAGAAGTCTCATGAACAAACCAGTCAAGAAACATGGAGGAATACATGTGTTCTGAAGCAGGAAGGGATTGAAAGTGAACCAAATGCCTAGAAATTTTTGAACTTGAGGATGAAATATACATCCTATGATGTGCATCAGCTGAAGAAATAGTAAGGTACCAGTGTTGAATAAAAATGAACGTCAAAATACACATCATGTCCCATAGGAATCTACTTGCATTGATGTTAAACTGGGTCAGTTACTATAGAAAGATTAGGATTTCTATGCACCATCCACTGATGTTTGTTTTCAGTACTAGGAAAAAAATATGTATTTCAGGTGGATAAATATTTCTGAGACTAATCTTTTGAAAAGTTGATTATAAATCCACATGTATGAACATGAATGAATTTAGGGAATGCATCAGAAGACACATATATTTCATATTTTGAAAAATTGGAGAGAGTTTGTGTATGTGTGTGTGTGTATATATATATCTATATATACACACACAAAAAAACACACACACAGACATTAAAAATTCGAAATATATATGCCATTCGAAATTCATGATGAAATATATATCATCCACAGATCCAAAAATATTTATTTTACTGAACACGGATTTTTGTATCCTGTTGTTCAAGTAGGAAGCTCACCCATAGGTTGAATTTTCCGTTCCAACAGCGTTTGGGAGGAGTGATCTCTTCTCACAATTTGTATCTGCCAAGTCAGCCACCTCACAAGAATATACGTGGGATACCAGGTAGGATTCTATACGTGCATGTAAAAATACATGTGCTGAATAGGCTACAGAGAAAGGGAGACAGGAATTCACATATTTGTTAACTTTAAAAACACATGGAGAACTATTTCTATTCAATTGGACTAGATTTATAACACCTACCCTTTATAATGCAAAAGGCAAGTGCAACTATACACCATGCCTATTCTGAACTTCTTGTATTTCTATGCTGTTTGGGTTATTTTTCTCCATCATATTAGGATTCATAGTCAGAGTCTAGTATGGTATGGGTTAGTGTCAGGGAATCAGTATTTCAAATGGAAAATAGGAAATGAATCCAATGTGTATGCAAATACGTGCTACACAAAAATCTTCCCACTCTCATCCAGAACAATGCCTTGACATGACCTTCGCCCCAAGGAAGAAGCAACTCGAGGGGAAGAGTTAGAAAATCTGTGGATACATATGTGGAATGGAAAATGCTCAGGAGTTCACAACCTTGGAGGTGGTAGAGGAGTTTCCATAAGTAAGGCACAGGGTACACACTCCACAAACATGGAGCTCTGCTGGCCTAAAGACTTCGTGAGAAACTGCCTCTGAGGTTGGGCACTTGAAATATATGTTGTTGTCAGGAGCTTTAGCTTCCTTTGTAGTGAGACCATCAAAGCTGGGTCTGCTTCTATGTGACCTGGAGGACATGGTTTCTGATTTTCCAATGAACATGAGGCAGAAGTGCTGAATTCTCTCTTTGTAGGTCCACAGTGGCCACTGGAGGCTAAGTGTCTCCCCGTGTGGACTGTGAAGCCATTTGGTCCTCCTCTACTTTTCGTGGTGTTTCTTGCTGCTGCACTGGGAGTTTGGTATTTGCTTCATGAAATACAAGGACTTCAACTGGGACACAGTGCTGGAGGGAGTTCTGTCACGTGTGGTGGGTCAGGGTCCTAGGAGAATGCACCAACCAGTCTTCTATCCCACAGTGCTTGCCCCCTTGACCCTAGCAACCTGATTCTGAACATTGCCCTGAAACCTCTCCATATAACAAGATGCCTTTACATATAAGTGTCTGCCAGCTGCACCATGTCAGTCACAAGCCATTTGGAAGCCAATGTCAGACCCACATGGCCCTACCACAGATGTTTTATCACACTCCTGCACACCACTTCTCTAGGCCCACTACTCAGCAGGCCCCAACTCACTGGCATCTCTGTTCTACACCATTTTCATGAAACCCAGTCAATCAAGGCACTGTCTGGTACACTCCTGATCAGCAACAGGACATCCAAAGGTTCTCCAGTGCCACCTGGTCATGGGAACTTAAAAATTTCATGGTATTTATCTAGCCATTTTTCAAGGATGAAGTTGGAGGCACTGTGGGTTTCCATTCATTCAGGAACCATTAAATGGTGAGGAAGCTCATTTCAATGAAAGCTCTGGAGAACTCTCAGAAACAAGGCTTCCCAAAGAGTGGCCCAAAGGTCGCATGAAGCCAGGCCCATTGAGGTCTAGCATGTGAGGTCCATGTGTGTTTTGACTCTCAACGATGGCTGCCAGGTCTGTAAGAATAAAATCATGTGATATCCTGGCTGAGATTCCCAGTGCTCTGTGGAAAGCCAACCTGGGCCTAGATCTCAGTTTCCAAGGGCGACTCTCATGCGTGGCCTACTAAAATCTCAACAGAGTTCATGGCAATACTTCTCTGAGGTCAGTTCCAGAACTCAGTCTCCAAGGGGAATCACACCAGAGTTCACGCCAAGGTGGACCCAGTCATCTCTTCCAACCGCCACACAAATGGCCACAATTCCAACCAAAACACTGCCACATGGCCCTCATCTTCTTCCATATACACACTCATCATAACCTCTGGCTGGAGGTTTCCATCAGGGGCGCAGCCCAAGACAGTGTCCACAATAAGCTCCCTTGCCCCTCATTTGCCTAATATCAGGGTGGCCTGGACAGCCTTCCTGTGCACCAGGAGTGATCAAATAGGCCTGCCTTTAATACTGCTCTGCTTCTGCAATTTGAGGCCTACTGACTGCGGGGGTATAGATTCTTTGTGTGAATTGGAGTCAGGAGAAAACCCAAGCACCTATGGGCTAGCCTCTGCAGGGCTTTGAAGAACTCATTTGACCCAAAGGATCCCTATGCTCTCTTGATGGAGGTCAGGAACCTTACAGAGGAAGGCGAGAGACTTCATCCAAAATGACTGCTTTTTTTGCCATTTTGGCTTTGGATGCACACATGGGATCTTTCTTCAATCCATCAGGTGCTGACAATCTAAGCCACAGCCTCACACAGGGCCAAGAGGCTGATTCAGACACATCCCTTTGCAAAGCAATGAAGCAAAGAGCCACAGGTGATGCCCATTCATTTCCATTTGAAAACTGTTTTCTTCAGGCTTCACAAAGGGGTGCCCTGAGGCAAAGGCCTTCCTGACATTCAGGGCAACAGAACAATAGGTAAGCAAAAGGCCCAAAGTAGCCTTTCTCCACTGAGACTTTACTGGTCCCACTGATATCTGAGTTTTCTGAGATGCTCACCATTCCTTTCAGCTCTCCAGTACATGGCCATGTCACAGAGCTTGGAGGTGGTACATATCTTGGACACAAAGCCATGAGCCTATTCTGGAGAGTGGCCAGAATGCAGGAAGAAAACAGGAACTTACGAAGATAGTAGGTGTTGCCCATCCATAAGGCAAGCCGCAGTCCATTCATAAACTGGGCAGGATGAAGACTGGGAAGCTTTCAACTAGACAGGACACATCCATTGATGCATTCTCTTTTCTCATGTCTACAACCAGGGACACAGTGAGATACACAAACTTAGAAACACTCGCCTTGTCAAAAGACTTACTGGAAACAGTCCACTCCAAACAAACAAACCGCCTTTCCTACCTATTCTCAGAACATAAGACAAATCCACAAACTCACCCCCACACCCACAAAGGCACCTCCTTCCCCCAAGTAGGTCTGTGACTACCCGGAGTGTCGTCTGACTGCTGGGCCATACTATGTTGCCCCGAAATGGCCTGTCCTGTCTCAGATCTGTCCTCCTTGGCCAACTCTGTGAAGTTGTCAGGAGCCAGCGGTGAGCCAAGACCTGCTTTCTCAGGCAAGGCCCTCTTCAGTGCTTTCCTGGCATTTGGCCATCCTCACATCAGTAGGGACCAAGGAAGACTGACTCTGTCCTTGGTAAATCCAAACAAGTGAGCCCACTGGGACTGGGACTGGGACTGCCTCTGGGTGCCTGGCTTCCTGGATCCCAAGTTCAGAGAGTTCCATCACCAAGGAAGTGAGGTGAGGTCACTTCCTTCAGGAACTGAATGAGGTCACTGCCTGGCAACCACTGTGTCCTAACAGTTGCTTGCAAGGGTCCCAGGAGATGGAGGCTGCCCCTGCTTCCTGTGACACTTTCACAAGTTAGAATGGAATATCAACCATAGGCACCAAGGAACAGCTCTCCACACAGGCCTGGTTTGGTCCATCTTGTCTACATTAAGAAGAGAGAGGCTCATTCAGACACATCCCTTCATCCTGACCAGGTTGTTGGCCATGGAAGATGACTTTTGCTCTCTCAGGTCCTTCATAGCTGCCTACATCTTCTCCAGGGTTCATTTCTGCATGGACCTTTGAGGTTCTCAGCAGGTGGAAGATCCCCTCCATTCCTGTATTGTAAGACCAACTCTGTCCCTGCTCTTCCTTAAAGTTAGATTGGGGGAACAGTGTCTGGTTAGGGTTAAGAACATGTTTGATTTGGGTTAGGAATCATTCTGCTAGTTGTAGAATGGTATTGGGAACCTGCGATATTTATAATCATATATAGGTGAAATATATGTATGAAAACAGAAATCTAAGTAAGATTTGAAGGCCAGAAGGGCATTGGGCCCTTGATTGGGATACTTAGCTTTGAATGACATTCTGCACAGATGTCTCAGATAAATTGATATACAATGGCATAGGACCATGTACCTTGGATGATTGAATGTAGAAGAGAACATCCAGTCAAAAAGGGATAGTAGGTAAGATTAGGAAGCTAGCCGGTAGGTTTAGGAAGAAGAGTGAGTGTAAAATTTGGACCCAAAGTTCTTTAGCAATTGGGTGTCGGTTAGAGAGTGAATGTAAATGTCAGCACATGTGAAGAGTCAGTCACAATGATGAACTGGGGAAAAATATGTAGGAAAGCAGATATCAATAGAGACATTAGGAAATCAGGCAAAGTATAAGGTGGGTGATAGGATTAGACATTTTCAACAGGGTTGAGGTTGAATATGTAATCTTAGGAAGAAACAAGTGTGTAGTCACCAATAGGATTGACATTGGAGAGCATTAGGCAACCTGGAGAAGGAAGTTCTTAGTAATCCATGCTCACTTTCCAATTAGGCTTTGCTACAATCATAAGTGTGACCTTTGCATTTTGTGTCCAGAATATGACAGTGATAAAATGTATATGTAGATCAGGTGACATGTGTATTTCTTCCACCGTTGCTGGGAGGAATATGTTGAAGACGTATTAATTAGTATTTGGGGGTACAAATAGGTGTACCCTGGGTCTATGAATATAGAGATAATGCATGAATAGACCATACTGTGAATAAATAATATAACTGCTTCCAATTTCAATAATGGATTGAGTTGATATCTGAAAGTATATAGGAAATCTTATATTGATACACAATCATTCATTCCTACCAGTTATACATCTAATGGCAATATTAGGGTTATGGTTTACCCTGAAGGGTGTGTGAGTTTTGCTTCAAAAGTGATTATGGAAATGGAAAATCATGTGTTTGGAAAGAAGTCTCATGAACAAACCAGTCAAGAAACATGGAGGAATACATGTGTTCTGAAGCAGGAAGGGATTGAAAGTGAACCAAATGCCTAGAAATTTTTAAACTTGAGGATGAAATATACATCCTATGATGTGCATCAGCTGAAGAAATAGTAAGGTACCAGTGTTGAATAAAAATGAACGTCAAAATACACATCATGTCCCATAGGAATCTACTTGCATTGATGTTAAACTGGGTCAGTTACTGTAGAAAGATTAGGATTTCTATGCACCATCCACTGAAGTTAGTTTTCAGTACTAGGAAAAAAATATGTATTTCAGGTGGATAAATATTTCTGAGAATAATCTTGTGAAAAGTTGATTATAAATCCACATATATGAACATGAATGAATTCAGGGAATGTATCACAAGACACATATATTTCATATTTTGAAAAATCTGGAGAGAGTTTGTGTGTGTGTGTATATATATATCTATATATACACACACACACAAAACACACACACAGACATTAAAAATTCGAAATATATATGCCATTCGAAATTCATGATGAAATATATATCATCCACAGATCCAAAAATATTTATTTTACTGAACATGGATTTTGTGTCCTGTTGTTCAAGTAGGAAGCTCACCCATAGGTTGAATTTTCAGTTCCAACAGCGTTTGGGAGGAGTGATCTCTTCTCACAATTTGTATCTGCCAAGTCAGCCACCTCACAAGAATATACGTGGGATACCAGGTAGGATTCTATACGTGCATGTAAAAATACATGTGCTGAATAGGCTACAGAGAAAGGGAGACAGGAATTCACATATTTGTTAACTTTAAAAACACATGGAGAACTATTTCTATTCAATTGGACTAGATTTATAACACCTACCCTTTATAATGCAAAAGGCAAGTGCAACTATACACCATGCCTCCTCTGAACTTCTTGTATTTCTATGCTGTTTGGGTTATTTTTCTCCATCATATTAGGATTCATAGTCAGAGTCTAGTAGGGTATGGGTTAGTGTCAGGGAATCAGTATTTCAAATGGAAAATAGGAAATGAATCCAATGTGTATGCAAATACGTGCTACACAAAAATCTTCCCACTCTCATCCAGAACAATGCCTTGACATGACCTTCGCCCCAAGGAAGAAGCAACTCGAGGGGAAGAGTTAGAAAATCTGTGGATACATATGTGGAATGGAAAATGCTCAGGAGTTCACAACCTTGGAGGTGGTAGAGGAGTTTCCATAAGTAAGGGACAGGGTACACACTCCACAAACATGGAGCTCTGCTGGCCTAAAGACTTCGTGAGAAACTGCCTCTGAGGTTGGGCACTTGAAATCTATGTTGTTGTCAGGAGCTTTAGCTTCCTTTGTAGTGAGACCATCAAAGCTGGGTCTGCATCTATGTGACCTGGAGGACATGGTTTCTGATTTTCCAATGAACATGAGGCAGAAGTGCTGAATTCTCTCTTTGTAGGTCCACAGTGGCCACTGGAGGCTAAGTGTCTCCCCGTGTGGACTGTGAAGCCATTTGGTCCTCCTCTACTTTTCGTGGTGTTTCTTGCTGCTGCACTCGGAGTTTGGTATTTGCTTCATGAAACACAAGGACTTCAACTGGGACACAGTGCTGGAGGGAGTTCTGTCACGTGTGGTGGGTCAGGGTCCTAGGAGAATGCACCAACCAGTCTTCTATCCCACAGAGCTTGCCCCCTTGACCCTAGCAACCTGATTCTGAACATTGCCCTGAAACCTCTCCATATAACAAGATGCCTTTACATATAAGTGTCTGCCGGCTGCACCATGTCAGTCACAAGCCATTTGGAAGCCAATGTCAGACCCACATGGCCCTACCACAGATGTTTTATCACACTCCTGCACACCACTTCTCTAGGCCCACTACTCAGCAGGCCCCAACTCACTGGCATCTCTGTTCTACACCATTTTCATGAAACCCAGTCAATCAAGGCACTGTCTGGTACACTCCTGATCAGCAACAGGACATCCAAAGGTTCTCCAGTGCCACCTGGTCATGGGAACTTAAAAATTTCATGGTATTTATCTAGCCATTTTTCAAGGATGAAGTTGGAGGCACTGTGGGTTTCCATTCATTCAGGAACCATTAAATGGTGAGGAAGCTCATTTCAATGAAAGCTCTGGAGAACTCTCAGAAACAAGGCTTCCCAAAGAGTGGCCCAAAGGTCGCATGAAGCCAGGCCCATTGAGGTCTAGCATGTGAGGTCCATGTGTGTTTTGACTCTCAACGATGGCTGCCAGGTCTGTAAGAATAAAATCATGTGATATCCTGGCTGAGATTCCCAGTGCTCTGTGGAAAGCCAACCTGGGCCTAGATCTCAGTTTCCAAGGGCGACTCTCATGCGTGGCCTACTAAAATCTCAACAGAGTTCATGGCAATACTTCTCTGAGGTCAGTTCCAGAACTCAGTCTCCAAGGGGAATCACACCAGAGTTCACGCCAAGGTGGACCCAGTCATCTCTTCCAACCGCCACACAAATGGCCACAATTCCAACCAAAACACTGCCACATGGCCCTCATCTTCTTCCATATACACACTCATCATAACCTCTGGCTGGAGGTTTCCATCAGGGGCGCAGCCCAAGACAGTGTCCACAATAAGCTCCCTTGCCCCTCATTTGCCTAATATCAGGGTGGCCTGGACAGCCTTCCTGTGCACCAGGAGTGATCAAATAGGCCTGCCTTTAATACTGCTCTGCTTCTGCAATTTGAGGCCTACTGACTGCGGGGGTATAGATTCTTTGTGTGAATTGGAGTCAGGAGAAAACCCAAGCACCTATGGGCTAGCCTCTGCAGGGCTTTGAAGAACTCATTTGACCCAAAGGATCCCTATGCTCTCTTGATGGAGGTCAGGAACCTTACAGAGGAAGGCGAGAGACTTCATCCAAAATGACTGCTTTTTTTGCCATTTTGGCTTTGGATGCACACATGGGATCTTTCTTCAATCCATCAGGTGCTGACAATCTAAGCCACAGCCTCACACAGGGCCAAGAGGCTGATTCAGACACATCCCTTTGCAAAGCAATGAAGCAAAGAGCCACAGGTGATGCCCATTCATTTCCATTTGAAAACTGTTTTCTTCAGGCTTCACAAAGGGGTGCCCTGAGGCAAAGGCCTTCCTGACATTCAGGGCAACTGAACAATAGGTAAGCAAAAGGCCCAAAGCAGCCTTTCTCCACTGAGACTTTACTGGTCCCACTGATATCTGAGTTTTCTGAGATGCTCACCATTCCTTTCAGCTATCCAGTACATGGCCATGTCACAGAGCTTGGAGGTGGTACATATCTTGGACACAAAACCATGAGCCTATTCTGGAGAGTGGCCAGAATGCAGGAAGAAAACAGGAACTTAGGAAGATAGTAGGTGTTGCCCATCCATAAGGCAAGCCGCAGTCCATTCATAAACTGGGCAGGATGAAGACTGGGAAGCTTTCTACTAGACAGGACACATCCATTGATGCATTCTCTTTTCTCATGTCTACAACCAGGGACACAGTGAGATACACAAACTTAGAAACACTCGCCTTGTCAAAAGACTTACTGGAAACAGTCCACTCCAAACAAACAAACCGCCTTTCCTACCTATTCTCAGGACATGAGACAAATCCACAAACTCACCCTCACACCCACAAAGGCACCTCCTTCCCCCAAGTAGGTCTGTGACTACCAGGAGTGTCGTCTGACTGCTGGGCCATACTATGTTGCCCCGAAATGGCCTGTCCTGTCTCTGATCTGGCCTCCTTGGCCAACTCTGTGAAGTTGTCAGGAGCCAGCGGTGAGCCACGACCTGCTTTCTCAGGCAAGGCCCTCTTCAGTGCTTTCCTGGCATTTGGCCATCCTCACATCAGTAGGGACCAAGGAAGACTGACTCTGTCCTTGGTAAATCCAAACAAGTGAGCCCACTGGGACTGGGACTGGGACTGCCTCTGGGTGCCTGGCTTCCTGGATCCCAAGTTCAGAGAGTTCCATCACCAAGGAAGTGAGGTGAGGTCACTTCCTTCAGGAACTGAATGAGGTCACTGCCTGGCAACCACTGTGTCCTAACAGTTGCTTGCAAGGGTCCCAGGAGATGGAGGCTGCCCCTGCTTCCTGTGACACTTTCACAAGTTAGAATGGAATATCAACCATAGGCACCAAGGAACAGCTCTCCACACAGGCCTGGTTTGGTCCATCTTGTCTACATTAAGAAGAGAGAGGCTCATTCAGACACATCCCTTCATCCTGACCAGGTTGTTGGCCATGGAAGATGACTTTTGCTCTCTCAGGTCCTTCATAGCTGCCTACATCTTCTCCAGGGTTCATTTCTGCATGGACCTTTGAGGTTCTCAGCAGGTGGATGATCCCCTCCATTCCTGTATTGTAAGACCAACTCTGTCCCTGCTCTTCCTTAAAGTTAGATTGGGGGAACAGTGTCTGGTTAGGGTTAAGAACATGTTTGATTTGGGTTAGGAATCATTCTGCTAGTTGTAGAATGGTATTGGGAACCTGCGATATTTATAATCATATATAGGTGAAATATATGTATGAAAACAGAAATCTAAGTAAGATTTGAAGGCCAGAAGGGCATTGGGCCCTTGATTGGGATACTTAGCTTTGAATGACATTCTGCACAGATGTCTCAGATAAATTGATATACAATGGCATAGGACCATGTACCTTGGATGATTGAATGTAGAAGAGAACATCCAGTCAAAAAGGGATAGTAGGTAAGATTAGGAAGCTAGTCGGTAGGTTTAGGAAGAAGAGTGAGTGTAAAATTTGGACCCAAAGTTCTTTAGCAATTGGGTGTCGGTTAGAGAGTGAATGTAAATGTCAGCACATGTGAAGAGTCAGTCACAATGATGAACTGGGGAAAAATATGTAGGAAAGCAGATATCAATAGAGACATTAGGAAATCAGGCAAAGTATAAGGTGGGTGATAGGATTAGACATTTTCAACAGGGTTGAGGTTGAATATGTAATCTTAGGAAGAAACAAGTGTGTAGTCACCAATAGGATTGACATTGGAGAGCATTAGGCAACCTGGAGAAGGAAGTTCTTAGTAATCCATGCTCACTTTCCAATTAGGATTTGCTACCATCATAAGTGTGACCTTTGCATTTTGTGTCCAGAATATGACAGTGATAAAATGTATATGTAGATCAGGTGACATGTGTATTTCTTCCACCATTGCTGGGAGCAATATGTTGAAGACGTATTAATTAGTATTTGGGGGTACAAATAGGTGTACCCTGGGTCTATGAATATAGAGATAATGCATGAATAGACCATACTGTGAATAAATAATATAACTGCTTCCAATTTCAATAATGGATTGAGTTGATATCTGAAAGTATATAGGAAATCTTATATTGATACACAATCATTCATTCCTACCAGTTATACATCTAATGGCAATATTAGGGTTATGGTTTACCCTGAAGGGTGTGTGAGTTTTGCTTCAAAAGTGATTATGGAAATGGAAAATCATGTGTTTGGAAAGAAGTCTCATGAACAAACCAGTCAAGAAACATGGAGGAATACATGTGTTCTGAAGCAGGAAGGGATTGAAAGTGAACCAAATGCCTAGAAATTTTTAAACTTGAGGATGAAATATACATCCTATGATGTGCATCAGCTGAAGAAATAGTAAGGTACCAGTGTTGAATAAAAATGAACGTCAAAATACACATCATGTCCCATAGGAATCTACTTGCATTGATGTTAAACTGGGTCAGTTACTGTAGAAAGATTAGGATTTCTATGCACCATCCACTGAAGTTAGTTTTCAGTACTAGGAAAAAAATATGTATTTCAGGTGGATAAATATTTCTGAGAATAATCTTGTGAAAAGTTGATTATAAATCCACATATATGAACATGAATGAATTCAGGGAATGTATCACAAGACACATATATTTCATATTTTGAAAAATCTGGAGAGAGTTTGTGTGTGTATATGTGTGTGTGTATATATATATCTATATATACACACACACACAAAACACACACACAGACATTAAAAATTCGAAATATATATGCCATTCGAAATTCATGATGAAATATATATCATCCACAGATCCAAATATATTTATTTTACTGAACACGGATTTTTGTATCCTGTTGTTCAAGTAGGAAGCTCACCCATAGGTTGAATTTTCCGTTCCAACAGCGTTTGGGAGGAGTGATCTCTTCTCACAATTTGTATCTGCCAAGTCAGCCACCTCACAAGAATATACGTGGGATACCAGGTAGGATTCTATACGTGCATGTAAAAATACATGTGCTGAATAGGCTACAGAGAAAGGGAGACAGGAATTCACATATTTGTTAACTTTAAAAACACATGGAGAACTATTTCTATTCAATTGGACTAGATTTATAACACCTACCCTTTATAATGCAAAAGGCAAGTGCAACTATACACCATGCCTCCTCTGAACTGCTTGTATTTCTATTCTGTTTGGGTTATTTTTCTCCATCATATTAGGATTCATAGTCAGAGTCTAGTAGGGTATGGGTTAGTGTCAGGGAATCAGTATTTCAAGTGGAAAATAGGAAATGAATCCAATGTGTATGCAAATACGTGCTACACAAAAATCTTCCCACTCTCATCCAGAACAATGCCTTGACATGACCTTCGCCCCAAGGAAGAAGCAACTCCAGGGGAAGAGTTAGAAAATCTGTGGATACATATGTGGAATGGAAAATGCTCAGGAGTTCACAACCTTGGAGGTGGTAGAGGAGTTTCCATAAGTAAGGCACAGGGTACACACTCCACAAACATGGAGCTCTGCTGGCCTAAAGACTTCGTGAGAAACTGCCTCTGAGGTTGGGCACTTGAAATATATGTTGTTGTCAGGAGCTTTAGCTTCCTTTGTAGTGAGACCATCAAAGCTGGGTCTGCATCTATGTGACCTGGAAGACATGGTTTCTGATTTTCCAATGAACATGAGGCAGAAGTGCTGAATTCTCTCTTTGTAGGTCCACAGTGGCCACTGGAGGCTAAGTGTCTCCCCGTGTGGACTGTGAAGCCATTTGGTCCTCCTCTACTTTTCGTGGTGTTTCTTGCTGCTGCACTGGGAGTTTGGTATTTGCTTCATGAAATACAAGGACTTCAACTGGGACACAGTGCTGGAGGGAGTTCTGTCACGTGTGGTGGGTCAGGGTCCTAGGAGAATGCACCAACCAGTCTTCTATCCCACAGAGCTTGCCCCCTTGACCCTAGCAACCTGATTCTGAACATTGCCCTGAAACCTCTCCATATAACAAGATGCCTTTACATATAAGTGTCTGCCGGCTGCACCATGTCAGTCACAAGCCATTTGGAAGCCAATGTCAGACCCACATGGCCCTACCACAGATGTTTTATCACACTCCTGCACACCACTTCTGTAGGCCCACTACTCAGCAGGCCCCAACTCACTGGCATCTCTGTTCTACACCATTTTCATGAAACCCAGTCAATCAAGGCACTGTCTGGTACACTCCTGATCAGCAACAGGACATCCAAAGGTTCTCCAGTGCCACCTGGTCATGGGAACTTAAAAATTTCATGGTATTTATCTAGCCATTTTTCAAGGATGAAGTTGGAGGCACTGTGGGTTTCCATTCATTCAGGAACCATTAAATGGTGAGGAAGCTCATTTCAATGAAAGCTCTGGAGAACTCTCAGAAACAAGGCTTCCCAAAGAGTGGCCCAAAGGTCGCATGAAGCCAGGCCCATTGAGGTCTAGCATGTGAGGTCCATGTGTGTTTTGACTCTCAACGATGGCTGCCAGGTCTGTAAGAATAAAATCATGTGATATCCTGGCTGAGATTCCCAGTGCTCTGTGGAAAGCCAACCTGGGCCTAGATCTCAGTTTCCAAGGGCGACTCTCATGCGTGGCCTACTAAAGTCTCAACAGAGTTCATGGCAATACTTCTCTGAGTTCAGTTCCAGAACTCAGTCTCCAAGGGGAATCACACCAGAGTTCACGCCAAGGTGGACCCAGTCATCTCTTCCAACCGCCACACAAATGGCCACAATTCCAACCAAAACACTGCCACATGGCCCTCATCTTCTTCCATATACACACTCATCATAACCTCTGGCTGGAGGTTTCCATCAGGGGCGCAGCCCAAGACAGTGTCCACAATAAGCTCCCTTGCCCCTCATTTGCCTAATATGAGGGTGGCCTGGACAGCCTTCCTGTGCACCAGGAGTGATCAAATAGGCCTGCCTTTAATACTGCTCTGCTTCTGCAATTTGAGGCCTACTGACTGCGGGGGTATAGATTCTTTGTGTGAATTGGAGTCAGGAGAAAACCCAAGCACCTATGGGCTAGCCTCTGCAGGGCTTTGAAGAACTCATTTGACCCAAAGGATCCCTATGCTCTCTTGATGGAGGTCAGGAACCTTACAGAGGAAGGCGAGAGACTTCATCCAAAATGACTGCTTTTTTTGCCATTTTGGCTTTGGATGCACACATGGGATCTTTCTTCAATCCATCAGGTGCTGACAATCTAAGCCACAGCCTCACACAGGGCCAAGAGGCTGATTCAGACACATCCCTTTGCAAAGCAATGAAGCAAAGAGCCACAGGTGATGCCCATTCATTTCCATTTGAAAACTGTTTTCTTCAGGCTTCACAAAGGGGTGCCCTGAGGCAAAGGCCTTCCTGACATTCAGGGCAACAGAACAATAGGTAAGCAAAAGGCCCAAAGCAGCCTTTCTCCACTGAGACTTTACTGGTCCCACTGATATCTGAGTTTTCTGAGATGCTCACCATTCCTTTCAGCTCTCCAGTACATGGCCATGTCACAGAGCTTGGAGGTGGTACATATCTTGGACACAAAACCATGAGCCTATTCTGGAGAGTGGCCAGAATGCAGGAAGAAAACAGGAACTTAGGAAGATAGTAGGTGTTGCCCATCCATAAGGCAAGCCGCAGTCCATTCATAAATTGGGCAGGATGAACACTGGGAAGCTTTCTACTAGACAGGACACATCCATTGATGCATTCTCTTTTCTCATGTCTACAACCAGGGACAGAGTGAGATACACAAACTTAGAAACACTTGCCTTGTCAAAAGACTTACTGGAAACAGTCCACTCCAAACAAACAAACCGCATTTCCTACCTATTCTCAGAACATGAGACAAATCCACAAACTCACCCCCACACCCACAAAGGCACCTCCTTCCCCCAAGTAGGTCTGTGACTACCCGGAGTGTCGTCTGACTGCTGGGCCATACTATGTTGCCCCGAAATGGCCTGTCCTGTCTCAGATCTGGCCTCCTTGGCCAACTCTGTGAAGTTGTCAGGAGCCAGCGGTGAGCCACGACCTGCTTTCTCAGGCAAGGCCCTCTTCAGTGCTTTCCTGGCATTTGGCCATCCTCACATCAGTAGGGACCAAGGAAGACTGACTCTGTCCTTGGTAAATCCAAACAAGTGAGCCCACTGGGACTGGGACTGGGACTGCCTCTGGGTGCCTGGCTTCCTGGAACCCAAGTTCAGAGAGTTCCATCACCAAGGAAGTGAGGTGAGGTCACTTCCTTCAGGAACTGAATGAGGTCACTGCCTGGCAACCACTGTGTCCTAACAGTTGCTGGCAAGGGTCCCAGGAGATGGAGGCTGCCCCTGCTTCCTGTGACACTTTCACAAGTTAGAATGGAATATCAACCATAGGCACCAAGGAACAGCTCTCCACACAGGCCTGGTTTGGTCCATCTTGTCTACATTAAGAAGAGAGAGGCTCATTCAGACACATCCCTTCATCCTGACCAGGTTGTTGGCCATGGAAGATGACTTTTGCTCTCTCAGGTCCTTCATAGCTGCCTACATCTTCTCCAGGGTTCATTTCTGCATGGAACTTTGAGGTTCTCAGCAGGTGGAAGATCCTCTCCATTCCTGTATTGTAAGACCAACTCTGTCCCTGCTCTAAACATGTTCGATTTGGGTTAGGAATCATTCTGCTAGTTGTAGAATGGTATTGGGAACCTGCGATATTTATAATCATATATAGGTGAAATATATGTATGAAAACAGAAATCTAAGTAAGATTTGAAGGCCAGAAGGGCATTGGGCCCTTGATTGGGATACTTAGCTTTGAATGACATTCTGCACAGATGTCTCAGATAAATTGATATACAATGGCATAGGACCATGTACCTTGGATGATTGAATGTAGAAGAGAACATCCAGTCAAAAAGGGATAGTAGGTAAGATTAGGAAGCTAGCCGGTAGGTTTAGGAAGAAGAGTGAGTGTAAAATTTGGACCCAAAGTTCTTTAGCAATTGGGTGTCGGTTAGAGAGTGAATGTAAATGTCAGCACATGTGAAGAGTCAGTCACAATGATGAACTGGGGAAAAATATGTAGGAAAGCAGATATCAATAGAGACATTAGGAAATCAGGCAAAGTATAAGGTGCGTGATAGGATTAGACATTTTCAACAGGGTTGAGGTTGAATATGTAATCTTAGGAAGAAACAAGTGTGTAGTCACCAATAGGATTGACATTGGAGAGTATTAGGCAACCTGGAGAAGGAAGTTCTTAGTAATCCATGCTCACTTTCCAATTAGGCTTTGCTACAATCATAAGTGTGACCTTTGCATTTTGTGTCCAGAATATGACAGTGATAAAATGTATATGTAGATCAGGTGACATGAGTATTTCTTCCACCATTGCTGGGAGCAATATGTTGAAGACGTATTAATTAGTATTTGGGGGTACAAATAGGTGTACCCTGGGTCTATGAATATAGAGATAATGCATGAATAGACCATACTGTGAATAAATAATATAACTGCTTCCAATTTCAATAATGGATTGAGTTGATATCTGAAAGTATATAGGAAATCTTATATTGATACACAATCATTCATTCCTACCAGTTATACATCTAATGGCAATATTAGGGTTATGGTTTACCCTGAAGGGTGTGTGAGTTTTGCTTCAAAAGTGATTATGGAAATGGAAAATCATGTGTTTGGAAAGAAGTCTCATGAACAAACCAGTCAAGAAACATGGAGGAATACATGTGTTCTGAAGCAGGAAGGGATTGAAAGTGAACCAAATGCCTAGAAATTTTTGAACTTGAGGATGAAATATACATCCTATGATGTGCATCAGCCGAAGAAATAGTAAGGTACCAGTGTTGAATAAAAATGAACGTCAAAATACACATCATGTCCCATAGGAATCTACTTGCATTGATGTTAAACTGGGTCAGTTACTGTAGAAAGATTAGGATTTCTATGCACCATCCACTGATGTTTGTTTTCAGTACTAGGAAAAAAATATGTATTTCAGGTGGATAAATATTTCTGAGACTAATCTTTTGAAAAGTTGATTATAAATCCACATGTATGAACATGAATGAATTTAGGGAATGCATCAGAAGACACATATATTTCATATTTTGAAAAATTGGAGAGAGTTTGTGTATGTGTGTGTGTGTGTATATATATATCTATATATACACACACAAAAAAACACACACACAGACATTAAAAATTCGAAATATATATGCCATTCGAAATTCATGATGAAATATATATCATCCACAGATCCAAAAATATTTATTTTACTGAACACGGATTTTTGTATCCTGTTGTTCAAGTAGGAAGCTCACCCATAGGTTGAATTTTCCGTTCCAACAGCGTTTGGGAGGAGTGATCTCTTCTCACAATTTGTATCTGCCAAGTCAGCCACCTCACAAGAATATACGTGGGATACCAGGTAGGATTCTATACGTGCATGTAAAAATACATGTGCTGAATAGGCTACAGAGAAAGGGAGACAGGAATTCACATATTTGTTAACTTTAAAAACACATGGAGAACTATTTCTATTCAATTGGACTAGATTTATAACACCTACCCTTTATAATGCAAAAGGCAAGTGCAACTATACACCATGCCTCCTCTGAACTGCTTGTATTTCTATTCTGTTTGGGTTATTTTTCTCCATCATATTAGGATTCATAGTCAGAGTCTAGTAGGGTATGGGTTAGTGTCAGGGAATCAGTATTTCAAGTGGAAAATAGGAAATGAATCCAATGTGTATGCAAATACGTGCTACACAAAAATCTTCCCACTCTCATCCAGAACAATGCCTTGACATGACCTTCGCCCCAAGGAAGAAGCAACTCGAGGGGAAGAGTTAGAAAATCTGTGGATACATATGTGGAATGGAAAATGCTCAGGAGTTCACAACCTTGGAGGTGGTAGAGGAGTTTCCATAAGTAAGGCACAGGGTACACACTCCACAAACATGGAGCTCTGCTGGCCTAAAGACTTCGTGAGAAACTGCCTCTGAGGTTGGGCACTTGAAATCTATGTTGTTGTCAGGAGCTTTAGCTTCCTTTGTAGTGAGACCATCAAAGCTGGGTCTGCTTCTATGTGACCTGGAGGACATGGTTTCTGATTTTCCAATGAACATGAGGCAGAAGTGCTGAATTCTCTCTTTGTAGGTCCACAGTGGCCACTGGAGGCTAAGTGTCTCCCCGTGTGGACTGTGAAGCCATTTGGTCCTCCTCTACTTTTCGTGGTGTTTCTTGCTGCTGCACTGGGAGTTTGGTATTTGCTTCATGAAATACAAGGACTTCAACTGGGACACAGTGCTGGAGGGAGTTCTGTCACGTGTGGTGGGTCAGGGTCCTAGGAGAATGCACCAACCAGTCTTCTATCCCACAGTGCTTGCCCCCTTGACCCTAGCAACCTGATTCTGAACATTGCCCTGAAACCTCTCCATATAACAAGATGCCTTTACATATAAGTGTCTGCCAGCTGCACCATGTCAGTCACAAGCCATTTGGAAGCCAATGTCAGACCCACATGGCCCTACCACAGATGTTTTATCACACTCCTGCACACCACTTCTCTAGGCCCACTACTCAGCAGGCCCCAACTCACTGGCATCTCTGTTCTACACCATTTTCATGAAACCCAGTCAATCAAGGCACTGTCTGGTACACTCCTGATCAGCAACAGGACATCCAAAGGTTCTCCAGTGCCACCTGGTCATGGGAACTTAAAAATTTCATGGTATTTATCTAGCCATTTTTCAAGGATGAAGTTGGAGGCACTGTGGGTTTCCATTCATTCAGGAACCATTAAATGGTGAGGAAGCTCATTTCAATGAAAGCTCTGGAGAACTCTCAGAAACAAGGCTTCCCAAAGAGTGGCCCAAAGGTCGCATGAAGCCAGGCCCATTGAGGTCTAGCATGTGAGGTCCATGTGTGTTTTGACTCTCAACGATGGCTGCCAGGTCTGTAAGAATAAAATCATGTGATATCCTGGCTGAGATTCCCAGTGCTCTGTGGAAAGCCAACCTGGGCCTAGATCTCAGTTTCCAAGGGCGACTCTCATGCGTGGCCTACTAAAATCTCAACAGAGTTCATGGCAATACTTCTCTGAGGTCAGTTCCAGAACTCAGTCTCCAAGGGGAATCACACCAGAGTTCACGCCAAGGTGGACCCAGTCATCTCTTCCAACCGCCACACAAATGGCCACAATTCCAACCAAAACACTGCCACATGGCCCTCATCTTCTTCCATATACACACTCATCATAACCTCTGGCTGGAGGTTTCCATCAGGGGCGCAGCCCAAGACAGTGTCCACAATAAGCTCCCTTGCCCCTCATTTGCCTAATATCAGGGTGGCCTGGACAGCCTTCCTGTGCACCAGGAGTGATCAAATAGGCCTGCCTTTAATACTGCTCTGCTTCTGCAATTTGAGGCCTACTGACTGCGGGGGTATAGATTCTTTGTGTGAATTGGAGTCAGGAGAAAACCCAAGCACCTATGGGCTAGCCTCTGCAGGGCTTTGAAGAACTCATTTGACCCAAAGGATCCCTATGCTCTCTTGATGGAGGTCAGGAACCTTACAGAGGAAGGCGAGAGACTTCATCCAAAATGACTGCTTTTTTTGCCATTTTGGCTTTGGATGCACACATGGGATCTTTCTTCAATCCATCAGGTGCTGACAATCTAAGCCACAGCCTCACACAGGGCCAAGAGGCTGATTCAGACACATCCCTTTGCAAAGCAATGAAGCAAAGAGCCACAGGTGATGCCCATTCATTTCCATTTGAAAACTGTTTTCTTCAGGCTTCACAAAGGGGTGCCCTGAGGCAAAGGCCTTCCTGACATTCAGGGCAACAGAACAATAGGTAAGCAAAAGGCCCAAAGCAGCCTTTCTCCACTGAGACTTTACTGGTCCCACTGATATCTGAGTTTTCTGAGATGCTCACCATTCCTTTCAGCTCTCCAGTACATGGCCATGTCACAGAGCTTGGAGGTGGTACATATCTTGGACACAAAGCCATGAGCCTATTCTGGAGAGTGGCCAGAATGCAGGAAGAAAACAGGAACTTAGGAAGATAGTAGGTGTTGCCCATCCATAAGGCAAGCCGCAGTCCATTCATAAACTGGGCAGGATGAAGACTGGGAAGCTTTCAACTAGACAGGACACATCCATTGATGCATTCTCTTTTCTCATGTCTACAACCAGGGACACAGTGAGATACACAAACTTAGAAACACTCGCCTTGTCAAAAGACTTACTGGAAACAGTCCACTCCAAACAAACAAACCGCCTTTCCTACCTATTCTCAGAACATAAGACAAATCCACAAACTCACCCCCACACCCACAAAGGCACCTCCTTCCCCCAAGTAGGTCTGTGACTACCCGGAGTGTCGTCTGACTGCTGGGCCATACTATGTTGCCCCGAAATGGCCTGTCCTGTCTCAGATCTGTCCTCCTTGGCCAACTCTGTGAAGTTGTCAGGAGCCAGCGGTGAGCCAAGACCTGCTTTCTCAGGCAAGGCCCTCTTCAGTGCTTTCCTGGCATTTGGCCATCCTCACATCAGTAGGGACCAAGGAAGACTGACTCTGTCCTTGGTAAATCCAAACAAGTGAGCCCACTGGGACTGGGACTGGGACTGCCTCTGGGTGCCTGGCTTCCTGGATCCCAAGTTCAGAGAGTTCCATCACCAAGGAAGTGAGGTGAGGTCACTTCCTTCAGGAACTGAATGAGGTCACTGCCTGGCAACCACTGTGTCCTAACAGTTGCTTGCAAGGGTCCCAGGAGATGGAGGCTGCCCCTGCTTCCTGTGACACTTTCACAAGTTAGAATGGAATATCAACCATAGGCACCAAGGAACAGCTCTCCACACAGGCCTGGTTTGGTCCATCTTGTCTACATTAAGAAGAGAGAGGCTCATTCAGACACATCCCTTCATCCTGACCAGGTTGTTGGCCATGGAAGATGACTTTTGCTCTCTCAGGTCCTTCATAGCTGCCTACATCTTCTCCAGGGTTCATTTCTGCATGGACCTTTGAGGTTCTCAGCAGGTGGAAGATCCCCTCCATTCCTGTATTGTAAGACCAACTCTGTCCCTGCTCTTCCTTAAAGTTAGATTGGGGGAACAGTGTCTGGTTAGGGTTAAGAACATGTTTGATTTGGGTTAGGAATCATTCTGCTAGTTGTAGAATGGTATTGGGAACCTGCGATATTTATAATCATATATAGGTGAAATATATGTATGAAAACAGAAATCTAAGTAAGATTTGAAGGCCAGAAGGGCATTGGGCCCTTGATTGGGATACTTAGCTTTGAATGACATTCTGCACAGATGTCTCAGATAAATTGATATACAATGGCATAGGACCATGTACCTTGGATGATTGAATGTAGAAGAGAACATCCAGTCAAAAAGGGATAGTAGGTAAGATTAGGAAGCTAGCCGGTAGGTTTAGGAAGAAGAGTGAGTGTAAAATTTGGACCCAAAGTTCTTTAGCAATTGGGTGTCGGTTAGAGAGTGAATGTAAATGTCAGCACATGTGAAGAGTCAGTCACAATGATGAACTGGGGAAAAATATGTAGGAAAGCAGATATCAATAGAGACATTAGGAAATCAGGCAAAGTATAAGGTGGGTGATAGGATTAGACATTTTCAACAGGGTTGAGGTTGAATATGTAATCTTAGGAAGAAACAAGTGTGTAGTCACCAATAGGATTGACATTGGAGAGCATTAGGCAACCTGGAGAAGGAAGTTCTTAGTAATCCATGCTCACTTTCCAATTAGGCTTTGCTACAATCATAAGTGTGACCTTTGCATTTTGTGTCCAGAATATGACAGTGATAAAATGTATATGTAGATCAGGTGACATGTGTATTTCTTCCACCGTTGCTGGGAGCAATATGTTGAAGACGTATTAATTAGTATTTGGGGGTACAAATAGGTGTACCCTGGGTCTATGAATATAGAGATAATGCATGAATAGACCATACTGTGAATAAATAATATAACTGCTTCCAATTTCAATAATGGATTGAGTTGATATCTGAAAGTATATAGGAAATCTTATATTGATACACAATCATTCATTCCTACCAGTTATACATCTAATGGCAATATTAGGGTTATGGTTTACCCTGAAGGGTGTGTGAGTTTTGCTTCAAAAGTGATTATGGAAATGGAAAATCATGTGTTTGGAAAGAAGTCTCATGAACAAACCAGTCAAGAAACATGGAGGAATACATGTGTTCTGAAGCAGGAAGGGATTGAAAGTGAACCAAATGCCTAGAAATTTTTAAACTTGAGGATGAAATATACATCCTATGATGTGCATCAGCTGAAGAAATAGTAAGGTACCAGTGTTGAATAAAAATGAACGTCAAAATACACATCATGTCCCATAGGAATCTACTTGCATTGATGTTAAACTGGGTCAGTTACTGTAGAAAGATTAGGATTTCTATGCACCATCCACTGAAGTTAGTTTTCAGTACTAGGAAAAAAATATGTATTTCAGGTGGATAAATATTTCTGAGAATAATCTTGTGAAAAGTTGATTATAAATCCACATATATGAACATGAATGAATTCAGGGAATGTATCACAAGACACATATATTTCATATTTTGAAAAATCTGGAGAGAGTTTGTGTGTGTGTGTATATATATATCTATATATACACACACACACAAAACACACACACAGACATTAAAAATTCGAAATATATATGCCATTCGAAATTCATGATGAAATATATATCATCCACAGATCCAAAAATATTTATTTTACTGAACATGGATTTTGTGTCCTGTTGTTCAAGTAGGAAGCTCACCCATAGGTTGAATTTTCAGTTCCAACAGCGTTTGGGAGGAGTGATCTCTTCTCACAATTTGTATCTGCCAAGTCAGCCACCTCACAAGAATATACGTGGGATACCAGGTAGGATTCTATACGTGCATGTAAAAATACATGTGCTGAATAGGCTACAGAGAAAGGGAGACAGGAATTCACATATTTGTTAACTTTAAAAACACATGGAGAACTATTTCTATTCAATTGGACTAGATTTATAACACCTACCCTTTATAATGCAAAAGGCAAGTGCAACTATACACCATGCCTATTCTGAACTTCTTGTATTTCTATGCTGTTTGGGTTATTTTTCTCCATCATATTAGGATTCATAGTCAGAGTCTAGTAGGGTATGGGTTAGTGTCAGGGAATCAGTATTTCAAATGGAAAATAGGAAATGAATCCAATGTGTATGCAAATACGTGCTACACAAAAATCTTCCCACTCTCATCCAGAACAATGCCTTGACATGACCTTCGCCCCAAGGAAGAAGCAACTCGAGGGGAAGAGTTAGAAATCTGTGGATACATATGTGGAATGGAAAATGCTCAGGAGTTCACAACCTTGGAGGTGGTAGAGGAGTTTCCATAAGTAAGGGACAGGGTACACACTCCACAAACATGGAGCTCTGCTGGCCTAAAGACTTCGTGAGAAACTGCCTCTGAGGTTGGGCACTTGAAATCTATGTTGTTGTCAGGAGCTTTAGCTTCCTTTGTAGTGAGACCATCAAAGCTGGGTCTGCATCTATGTGACCTGGAGGACATGGTTTCTGATTTTCCAATGAACATGAGGCAGAAGTGCTGAATTCTCTCTTTGTAGGTCCACAGTGGCCACTGGAGGCTAAGTGTCTCCCCGTGTGGACTGTGAAGCCATTTGGTCCTCCTCTACTTTTCGTGGTGTTTCTTGCTGCTGCACTGGGAGTTTGGTATTTGCTTCATGAAACACAAGGACTTCAACTGGGACACAGTGCTGGAGGGAGTTCTGTCACGTGTGGTGGGTCAGGGTCCTAGGAGAATGCACCAACCAGTCTTCTATCCCACAGAGCTTGCCCCCTTGACCCTAGCAACCTGATTCTGAACATTGCCCTGAAACCTCTCCATATAACAAGATGCCTTTACATATAAGTGTCTGCCGGCTGCACCATGTCAGTCACAAGCCATTTGGAAGCCAATGTCAGACCCACATGGCCCTACCACAGATGTTTTATCACACTCCTGCACACCACTTCTCTAGGCCCACTACTCAGCAGGCCCCAACTCACTGGCATCTCTGTTCTACACCATTTTCATGAAACCCAGTCAATCAAGGCACTGTCTGGTACACTCCTGATCAGCAACAGGACATCCAAAGGTTCTCCAGTGCCACCTGGTCATGGGAACTTAAAAATTTCATGGTATTTATCTAGCCATTTTTCAAGGATGAAGTTGGAGGCACTGTGGGTTTCCATTCATTCAGGAACCATTAAATGGTGAGGAAGCTCATTTCAATGAAAGCTCTGGAGAACTCTCAGAAACAAGGCTTCCCAAAGAGTGGCCCAAAGGTCGCATGAAGCCAGGCCCATTGAGGTCTAGCATGTGAGGTCCATGTGTGTTTTGACTCTCAACGATGGCTGCCAGGTCTGTAAGAATAAAATCATGTGATATCCTGGCTGAGATTCCCAGTGCTCTGTGGAAAGCCAACCTGGGCCTAGATCTCAGTTTCCAAGGGCGACTCTCATGCGTGGCCTACTAAAATCTCAACAGAGTTCATGGCAATACTTCTCTGAGGTCAGTTCCAGAACTCTGTCTCCAAGGGGAATCACACCAGAGTTCACGCCAAGGTGGACCCAGTCATCTCTTCCAACCGCCACACAAATGGCCACAATTCCAACCAAAACACTGCCACATGGCCCTCATCTTCTTCCATATACACACTCATCATAACCTCTGGCTGGAGGTTTCCATCAGGGGCGCAGCCCAAGACAGTGTCCACAATAAGCTCCCTTGCCCCTCATTTGCCTAATATGAGGGTGGCCTGGACAGCCTTCCTGTGCACCAGGAGTGATCAAATAGGCCTGCCTTTAATACTGCTCTGCTTCTGCAATTTGAGGCCTACTGACTGCGGGGGTATAGATTCTTTGTGTGAATTGGAGTCAGGAGAAAACCCAAGCACCTATGGGCTAGCCTCTGCAGGGCTTTGAAGAACTCATTTGACCCAAAGGATCCCTATGCTCTCTTGATGGAGGTCAGGAACCTTACAGAGGAAGGCGAGAGACTTCATCCAAAATGACTGCTTTTTTTGCCATTTTGGCTTTGGATGCACACATGGGATCTTTCTTCAATCCATCAGGTGCTGACAATCTAAACCACAGCCTCACACAGGGCCAAGAGGCTGATTCAGACACATCCCTTTGCAAAGCAATGAAGCAAAGAGCCACAGGTGATGCCCATTCATTTCCATTTGAAAACTGTTTTCTTCAGGCTTCACAAAGGGGTGCCCTGAGGCAAAGGCCTTCCTGACATTCAGGGCAACTGAACAATAGGTAAGCAAAAGTCCCAAAGCAGCCTTTCTCCACTGAGACTTTACTGGTCCCACTGATATCTGAGTTTTCTGACATGCTCACCATTCCTTTCAGCTCTCCAGTACATGGCCATGTCACAGAGCTTGGAGGTGGTACATATCTTGGACACAAAACCATGAGCCTATTCTGGAGAGTGGCCAGAATGCAGGAAGAAAACAGGAACTTAGGAAGATAGTAGGTGTTGCCCATCCATAAGGCAAGCCGCAGTCCATTCATAAACTGGGCAGGATGAAGACTGGGAAGCTTTCTACTAGACAGGACACATCCATTGATGCATTCTCTTTTCTCATGTCTACAACCAGGGACACAGTGAGATACACAAACTTAGAAACACTCGCCTTGTCAAAAGACTTACTGGAAACAGTCCACTCCAAACAAACAAACCGCCTTTCCTACCTATTCTCAGGACATGAGACAAATCCACAAACTCACCCTCACACCCACAAAGGCACCTCCTTCCCCCAAGTAGGTCTGTGACTACCCGGAGTGTCGTCTGACTGCTGGGCCATACTATGTTGCCCCGAAATGGCCTGTCCTGTCTCTGATCTGGCCTCCTTGGCCAACTCTGTGAAGTTGTCAGGAGCCAGCGGTGAGCCACGACCTGCTTTCTCAGGCAAGGCCCTCTTCAGTGCTTTCCTGGCATTTGGCCATCCTCACATCAGTAGGGACCAAGGAAGACTGACTCTGTCCTTGGTAAATCCAAACAAGTGAGCCCACTGGGACTGGGACTGGGACTGCCTCTGGGTGCCTGGCTTCCTGGATCCCAAGTTCAGAGAGTTCCATCACCAAGGAAGTGAGGTGAGGTCACTTCCTTCAGGAACTGAATGAGGTCACTGCCTGGCAACCACTGTGTCCTAACAGTTGCTGGCAAGGGTCCCAGGAGATGGAGGCTGCCCCTGCTTCCTGTGACACTTTCACAAGTTAGAATGGAATATCAACCATAGGCACCAAGGAACAGCTCTCCACACAGGCCTGGTTTGGTCCATCTTGTCTACATTAAGAAGAGAGAGGCTCATTCAGACACATCCCTTCATCCTGACCAGGTTGTTGGCCATGGAAGATGACTTTTGCTCTCTCAGGTCCTTCATAGCTGCCTACATCTTCTCCAGGGTTCATTTCTGCATGGACCTTTGAGGTTCTCAGCAGGTGGATGATCCCCTCCATTCCTGTATTGTAAGACCAACTCTGTCCCTGCTCTTCCTTAAAGTTAGATTGGGGGAACAGTGTCTGGTTAGGGTTAAGAACATGTTTGATTTGGGTTAGGAATCATTCTGCTAGTTGTAGAATGGTATTGGGAACCTGCGATATTTATAATCATATATAGGTGAAATATATGTATGAAAACAGAAATCTAAGTAAGATTTGAAGGCCAGAAGGGCATTGGGCCCTTGATTGGGATACTTAGCTTTGAATGACATTCTGCACAGATGTCTCAGATAAATTGATATACAATGGCATAGGACCATGTACCTTGGATGATTGAATGTAGAAGAGAACATCCAGTCAAAAAGGGATAGTAGGTAAGATTAGGAAGCTAGTCGGTAGGTTTAGGAAGAAGAGTGAGTGTAAAATTTGGACCCAAAGTTCTTTAGCAATTGGGTGTCGGTTAGAGAGTGAATGTAAATGTCAGCACATGTGAAGAGTCAGTCACAATGATGAACTGGGGAAAAATATGTAGGAAAGCAGATATCAATAGAGACATTAGGAAATCAGGCAAAGTATAAGGTGGGTGATAGGATTAGACATTTTCAACAGGGTTGAGGTTGAATATGTAATCTTAGGAAGAAACAAGTGTGTAGTCACCAATAGGATTGACATTGGAGAGCATTAGGCAACCTGGAGAAGGAAGTTCTTAGTAATCCATGCTCACTTTCCAATTAGGATTTGCTACCATCATAAGTGTGACCTTTGCATTTTGTGTCCAGAATATGACAGTGATAAAATGTATATGTAGATCAGGTGACATGTGTATTTCTTCCACCATTGCTGGGAGCAATATGTTGAAGATGTATTAATTAGTATTTGTGGGTACAAATAGGTGTACCCTGGGTCTATGAATATAGAGATAATGCATGAATAGACCATACTGTGAATAAATAATATAACTGCTTCCAATTTCAATAATGGATTGAGTTGATATCTGAAAGTATATAGGAAATCTTATATTGATACACAATCATTCATTCCTACCAGTTATACATCTAATGGCAATATTAGGGTTATGGTTTACCCTGAAGGGTGTGTGAGTTTTGCTTCAAAAGTGATTATGGAAATGGAAAATCATGTGTTTGGAAAGAAGTCTCATGAACAAACCAGTCAAGAAACATGGAGGAATACATGTGTTCTGAAGCAGGAAGGGATTGAAAGTGAACCAAATGCCTAGAAATTTTTAAACTTGAGGATGAAATATACATCCTATGATGTGCATCAGCTGAAGAAATAGTAAGGTACCAGTGTTGAATAAAAATGAACGTCAAAATACACATCATGTCCCATAGGAATCTACTTGCATTGATGTTAAACTGGGTCAGTTACTGTAGAAAGATTAGGATTTCTATGCACCATCCACTGAAGTTAGTTTTCAGTACTAGGAAAAAAATATGTATTTCAGGTGGATAAATATTTCTGAGAATAATCTTGTGAAAAGTTGATTATAAATCCACATATATGAACATGAATGAATTCAGGGAATGTATCACAAGACACATATATTTCATATTTTGAAAAATCTGGAGAGAGTTTGTGTGTGTATATGTGTGTGTGTATATATATATCTATATATACACACACACACAAAACACACACACAGACATTAAAAATTCGAAATATATATGCCATTCGAAATTCATGATGAAATATATATCATCCACAGATCCAAATATATTTATTTTACTGAACACGGATTTTTGTATCCTGTTGTTCAAGTAGGAAGCTCACCCATAGGTTGAATTTTCTGTTCCAACAGCGTTTGGGAGGAGTGATCTCTTCTCACAATTTGTATCTGCCAAGTCAGCCACCTCACAAGAATATACGTGGGATACCAGGTAGGATTCTATACGTGCATGTAAAAATACATGTGCTGAATAGGCTACAGAGAAAGGGAGACAGGAATTCACATATTTGTTAACTTTAAAAACACATGGAGAACTATTTCTATTCAATTGGACTAGATTTATAACACCTACCCTTTATAATGCAAAAGGCAAGTGCAACTATACACCATGCCTCCTCTGAACTGCTTGTATTTCTATTCTGTTTGGGTTATTTTTCTCCATCATATTAGGATTCATAGTCAGAGTCTAGTATGGTATGGGTTAGTGTCAGGGAATCAGTATTTCAAGTGGAAAATAGGAAATGAATCCAATGTGTATGCAAATACGTGCTACACAAAAATCTTCCCACTCTCATCCAGAACAATGCCTTGACATGACCTTTGCCCCAAGGAAGAAGCAACTCCAGGGGAAGAGTTAGAAAATCTGTGGATACATATGTGGAATGGAAAATGCTCAGGAGTTCACAACCTTGGAGGTGGTAGAGGAGTTTCCATAAGTAAGGCACAGGGTACACACTCCACAAACATGGAGCTCTGCTGGCCTAAAGACTTCGTGAGAAACTGCCTCTGAGGTTGGGCACTTGAAATATATGTTGTTGTCAGGAGCTTTAGCTTCCTTTGTAGTGAGACCATCAAAGCTGGGTCTGCATCTATGTGACCTGGAAGACATGGTTTCTGATTTTCCAATGAACATGAGGCAGAAGTGCTGAATTCTCTTTGTAGGTCCACAGTGGCCACTGGAGGCTAAGTGTCTCCCCGTGTGGACTGTGAAGCCATTTGGTCCTCCTCTACTTTTCGTGGTGTTTCTTGCTGCTGCACTGGGAGTTTGGTATTTGCTTCATGAAATACAAGGACTTCAACTGGGACACAGTGCTGGAGGGAGTTCTGTCACGTGTGGTGGGTCAGGGTCCTAGGAGAATGCACCAACCAGTCTTCTATCCCACAGAGCTTGCCCCCTTGACCCTAGCAACCTGATTCTGAACATTGCCCTGAAACCTCTCCATATAACAAGATGCCTTTACATATAAGTGTCTGCCGGCTGCACCATGTCAGTCACAAGCCATTTGGAAGCCAATGTCAGACCCACATGGCCCTACCACAGATGTTTTATCACACTCCTGCACACCACTTCTCTAGGCCCACTACTCAGCAGGCCCCAACTCACTGGCATCTCTGTTCTACACCATTTTCATGAAACCCAGTCAATCAAGGCACTGTCTGGTACACTCCTGATCAGCAACAGGACATCCAAAGGTTCTCCAGTGCCACCTGGTCATGGGAACTTAAAAATTTCATGGTATTTATCTAGCCATTTTTCAAGGATGAAGTTGGAGGCACTGTGGGTTTCCATTCATTCAGGAACCATTAAATGGTGAGGAAGCTCATTTCAATGAAAGCTCTGGAGAACTCTCAGAAACAAGGCTTCCCAAAGAGTGGCCCAAAGGTCGCATGAAGCCAGGCCCATTGAGGTCTAGCATGTGAGGTCCATGTGTGTTTTGACTCTCAACGATGGCTGCCAGGTCTGTAAGAATAAAATCATGTGATATCCTGGCTGAGATTCCCAGTGCTCTGTGGAAAGCCAACCTGGGCCTAGATCTCAGTTTCCAAGGGCGACTCTCATGCGTGGCCTACTAAAGTCTCAACAGAGTTCATGGCAATACTTCTCTGAGTTCAGTTCCAGAACTCAGTCTCCAAGGGGAATCACACCAGAGTTCACGCCAAGGTGGACCCAGTCATCTCTTCCAACCGCCACACAAATGGCCACAATTCCAACCAAAACACTGCCACATGGCCCTCATCTTCTTCCATATACACACTCATCATAACCTCTGGCTGGAGGTTTCCATCAGGGGCGCAGCCCAAGACAGTGTCCACAATAAGCTCCCTTGCCCCTCATTTGCCTAATATCAGGGTGGCCTGGACAGCCTTCCTGTGCACCAGGAGTGATCAAATAGGCCTGCCTTTAATACTGCTCTGCTTCTGCAATTTGAGGCCTACTGACTGCGGGGGTATAGATTCTTTGTGTGAATTGGAGTCAGGAGAAAACCCAAGCACCTATGGGCTAGCCTCTGCAGGGCTTTGAAGAACTCATTTGACCCAAAGGATCCCTATGCTCTCTTGATGGAGGTCAGGAACCTTACAGAGGAAGGCGAGAGACTTCATCCAAAATGACTGCTTTTTTTGCCATTTTGGCTTTGGATGCACACATGGGATCTTTCTTCAATCCATCAGGTGCTGACAATCTAAGCCACAGCCTCACACAGGGCCAAGAGGCTGATTCAGACACATCCCTTTGCAAAGCAATGAAGCAAAGAGCCACAGGTGATGCCCATTCATTTCCATTTGAAAACTGTTTTCTTCAGGCTTCACAAAGGGGTGCCCTGAGGCAAAGGCCTTCCTGACATTCAGGGCAACAGAACAATAGGTAAGCAAAAGGCCCAAAGCAGCCTTTCTCCACTGAGACTTTACTGGTCCCACTGATATCTGAGTTTTCTGAGATGCTCACCATTCCTTTCAGCTCTCCAGTACATGGCCATGTCACAGAGCTTGGAGGTGGTACATATCTTGGACACAAAACCATGAGCCTATTCTGGAGAGTGGCCAGAATGCAGGAAGAAAACAGGAACTTAGGAAGATAGTAGGTGTTGCCCATCCATAAGGCAAGCCGCAGTCCATTCATAAATTGGGCAGGATGAACACTGGGAAGCTTTCTACTAGACAGGACACATCCATTGATGCATTCTCTTTTCTCATGTCTACAACCAGGGACAGAGTGAGATACACAAACTTAGAAACACTTGCCTTGTCAAAAGACTTACTGGAAACAGTCCACTCCAAACAAACAAACCGCATTTCCTACCTATTCTCAGAACATGAGACAAATCCACAAACTCACCCCCACACCCACAAAGGCACCTCCTTCCCCCAAGTAGGTCTGTGACTACCCGGAGTGTCGTCTGACTGCTGGGCCATACTATGTTGCCCCGAAATGGCCTGTCCTGTCTCAGATCTGGCCTCCTTGGCCAACTCTGTGAAGTTGTCAGGAGCCAGCGGTGAGCCACGACCTGCTTTCTCAGGCAAGGCCCTCTTCAGTGCTTTCCTGGCATTTGGCCATCCTCACATCAGTAGGGACCAAGGAAGACTGACTCTGTCCTTGGTAAATCCAAACAAGTGAGCCCACTGGGACTGGGACTGGGACTGCCTCTGGGTGCCTGGCTTCCTGGATCCCAAGTTCAGAGAGTTCCATCACCAAGGAAGTGAGGTGAGGTCACTTCCTTCAGGAACTGAATGAGGTCACTGCCTGGCAACCACTGTGTCCTAACAGTTGCTGGCAAGGGTCCCAGGAGATGGAGGCTGCCCCTGCTTCCTGTGACACTTTCACAAGTTAGAATGGAATATCAACCATAGGCACCAAGGAACAGCTCTCCACACAGGCCTGGTTTGGTCCATCTTGTCTACATTAAGAAGAGAGAGGCTCATTCAGACACATCCCTTCATCCTGACCAGGTTGTTGGCCATGGAAGATGACTTTTGCTCTCTCAGGTCCTTCATAGCTGCCTACATCTTCTCCAGGGTTCATTTCTGCATGGACCTTTGAGGTTCTCAGCAGGTGGAAGATCCCCTCCATTCCTGTATTGTAAGACCAACTCTGTCCCTGCTCTTCCTTAAAGTTAGATTGGGGGAACAGTGTCTGGTTAGGGTTAAGAACATGTTTGATTTGGGTTAGGAATCATTCTGCTAGTTGTAGAATGGTATTGGGAACCTGCGATATTTATAATCATATATAGGTGAAATATATGTATGAAAACAGAAATCTAAGTAAGATTTGAAGGCCAGAAGGGCATTGGGCCCTTGATTGGGATACTTAGCTTTGAATGACATTCTGCACAGATGTCTCAGATAAATTGATATACAATGGCATAGGACCATGTACCTTGGATGATTGAATGTAGAAGAGAACATCCAGTCAAAAAGGGATAGTAGGTAAGATTAGGAAGCTAGTCGGTAGGTTTAGGAAGAAGAGTGAGTGTAAAATTTGGACCCAAAGTTCTTTAGCAATTGGGTGTCGGTTAGAGAGTGAATGTAAATGTCAGCACATGTGAAGAGTCAGTCACAATGATGAACTGGGGAAAAATATGTAGGAAAGCAGATATCAATAGAGACATTAGGAAATCAGGCAAAGTATAAGGTGGGTGATAGGATTAGACATTTTCAACAGGGTTGAGGTTGAATATGTAATCTTAGGAAGAAACAAGTGTGTAGTCACCAATAGGATTGACATTGGAGAGCATTAGGCAACCTGGAGAAGGAAGTTCTTAGTAATCCATGCTCACTTTCCAATTAGGATTTGCTACCATCATAAGTGTGACCTTTGCATTTTGTGTCCAGAATATGACAGTGATAAAATGTATATGTAGATCAGGTGACATGTGTATTTCTTCCACCATTGCTGGGAGCAATATGTTGAAGACGTATTAATTAGTATTTGGGGGTACAAATAGGTGTACCCTGGGTCTATGAATATAGAGATAATGCATGAATAGACCATACTGTGAATAAATAATATAACTGCTTCCAATTTCAATAATGGATTGAGTTGATATCTGAAAGTATATAGGAAATCTTATATTGATACACAATCATTCATTCCTACCAGTTATACATCTAATGGCAATATTAGGGTTATGGTTTACCCTGAAGGGTGTGTGAGTTTTGCTTCAAAAGTGATTATGGAAATGGAAAATCATGTGTTTGGAAAGAAGTCTCATGAACAAACCAGTCAAGAAACATGGAGGAATACATGTGTTCTGAAGCAGGAAGGGATTGAAAGTGAACCAAATGCCTAGAAATTTTTAAACTTGAGGATGAAATATACATCCTATGATGTGCATCAGCTGAAGAAATAGTAAGGTACCAGTGTTGAATAAAAATGAACATCAAAATACACATCATGTCCCATAGGAATCTACTTGCATTGATGTTAAACTGGGTCAGTTACTGTAGAAAGATTAGGATTTCTATGCACCATCCACTGAAGTTAGTTTTCAGTACTAGGAAAAAAATATGTATTTCAGGTGGATAAATATTTCTGAGAATAATCTTGTGAAAAGTTGATTATAAATCCACATATATGAACATGAATGAATTCAGGGAATGTATCACAAGACACATATATTTCATATTTTGAAAAATCTGGAGAGAGTTTGTGTGTGTGTGTGTGTATATATATATATCTATATATACACACACACACAAAACACACACACAGACATTAAAAATTTGAAATATATATGCCATTCGAAATTCATGATGAAATATATATCATCCACAGATCCAAAAATATTTATTTTACTGAACATGGATTTTGTGTCCTGTTGTTCAAGTAGGAAGCTCACCCATAGGTTGAATTTTCAGTTCCAACAGCGTTTGGGAGGAGTGATCTCTTCTCACAATTTGTATCTGCCAAGTCAGCCACCTCACAAGAATATACGTGGGATACCAGGTAGGATTCTATACGTGCATGTAAAAATACATGTGCTGAATAGGCTACAGAGAAAGGGAGACAGGAATTCACATATTTGTTAACTTTAAAAACACATGGAGAACTATTTCTATTCAATTGGACTAGATTTATAACACCTACCCTTTATAATGCAAAAGGCAAGTGCAACTATACACCATGCCTCCTCTGAACTGCTTGTATTTCTATGCTGTTTGGGTTATTTTTCTCCATCATATTAGGATTCATAGTCAGAGTCTAGTAGGGTATGGGTTAGTGTCAGGGAATCAGTATTTCAAATGGAAAATAGGAAATGAATCCAATGTGTATGCAAATACGTGCTACACAAAAATCTTCCCACTCTCATCCAGAACAATGCCTTGACATGACCTTCGCCCCAAGGAAGAAGCAACTCGAGGGGAAGAGTTAGAAAATCTGTGGATACATATGTGGAATGGAAAATGCTCAGGAGTTCACAACCTTGGAGGTGGTAGAGGAGTTTCCATAAGTAAGGGACAGGGTACACACTCCACAAACATGGAGCTCTGCTGGCCTAAAGACTTCGTGAGAAACTGCGTCTGAGGTTGGGCACTTGAAATCTATGTTGTTGTCAGGAGCTTTAGCTTCCTTTGTAGTGAGACCATCAAAGCTGGGTCTGCATCTATGTGACCTGGAGGACATGGTTTCTGATTTTCCAATGAACATGAGGCAGAAGTGCTGAATTCTCTCTTTGTAGGTCCACAGTGGCCACTGGAGACTAAGTGTCTCCCCGTGTGGACTGTGAAGCCATTTGGTCCTCCTCTACTTTTCGTGGTGTTTCTTGCTGCTGCACTGGGAGTTTGGTATTTGCTTCATGAAACACAAGGACTTCAACTGGTACACAGTGCTGGAGGGAGTTCTGTCACGTGTGGTGGGTCAGGGTCCTAGGAGAATGCACCAACCAGTCTTCTATCCCACAGAGCTTGCCCCCTTGACCCTAGCAACCTGATTCTGAACATTGCCCTGAAACCTCTCCATATAACAAGATGCCTTTACATATAAGTGTCTGCCGGCTGCACCATGTCAGTCACAAGCCATTTGGAAGCCAATGTCAGATCCACATGGCCCTACCACAGATGTTTTATCACACTCCTGCACACCACTTCTGTAGGCCCACTACTCAGCAGGCCCCAACTCACTGGCATCTCTGTTCTACACCATTTTCATGAAACCCAGTCAATCAAGGCACTGTCTGGTACACTCCTGATCAGCAACAGGACATCCAAAGGTTCTCCAGTGCCACCTGGTCATGGGAACTTAAAAATTTCATGGTATTTATCTAGCCATTTTTCAAGGATGAAGTTGGAGGCACTGTGGGTTTCCATTCATTCAGGAACCATTAAATGGTGAGGAAGCTCATTTCAATGAAAGCTCTGGAGAACTCTCAGAAACAAGGCTTCCCAAAGAGTGGCCCAAAGGTCGCATGAAGCCAGGCCCATTGAGGTCTAGCATGTGAGGTCCATGTGTGTTTTGACTCTCAACGATGGCTGCCAGGTCTGTAAGAATAAAATCATGTGATATCCTGGCTGAGATTCCCAGTGCTCTGTGGAAAGCCAACCTGGGCCTAGATCTCAGTTTCCAAGGGCGACTCTCATGCGTGGCCTACTAAAATCTCAACAGAGTTCATGGCAATACTTCTCTGAGGTCAGTTCCAGAACTCAGTCTCCAAGGGGAATCACACCAGAGTTCACGCCAAGGTGGACCCAGTCATCTCTTCCAACCGCCACACAAATGGCCACAATTCCAACCAAAACACTGCCACATGGCCCTCATCTTCTTCCATATACACACTCATCATAACCTCTGGCTGGAGGTTTCCATCAGGGGCGCAGCCCAAGACAGTGTCCACAATAAGCTCCCTTGCCCCTCATTTGCCTAATATCAGGGTGGCCTGGACAGCCTTCCTGTGCACCAGGAGTGATCAAATAGGCCTGCCTTTAATACTGCTCTGCTTCTGCAATTTGAGGCCTACTGACTGCGGGGGTATAGATTCTTTGTGTGAATTGGAGTCAGGAGAAAACCCAAGCACCTATGGGCTAGCCTCTGCAGGGCTTTGAAGAACTCATTTGACCCAAAGGATCCCTATGCTCTCTTGATGGAGGTCAGGAACCTTACAGAGGAAGGCGAGAGACTTCATCCAAAATGACTGCTTTTTTTGCCATTTTAGCTTTGGATGCACACATGGGATCTTTCTTCAATCCATCAGGTGCTGACAATCTAAGCCACAGCCTCACACAGGGCCAAGAGGCTGATTCAGACACATCCCTTTGCAAAGCAATGAAGCAAAGAGCCACAGGTGATGCCCATTCATTTCCATTTGAAAACTGTTTTCTTCAGGCTTCACAAAGGGGTGCCCTGAGGCAAAGGCCTTCCTGACATTCAGGGCAACAGAACAATAGGTAAGCAAAAGGCCCAAAGCAGCCTTTCTCCACTGAGACTTTACTGGTCCCACTGATATCTGAGTTTTCTGAGATGCTCACCATTCCTTTCAGCTCTCCAGTACATGGCCATGTCACAGAGCTTGGAGGTGGTACATATCTTGGACACAAAACCATGAGCCTATTCTGGAGAGTGGCCAGAATGCAGGAAGAAAACAGGAACTTACGAAGATAGTAGGTGTTGCCCATCCATAAGGCAAGCCGCAGTCCATTCATAAATTGGGCAGGATGAACACTGAGAAGCTTTCTACTAGACAGGACACATCCATTGATGCATTCTCTTTTCTCTTGTCTACAACCAGGGACACAGTGAGATACACAAACTTAGAAACACTCGCCTTGTCAAAAGACTTACTGGAAACAGTCCACTCCAAACAAACAAACCGCCTTTCCTACCTATTCTCAGGACATGAGAGAAATCCACAAACTCACCCCCACACCCACAAAGGCACCTCCTTCCCCCAAGTAGGTCTGTGACTACCCGGAGTGTCGTCTGACTGCTGGGCCATACTATGTTGCCCCGAAATGGCCTGTCCTGTCTCAGATCTGGCCTCCTTGGCCAACTCTGTGAAGTTGTCAGGAGCCAGCGGTGAGCCACGACCTGCTTTCTCAGGCAAGGCCCTCTTCAGTGCTTTCCTGGCATTTGGCCATCCTCACATCAGTAGGGACCAAGGAAGACTGACTCTGTCCTTGGTAAATCCAAACAAGTGTGCCCACTGGGACTGGGACTGGGACTGCCTCTGGGTGCCTGGCTTCCTGGATCCCAAGTTCAGAGAGTTCCATCACCAAGGAAGTGAGGTGAGGTCACTTCCTTCAGGAACTGAATGAGGTCACTGCCTGGCAACCACTGTGTCCTAACAGTTGCTGGCAAGGGTCCCAGGAGATGGAGGCTGCCCCTGCTTCCTGTGACACTTTCACAAGTTAGAATGGAATATCAACCATAGGCACCAAGGAACAGCTCTCCACACAGGCCTGGTTTGGTCCATCTTGTCTACATTAAGAAGAGAGAGGCTCATTCAGACACATCCCTTCATCCTGACCAGGTTGTTGGCCATGGAAGATGACTTTTGCTCTCTCAGGTCCTTCATAGCTGCCTACATCTTCTCCAGGGTTCATTTCTGCATGGACCTTTGAGGTTCTCAGCAGGTGGAAGATCCCCTCCATTCCTGTATTGTAAGACCAACTCTGTCCCTGCTCTAAACATGTTTGATTTGGGTTAGGAATCATTCTGCTAGTTGTAGAATGGTATTGGGAACCTGCGATATTTATAATCATATATAGGTGAAATATATGTATGAAAACAGAAATCTAAGTAAGATTTGAAGGCCAGAAGGGCATTGGGCCCTTGATTGGGATACTTAGCTTTGAATGACATTCTGCACAGATGTCTCAGATAAATTGATATACAATGGCATAGGACCATGTACCTTGGATGATTGAATGTAGAAGAGAACATCCAGTCAAAATGGGATAGTAGGTAAGATTAGGAAGCTAGTCGGTAGGTTTAGGAAGAAGAGTGAGTGTAAAATTTGGACCCAAAGTTCTTTAGCAATTGGGTGTCGGTTAGAGAGTGAATGTAAATGTCAGCACATGTGAAGAGTCAGTCACAATGATGAACTGGGGAAAAATATGTAGGAAAGCAGATATCAATAGAGACATTAGGAAATCAGGCAAAGTATAAGGTGCGTGATAGGATTAGACATTTTCAACAGGGTTGAGGTTGAATATGTAATCTTAGGAAGAAACAAGTGTGTAGTCACCAATAGGATTGACATTGGAGAGCATTAGGCAACCTGGAGAAGGAAGTTCTTAGGAATCCATGCTCACTTTCCAATTAGGATTTGCTACCATCATAAGTGTGACCTTTGCATTTTGTGTCCAGAATATGACAGTGATAAAATGTATATGTAGATCAGGTGACATGTGTATTTCTTCCACCATTGCTGGGAGCAATATGTTGAAGACGTATTAATTAATATTTGTGGGTACAAATAGGTGTACCCTGGGTCTATGAATATAGAGATAATGCATGAATAGACCATACTGTGAATAAATAATATAACTGCTTCCAATTTCAATAATGGATTGAGTTGATATCTGAAAGTATATAGGAAATCTTATATTGATACACAATCATTCATTCCTACCAGTTATACATCTAATGGCAATATTAGGGTTATGGTTTACCCTGAAGGGTGTGTGAGTTTTGCTTCAAAAGTGATTATGGAAATGGAAAATCATGTGTTTGGAAAGAAGTCTCATGAACAAACCAGTCAAGAAACATGGAGGAATACATGTGTTCTGAAGCAGGAAGGGATTGAAAGTGAACCAAATGCCTAGAAATTTTTAAACTTGAGGATGAAATATACATCCTATGATGTGCATCAGCTGAAGAAATAGTAAGGTACCAGTGTTGAATAAAAATGAACATCAAAATACACATCATGTCCCATAGGAATCTACTTGCATTGATGTTAAACTGGGTCAGTTACTGTAGAAAGATTAGGATTTCTATGCACCATCCACTGAAGTTAGTTTTCAGTACTAGGAAAAAAATATGTATTTCAGGTGGATAAATATTTCTGAGAATAATCTTGTGAAAAGTTGATTATAAATCCACATATATGAACATGAATGAATTCAGGGAATGTATCACAAGACACATATATTTCATATTTTGAAAAATCTGGAGAGAGTTTGTGTGTGTGTGTATATGTGTGTGTGTATATATATATCTATATATACACACACACACAAAACACACACACAGACATTAAAAATTCAAAATATATATGCCATTCGAAATTCATGATGAAATATATATCATCCACAGATCCAAAAATATTTATTTTACTGAACATGGATTTTTGTGTCCTGTTGTTCAAGTAGGAAGCTCACCCATAGGTTGAATTTTCCGTTCCAACAGCGTTTGGGAGGAGTGATCTCTTCTCACAATTTGTATCTGCCAAGTCAGCCACCTCACAAGAATATACGTGGGATACCAGGTAGGATTCTATACGTGCATGTAAAAATACATGTGCTGAATAGGCTACAGAGAAAGGGAGACAGGAATTCACATATTTGTTAACTTTAAAAACACATGGAGAACTATTTCTATTCAATTGGACTAGATTTATAACACCTACCCTTTATAATGCAAAAGGCAAGTGCAACTATACACCATGCCTCCTCTGAACTGCTTGTATTTCTATGCTGTTTGGGTTATTGTTCTCCATCATATTAGGATTCATAGTCAGAGTCTAGTAGGGTATGGGTTAGTGTCAGGGAATCAGTATTTCAAATGGAAAATAGGAAATGAATCCAATGTGTATGCAAATACGTGCTACACAAAAATCTTCCCACTCTCATCCAGAACAATGCCTTGACATGACCTTCGCCCCAAGGAAGAAGCAACTCGAGGGGAAGAGTTAGAAAATCTGTGGATACATATGTGGAATGGAAAATGCTCAGGAGTTCACAACCTTGGAGGTGGTAGAGGAGTTTCCATAAGTAAGGCACAGGGTACACACTCCACAAACATGGAGCTCTGCTGGCCTAAAGACTTCGTGAGAAACTGCCTCTGAGGTTGGGCACTTGAAATCTATGTTGTTGTCAGGAGCTTTAGCTTCCTTTGTAGTGAGACCATCAAAGCTGGGTCTGCATCTATGTGACCTGGAGGACATGGTTTCTGATTTTCCAATGAACATGAGGCAGAAGTGCTGAATTCTCTCTTTGTAGGTCCACAGTGGCCACTGGAGGCTAAGTGTCTCCCCGTGTGGACTGTGAAGCCATTTGGTCCTCCTCTACTTTTCGTGGTGTTTCTTGCTGCTGCACTGGGAGTTTGGTATTTGCTTCATGAAATACAAGGACTTCAACTGGGACACAGTGCTGGAGGGAGTTCTGTCACGTGTGGTGGGTCAGGGTCCTAGGAGAATGCACCAACCAGTCTTCTATCCCACAGAGCTTGCCCCCTTGACCCTAGCAACCTGATTCTGAACATTGCCCTGAAACCTCTCCATATAACAAGATGCCTTTACATATAAGTGTCTGCCGGCTGCACCATGTCAGTCACAAGCCATTTGGAAGCCAATGTCAGACCCACATGGCCCTACCACAGATGTTTTATCACACTCCTGCACACCACTTCTCTAGGCCCACTACTCAGCAGGCCCCAACTCACTGGCATCTCTGTTCTACACCATTTTCATGAAACCCAGTCAATCAAGGCACTGTCTGGTACACTCCTGATCAGCAACAGGACATCCAAAGGTTCTCCAGTGCCACCTGGTCATGGGAACTTAAAAATTTCATGGTATTTATCTAGCCATTTTTCAAGGATGAAGTTGGAGGCACTGTGGGTTTCCATTCATTCAGGAACCATTAAATGGTGAGGAAGCTCATTTCAATGAAAGCTCTGGAGAACTCTCAGAAACAAGGCTTCCCAAAGAGTGGCCCAAAGGTCGCATGAAGCCAGGCCCATTGAGGTCTAGCATGTGAGGTCCATGTGTGTTTTGACTCTCAACGATGGCTGCCAGGTCTGTAAGAATAAAATCATGTGATATCCTGGCTGAGATTCCCAGTGCTCTGTGGAAAGCCAACCTGGGCCTAGATCTCAGTTTCCAAGGGCGACTCTCATGCGTGGCCTACTAAAATCTCAACAGAGTTCATGGCAATACTTCTCTGAGGTCAGTTCCAGAACTCAGTCTCCAAGGGGAATCACACCAGAGTTCACGCCAAGGTGGACCCAGTCATCTCTTCCAACCGCCACACAAATGGCCACAATTCCAACCAAAACACTGCCACATGGCCCTCATCTTCTTCCATATACACACTCATCATAACCTCTGGCTGGAGGTTTCCATCAGGGGCGCAGCCCAAGACAGTGTCCACAATAAGCTCCCTTGCCCCTCATTTGCCTAATATCAGGGTGGCCTGGACAGCCTTCCTGTGCACCAGGAGTGATCAAATAGGCCTGCCTTTAATACTGCTCTGCTTCTGCAATTTGAGGCCTACTGACTGCGGGGGTATAGATTCTTTGTGTGAATTGGAGTCAGGAGAAAACCCAAGCACCTATGGGCTAGCCTCTGCAGGGCTTTGAAGAACTCATTTGACCCAAAGGATCCCTATGCTCTCTTGATGGAGGTCAGGAACCTTACAGAGGAAGGCGAGAGACTTCATCCAAAATGACTGCTTTTTTTGCCATTTTGGCTTTGGATGCACACATGGGATCTTTCTTCAATCCATCAGGTGCTGACAATCTAAGCCACAGCCTCACACAGGGCCAAGAGGCTGATTCAGACACATCCCTTTGCAAAGCAATGAAGCAAAGAGCCACAGGTGATGCCCATTCATTTCCATTTGAAAACTGTTTTCTTCAGGCTTCACAAAGGGGTGCCCTGAGGCAAAGGCCTTCCTGACATTCAGGGCAACAGAACAATAGGTAAGCAAAAGGCCCAAAGCAGCCTTTCTCCACTGAGACTTTACTGGTCCCACTGATATCTGAGTTTTCTGAGATGCTCACCATTCCTTTCAGCTCTCCAGTACATGGCCATGTCACAGAGCTTGGAGGTGGTATATATCTTGGACACAAAGCCATGAGCCTATTCTGGAGAGTGGCCAGAATGCAGGAAGAAAACAGGAACTTAGGAAGATAGTAGGTGTTGCCCATCCATAAGGCAAGCCGCAGTCCATTCATAAACTGGGCAGGATGAAGACTGGGAAGCTTTCAACTAGACAGGACACATCCATTGATGCATTCTCTTTTCTCATGTCTACAACCAGGGACACAGTGAGATACACAAACTTAGAAACACTCGCCTTGTCAAAAGACTTACTGGAAACAGTCCACTCCAAACAAACAAACCGCCTTTCCTACCTATTCTCAGAACATAAGACAAATCCACAAACTCACCCCCACACCCACAAAGGCACCTCCTTCCCCCAAGTAGGTCTGTGACTACCCGGAGTGTCGTCTGACTGCTGGGCCATACTATGTTGCCCCGAAATGGCCTGTCCTGTCTCAGATCTGTCCTCCTTGGCCAACTCTGTGAAGTTGTCAGGAGCCAGCGGTGAGCCAAGACCTGCTTTCTCAGGCAAGGCCCTCTTCAGTGCTTTCCTGGCATTTGGCCATCCTCACATCAGTAGGGACCAAGGAAGACTGACTCTGTCCTTGGTAAATCCAAACAAGTGAGCCCACTGGGACTGGGACTGGGACTGCCTCTGGGTGCCTGGCTTCCTGGATCCCAAGTTCAGAGAGTTCCATCACCAAGGAAGTGAGGTGAGGTCACTTCCTTCAGGAACTGAATGAGGTCACTGCCTGGCAACCACTGTGTCCTAACAGTTGCTTGCAAGGGTCCCAGGAGATGGAGGCTGCCCCTGCTTCCTGTGACACTTTCACAAGTTAGAATGGAATATCAACCATAGGCACCAAGGAACAGCTCTCCACACAGGCCTGGTTTGGTCCATCTTGTCTACATTAAGAAGAGAGAGGCTCATTCAGACACATCCCTTCATCCTGACCAGGTTGTTGGCCATGGAAGATGACTTTTGCTCTCTCAGGTCCTTCATAGCTGCCTACATCTTCTCCAGGGTTCATTTCTGCATGGACCTTTGAGGTTCTCAGCAGGTGGAAGATCCCCTCCATTCCTGTATTGTAAGACCAACTCTGTCCCTGCTCTTCCTTAAAGTTAGATTGGGGGAACAGTGTCTGGTTAGGGTTAAGAACATGTTTGATTTGGGTTAGGAATCATTCTGCTAGTTGTAGAATGGTATTGGGAACCTGCGATATTTATAATCATATATAGGTGAAATATATGTATGAAAACAGAAATCTAAGTAAGATTTGAAGGCCAGAAGGGCATTGGGCCCTTGATTGGGATACTTAGCTTTGAATGACATTCTGCACAGATGTCTCAGATAAATTGATATACAATGGCATAGGACCATGTACCTTGGATGATTGAATGTAGAAGAGAACATCCAGTCAAAAAGGGATAGTAGGTAAGATTAGGAAGCTAGTCGGTAGGTTTAGGAAGAAGAGTGAGTGTAAAATTTGGACCCAAAGTTCTTTAGCAATTGGGTGTCGGTTAGAGAGTGAATGTAAATGTCAGCACATGTGAAGAGTCAGTCACAATGATGAACTGGGGAAAAATATGTAGGAAAGCAGATATCAATAGAGACATTAGGAAATCAGGCAAAGTATAAGGTGCGTGATAGGATTAGACATTTTCAACAGGGTTGAGGTTGAATATGTAATCTTAGGAAGAAACAAGTGTGTAGTCACCAATAGGATTGACATTGGAGAGCATTAGGCAACCTGGAGAAGGAAGTTCTTAGTAATCCATGCTCACTTTCCAATTAGGCTTTGCTACAATCATAAGTGTGACCTTTGCATTTTGTGTCCAGAATATGACAGTGATAAAATGTATATGTAGATCAGGTGACATGTGTATTTCTTCCACCGTTGCTGGGAGCAATATGTTGAAGACGTATTAATTAGTATTTGGGGGTACAAATAGGTGTACCCTGGGTCTATGAATATAGAGATAATGCATGAATAGACCATACTGTGAATAAATAATATAACTGCTTCCAATTTCAATAATGGATTGAGTTGATATCTGAAAGTATATAGGAAATCTTATATTGATACACAATCATTCATTCCTACCAGTTATACATCTAATGGCAATATTAGGGTTATGGTTTACCCTGAAGGGTGTGTGAGTTTTGCTTCAAAAGTGATTATGGAAATGGAAAATCATGTGTTTGGAAAGAAGTCTCATGAACAAACCAGTCAAGAAACATGGAGGAATACATGTGTTCTGAAGCAGGAAGGGATTGAAAGTGAACCAAATGCCTAGAAATTTTTAAACTTGAGGATGAAATATACATCCTATGATGTGCATCAGCTGAAGAAATAGTAAGGTACCAGTGTTGAATAAAAATGAACATCAAAATACACATCATGTCCCATAGGAATCTACTTGCATTGATGTTAAACTGGGTCAGTTACTGTAGAAAGATTAGGATTTCTATGCACCATCCACTGAAGTTAGTTTTCAGTACTAGGAAAAAAATATGTATTTCAGGTGGATAAATATTTCTGAGAATAATCTTGTGAAAAGTTGATTATAAATCCACATATATGAACATGAATGAATTCAGGGAATGTATCACAAGACACATATATTTCATATTTTGAAAAATCTGGAGAGAGTTTGTGTGTGTGTGTATATGTGTGTGTGTATATATATATCTATATATACACACACACACAAAACACACACAGACATTAAAAATTCGAAATATATATGCCATTCGAAATTCATGATGAAATATATATCATCCACAGATCCAAAAATATTTATTTTACTGAACACGGATTTTTGTATCCTGTTGTTCAAGTAGGAAGCTCACCCATAGGTTGAATTTTCCGTTCCAACAGCGTTTGGGAGGAGTGATCTCTTCTCACAATTTGTATCTGCCAAGTCAGCCACCTCACAAGAATATACGTGGGATACCAGGTAGGATTCTATACGTGCATGTAAAAATACATGTGCTGAATAGGCTACAGAGAAAGGGAGACAGGAATTCACATATTTGTTAACTTTAAAAACACATGGAGAACTATTTCTATTCAATTGGACTAGATTTATAACACCTACCCTTTATAATGCAAAAGGCAAGTGCAACTATACACCATGCCTCCTCTGAACTGCTTGTATTTCTATTCTGTTTGGGTTATTTTTCTCCATCATATTAGGATTCATAGTCAGAGTCTAGTATGGTATGGGTTAGTGTCAGGGAATCAGTATTTCAAGTGGAAAATAGGAAATGAATCCAATGTGTATGCAAATACGTGCTACACAAAAATCTTCCCACTCTCATCCAGAACAATGCCTTGACATGACCTTCGCCCCAAGGAAGAAGCAACTCCAGGGGAAGAGTTAGAAAATCTGTGGATACATATGTGGAATGGAAAATGCTCAGGAGTTCACAACCTTGGAGGTGGTAGAGGAGTTTCCATAAGTAAGGCACAGGGTACACACTCCACAAACATGGAGCTCTGCTGGCCTAAAGACTTCGTGAGAAACTGCCTCTGAGGTTGGGCACTTGAAATATATGTTGTTGTCAGGAGCTTTAGCTTCCTTTGTAGTGAGACCATCAAAGCTGGGTCTGCATCTATGTGACCTGGAGGACATGGTTTCTGATTTTCCAATGAACATGAGGCAGAAGTGCTGAATTCTCTCTTTGTAGGTCCACAGTGGCCACTGGAGGCTAAGTGTCTCCCCGTGTGGACTGTGAAGCCATTTGGTCCTCCTCTACTTTTCGTGGTGTTTCTTGCTGCTGCACTGGGAGTTTGGTATTTGCTTCATGAAATACAAGGACTTCAACTGGGACACAGTGCTGGAGGGAGTTCTGTCACGTGTGGTGGGTCAGGGTCCTAGGAGAATGCACCAACCAGTCTTCTATCCCACAGAGCTTGCCCCCTTGACCCTAGCAACCTGATTCTGAACATTGCCCTGAAACCTCTCCATATAACAAGATGCCTTTACATATAAGTGTCTGCCGGCTGCACCATGTCAGTCACAAGCCATTTGGAAGCCAATGTCAGATCCACATGGCCCTACCACAGATGTTTTATCACACTCCTGCACACCACTTCTGTAGGCCCACTACTCAGCAGGCCCCAACTCACTGGCATCTCTGTTCTACACCATTTTCATGAAACCCAGTCAATCAAGGCACTGTCTGGTACACTCCTGATCAGCAACAGGACATCCAAAGGTTCTCCAGTGCCACCTGGTCATGGGAACTTAAAAATTTCATGGTATTTATCTAGCCATTTTTCAAGGATGAAGTTGGAGGCACTGTGGGTTTCCATTCATTCAGGAACCATTAAATGGTGAGGAAGCTCATTTCAATGAAAGCTCTGGAGAACTCTCAGAAACAAGGCTTCCCAAAGAGTGGCCCAAAGGTCGCATGAAGCCAGGCCCATTGAGGTCTAGCATGTGAGGTCCATGTGTGTTTTGACTCTCAACGATGGCTGCCAGGTCTGTAAGAATAAAATCATGTGATATCCTGGCTGAGATTCCCAGTGCTCTGTGGAAAGCCAACCTGGGCCTAGATCTCAGTTTCCAAGGGCGACTCTCATGCGTGGCCTACTAAAGTCTCAACAGAGTTCATGGCAATACTTCTCTGAGTTCAGTTCCAGAACTCAGTCTCCAAGGGGAATCACACCAGAGTTCACGCCAAGGTGGACCCAGTCATCTCTTCCAACCGCCACACAAATGGCCACAATTCCAACCAAAACACTGCCACATGGCCCTCATCTTCTTCCATATACACACTCATCATAACCTCTGGCTGGAGGTTTCCATCAGGGGCGCAGCCCAAGACAGTGTCCACAATAAGCTCCCTTGCCCCTCATTTGCCTAATATCAGGGTGGCCTGGACAGCCTTCCTGTGCACCAGGAGTGATCAAATAGGCCTGCCTTTAATACTGCTCTGCTTCTGCAATTTGAGGCCTACTGACTGCGGGGGTATAGATTCTTTGTGTGAATTGGAGTCAGGAGAAAACCCAAGCACCTATGGGCTAGCCTCTGCAGGGCTTTGAAGAACTCATTTGACCCAAAGGATCCCTATGCTCTCTTGATGGAGGTCAGGAACCTTACAGAGGAAGGCGAGAGACTTCATCCAAAATGACTGCTTTTTTTGCCATTTTGGCTTTGGATGCACACATGGGATCTTTCTTCAATCCATCAGGTGCTGACAATCTAAGCCACAGCCTCACACAGGGCCAAGAGGCTGATTCAGACACATCCCTTTGCAAAGCAATGAAGCAAAGAGCCACAGGTGATGCCCATTCATTTCCATTTGAAAACTGTTTTCTTCAGGCTTCACAAAGGGGTGCCCTGAGGCAAAGGCCTTCCTGACATTCAGGGCAACAGAACAATAGGTAAGCAAAAGGCCCAAAGCAGCCTTTCTCCACTGAGACTTTACTGGTCCCACTGATATCTGAGTTTTCTGAGATGCTCACCATTCCTTTCAGCTCTCCAGTACATGGCCATGTCACAGAGCTTGGAGGTGGTACATATCTTGGACACAAAACCATGAGCCTATTCTGGAGAGTGGCCAGAATGCAGGAAGAAAACAGGAACTTAGGAAGATAGTAGGTGTTGCCCATCCATAAGGCAAGCCGCAGTCCATTCATAAATTGGGCAGGATGAACACTGGGAAGCTTTCTACTAGACAGGACACATCCATTGATGCATTCTCTTTTCTCATGTCTACAACCAGGGACAGAGTGAGATACACAAACTTAGAAACACTTGCCTTGTCAAAAGACTTACTGGAAACAGTCCACTCCAAACAAACAAACCGCATTTCCTACCTATTCTCAGAACATGAGACAAATCCACAAACTCACCCCCACACCCACAAAGGCACCTCCTTCCCCCAAGTAGGTCTGTGACTACCCGGAGTGTCGTCTGACTGCTGGGCCATACTATGTTGCCCCGAAATGGCCTGTCCTGTCTCAGATCTGGCCTCCTTGGCCAACTCTGTGAAGTTGTCAGGAGCCAGCGGTGAGCCACGACCTGCTTTCTCAGGCAAGGCCCTCTTCAGTGCTTTCCTGGCATTTGGCCATCCTCACATCAGTAGGGACCAAGGAAGACTGACTCTGTCCTTGGTAAATCCAAACAAGTGAGCCCACTGGGACTGGGACTGGGACTGCCTCTGGGTGCCTGGCTTCCTGGATCCCAAGTTCAGAGAGTTCCATCACCAAGGAAGTGAGGTGAGGTCACTTCCTTCAGGAACTGAATGAGGTCACTGCCTGGCAACCACTGTGTCCTAACAGTTGCTGGCAAGGGTCCCAGGAGATGGAGGCTGCCCCTGCTTCCTGTGACACTTTCACAAGTTAGAATGGAATATCAACCATAGGCACCAAGGAACAGCTCTCCACACAGGCCTGGTTTGGTCCATCTTGTCTACATTAAGAAGAGAGAGGCTCATTCAGACACATCCCTTCATCCTGACCAGGTTGTTGGCCATGGAAGATGACTTTTGCTCTCTCAGGTCCTTCATAGCTGCCTACATCTTCTCCAGGGTTCATTTCTGCATGGACCTTTGAGGTTCTCAGCAGGTGGAAGATCCTCTCCATTCCTGTATTGTAAGACCAACTCTGTCCCTGCTCTAAACATGTTCGATTTGGGTTAGGAATCATTCTGCTAGTTGTAGAATGGTATTGGGAACCTGCGATATTTATAATCATATATAGGTGAAATATATGTATGAAAACAGAAATCTAAGTAAGATTTGAAGGCCAGAAGGGCATTGGGCCCTTGATTGGGATACTTAGCTTTGAATGACATTCTGCACAGATGTCTCAGATAAATTGATATACAATGGCATAGGACCATGTACCTTGGATGATTGAATGTAGAAGAGAACATCCAGTCAAAAAGGGATAGTAGGTAAGATTAGGAAGCTAGCCGGTAGGTTTAGGAAGAAGAGTGAGTGTAAAATTTGGACCCAAAGTTCTTTAGCAATTGGGTGTCGGTTAGAGAGTGAATGTAAATGTCAGCACATGTGAAGAGTCAGTCACAATGATGAACTGGGGAAAAATATGTAGGAAAGCAGATATCAATAGAGACATTAGGAAATCAGGCAAAGTATAAGGTGCGTGATAGGATTAGACATTTTCAACAGGGTTGAGGTTGAATATGTAATCTTAGGAAGAAACAAGTGTGTAGTCACCAATAGGATTGACATTGGAGAGCATTAGGCAACCTGGAGAAGGAAGTTCTTAGTAATCCATGCTCACTTTCCAATTAGGCTTTGCTACAATCATAAGTGTGACCTTTGCATTTTGTGTCCAGAATATGACAGTGATAAAATGTATATGTAGATCAGGTGACATGAGTATTTCTTCCACCATTGCTGGGAGCAATATGTTGAAGACGTATTAATTAGTATTTGGGGGTACAAATAGGTGTACCCTGGGTCTATGAATATAGAGATAATGCATGAATAGACCATACTGTGAATAAATAATATAACTGCTTCCAATTTCAATAATGGATTGAGTTGATATCTGAAAGTATATAGGAAATCTTATATTGATACACAATCATTCATTCCTACCAGTTATACATCTAATGGCAATATTAGGGTTATGGTTTACCCTGAAGGGTGTGTGAGTTTTGCTTCAAAAGTGATTATGGAAATGGAAAATCATGTGTTTGGAAAGAAGTCTCATGAACAAACCAGTCAAGAAACATGGAGGAATACATGTGTTCTGAAGCAGGAAGGGATTGAAAGTGAACCAAATGCCTAGAAATTTTTGAACTTGAGGATGAAATATACATCCTATGATGTGCATCAGCCGAAGAAATAGTAAGGTACCAGTGTTGAATAAAAATGAACGTCAAAATACACATCATGTCCCATAGGAATCTACTTGCATTGATGTTAAACTGGGTCAGTTACTGTAGAAAGATTAGGATTTCTATGCACCATCCACTGATGTTAGTTTTCAGTACTAGGAAAAAAATATGTATTTCAGGTGGATAAATATTTCTGAGACTAATCTTTTGAAAAGTTGATTATAAATCCACATGTATGAACATGAATGAATTTAGGGAATGCATCAGAAGACACATATATTTCATATTTTGAAAAATTGGAGAGAGTTTGTGTATGTGTGTGTGTGTATATATATATATCTATATATACACACACACAAAACACACACACAGACATTAAAAATTCGAAATATATATGCCATTCGAAATTCATGATGAAATATATATCATCCACAGATCCAAAAATATTTATTTTACTGAACACGGATTTTTGTATCCTGTTGTTCAAGTAGGAAGCTCACCCATAGGTTGAATTTTCCGTTCCAACAGCGTTTGGGAGGAGTGATCTCTTCTCACAATTTGTATCTGCCAAGTCAGCCACCTCACAAGAATATACGTGGGATACCAGGTAGGATTCTATACGTGCATGTAAAAATACATGTGCTGAATAGGCTACAGAGAAAGGGAGACAGGAATTCACATATTTGTTAACTTTAAAAACACATGGAGAACTATTTCTATTCAATTGGACTAGATTTATAACACCTACCCTTTATAATGCAAAAGGCAAGTGCAACTATACACCATGCCTCCTCTGAACTGCTTGTATTTCTATTCTGTTTGGGTTATTTTTCTCCATCATATTAGGATTCATAGTCAGAGTCTAGTATGGTATGGGTTAGTGTCAGGGAATCAGTATTTCAAGTGGAAAATAGGAAATGAATCCAATGTGTATGCAAATACGTGCTACACAAAAATCTTCCCACTCTCATCCAGAACAATGCCTTGACATGACCTTCGCCCCAAGGAAGAAGCAACTCGAGGGGAAGAGTTAGAAAATCTGTGGATACATATGTGGAATGGAAAATGCTCAGGAGTTCACAACCTTGGAGGTGGTAGAGGAGTTTCCATAAGTAAGGCACAGGGTACACACTCCACAAACATGGAGCTCTGCTGGCCTAAAGACTTCGTGAGAAACTGCCTCTGAGGTTGGGCACTTGAAATCTATGTTGTTGTCAGGAGCTTTAGCTTCCTTTGTAGTGAGACCATCAAAGCTGGGTCTGCTTCTATGTGACCTGGAGGACATGGTTTCTGATTTTCCAATGAACATGAGGCAGAAGTGCTGAATTCTCTCTTTGTAGGTCCACAGTGGCCACTGGAGGCTAAGTGTCTCCCCGTGTGGACTGTGAAGCCATTTGGTCCTCCTCTACTTTTCGTGGTGTTTCTTGCTGCTGCACTGGGAGTTTGGTATTTGCTTCATGAAATACAAGGACTTCAACTGGGACACAGTGCTGGAGGGAGTTCTGTCACGTGTGGTGGGTCAGGGTCCTAGGAGAATGCACCAACCAGTCTTCTATCCCACAGTGCTTGCCCCCTTGACCCTAGCAACCTGATTCTGAACATTGCCCTGAAACCTCTCCATATAACAAGATGCCTTTACATATAAGTGTCTGCCAGCTGCACCATGTCAGTCACAAGCCATTTGGAAGCCAATGTCAGACCCACATGGCCCTACCACAGATGTTTTATCACACTCCTGCACACCACTTCTCTAGGCCCACTACTCAGCAGGCCCCAACTCACTGGCATCTCTGTTCTACACCATTTTCATGAAACCCAGTCAATCAAGGCACTGTCTGGTACACTCCTGATCAGCAACCAGACATCCAAAGGTTCTCCAGTGCCACCTGGTCATGGGAACTTAAAAATTTCATGGTATTTATCTAGCCATTTTTCAAGGATGAAGTTGGAGGCACTGTGGGTTTCCATTCATTCAGGAACCATTAAATGGTGAGGAAGCTCATTTCAATGAAAGCTCTGGAGAACTCTCAGAAACAAGGCTTCCCAAAGAGTGGCCCAAAGGTCGCATGAAGCCAGGCCCATTGAGGTCTACCATGTGAGGTCCATGTGTGTTTTGACTCTCAACGATGGCTGCCAGGTCTGTAAGAATAAAATCATGTGATATCCTGGCTGAGATTCCCAGTGCTCTGTGGAAAGCCAACCTGGGCCTAGATCTCAGTTTCCAAGGGCGACTCTCATGCGTGGCCTACTAAAATCTCAACAGAGTTCATGGCAATACTTCTCTGAGGTCAGTTCCAGAACTCAGTCTCCAAGGGGAATCACACCAGAGTTCACGCCAAGGTGGACCCAGTCATCTCTTCCAACCGCCACACAAATGGCCACAATTCCAACCAAAACACTGCCACATGGCCCTCATCTTCTTCCATATACACACTCATCATAACCTCTGGCTGGAGGTTTCCATCAGGGGCGCAGCCCAAGACAGTGTCCACAATAAGCTCCCTTGCCCCTCATTTGCCTAATATCAGGGTGGCCTGGACAGCCTTCCTGTGCACCAGGAGTGATCAAATAGGCCTGCCTTTAATACTGCTCTGCTTCTGCAATTTGAGGCCTACTGACTGCGGGGGTATAGATTCTTTGTGTGAATTGGAGTCAGGAGAAAACCCAAGCACCTATGGGCTAGCCTCTGCAGGGCTTTGAAGAACTCATTTGACCCAAAGGATCCCTATGCTCTCTTGATGGAGGTCAGGAACCTTACAGAGGAAGGCGAGAGACTTCATCCAAAATGACTGCTTTTTTTGCCATTTTGGCTTTGGATGCACACATGGGATCTTTCTTCAATCCATCAGGTGCTGACAATCTAAGCCACAGCCTCACACAGGGCCAAGAGGCTGATTCAGACACATCCCTTTGCAAAGCAATGAAGCAAAGAGCCACAGGTGATGCCCATTCATTTCCATTTGAAAACTGTTTTCTTCAGGCTTCACAAAGGGGTGCCCTGAGGCAAAGGCCTTCCTGACATTCAGGGCAACAGAACAATAGGTAAGCAAAAGGCCCAAAGCAGCCTTTCTCCACTGAGACTTTACTGGTCCCACTGATATCTGAGTTTTCTGACATGCTCACCATTCCTTTCAGCTCTCCAGTACATGGCCATGTCACAGAGCTTGGAGGTGGTACATATCTTGGACACAAAGCCATGAGCCTATTCTGGAGAGTGGCCAGAATGCAGGAAGAAAACAGGAACTTAGGAAGATAGTAGGTGTTGCCCATCCATAAGGCAAGCCGCAGTCCATTCATAAACTGGGCAGGATGAAGACTGGGAAGCTTTCAACTAGACAGGACACATCCATTGATGCATTCTCTTTTCTCATGTCTACAACCAGGGACACAGTGAGATACACAAACTTAGAAACACTCGCCTTGTCAAAAGACTTACTGGAAACAGTCCACTCCAAACAAACAAACCGCCTTTCCTACCTATTCTCAGAACATAAGACAAATCCACAAACTCACCCCCACACCCACAAAGGCACCTCCTTCCCCCAAGTAGGTCTGTGACTACCCGGAGTGTCGTCTGACTGCTGGGCCATACTATGTTGCCCCGAAATGGCCTGTCCTGTCTCAGATCTGTCCTCCTTGGCCAACTCTGTGAAGTTGTCAGGAGCCAGCGGTGAGCCAAGACCTGCTTTCTCAGGCAAGGCCCTCTTCAGTGCTTTCCTGGCATTTGGCCATCCTCACATCAGTAGGGACCAAGGAAGACTGACTCTGTCCTTGGTAAATCCAAACAAGTGAGCCCACTGGGACTGGGACTGGGACTGCCTCTGGGTGCCTGGCTTCCTGGATCCCAAGTTCAGAGAGTTCCATCACCAAGGAAGTGAGGTGAGGTCACTTCCTTCAGGAACTGAATGAGGTCACTGCCTGGCAACCACTGTGTCCTAACAGTTGCTTGCAAGGGTCCCAGGAGATGGAGGCTGCCCCTGCTTCCTGTGACACTTTCACAAGTTAGAATGGAATATCAACCATAGGCACCAAGGAACAGCTCTCCACACAGGCCTGGTTTGGTCCATCTTGTCTACATTAAGAAGAGAGAGGCTCATTCAGACACATCCCTTCATCCTGACCAGGTTGTTGGCCATGGAAGATGACTTTTGCTCTCTCAGGTCCTTCATAGCTGCCTACATCTTCTCCAGGGTTCATTTCTGCATGGACCTTTGAGGTTCTCAGCAGGTGGAAGATCCCCTCCATTCCTGTATTGTAAGACCAACTCTGTCCCTGCTCTTCCTTAAAGTTAGATTGGGGGAACAGTGTCTGGTTAGGGTTAAGAACATGTTTGATTTGGGTTAGGAATCATTCTGCTAGTTGTAGAATGGTATTGGGAACCTGCGATATTTATAATCATATATAGGTGAAATATATGTATGAAAACAGAAATCTAAGTAAGATTTGAAGGCCAGAAGGGCATTGGGCCCTTGATTGGGATACTTAGCTTTGAATGACATTCTGCACAGATGTCTCAGATAAATTGATATACAATGGCATAGGACCATGTACCTTGGATGATTGAATGTAGAAGAGAACATCCAGTCAAAAAGGGATAGTAGGTAAGATTAGGAAGCTAGTCGGTAGGTTTAGGAAGAAGAGTGAGTGTAAAATTTGGACCCAAAGTTCTTTAGCAATTGGGTGTCGGTTAGAGAGTGAATGTAAATGTCAGCACATGTGAAGAGTCAGTCACAATGATGAACTGGGGAAAAATATGTAGGAAAGCAGATATCAATAGAGACATTAGGAAATCAGGCAAAGTATAAGGTGGGTGATAGGATTAGACATTTTCAACAGGGTTGAGGTTGAATATGTAATCTTAGGAAGAAACAAGTGTGTAGTCACCAATAGGATTGACATTGGAGAGCATTAGGCAACCTGGAGAAGGAAGTTCTTAGTAATCCATGCTCACTTTCCAATTAGGCTTTGCTACAATCATAAGTGTGACCTTTGCATTTTGTGTCCAGAATATGACAGTGATAAAATGTATATGTAGATCAGGTGACATGTGTATTTCTTCCACCATTGCTGGGAGCAATATGTTGAAGACGTATTAATTAGTATTTGTGGGTACAAATAGGTGTACCCTGGGTCTATGAATATAGAGATAATGCATGAATAGACCATACTGTGAATAAATAATATAACTGCTTCCAATTTCAATAATGGATTGAGTTGATATCTGAAAGTATATAGGAAATCTTATATTGATACACAATCATTCATTCCTACCAGTTATACATCTAATGGCAATATTAGGGTTATGGTTTACCCTGAAGGGTGTGTGAGTTTTGCTTCAAAAGTGATTATGGAAATGGAAAATCATGTGTTTGGAAAGAAGTCTCATGAACAAACCAGTCAAGAAACATGGAGGAATACATGTGTTCTGAAGCAGGAAGGGATTGAAAGTGAACCAAATGCCTAGAAATTTTTAAACTTGAGGATGAAATATACATCCTATGATGTGCATCAGCTGAAGAAATAGTAAGGTACCAGTGTTGAATAAAAATGAACGTCAAAATACACATCATGTCCCATAGGAATCTACTTGCATTGATGTTAAACTGGGTCAGTTACTGTAGAAAGATTAGGATTTCTATGCACCATCCACTGAAGTTAGTTTTCAGTACTAGGAAAAAAATATGTATTTCAGGTGGATAAATATTTCTGAGAATAATCTTGTGAAAAGTTGATTATAAATCCACATATATGAACATGAATGAATTCAGGGAATGTATCACAAGACACATATATTTCATATTTTGAAAAATCTGGAGAGAGTTTGTGTGTGTGTGTATATATATATCTATATATACACACACACACAAAACACACACACAGACATTAAAAATTCGAAATATATATGCCATTCGAAATTCATGATGAAATATATATCATCCACAGATCCAAAAATATTTATTTTACTGAACATGGATTTTGTGTCCTGTTGTTCAAGTAGGAAGCTCACCCATAGGTTGAATTTTCAGTTCCAACAGCGTTTGGGAGGAGTGATCTCTTCTCACAATTTGTATCTGCCAAGTCAGCCACCTCACAAGAATATACGTGGGATACCAGGTAGGATTCTATACGTGCATGTAAAAATACATGTGCTGAATAGGCTACAGAGAAAGGGAGACAGGAATTCACATATTTGTTAACTTTAAAAACACATGGAGAACTATTTCTATTCAATTGGACTAGATTTATAACACCTACCCTTTATAATGCAAAAGGCAAGTGCAACTATACACCATGCCTATTCTGAACTTCTTGTATTTCTATGCTGTTTGGGTTATTTTTCTCCATCATATTAGGATTCATAGTCAGAGTCTAGTAGGGTATGGGTTAGTGTCAGGGAATCAGTATTTCAAATGGAAAATAGGAAATGAATCCAATGTGTATGCAAATACGTGCTACACAAAAATCTTCCCACTCTCATCCAGAACAATGCCTTGACATGACCTTCGCCCCAAGGAAGAAGCAACTCAAGGGGAAGAGTTAGAAAATCTGTGGATACATATGTGGAATGGAAAATGCTCAGGAGTTCACAACCTTGGAGGTGGTAGAGGAGTTTCCATAAGTAAGGGACAGGGTACACACTCCACAAACATGGAGCTCTGCTGGCCTAAAGACTTCGTGAGAAACTGCCTCTGAGGTTGGGCACTTGAAATCTATGTTGTTGTCAGGAGCTTTAGCTTCCTTTGTAGTGAGACCATCAAAGCTGGGTCTGCATCTATGTGACCTGGAGGACATGGTTTCTGATTTTCCAATGAACATGAGGCAGAAGTTCTGAATTCTCTCTTTGTAGGTCCACAGTGGCCACTGGAGGCTAAGTGTCTCCCCGTGTGGACTGTGAAGCCATTTGGTCCTCCTCTACTTTTCGTGGTGTTTCTTGCTGCTGCACTGGGAGTTTGGTATTTGCTTCATGAAACACAAGGACTTTAACTGGGACACAGTGCTGGAGGGAGTTCTGTCACGTGTGGTGGGTCAGGGTCCTAGGAGAATGCACCAACCAGTCTTCTATCCCACAGAGCTTGCCCCCTTGACCCTAGCAACCTGATTCTGAACATTGCCCTGAAACCTCTCCATATAACAAGATGCCTTTACATATAAGTGTCTGCCGGCTGCACCATGTCAGTCACAAGCCATTTGGAAGCCAATGTCAGATCCACATGGCCCTACCACAGATGTTTTATCACACTCCTGCACACCACTTCTGTAGGCCCACTACTCAGCAGGCCCCAACTCACTGGCATCTCTGTTCTACACCATTTTCATGAAACCCAGTCAATCAAGGCACTGTCTGGTACACTCCTGATCAGCAACAGGACATCCAAAGGTTCTCCAGTGCCACCTGGTCATGGGAACTTAAAAATTTCATGGTATTTATCTAGCCATTTTTCAAGGATGAAGTTGGAGGCACTGTGGGTTTCCATTCATTCAGGAACCATGAAATGGTGAGGAAGCTCATTTCAATGAAAGCTCTGGAGAACTCTCAGAAACAAGGCTTCCCAAAGAGTGGCCCAAAGGTCGCATGAAGCCAGGCCCATTGAGGTCTAGCATGTGAGGTCCATGTGTGTTTTGACTCTCAACGATGGCTGCCAGGTCTGTAAGAATAAAATCATGTGATATCCTGGCTGAGATTCCCAGTGCTCTGTGGAAAGCCAACCTGGGCCTAGATCTCAGTTTCCAAGGGCGACTCTCATGCGTGGCCTACTAAAATCTCAACAGAGTTCATGGCAATACTTCTCTGAGGTCAGTTCCAGAACTCAGTCTCCAAGGGGAATCACACCAGAGTTCACGCCAAGGTGGACCCAGTCATCTCTTCCAACCGCCACACAAATGGCCACAATTCCAACCAAAACACTGCCACATGGCCCTCATCTTCTTCCATATACACACTCATCATAACCTCTGGCTGGAGGTTTCCATCAGGGGCGCAGCCCAAGACAGTGTCCACAATAAGCTCCCTTGCCCCTCATTTGCCTAATATCAGGGTGGCCTGGACAGCCTTCCTGTGCACCAGGAGTGATCAAATAGGCCTGCCTTTAATACTGCTCTGCTTCTGCAATTTGAGGCCTACTGACTGCGGGGGTATAGATTCTTTGTGTGAATTGGAGTCAGGAGAAAACCCAAGCACCTATGGGCTAGCCTCTGCAGGGCTTTGAAGAACTCATTTGACCCAAAGGATCCCTATGCTCTCTTGATGGAGGTCAGGAACCTTACAGAGGAAGGCGAGAGACTTCATCCAAAATGACTGCTTTTTTTGCCATTTTGGCTTTGGATGCACACATGGGATCTTTCTTCAATCCATCAGGTGCTGACAATCTAAGCCACAGCCTCACACAGGGCCAAGAGGCTGATTCAGACACATCCCTTTGCAAAGCAATGAAGCAAAGAGCCACAGGTGATGCCCATTCATTTCCATTTGAAAACTGTTTTCTTCAGGCTTCACAAAGGGGTGCCCTGAGGCAAAGGCCTTCCTGACATTCAGGGCAACAGAACAATAGGTAAGCAAAAGGCCCAAAGCAGCCTTTCTCCACTGAGACTTTACTGGTCCCACTGATATCTGAGTTTTCTGAGATGCTCACCATTCCTTTCAGCTCTCCAGTACATGGCCATGTCACAGAGCTTGGAGGTGGTACATATCTTGGACACAAAACCATGAGCCTATTCTGGAGAGTGGCCAGAATGCAGGAAGAAAACAGGAACTTAGGAAGATAGTAGGTGTTGCCCATCCATAAGGCAAGCCGCAGTCCATTCATAAACTGGGCAGGATGAAGACTGGGAAGCTTTCTACTAGACAGGACACATCCATTGATGCATTCTCTTTTCTCATGTCTACAACCAGGGACACAGTGAGATACACAAACTTAGAAACACTCGCCTTGTCAAAAGACTTACTGGAAACAGTCCACTCCAAACAAACAAACCGCCTTTCCTACCTATTCTCAGGACATGAGACAAATCCACAAACTCACCCCCACACCCACAAAGGCACCTCCTTCCCCCAAGTATGTCTGTGACTACCCGGAGTGTCGTCTGACTGCTGGGCCATACTATGTTGCCCCGAAATGGCCTGTCCTGTCTCTGATCTGGCCTCCTTGGCCAACTCTGTGAAGTTGTCAGGAGCCAGCGGTGAGCCACGACCTGCTTTCTCAGGCAAGGCCCTCTTCAGTGCTTTCCTGGCATTTGGCCATCCTCACATCAGTAGGGACCAAGGAAGACTGACTCTGTCCTTGGTAAATCCAAACAAGTGAGCCCACTGGGACTGGGACTGGGACTGCCTCTGGGTGCCTGGCTTCCTGGATCCCAAGTTCAGAGAGTTCCATCACCAAGGAAGTGAGGTGAGGTCACTTCCTTCAGGAACTGAATGAGGTCACTGCCTGGCAACCACTGTGTCCTAACAGTTGCTGGCAAGGGTCCCAGGAGATGGAGGCTGCCCCTGCTTCCTGTGACACTTTCACAAGTTAGAATGGAATATCAACCATAGGCACCAAGGAACAGCTCTCCACACAGGCCTGGTTTGGTCCATCTTGTCTACATTAAGAAGAGAGAGGCTCATTCAGACACATCCCTTCATCCTGACCAGGTTGTTGGCCATGGAAGATGACTTTTGCTCTCTCAGGTCCTTCATAGCTGCCTACATCTTCTCCAGGGTTCATTTCTGCATGGACCTTTGAGGTTCTCAGCAGGTGGAAGATCCCCTCCATTCCTGTATTGTAAGACCAACTCTGTCCCTGCTCTTCCTTAAAGTTAGATTGGGGGAACAGTGTCTGGTTAGGGTTAAGAACATGTTTGATTTGGGTTAGGAATCATTCTGCTAGTTGTAGAATGGTATTGGGAACCTGCGATATTTATAATCATATATAGGTGAAATATATGTATGAAAACAGAAATCTAAGTAAGATTTGAAGGCCAGAAGGGCATTGGGCCCTTGATTGGGATACTTAGCTTTGAATGACATTCTGCACAGATGTCTCAGATAAATTGATATACAATGGCATAGGACCATGTACCTTGGATGATTGAATGTAGAAGAGAACATCCAGTCAAAAAGGGATAGTAGGTAAGATTAGGAAGCTAGTCGGTAGGTTTAGGAAGAAGAGTGAGTGTAAAATTTGGACCCAAAGTTCTTTAGCAATTGGGTGTCGGTTAGAGAGTGAATGTAAATGTCAGCACATGTGAAGAGTCAGTCACAATGATGAACTGGGGAAAAATATGTAGGAAAGCAGATATCAATAGAGACATTAGGAAATCAGGCAAAGTATAAGGTGGGTGATAGGATTAGACATTTTCAACAGGGTTGAGGTTGAATATGTAATCTTAGGAAGAAACAAGTGTGTAGTCACCAATAGGATTGACATTGGAGAGCATTAGGCAACCTGGAGAAGGAAGTTCTTAGTAATCCATGCTCACTTTCCAATTAGGCTTTGCTACAATCATAAGTGTGACCTTTGCATTTTGTGTCCAGAATATGACAGTGATAAAATGTATATGTAGATCAGGTGACATGTGTATTTCTTCCACCGTTGCTGGGAGCAATATGTTGAAGACGTATTAATTAGTATTTGTGGGTACAAATAGGTGTACCCTGGGTCTATGAATATAGAGATAATGCATGAATAGACCATACTGTGAATAAATAATATAACTGCTTCCAATTTCAATAATGGATTGAGTTGATATCTGAAAGTATATAGGAAATCTTATATTGATACACAATCATTCATTCCTACCAGTTATACATCTAATGGCAATATTAGGGTTATGGTTTACCCTGAAGGGTGTGTGAGTTTTGCTTCAAAAGTGATTATGGAAATGGAAAATCATGTGTTTGGAAAGAAGTCTCATGAACAAACCAGTCAAGAAACATGGAGGAATACATGTGTTCTGAAGCAGGAAGGGATTGAAAGTGAACCAAATGCCTAGAAATTTTTAAACTTGAGGATGAAATATACATCCTATGATGTGCATCAGCTGAAGAAATAGTAAGGTACCAGTGTTGAATAAAAATGAACGTCAAAATACACATCATGTCCCATAGGAATCTACTTGCATTGATGTTAAACTGGGTCAGTTACTGTAGAAAGATTAGGATTTCTATGCACCATCCACTGAAGTTAGTTTTCAGTACTAGGAAAAAAATATGTATTTCAGGTGGATAAATATTTCTGAGAATAATCTTGTGAAAAGTTGATTATAAATCCACATATATGAACATGAATGAATTCAGGGAATGTATCACAAGACACATATATTTCATATTTTGAAAAATCTGGAGAGAGTTTGTGTGTGTGTGTATATATATATCTATATATACACACACACACAAAACACACACACAGACATTAAAAATTCGAAATATATATGCCATTCGAAATTCATGATGAAATATATATCATCCACAGATCCAAAAATATTTATTTTACTGAACATGGATTTTGTGTCCTGTTGTTCAAGTAGGAAGCTCACCCATAGGTTGAATTTTCAGTTCCAACAGCGTTTGGGAGGAGTGATCTCTTCTCACAATTTGTATCTGCCAAGTCAGCCACCTCACAAGAATATACGTGGGATACCAGGTAGGATTCTATACGTGCATGTAAAAATACATGTGCTGAATAGGCTACAGAGAAAGGGAGACAGGAATTCACATATTTGTTAACTTTAAAAACACATGGAGAACTATTTCTATTCAATTGGACTAGATTTATAACACCTACCCTTTATAATGCAAAAGGCAAGTGCAACTATACACCATGCCTATTCTGAACTTCTTGTATTTCTATGCTGTTTGGGTTATTTTTCTCCATCATATTAGGATTCATAGTCAGAGTCTAGTAGGGTATGGGTTAGTGTCAGGGAATCAGTATTTCAAATGGAAAATAGGAAATGAATCCAATGTGTATGCAAATACGTGCTACACAAAAATCTTCCCACTCTCATCCAGAACAATGCCTTGACATGACCTTCGCCCCAAGGAAGAAGCAACTCAAGGGGAAGAGTTAGAAAATCTGTGGATACATATGTGGAATGGAAAATGCTCAGGAGTTCACAACCTTGGAGGTGGTAGAGGAGTTTCCATAAGTAAGGGACAGGGTACACACTCCACAAACATGGAGCTCTGCTGGCCTAAAGACTTCGTGAGAAACTGCCTCTGAGGTTGGGCACTTGAAATCTATGTTGTTGTCAGGAGCTTTAGCTTCCTTTGTAGTGAGACCATCAAAGCTGGGTCTGCATCTATGTGACCTGGAGGACATGGTTTCTGATTTTCCAATGAACATGAGGCAGAAGTTCTGAATTCTCTCTTTGTAGGTCCACAGTGGCCACTGGAGGCTAAGTGTCTCCCCGTGTGGACTGTGAAGCCATTTGGTCCTCCTCTACTTTTCGTGGTGTTTCTTGCTGCTGCACTGGGAGTTTGGTATTTGCTTCATGAAACACAAGGACTTTAACTGGACACAGTGCTGGAGGGAGTTCTGTCACGTGTGGTGGGTCAGGGTCCTAGGAGAATGCACCAACCAGTCTTCTATCCCACAGAGCTTGCCCCCTTGACCCTAGCAACCTGATTCTGAACATTGCCCTGAAACCTCTCCATATAACAAGATGCCTTTACATATAAGTGTCTGCCGGCTGCACCATGTCAGTCACAAGCCATTTGGAAGCCAATGTCAGATCCACATGGCCCTACCACAGATGTTTTATCACACTCCTGCACACCACTTCTGTAGGCCCACTACTCAGCAGGCCCCAACTCACTGGCATCTCTGTTCTACACCATTTTCATGAAACCCAGTCAATCAAGGCACTGTCTGGTACACTCCTGATCAGCAACAGGACATCCAAAGGTTCTCCAGTGCCACCTGGTCATGGGAACTTAAAAATTTCATGGTATTTATCTAGCCATTTTTCAAGGATGAAGTTGGAGGCACTGTGGGTTTCCATTCATTCAGGAACCATGAAATGGTGAGGAAGCTCATTTCAATGAAAGCTCTGGAGAACTCTCAGAAACAAGGCTTCCCAAAGAGTGGCCCAAAGGTCGCATGAAGCCAGGCCCATTGAGGTCTAGCATGTGAGGTCCATGTGTGTTTTGACTCTCAACGATGGCTGCCAGGTCTGTAAGAATAAAATCATGTGATATCCTGGCTGAGATTCCCAGTGCTCTGTGGAAAGCCAACCTGGGCCTAGATCTCAGTTTCCAAGGGCGACTCTCATGCGTGGCCTACTAAAATCTCAACAGAGTTCATGGCAATACTTCTCTGAGGTCAGTTCCAGAACTCAGTCTCCAAGGGGAATCACACCAGAGTTCACGCCAAGGTGGACCCAGTCATCTCTTCCAACCGCCACACAAATGGCCACAATTCCAACCAAAACACTGCCACATGGCCCTCATCTTCTTCCATATACACACTCATCATAACCTCTGGCTGGAGGTTTCCATCAGGGGCGCAGCCCAAGACAGTGTCCACAATAAGCTCCCTTGCCCCTCATTTGCCTAATATCAGGGTGGCCTGGACAGCCTTCCTGTGCACCAGGAGTGATCAAATAGGCCTGCCTTTAATACTGCTCTGCTTCTGCAATTTGAGGCCTACTGACTGCGGGGGTATAGATTCTTTGTGTGAATTGGAGTCAGGAGAAAACCCAAGCACCTATGGGCTAGCCTCTGCAGGGCTTTGAAGAACTCATTTGACCCAAAGGATCCCTATGCTCTCTTGATGGAGGTCAGGAACCTTACAGAGGAAGGCGAGAGACTTCATCCAAAATGACTGCTTTTTTTGCCATTTTGGCTTTGGATGCACACATGGGATCTTTCTTCAATCCATCAGGTGCTGACAATCTAAGCCACAGCCTCACACAGGGCCAAGAGGCTGATTCAGACACATCCCTTTGCAAAGCAATGAAGCAAAGAGCCACAGGTGATGCCCATTCATTTCCATTTGAAAACTGTTTTCTTCAGGCTTCACAAAGGGGTGCCCTGAGGCAAAGGCCTTCCTGACATTCAGGGCAACAGAACAATAGGTAAGCAAAAGGCCCAAAGCAGCCTTTCTCCACTGAGACTTTACTGGTCCCACTGATATCTGAGTTTTCTGAGATGCTCACCATTCCTTTCAGCTATCCAGTACATGGCCATGTCACAGAGCTTGGAGGTGGTACATATCTTGGACACAAAACCATGAGCCTATTCTGGAGAGTGGCCAGAATGCAGGAAGAAAACAGGAACTTAGGAAGATAGTAGGTGTTGCCCATCCATAAGGCAAGCCGCAGTCCATTCATAAACTGGGCAGGATGAAGACTGGGAAGCTTTCTACTAGACAGGACACATCCATTGATGCATTCTCTTTTCTCATGTCTACAACCAGGGACACAGTGAGATACACAAACTTAGAAACACTCGCCTTGTCAAAAGACTTACTGGAAACAGTCCACTCCAAACAAACAAACCGCCTTTCCTACCTATTCTCAGGACATGAGACAAATCCACAAACTCACCCTCACACCCACAAAGGCACCTCCTTCCCCCAAGTAGGTCTCTGACTACCCGGAGTGTCGTCTGACTGCTGGGCCATACTATGTTGCTCCGAAATGGCCTGTCCTGTCTCTGATCTGGCCTCCTTGGCCAACTCTGTGAAGTTGTCAGGAGCCAGCGGTGAGCCACGACCTGCTTTCTCAGGCAAGGCCCTCTTCAGTGCTTTCCTGGCATTTGGCCATCCTCACATCAGTAGGGACCAAGGAAGACTGACTCTGTCCTTGGTAAATCCAAACAAGTGAGCCCACTGGGACTGGGGCTGGGACTGCCTCTGGGTGCCTGGCTTCCTGGATCCCAAGTTCAGAGAGTTCCATCACCAAGGAAGTGAGGTGAGGTCACTTCCTTCAGGAACTGAATGAGGTCACTGCCTGGCAACCACTGTGTCCTAACAGTTGCTTGCAAGGGTCCCAGGAGATGGAGGCTGCCCCTGCTTCCTGTGACACTTTCACAAGTTAGAATGGAATATCAACCATAGGCACCAAGGAACAGCTCTCCACACAGGCCTGGTTTGGTCCATCTTGTCTACATTAAGAAGAGAGAGGCTCATTCAGACACATCCCTTCATCCTGACCAGGTTGTTGGCCATGGAAGATGACTTTTGCTCTCTCAGGTCCTTCATAGCTGCCTACATCTTCTCCAGGGTTCATTTCTGCATGGACCTTTGAGGTTCTCAGCAGGTGGAAGATCCCCTCCATTCCTGTATTGTAAGACCAACTCTGTCCCTGCTCTTCCTTAAAGTTAGATTGGGGGAACAGTGTCTGGTTAGGGTTAAGAACATGTTTGATTTGGGTTAGGAATCATTCTGCTAGTTGTAGAATGGTATTGGGAACCTGCGATATTTATAATCATATATAGGTGAAATATATGTATGAAAACAGAAATCTAAGTAAGATTTGAAGGCCAGAAGGGCATTGGGCCCTTGATTGGGATACTTAGCTTTGAATGACATTCTGCACAGATGTCTCAGATAAATTGATATACAATGGCATAGGACCATGTACCTTGGATGATTGAATGTAGAAGAGAACATCCAGTCAAAAAGGGATAGTAGGTAAGATTAGGAAGCTAGTCGGTAGGTTTAGGAAGAAGAGTGAGTGTAAAATTTGGACCCAAAGTTCTTTAGCAATTGGGTGTCGGTTAGAGAGTGAATGTAAATGTCAGCACATGTGAAGAGTCAGTCACAATGATGAACTGGGGAAAAATATGTAGGAAAGCAGATATCAATAGAGACATTAGGAAATCAGGCAAAGTATAAGGTGGGTGATAGGATTAGACATTTTCAACAGGGTTGAGGTTGAATATGTAATCTTAGGAAGAAACAAGTGTGTAGTCACCAATAGGATTGACATTGGAGAGCATTAGGCAACCTGGAGAAGGAAGTTCTTAGTAATCCATGCTCACTTTCCAATTAGGCTTTGCTACAATCATAAGTGTGACCTTTGCATTTTGTGTCCAGAATATGACAGTGATAAAATGTATATGTAGATCAGGTGACATGTGTATTTCTTCCACCATTGCTGGGAGCAATATGTTGAAGACGTATTAATTAGTATTTGTGGGTACAAATAGGTGTACCCTGGGTCTATGAATATAGAGATAATGCATGAATAGACCATACTGTGAATAAATAATATAACTGCTTCCAATTTCAATAATGGATTGAGTTGATATCTGAAAGTATATAGGAAATCTTATATTGATACACAATCATTCATTCCTACCAGTTATACATCTAATGGCAATATTAGGGTTATGGTTTACCCTGAAGGGTGTGTGAGTTTTGCTTCAAAAGTGATTATGGAAATGGAAAATCATGTGTTTGGAAAGAAGTCTCATGAACAAACCAGTCAAGAAACATGGAGGAATACATGTGTTCTGAAGCAGGAAGGGATTGAAAGTGAACCAAATGCCTAGAAATTTTTAAACTTGAGGATGAAATATACATCCTATGATGTGCATCAGCTGAAGAAATAGTAAGGTACCAGTGTTGAATAAAAATGAACGTCAAAATACACATCATGTCCCATAGGAATCTACTTGCATTGATGTTAAACTGGGTCAGTTACTGTAGAAAGATTAGGATTTCTATGCACCATCCACTGAAGTTAGTTTTCAGTACTAGGAAAAAAATATGTATTTCAGGTGGATAAATATTTCTGAGAATAATCTTGTGAAAAGTTGATTATAAATCCACATATATGAACATGAATGAATTCAGGGAATGTATCACAAGACACATATATTTCATATTTTGAAAAATCTGGAGAGAGTTTGTGTGTGTGTGTATATATATATCTATATATACACACACAAAAAAACACACACACAGACATTAAAAATTCGAAATATATATGCCATTCGAAATTCATGATGAAATATATATCATCCACAGATCCAAAAATATTTATTTTACTGAACACGGATTTTTGTATCCTGTTGTTCAAGTAGGAAGCTCACCCATAGGTTGAATTTTCCGTTCCAACAGCGTTTGGGAGGAGTGATCTCTTCTCACAATTTGTATCTGCCAAGTCAGCCACCTCACAAGAATATACGTGGGATACCAGGTAGGATTCTATACGTGCATGTAAAAATACATGTGCTGAATAGGCTACAGAGAAAGGGAGACAGGAATTCACATATTTGTTAACTTTAAAAACACATGGAGAACTATTTCTATTCAATTGGACTAGATTTATAACACCTACCCTTTATAATGCAAAAGGCAAGTGCAACTATACACCATGCCTCCTCTGAACTGCTTGTATTTCTATTCTGTTTGGGTTATTTTTCTCCATCATATTAGGATTCATAGTCAGAGTCTAGTAGGGTATGGGTTAGTGTCAGGGAATCAGTATTTCAAGTGGAAAATAGGAAATGAATCCAATGTGTATGCAAATACGTGCTACACAAAAATCTTCCCACTCTCATCCAGAACAATGCCTTGACATGACCTTCGCCCCAAGGAAGAAGCAACTCGAGGGGAAGAGTTAGAAAATCTGTGGATACATATGTGGAATGGAAAATGCTCAGGAGTTCACAACCTTGGAGGTGGTAGAGGAGTTTCCATAAGTAAGGCACAGGGTACACACTCCACAAACATGGAGCTCTGCTGGCCTAAAGACTTCGTGAGAAACTGCCTCTGAGGTTGGGCACTTGAAATCTATGTTGTTGTCAGGAGCTTTAGCTTCCTTTGTAGTGAGACCATCAAAGCTGGGTCTGCTTCTATGTGACCTGGAGGACATGGTTTCTGATTTTCCAATGAACATGAGGCAGAAGTGCTGAATTCTCTCTTTGTAGGTCCACAGTGGCCACTGGAGGCTAAGTGTCTCCCTGTGTGGACTGTGAAGCCATTTGGTCCTCCTCTACTTTTCGTGGTGTTTCTTGCTGCTGCACTGGGAGTTTGGTATTTGCTTCATGAAATACAAGGACTTCAACTGGGACACAGTGCTGGAGGGAGTTCTGTCACGTGTGGTGGGTCAGGGTCCTAGGAGAATGCACCAACCAGTCTTCTATCCCACAGTGCTTGCCCCCTTGACCCTAGCAACCTGATTCTGAACATTGCCCTGAAACCTCTCCATATAACAAGATGCCTTTACATATAAGTGTCTGCCAGCTGCACCATGTCAGTCACAAGCCATTTGGAAGCCAATGTCAGACCCACATGGCCCTACCACAGATGTTTTATCACACTCCTGCACACCACTTCTCTAGGCCCACTACTCAGCAGGCCCCAACTCACTGGCATCTCTGTTCTACACCATTTTCATGAAACCCAGTCAATCAAGGCACTGTCTGGTACACTCCTGATCAGCAACAGGACATCCAAAGGTTCTCCAGTGCCACCTGGTCATGGGAACTTAAAAATTTCATGGTATTTATCTAGCCATTTTTCAAGGATGAAGTTGGAGGCACTGTGGGTTTCCATTCATTCAGGAACCATTAAATGGTGAGGAAGCTCATTTCAATGAAAGCTCTGGAGAACTCTCAGAAACAAGGCTTCCCAAAGAGTGGCCCAAAGGTCGCATGAAGCCAGGCCCATTGAGGTCTAGCATGTGAGGTCCATGTGTGTTTTGACTCTCAACGATGGCTGCCAGGTCTGTAAGAATAAAATCATGTGATATCCTGGCTGAGATTCCCAGTGCTCTGTGGAAAGCCAACCTGGGCCTAGATCTCAGTTTCCAAGGGCGACTCTCATGCGTGGCCTACTAAAATCTCAACAGAGTTCATGGCAATACTTCTCTGAGGTCAGTTCCAGAACTCAGTCTCCAAGGGGAATCACACCAGAGTTCACGCCAAGGTGGACCCAGTCATCTCTTCCAACCGCCACACAAATGGCCACAATTCCAACCAAAACACTGCCACATGGCCCTCATCTTCTTCCATATACACACTCATCATAACCTCTGGCTGGAGGTTTCCATCAGGGGCGCAGCCCAAGACAGTGTCCACAATAAGCTCCCTTGCCCCTCATTTGCCTAATATCAGGGTGGCCTGGACAGCCTTCCTGTGCACCAGGAGTGATCAAATAGGCCTGCCTTTAATACTGCTCTGCTTCTGCAATTTGAGGCCTACTGACTGCGGGGGTATAGATTCTTTGTGTGAATTGGAGTCAGGAGAAAACCCAAGCACCTATGGGCTAGCCTCTGCAGGGCTTTGAAGAACTCATTTGACCCAAAGGATCCCTATGCTCTCTTGATGGAGGTCAGGAACCTTACAGAGGAAGGCGAGAGACTTCATCCAAAATGACTGCTTTTTTTGCCATTTTGGCTTTGGATGCACACATGGGATCTTTCTTCAATCCATCAGGTGCTGACAATCTAAGCCACAGCCTCACACAGGGCCAAGAGGCTGATTCAGACACATCCCTTTGCAAAGCAATGAAGCAAAGAGCCACAGGTGATGCCCATTCATTTCCATTTGAAAACTGTTTTCTTCAGGCTTCACAAAGGGGTGCCCTGAGGCAAAGGCCTTCCTGACATTCAGGGCAACAGAACAATAGGTAAGCAAAAGGCCCAAAGCAGCCTTTCTCCACTGAGACTTTACTGGTCCCACTGATATCTGAGTTTTCTGAGATGCTCACCATTCCTTTCAGCTATCCAGTACATGGCCATGTCACAGAGCTTGGAGGTGGTACATATCTTGGACACAAAACCATGAGCCTATTCTGGAGAGTGGCCAGAATGCAGGAAGAAAACAGGAACTTAGGAAGATAGTAGGTGTTGCCCATCCATAAGGCAAGCCGCAGTCCATTCATAAACTGGGCAGGATGAAGACTGGGAAGCTTTCTACTAGACAGGACACATCCATTGATGCATTCTCTTTTCTCATGTCTACAACCAGGGACACAGTGAGATACACAAACTTAGAAACACTCGCCTTGTCAAAAGACTTACTGGAAACAGTCCACTCCAAACAAACAAACCGCCTTTCCTACCTATTCTCAGGACATGAGACAAATCCACAAACTCACCCTCACACCCACAAAGGCACCTCCTTCCCCCAAGTAGGTCTCTGACTACCCGGAGTGTCGTCTGACTGCTGGGCCATACTATGTTGCTCCGAAATGGCCTGTCCTGTCTCTGATCTGGCCTCCTTGGCCAACTCTGTGAAGTTGTCAGGAGCCAGCGGTGAGCCACGACCTGCTTTCTCAGGCAAGGCCCTCTTCAGTGCTTTCCTGGCATTTGGCCATCCTCACATCAGTAGGGACCAAGGAAGACTGACTCTGTCCTTGGTAAATCCAAACAAGTGAGCCCACTGGGACTGGGACTGGGACTGCCTCTGGGTGCCTGGCTTCCTGGATCCCAAGTTCAGAGAGTTCCATCACGAAGGAAGTGAGGTGAGGTCACTTCCTTCAGGAACTGAATGAGGTCACTGCCTGGCAACCACTGTGTCCTAACAGTTGCTTGCAAGGGTCCCAGGAGATGGAGGCTGCCCCTGCTTCCTGTGACACTTTCACAAGTTAGAATGGAATATCAACCATAGGCACCAAGGAACAGCTCTCCACACAGGCCTGGTTTGGTCCATCTTGTCTACATTAAGAAGAGAGAGGCTCATTCAGACACATCCCTTCATCCTGACCAGGTTGTTGGCCATGGAAGATGACTTTTGCTCTCTCAGGTCCTTCATAGCTGCCTACATCTTCTCCAGGGTTCATTTCTGCATGGACCTTTGAGGTTCTCAGCAGGTGGAAGATCCCCTCCATTCCTGTATTGTAAGACCAACTCTGTCCCTGCTCTTCCTTAAAGTTAGATTGGGGGAACAGTGTCTGGTTAGGGTTAAGAACATGTTTGATTTGGGTTAGGAATCATTCTGCTAGTTGTAGAATGGTATTGGGAACCTGCGATATTTATAATCATATATAGGTGAAATATATGTATGAAAACAGAAATCTAAGTAAGATTTGAAGGCCAGAAGGGCATTGGGCCCTTGATTGGGATACTTAGCTTTGAATGACATTCTGCACAGATGTCTCAGATAAATTGATATACAATGGCATAGGACCATGTACCTTGGATGATTGAATGTAGAAGAGAACATCCAGTCAAAAAGGGATAGTAGGTAAGATTAGGAAGCTAGCCGGTAGGTTTAGGAAGAAGAGTGAGTGTAAAATTTGGACCCAAAGTTCTTTAGCAATTGGGTGTCGGTTAGAGAGTGAATGTAAATGTCAGCACATGTGAAGAGTCAGTCACAATGATGAACTGGGGAAAAATATGTAGGAAAGCAGATATCAATAGAGACATTAGGAAATCAGGCAAAGTATAAGGTGGGTGATAGGATTAGACATTTTCAACAGGGTTGAGGTTGAATATGTAATCTTAGGAAGAAACAAGTGTGTAGTCACCAATAGGATTGACATTGGAGAGCATTAGGCAACCTGGAGAAGGAAGTTCTTAGTAATCCATGCTCACTTTCCAATTAGGCTTTGCTACAATCATAAGTGTGACCTTTGCATTTTGTGTCCAGAATATGACAGTGATAAAATGTATATGTAGATCAGGTGACATGAGTATTTCTTCCACCATTGCTGGGAGCAATATGTTGAAGACGTATTAATTAGTATTTGGGGGTACAAATAGGTGTACCCTGGGTCTATGAATATAGAGATAATGCATGAATAGACCATACTGTGAATAAATAATATAACTGCTTCCAATTTCAATAATGGATTGAGTTGATATCTGAAAGTATATAGGAAATCTTATATTGATACACAATCATTCATTCCTACCAGTTATACATCTAATGGCAATATTAGGGTTATGGTTTACCCTGAAGGGTGTGTGAGTTTTGCTTCAAAAGTGATTATGGAAATGGAAAATCATGTGTTTGGAAAGAAGTCTCATGAACAAACCAGTCAAGAAACATGGAGGAATACATGTGTTCTGAAGCAGGAAGGGATTGAAAGTGAACCAAATGCCTAGAAATTTTTAAACTTGAGGATGAAATATACATCCTATGATGTGCATCAGCTGAAGAAATAGTAAGGTACCAGTGTTGAATAAAAATGAACGTCAAAATACACATCATGTCCCATAGGAATCTACTTGCATTGATGTTAAACTGGGTCAGTTACTGTAGAAAGATTAGGATTTCTATGCACCATCCACTGAAGTTAGTTTTCAGTACTAGGAAAAAAATATGTATTTCAGGTGGATAAATATTTCTGAGAATAATCTTGTGAAAAGTTGATTATAAATCCACATATATGAACATGAATGAATTCAGGGAATGTATCACAAGACACATATATTTCATATTTTGAAAAATCTGGAGAGAGTTTGTGTGTGTGTGTATATATATATCTATATATACACACACAAAAAAACACACACACAGACATTAAAAATTCGAAATATATATGCCATTCGAAATTCATGATGAAATATATATCATCCACAGATCCAAAAATATTTATTTTACTGAACACGGATTTTTGTATCCTGTTGTTCAAGTAGGAAGCTCACCCATAGGTTGAATTTTCCGTTCCAACAGCGTTTGGGAGGAGTGATCTCTTCTCACAATTTGTATCTGCCAAGTCAGCCACCTCACAAGAATATACGTGGGATACCAGGTAGGATTCTATACGTGCATGTAAAAATACATGTGCTGAATAGGCTACAGAGAAAGGGAGACAGGAATTCACATATTTGTTAACTTTAAAAACACATGGAGAACTATTTCTATTCAATTGGACTAGATTTATAACACCTACCCTTTATAATGCAAAAGGCAAGTGCAACTATACACCATGCCTCCTCTGAACTGCTTGTATTTCTATTCTGTTTGGGTTATTTTTCTCCATCATATTAGGATTCATAGTCAGAGTCTAGTAGGGTATGGGTTAGTGTCAGGGAATCAGTATTTCAAGTGGAAAATAGGAAATGAATCCAATGTGTATGCAAATACGTGCTACACAAAAATCTTCCCACTCTCATCCAGAACAATGCCTTGACATGACCTTCGCCCCAAGGAAGAAGCAACTCGAGGGGAAGAGTTAGAAAATCTGTGGATACATATGTGGAATGGAAAATGCTCAGGAGTTCACAACCTTGGAGGTGGTAGAGGAGTTTCCATAAGTAAGGCACAGGGTACACACTCCACAAACATGGAGCTCTGCTGGCCTAAAGACTTCGTGAGAAACTGCCTCTGAGGTTGGGCACTTGAAATCTATGTTGTTGTCAGGAGCTTTAGCTTCCTTTGTAGTGAGACCATCAAAGCTGGGTCTGCTTCTATGTGACCTGGAGGACATGGTTTCTGATTTTCCAATGAACATGAGGCAGAAGTGCTGAATTCTCTCTTTGTAGGTCCACAGTGGCCACTGGAGGCTAAGTGTCTCCCTGTGTGGACTGTGAAGCCATTTGGTCCTCCTCTACTTTTCGTGGTGTTTCTTGCTGCTGCACTGGGAGTTTGGTATTTGCTTCATGAAATACAAGGACTTCAACTGGGACACAGTGCTGGAGGGAGTTCTGTCACGTGTGGTGGGTCAGGGTCCTAGGAGAATGCACCAACCAGTCTTCTATCCCACAGTGCTTGCCCCCTTGACCCTAGCAACCTGATTCTGAACATTGCCCTGAAACCTCTCCATATAACAAGATGCCTTTACATATAAGTGTCTGCCAGCTGCACCATGTCAGTCACAAGCCATTTGGAAGCCAATGTCAGACCCACATGGCCCTACCACAGATGTTTTATCACACTCCTGCACACCACTTCTCTAGGCCCACTACTCAGCAGGCCCCAACTCACTGGCATCTCTGTTCTACACCATTTTCATGAAACCCAGTCAATCAAGGCACTGTCTGGTACACTCCTGATCAGCAACAGGACATCCAAAGGTTCTCCAGTGCCACCTGGTCATGGGAACTTAAAAATTTCATGGTATTTATCTAGCCATTTTTCAAGGATGAAGTTGGAGGCACTGTGGGTTTCCATTCATTCAGGAACCATTAAATGGTGAGGAAGCTCATTTCAATGAAAGCTCTGGAGAACTCTCAGAAACAAGGCTTCCCAAAGAGTGGCCCAAAGGTCGCATGAAGCCAGGCCCATTGAGGTCTAGCATGTGAGGTCCATGTGTGTTTTGACTCTCAACGATGGCTGCCAGGTCTGTAAGAATAAAATCATGTGATATCCTGGCTGAGATTCCCAGTGCTCTGTGGAAAGCCAACCTGGGCCTAGATCTCAGTTTCCAAGGGCGACTCTCATGCGTGGCCTACTAAAATCTCAACAGAGTTCATGGCAATACTTCTCTGAGGTCAGTTCCAGAACTCAGTCTCCAAGGGGAATCACACCAGAGTTCACGCCAAGGTGGACCCAGTCATCTCTTCCAACCGCCACACAAATGGCCACAATTCCAACCAAAACACTGCCACATGGCCCTCATCTTCTTCCATATACACACTCATCATAACCTCTGGCTGGAGGTTTCCATCAGGGGCGCAGCCCAAGACAGTGTCCACAATAAGCTCCCTTGCCCCTCATTTGCCTAATATCAGGGTGGCCTGGACAGCCTTCCTGTGCACCAGGAGTGATCAAATAGGCCTGCCTTTAATACTGCTCTGCTTCTGCAATTTGAGGCCTACTGACTGCGGGGGTATAGATTCTTTGTGTGAATTGGAGTCAGGAGAAAACCCAAGCACCTATGGGCTAGCCTCTGCAGGGCTTTGAAGAACTCATTTGACCCAAAGGATCCCTATGCTCTCTTGATGGAGGTCAGGAACCTTACAGAGGAAGGCGAGAGACTTCATCCAAAATGACTGCTTTTTTTGCCATTTTGGCTTTGGATGCACACATGGGATCTTTCTTCAATCCATCAGGTGCTGACAATCTAAGCCACAGCCTCACACAGGGCCAAGAGGCTGATTCAGACACATCCCTTTGCAAAGCAATGAAGCAAAGAGCCACAGGTGATGCCCATTCATTTCCATTTGAAAACTGTTTTCTTCAGGCTTCACAAAGGGGTGCCCTGAGGCAAAGGCCTTCCTGACATTCAGGGCAACAGAACAATAGGTAAGCAAAAGGCCCAAAGCAGCCTTTCTCCACTGAGACTTTACTGGTCCCACTGATATCTGAGTTTTCTGAGATGCTCACCATTCCTTTCAGCTATCCAGTACATGGCCATGTCACAGAGCTTGGAGGTGGTACATATCTTGGACACAAAACCATGAGCCTATTCTGGAGAGTGGCCAGAATGCAGGAAGAAAACAGGAACTTAGGAAGATAGTAGGTGTTGCCCATCCATAAGGCAAGCCGCAGTCCATTCATAAACTGGGCAGGATGAAGACTGGGAAGCTTTCTACTAGACAGGACACATCCATTGATGCATTCTCTTTTCTCATGTCTACAACCAGGGACACAGTGAGATACACAAACTTAGAAACACTCGCCTTGTCAAAAGACTTACTGGAAACAGTCCACTCCAAACAAACAAACCGCCTTTCCTACCTATTCTCAGGACATGAGACAAATCCACAAACTCACCCTCACACCCACAAAGGCACCTCCTTCCCCCAAGTAGGTCTCTGACTACCCGGAGTGTCGTCTGACTGCTGGGCCATACTATGTTGCTCCGAAATGGCCTGTCCTGTCTCTGATCTGGCCTCCTTGGCCAACTCTGTGAAGTTGTCAGGAGCCAGCGGTGAGCCACGACCTGCTTTCTCAGGCAAGGCCCTCTTCAGTGCTTTCCTGGCATTTGGCCATCCTCACATCAGTAGGGACCAAGGAAGACTGACTCTGTCCTTGGTAAATCCAAACAAGTGAGCCCACTGGGACTGGGACTGGGACTGCCTCTGGGTGCCTGGCTTCCTGGATCCCAAGTTCAGAGAGTTCCATCACGAAGGAAGTGAGGTGAGGTCACTTCCTTCAGGAACTGAATGAGGTCACTGCCTGGCAACCACTGTGTCCTAACAGTTGCTTGCAAGGGTCCCAGGAGATGGAGGCTGCCCCTGCTTCCTGTGACACTTTCACAAGTTAGAATGGAATATCAACCATAGGCACCAAGGAACAGCTCTCCACACAGGCCTGGTTTGGTCCATCTTGTCTACATTAAGAAGAGAGAGGCTCATTCAGACACATCCCTTCATCCTGACCAGGTTGTTGGCCATGGAAGATGACTTTTGCTCTCTCAGGTCCTTCATAGCTGCCTACATCTTCTCCAGGGTTCATTTCTGCATGGACCTTTGAGGTTCTCAGCAGGTGGAAGATCCCCTCCATTCCTGTATTGTAAGACCAACTCTGTCCCTGCTCTTCCTTAAAGTTAGATTGGGGGAACAGTGTCTGGTTAGGGTTAAGAACATGTTTGATTTGGGTTAGGAATCATTCTGCTAGTTGTAGAATGGTATTGGGAACCTGCGATATTTATAATCATATATAGGTGAAATATATGTATGAAAACAGAAATCTAAGTAAGATTTGAAGGCCAGAAGGGCATTGGGCCCTTGATTGGGATACTTAGCTTTGAATGACATTCTGCACAGATGTCTCAGATAAATTGATATACAATGGCATAGGACCATGTACCTTGGATGATTGAATGTAGAAGAGAACATCCAGTCAAAAAGGGATAGTAGGTAAGATTAGGAAGCTAGCCGGTAGGTTTAGGAAGAAGAGTGAGTGTAAAATTTGGACCCAAAGTTCTTTAGCAATTGGGTGTCGGTTAGAGAGTGAATGTAAATGTCAGCACATGTGAAGAGTCAGTCACAATGATGAACTGGGGAAAAATATGTAGGAAAGCAGATATCAATAGAGACATTAGGAAATCAGGCAAAGTATAAGGTGGGTGATAGGATTAGACATTTTCAACAGGGTTGAGGTTGAATATGTAATCTTAGGAAGAAACAAGTGTGTAGTCACCAATAGGATTGACATTGGAGAGCATTAGGCAACCTGGAGAAGGAAGTTCTTAGTAATCCATGCTCACTTTCCAATTAGGCTTTGCTACAATCATAAGTGTGACCTTTGCATTTTGTGTCCAGAATATGACAGTGATAAAATGTATATGTAGATCAGGTGACATGAGTATTTCTTCCACCATTGCTGGGAGCAATATGTTGAAGACGTATTAATTAGTATTTGGGGGTACAAATAGGTGTACCCTGGGTCTATGAATATAGAGATAATGCATGAATAGACCATACTGTGAATAAATAATATAACTGCTTCCAATTTCAATAATGGATTGAGTTGATATCTGAAAGTATATAGGAAATCTTATATTGATACACAATCATTCATTCCTACCAGTTATACATCTAATGGCAATATTAGGGTTATGGTTTACCCTGAAGGGTGTGTGAGTTTTGCTTCAAAAGTGATTATGGAAATGGAAAATCATGTGTTTGGAAAGAAGTCTCATGAACAAACCAGTCAAGAAACATGGAGGAATACATGTGTTCTGAAGCAGGAAGGGATTGAAAGTGAACCAAATGCCTAGAAATTTTTGAACTTGAGGATGAAATATACATCCTATGATGTGCATCAGCCGAAGAAATAGTAAGGTACCAGTGTTGAATAAAAATGAACGTCAAAATACACATCATGTCCCATAGGAATCTACTTGCATTGATGTTAAACTGGGTCAGTTACTGTAGAAAGATTAGGATTTCTATGCACCATCCACTGATGTTTGTTTTCAGTACTAGGAAAAAAATATGTATTTCAGGTGGATAAATATTTCTGAGACTAATCTTTTGAAAAGTTGATTATAAATCCACATGTATGAACATGAATGAATTTAGGGAATGCATCAGAAGACACATATATTTCATATTTTGAAAAATTGGAGAGAGTTTGTGTATGTGTGTGTGTGTGTATATATATATCTATATATACACACACAAAAAAACACACACACAGACATTAAAAATTCGAAATATATATGCCATTCGAAATTCATGATGAAATATATATCATCCACAGATCCAAAAATATTTATTTTACTGAACACGGATTTTTGTATCCTGTTGTTCAAGTAGGAAGCTCACCCATAGGTTGAATTTTCCGTTCCAACAGCGTTTGGGAGGAGTGATCTCTTCTCACAATTTGTATCTGCCAAGTCAGCCACCTCACAAGAATATACGTGGGATACCAGGTAGGATTCTATACGTGCATGTAAAAATACATGTGCTGAATAGGCTACAGAGAAAGGGAGACAGGAATTCACATATTTGTTAACTTTAAAAACACATGGAGAACTATTTCTATTCAATTGGACTAGATTTATAACACCTACCCTTTATAATGCAAAAGGCAAGTGCAACTATACACCATGCCTCCTCTGAACTGCTTGTATTTCTATTCTGTTTGGGTTATTTTTCTCCATCATATTAGGATTCATAGTCAGAGTCTAGTAGGGTATGGGTTAGTGTCAGGGAATCAGTATTTCAAGTGGAAAATAGGAAATGAATCCAATGTGTATGCAAATACGTGCTACACAAAAATCTTCCCACTCTCATCCAGAACAATGCCTTGACATGACCTTCGCCCCAAGGAAGAAGCAACTCGAGGGGAAGAGTTAGAAAATCTGTGGATACATATGTGGAATGGAAAATGCTCAGGAGTTCACAACCTTGGAGGTGGTAGAGGAGTTTCCATAAGTAAGGCACAGGGTACACACTCCACAAACATGGAGCTCTGCTGGCCTAAAGACTTCGTGAGAAACTGCCTCTGAGGTTGGGCACTTGAAATCTATGTTGTTGTCAGGAGCTTTAGCTTCCTTTGTAGTGAGACCATCAAAGCTGGGTCTGCTTCTATGTGACCTGGAGGACATGGTTTCTGATTTTCCAATGAACATGAGGCAGAAGTGCTGAATTCTCTCTTTGTAGGTCCACAGTGGCCACTGGAGGCTAAGTGTCTCCCCGTGTGGACTGTGAAGCCATTTGGTCCTCCTCTACTTTTCGTGGTGTTTCTTGCTGCTGCACTGGGAGTTTGGTATTTGCTTCATGAAATACAAGGACTTCAACTGGGACACAGTGCTGGAGGGAGTTCTGTCACGTGTGATGGGTCAGGGTCCTAGGAGAATGCACCAACCAGTCTTCTATCCCACAGTGCTTGCCCCCTTGACCCTAGCAACCTGATTCTGAACATTGCCCTGAAACCTCTCCATATAACAAGATGCCTTTACATATAAGTGTCTGCCAGCTGCACCATGTCAGTCACAAGCCATTTGGAAGCCAATGTCAGACCCACATGGCCCTACCACAGATGTTTTATCACACTCCTGCACACCACTTCTCTAGGCCCACTACTCAGCAGGCCCCAACTCACTGGCATCTCTGTTCTACACCATTTTCATGAAACCCAGTCAATCAAGGCACTGTCTGGTACACTCCTGATCAGCAACAGGACATCCAAAGTTTCTCCAGTGCCACCTGGTCATGGGAACTTAAAAATTTCATGGTATTTATCTAGCCATTTTTCAAGGATGAAGTTGGAGGCACTGTGGGTTTCCATTCATTCAGGAACCATTAAATGGTGAGGAAGGTCATTTCAATGAAAGCTCTGGAGAACTCTCAGAAACAAGGCTTCCCAAAGAGTGGCCCAAAGGTCGCATGAAGCCAGGCCCATTGAGGTCTAGCATGTGAGGTCCATGTGTGTTTTGACTCTCAACGATGGCTGCCAGGTCTGTAAGAATAAAATCATGTGATATCCTGGCTGAGATTCCCAGTGCTCTGTGGAAAGCCAACCTGGGCCTAGATCTCAGTTTCCAAGGGCGACTCTCATGCGTGGCCTACTAAAATCTCAACAGAGTTCATGGCAATACTTCTCTGAGGTCAGTTCCAGAACTCAGTCTCCAAGGGGAATCACACCAGAGTTCACGCCAAGGTGGACCCAGTCATCTCTTCCAACCGACACACAAATGGCCACAATTCCAACCAAAACACTGCCACATGGCCCTCATCTTCTTCCATATACACACTCATCATAACCTCTGGCTGGAGGTTTCCATCAGGGGCGCAGCCCAAGACAGTGTCCACAATAAGCTCCCTTGCCCCTCATTTGCCTAATATCAGGGTGGCCTGGACAGCCTTCCTGTGCACCAGGAGTGATCAAATAGGCCTGCCTTTAATACTGCTCTGCTTCTGCAATTTGAGGCCTACTGACTGCGGGGGTATAGATTCTTTGTGTGAATTGGAGTCAGGAGAAAACCCAAGCACCTATGGGCTAGCCTCTGCAGGGCTTTGAAGAACTCATTTGACCCAAAGGATCCCTATGCTCTCTTGATGGAGGTCAGGAACCTTACAGAGGAAGGCGAGAGACTTCATCCAAAATGACTGCTTTTTTTGCCATTTTGGCTTTGGATGCACACATGGGATCTTTCTTCAATCCATCAGGTGCTGACAATCTAAGCCACAGCCTCACACAGGGCCAAGAGGCTGATTCAGACACATCCCTTTGCAAAGCAATGAAGCAAAGAGCCACAGGTGATGCCCATTCATTTCCATTTGAAAACTGTTTTCTTCAGGCTTCACAAAGGGGTGCCCTGAGGCAAAGGCCTTCCTGACATTCAGGGCAACAGAACAATAGGTAAGCAAAAGGCCCAAAGCAGCCTTTCTCCACTGAGACTTTACTGGTCCCACTGATATCTGAGTTTTCTGAGATGCTCACCATTCCTTTCAGCTCTCCAGTACATGGCCATGTCACAGAGCTTGGAGGTGGTACATATCTTGGACACAAAGCCATGAGCCTATTCTGGAGAGTGGCCAGAATGCAGGAAGAAAACAGGAACTTAGGAAGATAGTAGGTGTTGCCCATCCATAAGGCAAGCCGCAGTCCATTCATAAACTGGGCAGGATGAAGACTGGGAAGCTTTCAACTAGACAGGACACATCCATTGATGCATTCTCTTTTCTCATGTCTACAACCAGGGACACAGTGAGATACACAAACTTAGAAACACTCGCCTTGTCAAAAGACTTACTGGAAACAGTCCACTCCAAACAAACAAACCGCCTTTCCTACCTATTCTCAGAACATAAGACAAATCCACAAACTCACCCCCACACCCACAAAGGCACCTCCTTCCCCCAAGTAGGTCTGTGACTACCCGGAGTGTCGTCTGACTGCTGGGCCATACTATGTTGCCCCGAAATGGCCTGTCCTGTCTCAGATCTGTCCTCCTTGGCCAACTCTGTGAAGTTGTCAGGAGCCAGCGGTGAGCCAAGACCTGCTTTCTCAGGCAAGGCCCTCTTCAGTGCTTTCCTGGCATTTGGCCATCCTCACATCAGTAGGGACCAAGGAAGACTGACTCTGTCCTTGGTAAATCCAAACAAGTGAGCCCACTGGGACTGGGACTGGGACTGCCTCTGGGTGCCTGGCTTCCTGGATCCCAAGTTCAGAGAGTTCCATCACCAAGGAAGTGAGGTGAGGTCACTTCCTTCAGGAACTGAATGAGGTCACTGCCTGGCAACCACTGTGTCCTAACAGTTGCTTGCAAGGGTCCCAGGAGATGGAGGCTGCCCCTGCTTCCTGTGACACTTTCACAAGTTAGAATGGAATATCAACCATAGGCACCAAGGAACAGCTCTCCACACAGGCCTGGTTTGGTCCATCTTGTCTACATTAAGAAGAGAGAGGCTCATTCAGACACATCCCTTCATCCTGACCAGGTTGTTGGCCATGGAAGATGACTTTTGCTCTCTCAGGTCCTTCATAGCTGCCTACATCTTCTCCAGGGTTCATTTCTGCATGGACCTTTGAGGTTCTCAGCAGGTGGAAGATCCCCTCCATTCCTGTATTGTAAGACCAACTCTGTCCCTGCTCTTCCTTAAAGTTAGATTGGGGGAACAGTGTCTGGTTAGGGTTAAGAACATGTTTGATTTGGGTTAGGAATCATTCTGCTAGTTGTAGAATGGTATTGGGAACCTGCGATATTTATAATCATATATAGGTGAAATATATGTATGAAAACAGAAATCTAAGTAAGATTTGAAGGCCAGAAGGGCATTGGGCCCTTGATTGGGATACTTAGCTTTGAATGACATTCTGCACAGATGTCTCAGATAAATTGATATACAATGGCATAGGACCATGTACCTTGGATGATTGAATGTAGAAGAGAACATCCAGTCAAAAAGGGATAGTAGGTAAGATTAGGAAGCTAGTCGGTAGGTTTAGGAAGAAGAGTGAGTGTAAAATTTGGACCCAAAGTTCTTTAGCAATTGGGTGTCGGTTAGAGAGTGAATGTAAATGTCAGCACATGTGAAGAGTCAGTCACAATGATGAACTGGGGAAAAATATGTAGGAAAGCAGATATCAATAGAGACATTAGGAAATCAGGCAAAGTATAAGGTGGGTGATAGGATTAGACATTTTCAACAGGGTTGAGGTTGAATATGTAATCTTAGGAAGAAACAAGTGTGTAGTCACCAATAGGATTGACATTGGAGAGCATTAGGCAACCTGGAGAAGGAAGTTCTTAGTAATCCATGCTCACTTTCCAATTAGGCTTTGCTACAATCATAAGTGTGACCTTTGCATTTTGTGTCCAGAATATGACAGTGATAAAATGTATATGTAGATCAGGTGACATGTGTATTTCTTCCACCATTGCTGGGAGCAATATGTTGAAGACGTATTAATTAGTATTTGTGGGTACAAATAGGTGTACCCTGGGTCTATGAATATAGAGATAATGCATGAATAGACCATACTGTGAATAAATAATATAACTGCTTCCAATTTCAATAATGGATTGAGTTGATATCTGAAAGTATATAGGAAATCTTATATTGATACACAATCATTCATTCCTACCAGTTATACATCTAATGGCAATATTAGGGTTATGGTTTACCCTGAAGGGTGTGTGAGTTTTGCTTCAAAAGTGATTATGGAAATGGAAAATCATGTGTTTGGAAAGAAGTCTCATGAACAAACCAGTCAAGAAACATGGAGGAATACATGTGTTCTGAAGCAGGAAGGGATTGAAAGTGAACCAAATGCCTAGAAATTTTTAAACTTGAGGATGAAATATACATCCTATGATGTGCATCAGCTGAAGAAATAGTAAGGTACCAGTGTTGAATAAAAATGAACGTCAAAATACACATCATGTCCCATAGGAATCTACTTGCATTGATGTTAAACTGGGTCAGTTACTGTAGAAAGATTAGGATTTCTATGCACCATCCACTGAAGTTAGTTTTCAGTACTAGGAAAAAAATATGTATTTCAGGTGGATAAATATTTCTGAGAATAATCTTGTGAAAAGTTGATTATAAATCCACATATATGAACATGAATGAATTCAGGGAATGTATCACAAGACACATATATTTCATATTTTGAAAAATCTGGAGAGAGTTTGTGTGTGTGTGTATATATATATCTATATATACACACACACACAAAACACACACACAGACATTAAAAATTCGAAATATATATGCCATTCGAAATTCATGATGAAATATATATCATCCACAGATCCAAAAATATTTATTTTACTGAACATGGATTTTGTGTCCTGTTGTTCAAGTAGGAAGCTCACCCATAGGTTGAATTTTCAGTTCCAACAGCGTTTGGGAGGAGTGATCTCTTCTCACAATTTGTATCTGCCAAGTCAGCCACCTCACAAGAATATACGTGGGATACCAGGTAGGATTCTATACGTGCATGTAAAAATACATGTGCTGAATAGGCTACAGAGAAAGGGAGACAGGAATTCACATATTTGTTAACTTTAAAAACACATGGAGAACTATTTCTATTCAATTGGACTAGATTTATAACACCTACCCTTTATAATGCAAAAGGCAAGTGCAACTATACACCATGCCTCCTCTGAACTGCTTGTATTTCTATGCTGTTTGGGTTATTTTTCTCCATCATATTAGGATTCATAGTCAGAGTCTAGTAGGGTATGGGTTAGTGTCAGGGAATCAGTATTTCAAACGGAAAATAGGAAATGAATCCAATGTGTATGCAAATACGTGCTACACAAAAATCTTCCCACTCTCATCCAGAACAATGCCTTGACATGACCTTCGCCCCAAGGAAGAAGCAACTCAAGGGGAAGAGTTAGAAAATCTGTGGATACATATGTGGAATGGAAAATGCTCAGGAGTTCACAACCTTGGAGGTGGTAGAGGAGTTTCCATAAGTAAGGGACAGGGTACACACTCCACAAACATGGAGCTCTGCTGGCCTAAAGACCTCGTGAGAAACTGCCTCTGAGGTTGGGCACTTGAAATCTATGTGTTGTCAGGAGCTTTAGCTTCCTTTGTAGTGAGACCATCAAAGCTGGGTCTGCATCTATGTGACCTGGAGGACATGGTTTCTGATTTTCCAATGAACATGAGGCAGAAGTGCTGAATTCTCTCTTTGTAGGTCCACAGTGGCCACTGGAGGCTAAGTGTCTCCCCGTGTGGACTGTGAAGCCATTTGGTCCTCCTCTACTTTTCGTGGTGTTTCTTGCTGCTGCACTGGGAGTTTGGTATTTGCTTCATGAAACACAAGGACTTCAACTGGGACACAGTGCTGGAGGGAGTTCTGTCACGTGTGGTGGGTCAGGGTCCTAGGAGAATGCACCAACCAGTCTTCTATCCCACAGAGCTTGCCCCCTTGACCCTAGCAACCTGATTCTGAACATTGCCCTGAAACCTCTCCATATAACAAGATGCCTTTACATATAAGTGTCTGCCGGCTGCACCATGTCAGTCACAAGCCATTTGGAAGCCAATGTCAGACCCACATGGCCCTACCACAGATGTTTTATCACACTCCTGCACACCACTTCTCTAGGCCCACTACTCAGCAGGCCCCAACTCACTGGCATCTCTGTTCTACACCATTTTCATGAAACCCAGTCAATCAAGGCACTGTCTGGTACACTCCTGATCAGCAACAGGACATCCAAAGGTTCTCCAGTGCCACCTGGTCATGGGAACTTAAAAATTTCATGGTATTTATCTAGCCATTTTTCAAGGATGAAGTTGGAGGCACTGTGGGTTTCCATTCATTCAGGAACCATTAAATGGTGAGGAAGCTCATTTCAATGAAAGCTCTGGAGAACTCTCAGAAACAAGGCTTCCCAAAGAGTGGCCCAAAGGTCGCATGAAGCCAGGCCCATTGAGGTCTAGCATGTGAGGTCCATGTGTGTTTTGACTCTCAACGATGGCTGCCAGGTCTGTAAGAATAAAATCATGTGATATCCTGGCTGAGATTCCCAGTGCTCTGTGGAAAGCCAACCTGGGCCTAGATCTCAGTTTCCAAGGGCGACTCTCATGCGTGGCCTACTAAAATCTCAACAGAGTTCATGGCAATACTTCTCTGAGGTCAGTTCCAGAACTCAGTCTCCAAGGGGAATCACACCAGAGTTCACGCCAAGGTGGACCCAGTCATCTCTTCCAACCGCCACACAAATGGCCACAATTCCAACCAAAACACTGCCACATGGCCCTCATCTTCTTCCATATACACACTCATCATAACCTCTGGCTGGAGGTTTCCATCAGGGGCGCAGCCCAAGACAGTGTCCACAATAAGCTCCCTTGCCCCTCATTTGCCTAATATCAGGGTGGCCTGGACAGCCTTCCTGTGCACCAGGAGTGATCAAATAGGCCTGCCTTTAATACTGCTCTGCTTCTGCAATTTGAGGCCTACTGACTGCGGGGGTATAGATTCTTTGTGTGAATTGGAGTCAGGAGAAAACCCAAGCACCTATGGGCTAGCCTCTGCAGGGCTTTGAAGAACTCATTTGACCCAAAGGATCCCTATGCTCTCTTGATGGAGGTCAGGAACCTTACAGAGGAAGGCGAGAGACTTCATCCAAAATGACTGCTTTTTTTGCCATTTTGGCTTTGGATGCACACATGGGATCTTTCTTCAATCCATCAGGTGCTGACAATCTAAGCCACAGCCTCACACAGGGCCAAGAGGCTGATTCAGACACATCCCTTTGCAAAGCAATGAAGCAAAGAGCCACAGGTGATGCCCATTCATTTCCATTTGAAAACTGTTTTCTTCAGGCTTCACAAAGGGGTGCCCTGAGGCAAAGGCCTTCCTGACATTCAGGGCAACAGAACAATAGGTAAGCAAAAGGCCCAAAGCAGCCTTTCTCCACTGAGACTTTACTGGTCCCACTGATATCTGAGTTTTCTGAGATGCTCACCATTCCTTTCAGCTCTCCAGTACATGGCCATGTCACAGAGCTTGGAGGTGGTACATATCTTGGACACAAAACCATGAGCCTATTCTGGAGAGTGGCCAGAATGCAGGAAGAAAACAGGAACTTAGGAAGATAGTAGGTGTTGCCCATCCATAAGGCAAGCCGCAGTCCATTCATAAACTGGGCAGGATGAAGACTGGGAAGCTTTCTACTAGACAGGACACATCCATTGATGCATTCTCTTTTCTCATGTCTACAACCAGGGACACAGTGAGATACACAAACTTAGAAACACTCGCCTTGTCAAAAGACTTACTGGAAACAGTCCACTCCAAACAAACAAACCGCCTTTCCTACCTATTCTCAGGACATGAGACAAATCCACAAACTCACCCTCACACCCACAAAGGCACCTCCTTCCCCCAAGTAGGTCTGTGACTACCCGGAGTGTCGTCTGACTGCTGGGCCATACTATGTTGCCCCGAAATGGCCTGTCCTGTCTCAGATCTGGCCTCCTTGGCCAACTCTGTGAAGTTGTCAGGAGCCAGCGGTGAGCCACGACCTGCTTTCTCAGGCAAGGCCCTCTTCAGTGCTTTCCTGGCATTTGGCCATCCTCACATCAGTAGGGACCAAGGAAGACTGACTCTGTCCTTGGTAAATCCAAACAAGTGAGCCCACTGGGACTGGGACTGGGACTGCCTCTGGGTGCCTGGCTTCCTGGATCCCAAGTTCAGAGAGTTCCATCACCAAGGAAGTGAGGTGAGGTCACTTCCTTCAGGAACTGAATGAGGTCACTGCCTGGCAACCACTGTGTCCTAACAGTTGCTTGCAAGGGTCCCAGGAGATGGAGGCTGCCCCTGCTTCCTGTGACACTTTCACAAGTTAGAATGGAATATCAACCATAGGCACCAAGGAACAGCTCTCCACACAGGCCTGGTTTGGTCCATCTTGTCTACATTAAGAAGAGAGAGGCTCATTCAGACACATCCCTTCATCCTGACCAGGTTGTTGGCCATGGAAGATGACTTTTGCTCTCTCAGGTCCTTCATAGCTGCCTACATCTTCTCCAGGGTTCATTTCTGCATGGACCTTTGAGGTTCTCAGCAGGTGGAAGATCCCCTCCATTCCTGTATTGTAAGACCAACTCTGTCCCTGCTCTTCCTTAAAGTTAGATTGGGGGAACAGTGTCTGGTTAGGGTTAAGAACATGTTTGATTTGGGTTAGGAATCATTCTGCTAGTTGTAGAATGGTATTGGGAACCTGCGATATTTATAATCATATATAGGTGAAATATATGTATGAAAACAGAAATCTAAGTAAGATTTGAAGGCCAGAAGGGCATTGGGCCCTTGATTGGGATACTTAGCTTTGAATGACATTCTGCACAGATGTCTCAGATAAATTGATATACAATGGCATAGGACCATGTACCTTGGATGATTGAATGTAGAAGAGAACATCCAGTCAAAAAGGGATAGTAGGTAAGATTAGGAAGCTAGTCGGTAGGTTTAGGAAGAAGAGTGAGTGTAAAATTTGGACCCAAAGTTCTTTAGCAATTGGGTGTCGGTTAGAGAGTGAATGTAAATGTCAGCACATGTGAAGAGTCAGTCACAATGATGAACTGGGGAAAAATATGTAGGAAAGCAGATATCAATAGAGACATTAGGAAATCAGGCAAAGTATAAGGTGGGTGATAGGATTAGACATTTTCAACAGGGTTGAGGTTGAATATGTAATCTTAGGAAGAAACAAGTGTGTAGTCACCAATAGGATTGACATTGGAGAGCATTAGGCAACCTGGAGAAGGAAGTTCTTAGTAATCCATGCTCACTTTCCAATTAGGCTTTGCTACAATCATAAGTGTGACCTTTGCATTTTGTGTCCAGAATATGACAGTGATAAAATGTATATGTAGATCAGGTGACATGTGTATTTCTTCCACCATTGCTGGGAGCAATATGTTGAAGACGTATTAATTAGTATTTGTGGGTACAAATAGGTGTACCCTGGGTCTATGAATATAGAGATAATGCATGAATAGACCATACTGTGAATAAATAATATAACTGCTTCCAATTTCAATAATGGATTGAGTTGATATCTGAAAGTATATAGGAAATCTTATATTGATACACAATCATTCATTCCTACCAGTTATACATCTAATGGCAATATTAGGGTTATGGTTTACCCTGAAGGGTGTGTGAGTTTTGCTTCAAAAGTGATTATGGAAATGGAAAATCATGTGTTTGGAAAGAAGTCTCATGAACAAACCAGTCAAGAAACATGGAGGAATACATGTGTTCTGAAGCAGGAAGGGATTGAAAGTGAACCAAATGCCTAGAAATTTTTAAACTTGAGGATGAAATATACATCCTATGATGTGCATCAGCTGAAGAAATAGTAAGGTACCAGTGTTGAATAAAAATGAACATCAAAATACACATCATGTCCCATAGGAATCTACTTGCATTGATGTTAAACTGGGTCAGTTACTGTAGAAAGATTAGGATTTCTATGCACCATCCACTGAAGTTAGTTTTCAGTACTAGGAAAAAAATATGTATTTCAGGTGGATAAATATTTCTGAGAATAATCTTGTGAAAAGTTGATTATAAATCCACATATATGAACATGAATGAATTCAGGGAATGTATCACAAGACACATATATTTCATATTTTGAAAAATCTGGAGAGAGTTTGTGTGTGTGTGTATATGTGTGTGTGTATATATATATCTATATATACACACACACACAAAACACACACACAGACATTAAAAATTCGAAATATATATGCCATTCGAAATTCATGATGAAATATATATCATCCACAGATCCAAAAATATTTATTTTACTGAACACGGATTTTTGTATCCTGTTGTTCAAGTAGGAAGCTCACCCATAGGTTGAATTTTCAGTTCCAACAGCGTTTGGGAGGAGTGATCTCTTCTCACAATTTGTATCTGCCAAGTCAGCCACCTCACAAGAATATACGTGGGATACCAGGTAGGATTCTATACGTGCATGTAAAAATACATGTGCTGAATAGGCTACAGAGAAAGGGAGACAGGAATTCACATATTTGTTAACTTTAAAAACACATGGAGAACTATTTCTATTCAATTGGACTAGATTTATAACACCTACCCTTTATAATGCAAAAGGCAAGTGCAACTATACACCATGCCTCCTCTGAACTGCTTGTATTTCTATTCTGTTTGGGTTATTTTTCTCCATCATATTAGGATTCATAGTCAGAGTCTAGTAGGGTATGAGTTAGTGTCAGGGAATCAGTATTTCAAACGGAAAATAGGAAATGAATCCAATGTGTATGCAAATACGTGCTACACAAAAATCTTCCCACTCTCATCCAGAACAATGCCTTGACATGACCTTCGCCCCAAGGAAGAAGCAACTCGAGGGGAAGAGTTAGAAAATCTGTGGATACATATGTGGAATGGAAAATGCTCAGGAGTTCACAACCTTGGAGGTGGTAGAGGAGTTTCCATAAGTAAGGCACAGGGTACACACTCCACAAACATGGAGCTCTGCTGGCCTAAAGACTTCGTGAGAAACTGCCTCTGAGGTTGGGCACTTGAAATATATGTTGTTGTCAGGAGCTTTAGCTTCCTTTGTAGTGAGACCATCAAAGCTGGGTCTGCATCTATGTGACCTGGAGGACATGGTTTCTGATTTTCCAATGAACATGAGGCAGAAGTGCTGAATTCTCTCTTTGTAGGTCCACAGTGGCCACTGGAGGCTAAGTGTCTCCCCGTGTGGACTGTGAAGCCATTTGGTCCTCCTCTACTTTTCGTGGTGTTTCTTGCTGCTGCACTGGGAGTTTGGTATTTGCTTCATGAAATACAAGGACTTCAACTGGGACACAGTGCTGGAGGGAGTTCTGTCACGTGTGGTGGGTCAGGGTCCTAGGAGAATGCACCAACCAGTCTTCTATCCCACAGAGCTTGCCCCCTTGACCCTAGCAACCTGATTCTGAACATTGCCCTGAAACCTCTCCATATAACAAGATGCCTTTACATATAAGTGTCTGCCGGCTGCACCATGTCAGTCACAAGCCATTTGGAAGCCAATGTCAGATCCACATGGCCCTACCACAGATGTTTTATCACACTCCTGCACACCACTTCTCTAGGCCCACTACTCAGCAGGCCCCAACTTACTGGCATCTCTGTTCTACACCATTTTCATGAAACCCAGTCAATCAAGGCACTGTCTGGTACACTCCTGATCAGCAACAGGACATCCAAAGGTTCTCCAGTGCCACCTGGTCATGGGAACTTAAAAATTTCATGGTATTTATCTAGCCATTTTTCAAGGATGAAGTTGGAGGCACTGTGGGTTTCCATTCATTCAGGAACCATTAAATGGTGAGGAAGGTCATTTCAATGAAAGCTCTGGAGAACTCTCACGAACAAGGCTTCCCAAAGAGTGGCCCAAAGGTCGCATGAAGCCAGGCCCATTGAGGTCTAGCATGTGAGGTCCATGTGTGTTTTGACTCTCAACGATGGCTGCCAGGTCTGTAAGAATAAAATCATGTGATATCCTGGCTGAGATTCCCAGTGCTCTGTGGAAAGCCAACCTGGGCCTAGATCTCAGTTTCCAAGGGCGACTCTCATGCGTGGCCTACTAAAATCTCAACAGAGTTCATGGCAATACTTCTCTGAGGTCAGTTCCAGAACTCAGTCTCCAAGGGGAATCACACCAGAGTTCACGCCAAGGTGGACCCAGTCATCTCTTCCAACCGCCACACAAATGGCCACAATTCCAACCAAAACACTGCCACATGGCCCTCATCTTCTTCCATATACACACTCATCATAACCTCTGGCTGGAGGTTTCCATCAGGGGCGCAGCCCAAGACAGTGTCCACAATAAGCTCCCTTGCCCCTCATTTGCCTAATATCAGGGTGGCCTGGACAGCCTTCCTGTGCACCAGGAGTGATCAAATAGGCCTGCCTTTAATACTGCTCTGCTTCTGCAATTTGAGGCCTACTGACTGCGGGGGTATAGATTCTTTGTGTGAATTGGAGTCAGGAGAAAACCCAAGCACCTATGGGCTAGCCTCTGCAGGGCTTTGAAGAACTCATTTGACCCAAAGGATCCCTATGCTCTCTTGATGGAGGTCAGGAACCTTACAGAGGAAGGCGAGAGACTTCATCCAAAATGACTGCTTTTTTTGCCATTTTAGCTTTGGATGCACACATGGGATCTTTCTTCAATCCATCAGGTGCTGACAATCTAAGCCACAGCCTCACACAGGGCCAAGAGGCTGATTCAGACACATCCCTTTGCAAAGCAATGAAGCAAAGAGCCACAGGTGATGCCCATTCATTTCCATTTGAAAACTGTTTTCTTCAGGCTTCACAAAGGGGTGCCCTGAGGCAAAGGCCTTCCTGACATTCAGGGCAACAGAACAATAGGTAAGCAAAAGGCCCAAAGCAGCCTTTCTCCACTGAGACTTTACTGGTCCCACTGATATCTGAGTTTTCTGAGATGCTCACCATTCCTTTCAGCTCTCCAGTACATGGCCATGTCACAGAGCTTGGAGGTGGTACATATCTTGGACACAAAGCCATGAGCCTATTCTGGAGAGTGGCCAGAATGCAGGAAGAAAACAGGAACTTAGGAAGATAGTAGGTGTTGCCCATCCATAAGGCAAGCCGCAGTCCATTCATAAATTGGGCAGGATGAACACTGAGAAGCTTTCTACTAGACAGGACACATCCATTGATGCATTCTCTTTTCTCTTGTCTACAACCAGGGACACAGTGAGATACACAAACTTAGAAACACTCGCCTTGTCAAAAGACTTACTGGAAACAGTCCACTCCAAACAAACAAACCGCCTTTCCTACCTATTCTCAGGACATGAGAGAAATCCACAAACTCACCCCCACACCCACAAAGGCACCTCCTTCCCCCAAGTAGGTCTGTGACTACCCGGAGTGTCGTCTGACTGCTGGGCCATACTATGTTGCCCCGAAATGGCCTGTCCTGTCTCAGATCTGGCCTCCTTGGCCAACTCTGTGAAGTTGTCAGGAGCCAGCGGTGAGCCAAGACCTGCTTTCTCAGGCAAGGCCCTCTTCAGTGCTTTCCTGGCATTTGGCCATCCTCACATCAGTAGGGACCAAGGAAGACTGACTCTGTCCTTGGTAAATCCAAACAAGTGAGCCCACTGGGACTGGGGCTGGGACTGCCTCTGGGTGCCTGGCTTCCTGGATCCCAAGTTCAGAGAGTTCCATCACCAAGGAAGTGAGGTGAGGTCACTTCCTTCAGGAACTGAATGAGGTCACTGCCTGGCAATCACTGTGTCCTAACAGTTGCTGGCAAGGGTCCCAGGAGATGGAGGCTGCCCCTGCTTCCTGTGACACTTTCACAAGTTAGAATGGAATATCACCCATAGGCACCAAGGAACAGCTCTCCACACAGGCCTGGTTTGGTCCATCTTGTCTACATTAAGAAGAGAGAGGCTCATTCAGACACATCCCTTCATCCTGACCAGGTTGTTGGCCATGGAAGATGACTTTTGCTCTCTCAGGTCCTTCATAGCTGCCTACATCTTCTCCAGGGTTCATTTCTGCATGGACCTTTGAGGTTCTCAGCAGGTGGAAGATCCTCTCCATTCCTGTATTGTAAGACCAACTCTGTCCCTGCTCTAAACATGTTTGATTTGGGTTAGGAATCATTCTGCTAGTTGTAGAATGGTATTGGGAACCTGCGATATTTATAATCATATATAGGTGAAATATATGTATGAAAACAGAAATCTAAGTAAGATTTGAAGGCCAGAAGGGCATTGGGCCCTTGATTGGGATACTTAGCTTTGAATGACATTCTGCACAGATGTCTCAGATAAATTGATATACAATGGCATAGGACCATGTACCTTGGATGATTGAATGTAGAAGAGAACATCCAGTCAAAAAGGGATAGTAGGTAAGATTAGGAAGCTAGCCGGTAGGTTTAGGAAGAAGAGTGAGTGTAAAATTTGGACCCAAAGTTCTTTAGCAATTGGGTGTCGGTTAGAGAGTGAATGTAAATGTCAGCACATGTGAAGAGTCAGTCACAATGATGAACTGGGGAAAAATATGTAGGAAAGCAGATATCAATAGAGACATTAGGAAATCAGGCAAAGTATAAGGTGGGTGATAGGATTAGACATTTTCAACAGGGTTGAGGTTGAATATGTAATCTTAGGAAGAAACAAGTGTGTAGTCACCAATAGGATTGACATTGGAGAGCATTAGGCAACCTGGAGAAGGAAGTTCTTAGTAATCCATGCTCACTTTCCAATTAGGCTTTGCTACAATCATAAGTGTGACCTTTGCATTTTGTGTCCAGAATATGACAGTGATAAAATGTATATGTAGATCAGGTGACATGAGTATTTCTTCCACCATTGCTGGGAGCAATATGTTGAAGACGTATTAATTAGTATTTGGGGGTACAAATAGGTGTACCCTGGGTCTATGAATATAGAGATAATGCATGAATAGACCATACTGTGAATAAATAATATAACTGCTTCCAATTTCAATAATGGATTGAGTTGATATCTGAAAGTATATAGGAAATCTTATATTGATACACAATCATTCATTCCTACCAGTTATACATCTAATGGCAATATTAGGGTTATGGTTTACCCTGAAGGGTGTGTGAGTTTTGCTTCAAAAGTGATTATGGAAATGGAAAATCATGTGTTTGGAAAGAAGTCTCATGAACAAACCAGTCAAGAAACATGGAGGAATACATGTGTTCTGAAGCAGGAAGGGATTGAAAGTGAACCAAATGCCTAGAAATTTTTGAACTTGAGGATGAAATATACATCCTATGATGTGCATCAGCCGAAGAAATAGTAAGGTACCAGTGTTGAATAAAAATGAACGTCAAAATACACATCATGTCCCATAGGAATCTACTTGCATTGATGTTAAACTGGGTCAGTTACTGTAGAAAGATTAGGATTTCTATGCACCATCCACTGATGTTTGTTTTCAGTACTAGGAAAAAAATATGTATTTCAGGTGGATAAATATTTCTGAGACTAATCTTTTGAAAAGTTGATTATAAATCCACATGTATGAACATGAATGAATTTAGGGAATGCATCAGAAGACACATATATTTCATATTTTGAAAAATTGGAGAGAGTTTGTGTATGTGTGTGTGTGTGTATATATATATCTATATATACACACACAAAAAAACACACACACAGACATTAAAAATTCGAAATATATATGCCATTCGAAATTCATGATGAAATATATATCATCCACAGATCCAAAAATATTTATTTTACTGAACACGGATTTTTGTATCCTGTTGTTCAAGTAGGAAGCTCACCCATAGGTTGAATTTTCCGTTCCAACAGCGTTTGGTAGGAGTGATCTCTTCTCACAATTTGTATCTGCCAAGTCAGCCACCTCACAAGAATATACGTGGGATACCAGGTAGGATTCTATACGTGCATGTAAAAATACATGTGCTGAATAGGCTACAGAGAAAGGGAGACAGGAATTCACATATTTGTTAACTTTAAAAACACATGGAGAACTATTTCTATTCAATTGGACTAGATTTATAACACCTACCCTTTATAATGCAAAAGGCAAGTGCAACTATACACCATGCCTCCTCTGAACTGCTTGTATTTCTATTCTGTTTGGGTTATTTTTCTCCATCATATTAGGATTCATAGTCAGAGTCTAGTAGGGTATGGGTTAGTGTCAGGGAATCAGTATTTCAAGTGGAAAATAGGAAATGAATCCAATGTGTATGCAAATACGTGCTACACAAAAATCTTCCCACTCTCATCCAGAACAATGCCTTGACATGACCTTCGCCCCAAGGAAGAAGCAACTCGAGGGGAAGAGTTAGAAAATCTGTGGATACATATGTGGAATGGAAAATGCTCAGGAGTTCACAACCTTGGAGGTGGTAGAGGAGTTTCCATAAGTAAGGCACAGGGTACACACTCCACAAACATGGAGCTCTGCTGGCCTAAAGACTTCGTGAGAAACTGCCTCTGAGGTTGGGCACTTGAAATCTATGTTGTTGTCAGGAGCTTTAGCTTCCTTTGTAGTGAGACCATCAAAGCTGGGTCTGCATCTATGTGACCTGGAGGACATGGTTTCTGATTTTCCAATGAACATGAGGCAGAAGTGCTGAATTCTCTCTTTGTAGGTCCACAGTGGCCACTGGAGGCTAAGTGTCTCCCTGTGTGGACTGTGAAGCCATTTGGTCCTCCTCTACTTTTCGTGGTGTTTCTTGCTGCTGCACTGGGAGTTTGGTATTTGCTTCATGAAATACAAGGACTTCAACTGGGACACAGTGCTGGAGGGAGTTCTGTCACGTGTGGTGGGTCAGGGTCCTAGGAGAATGCACCAACCAGTCTTCTATCCCACAGTGCTTGCCCCCTTGACCCTAGCAACCTGATTCTGAACATTGCCCTGAAACCTCTCCATATAACAAGATGCCTTTACATATAAGTGTCTGCCAGCTGCACCATGTCAGTCACAAGCCATTTGGAAGCCAATGTCAGACCCACATGGCCCTACCACAGATGTTTTATCACACTCCTGCACACCACTTCTCTAGGCCCACTACTCAGCAGGCCCCAACTTACTGGCATCTCTGTTCTACACCATTTTCATGAAACCCAGTCAATCACTGTCTGGTACACTCCTGATCAGCAACAGGACATCCAAAGGTTCTCCAGTGCCACCTGGTCATGGGAACTTAAAAATTTCATGGTATTTATCTAGCCATTTTTCAAGGATGAAGTTGGAGGCACTGTGGGTTTCCATTCATTCAGGAACCATTAAATGGTGAGGAAGCTCATTTCAATGAAAGCTCTGGAGAACTCTCACGAACAAGGCTTCCCAAAGAGTGGCCCAAAGGTCGCATGAAGCCAGGCCCATTGAGGTCTAGCATGTGAGGTCCATGTGTGTTTTGACTCTCAACGATGGCTGCCAGGTCTGTAAGAATAAAATCATGTGATATCCTGGCTGAGATTCCCAGTGCTCTGTGGAAAGCCAACCTGGGCCTAGATCTCAGTTTCCAAGGGCGACTCTCATGCGTGGCCTACTAAAATCTCAACAGAGTTCATGGCAATACTTCTCTGAGGTCAGTTCCAGAACTCAGTCTCCAAGGGGAATCACACCAGAGTTCACGCCAAGGTGGACCCAGTCATCTCTTCCAACCGCCACACAAATGGCCACAATTCCAACCAAAACACTGCCACATGGCCCTCATCTTCTTCCATATACACACTCATCATAACCTCTGGCTGGAGGTTTCCATCAGGGGCGCAGCCCAAGACAGTGTCCACAATAAGCTCCCTTGCCCCTCATTTGCCTAATATCAGGGTGGCCTGGACAGCCTTCCTGTGCACCAGGAGTGATCAAATAGGCCTGCCTTTAATACTGCTCTGCTTCTGCAATTTGAGGCCTACTGACTGCGGGGGTATAGATTCTTTGTGTGAATTGGAGTCAGGAGAAAACCCAAGCACCTATGGGCTAGCCTCTGCAGGGCTTTGAAGAACTCATTTGACCCAAAGGATCCCTATGCTCTCTTGATGGAGGTCAGGAACCTTACAGAGGAAGGCGAGAGACTTCATCCAAAATGACTGCTTTTTTTGCCATTTTGGCTTTGGATGCACACATGGGATCTTTCTTCAATCCATCAGGTGCTGACAATCTAAGCCACAGCCTCACACAGGGCCAAGAGGCTGATTCAGACACATCCCTTTGCAAAGCAATGAAGCAAAGAGCCACAGGTGATGCCCACTCATTTCCATTTGAAAACTGTTTTCTTCAGGCTTCACAAAGGGGTGCCCTGAGGCAAAGGCCTTCCTGACATTCAGGGCAACAGAACAATAGGTAAGCAAAAGGCCCAAAGCAGCCTTTCTCCACTGAGACTTTACTGGTCCCACTGATATCTGAGTTTTCTGAGATGCTCACCATTCCTTTCAGCTCTCCAGTACATGGCCATGTCACAGAGCTTGGAGGTGGTACATATCTTGGACACAAAGCCATGAGCCTATTCTGGAGAGTGGCCAGAATGCAGGAAGAAAACAGGAACTTAGGAAGATAGTAGGTGTTGCCCATCCATAAGGCAAGCCGCAGTCCATTCATAAACTGGGCAGGATGAAGACTGGGAAGCTTTCAACTAGACAGGACACATCCATTGATGCATTCTCTTTTCTCATGTCTACAACCAGGGACACAGTGAGATACACAAACTTAGAAACACTCGCCTTGTCAAAAGACTTACTGGAAACAGTCCACTCCAAACAAACAAACCGCCTTTCCTACCTATTCTCAGAACATAAGACAAATCCACAAACTCACCCCCACACCCACAAAGGCACCTCCTTCCCCCAAGTAGGTCTGTGACTACCCGGAGTGTCGTCTGACTGCTGGGCCATACTATGTTGCCCCGAAATGGCCTGTCCTGTCTCAGATCTGTCCTCCTTGGCCAACTCTGTGAAGTTGTCAGGAACCAGCGGTGAGCCAAGACCTGCTTTCTCAGGCAAGGCCCTCTTCAGTGCTTTCCTGGCATTTGGCCATCCTCACATCAGTAGGGACCAAGGAAGACTGACTCTGTCCTTGGTAAATCCAAACAAGTGAGCCCACTGGGACTGGGACTGGGACTGCCTCTGGGTGCCTGGCTTCCTGGATCCCAAGTTCAGAGAGTTCCATCACCAAGGAAGTGAGGTGAGGTCACTTCCTTCAGGAACTGAATGAGGTCACTGCCTGGCAACCACTGTGTCCTAACAGTTGCTTGCAAGGGTCCCAGGAGATGGAGGCTGCCCCTGCTTCCTGTGACACTTTCACAAGTTAGAATGGAATATCAACCATAGGCACCAAGGAACAGCTCTCCACACAGGCCTGGTTTGGTCCATCTTGTCTACATTAAGAAGAGAGAGGCTCATTCAGACACATCCCTTCATCCTGACCAGGTTGTTGGCCATGGAAGATGACTTTTGCTCTCTCAGGTCCTTCATAGCTGCCTACATCTTCTCCAGGGTTCATTTCTGCATGGACCTTTGAGGTTCTCAGCAGGTGGAAGATCCCCTCCATTCCTGTATTGTAAGACCAACTCTGTCCCTGCTCTTCCTTAAAGTTAGATTGGGGGAACAGTGTCTGGTTAGGGTTAAGAACATGTTTGATTTGGGTTAGGAATCATTCTGCTAGTTGTAGAATGGTATTGGGAACCTGCGATATTTATAATCATATATAGGTGAAATATATGTATGAAAACAGAAATCTAAGTAAGATTTGAAGGCCAGAAGGGCATTGGGCCCTTGATTGGGATACTTAGCTTTGAATGACATTCTGCACAGATGTCTCAGATAAATTGATATACAATGGCATAGGACCATGTACCTTGGATGATTGAATGTAGAAGAGAACATCCAGTCAAAAAGGGATAGTAGGTAAGATTAGGAAGCTAGTCGGTAGGTTTAGGAAGAAGAGTGAGTGTAAAATTTGGACCCAAAGTTCTTTAGCAATTGGGTGTCGGTTAGAGAGTGAATGTAAATGTCAGCACATGTGAAGAGTCAGTCACAATGATGAACTGGGGAAAAATATGTAGGAAAGCAGATATCAATAGAGACATTAGGAAATCAGGCAAAGTATAAGGTGGGTGATAGGATTAGACATTTTCAACAGGGTTGAGGTTGAATATGTAATCTTAGGAAGAAACAAGTGTGTAGTCACCAATAGGATTGACATTGGAGAGCATTAGGCAACCTGGAGAAGGAAGTTCTTAGTAATCCATGCTCACTTTCCAATTAGGCTTTGCTACAATCATAAGTGTGACCTTTGCATTTTGTGTCCAGAATATGACAGTGATAAAATGTATATGTAGATCAGGTGACATGTGTATTTCTTCCACCATTGCTGGGAGCAATATGTTGAAGACGTATTAATTAGTATTTGTGGGTACAAATAGGTGTACCCTGGGTCTATGAATATAGAGATAATGCATGAATAGACCATACTGTGAATAAATAATATAACTGCTTCCAATTTCAATAATGGATTGAGTTGATATCTGAAAGTATATAGGAAATCTTATATTGATACACAATCATTCATTCCTACCAGTTATACATCTAATGGCAATATTAGGGTTATGGTTTACCCTGAAGGGTGTGTGAGTTTTGCTTCAAAAGTGATTATGGAAATGGAAAATCATGTGTTTGGAAAGAAGTCTCATGAACAAACCAGTCAAGAAACATGGAGGAATACATGTGTTCTGAAGCAGGAAGGGATTGAAAGTGAACCAAATGCCTAGAAATTTTTAAACTTGAGGATGAAATATACATCCTATGATGTGCATCAGCTGAAGAAATAGTAAGGTACCAGTGTTGAATAAAAATGAACATCAAAATACACATCATGTCCCATAGGAATCTACTTGCATTGATGTTAAACTGGGTCAGTTACTGTAGAAAGATTAGGATTTCTATGCACCATCCACTGAAGTTAGTTTTCAGTACTAGGAAAAAAATATGTATTTCAGGTGGATAAATATTTCTGAGAATAATCTTGTGAAAAGTTGATTATAAATCCACATATATGAACATGAATGAATTCAGGGAATGTATCACAAGACACATATATTTCATATTTTGAAAAATCTGGAGAGAGTTTGTGTGTGTGTGTATATGTGTGTGTGTATATATATATCTATATATACACACACACACAAAACACACACACAGACATTAAAAATTCGAAATATATATGCCATTCGAAATTCATGATGAAATATATATCATCCACAGATCCAAAAATATTTATTTTACTGAACACGGATTTTTGTATCCTGTTGTTCAAGTAGGAAGCTCACCCATAGGTTGAATTTTCAGTTCCAACAGCGTTTGGGAGGAGTGATCTCTTCTCACAATTTGTATCTGCCAAGTCAGCCACCTCACAAGAATATACGTGGGATACCAGGTAGGATTCTATACGTGCATGTAAAAATACATGTGCTGAATAGGCTACAGAGAAAGGGAGACAGGAATTCACATATTTGTTAACTTTAAAAACACATGGAGAACTATTTCTATTCAATTGGACTAGATTTATAACACCTACCCTTTATAATGCAAAAGGCAAGTGCAACTATACACCATGCCTCCTCTGAACTGCTTGTATTTCTATTCTGTTTGGGTTATTTTTCTCCATCATATTAGGATTCATAGTCAGAGTCTAGTAGGGTATGAGTTAGTGTCAGGGAATCAGTATTTCAAACGGAAAATAGGAAATGAATCCAATGTGTATGCAAATACGTGCTACACAAAAATCTTCCCACTCTCATCCAGAACAATGCCTTGACATGACCTTCGCCCCAAGGAAGAAGCAACTCGAGGGGAAGAGTTAGAAAATCTGTGGATACATATGTGGAATGGAAAATGCTCAGGAGTTCACAACCTTGGAGGTGGTAGAGGAGTTTCCATAAGTAAGGCACAGGGTACACACTCCACAAACATGGAGCTCTGCTGGCCTAAAGACTTCGTGAGAAACTGCCTCTGAGGTTGGGCACTTGAAATATATGTTGTTGTCAGGAGCTTTAGCTTCCTTTGTAGTGAGACCATCAAAGCTGGGTCTGCATCTATGTGACCTGGAGGACATGGTTTCTGATTTTCCAATGAACATGAGGCAGAAGTGCTGAATTCTCTCTTTGTAGGTCCACAGTGGCCACTGGAGGCTAAGTGTCTCCCCGTGTGGACTGTGAAGCCATTTGGTCCTCCTCTACTTTTCGTGGTGTTTCTTGCTGCTGCACTGGGAGTTTGGTATTTGCTTCATGAAATACAAGGACTTCAACTGGGACACAGTGCTGGAGGGAGTTCTGTCACGTGTGGTGGGTCAGGGTCCTAGGAGAATGCACCAACCAGTCTTCTATCCCACAGAGCTTGCCCCCTTGACCCTAGCAACCTGATTCTGAACATTGCCCTGAAACCTCTCCATATAACAAGATGCCTTTACATATAAGTGTCTGCCGGCTGCACCATGTCAGTCACAAGCCATTTGGAAGCCAATGTCAGATCCACATGGCCCTACCACAGATGTTTTATCACACTCCTGCACACCACTTCTCTAGGCCCACTACTCAGCAGGCCCCAACTTACTGGCATCTCTGTTCTACACCATTTTCATGAAACCCAGTCAATCAAGGCACTGTCTGGTACACTCCTGATCAGCAACAGGACATCCAAAGGTTCTCCAGTGCCACCTGGTCATGGGAACTTAAAAATTTCATGGTATTTATCTAGCCATTTTTCAAGGATGAAGTTGGAGGCACTGTGGGTTTCCATTCATTCAGGAACCATTAAATGGTGAGGAAGCTCATTTCAATGAAAGCTCTGGAGAACTCTCACGAACAAGGCTTCCCAAAGAGTGGCCCAAAGGTCGCATGAAGCCAGGCCCATTGAGGTCTAGCATGTGAGGTCCATGTGTGTTTTGACTCTCAACGATGGCTGCCAGGTCTGTAAGAATAAAATCATGTGATATCCTGGCTGAGATTACCAGTGCTCTGTGGAAAGCCAACCTGGGCCTAGATCTCAGTTTCCAAGGGCGACTCTCATGCGTGGCCTACTAAAATCTCAACAGAGTTCATGGCAATACTTCTCTGAGGTCAGTTCCAGAACTCAGTCTCCAAGGGGAATCACACCAGAGTTCACGCCAAGGTGGACCCAGTCATCTCTTCCAACCGCCACACAAATGGCCACAATTCCAACCAAAACACTGCCACATGGCCCTCATCTTCTTCCATATACACACTCATCATAACCTCTGGCTGGAGGTTTCCATCAGGGGCGCAGCCCAAGACAGTGTCCACAATAAGCTCCCTTGCCCCTCATTTGCCTAATATCAGGGTGGCCTGGACAGCCTTCCTGTGCACCAGGAGTGATCAAATAGGCCTGCCTTTAATACTGCTCTGCTTCTGCAATTTGAGGCCTACTGACTGCGGGGGTATAGATTCTTTGTGTGAATTGGAGTCAGGAGAAAACCCAAGCACCTATGGGCTAGCCTCTGCAGGGCTTTGAAGAACTCATTTGACCCAAAGGATCCCTATGCTCTCTTGATGGAGGTCAGGAACCTTACAGAGGAAGGCGAGAGACTTCATCCAAAATGACTGCTTTTTTTGCCATTTTGGCTTTGGATGCACACATGGGATCTTTCTTCAATCCATCAGGTGCTGACAATCTAAGCCACAGCCTCACACAGGGCCAAGAGGCTGATTCAGACACATCCCTTTGCAAAGCAATGAAGCAAAGAGCCACAGGTGATGCCCACTCATTTCCATTTGAAAACTGTTTTCTTCAGGCTTCACAAAGGGGTGCCCTGAGGCAAAGGCCTTCCTGACATTCAGGGCAACAGAACAATAGGTAAGCAAAAGGCCCAAAGCAGCCTTTCTCCACTGAGACTTTACTGGTCCCACTGATATCTGAGTTTTCTGAGATGCTCACCATTCCTTTCAGCTCTCCAGTACATGGCCATGTCACAGAGCTTGGAGGTGGTACATATCTTGGACACAAAGCCATGAGCCTATTCTGGAGAGTGGCCAGAATGCAGGAAGAAAACAGGAACTTAGGAAGATAGTAGGTGTTGCCCATCCATAAGGCAAGCCGCAGTCCATTCATAAACTGGGCAGGATGAAGACTGGGAAGCTTTCAACTAGACAGGACACATCCATTGATGCATTCTCTTTTCTCATGTCTACAACCAGGGACACAGTGAGATACACAAACTTAGAAACACTCGCCTTGTCAAAAGACTTACTGGAAACAGTCCACTCCAAACAAACAAACCGCCTTTCCTACCTATTCTCAGAACATAAGACAAATCCACAAACTCACCCCCACACCCACAAAGGCACCTCCTTCCCCCAAGTAGGTCTGTGACTACCCGGAGTGTCGTCTGACTGCTGGGCCATACTATGTTGCCCCGAAATGGCCTGTCCTGTCTCAGATCTGTCCTCCTTGGCCAACTCTGTGAAGTTGTCAGGAACCAGCGGTGAGCCAAGACCTGCTTTCTCAGGCAAGGCCCTCTTCAGTGCTTTCCTGGCATTTGGCCATCCTCACATCAGTAGGGACCAAGGAAGACTGACTCTGTCCTTGGTAAATCCAAACAAGTGAGCCCACTGGGACTGGGACTGGGACTGCCTCTGGGTGCCTGGCTTCCTGGATCCCAAGTTCAGAGAGTTCCATCACCAAGGAAGTGAGGTGAGGTCACTTCCTTCAGGAACTGAATGAGGTCACTGCCTGGCAACCACTGTGTCCTAACAGTTGCTTGCAAGGGTCCCAGGAGATGGAGGCTGCCCCTGCTTCCTGTGACACTTTCACAAGTTAGAATGGAATATCAACCATAGGCACCAAGGAACAGCTCTCCACACAGGCCTGGTTTGGTCCATCTTGTCTACATTAAGAAGAGAGAGGCTCATTCAGACACATCCCTTCATCCTGACCAGGTTGTTGGCCATGGAAGATGACTTTTGCTCTCTCAGGTCCTTCATAGCTGCCTACATCTTCTCCAGGGTTCATTTCTGCATGGACCTTTGAGGTTCTCAGCAGGTGGAAGATCCCCTCCATTCCTGTATTGTAAGACCAACTCTGTCCCTGCTCTTCCTTAAAGTTAGATTGGGGGAACAGTGTCTGGTTAGGGTTAAGAACATGTTTGATTTGGGTTAGGAATCATTCTGCTAGTTGTAGAATGGTATTGGGAACCTGCGATATTTATAATCATATATAGGTGAAATATATGTATGAAAACAGAAATCTAAGTAAGATTTGAAGGCCAGAAGGGCATTGGGCCCTTGATTGGGATACTTAGCTTTGAATGACATTCTGCACAGATGTCTCAGATAAATTGATATACAATGGCATAGGACCATGTACCTTGGATGATTGAATGTAGAAGAGAACATCCAGTCAAAAAGGGATAGTAGGTAAGATTAGGAAGCTAGTCGGTAGGTTTAGGAAGAAGAGTGAGTGTAAAATTTGGACCCAAAGTTCTTTAGCAATTGGGTGTCGGTTAGAGAGTGAATGTAAATGTCAGCACATGTGAAGAGTCAGTCACAATGATGAACTGGGGAAAAATATGTAGGAAAGCAGATATCAATAGAGACATTAGGAAATCAGGCAAAGTATAAGGTGGGTGATAGGATTAGACATTTTCAACAGGGTTGAGGTTGAATATGTAATCTTAGGAAGAAACAAGTGTGTAGTCACCAATAGGATTGACATTGGAGAGCATTAGGCAACCTGGAGAAGGAAGTTCTTAGTAATCCATGCTCACTTTCCAATTAGGCTTTGCTACCATCATAAGTGTGACCTTTGCATTTTGTGTCCAGAATATGACAGTGATAAAATGTATATGTAGATCAGGTGACATGTGTATTTCTTCCACCATTGCTGGGAGCAATATGTTGAAGACGTATTAATTAGTATTTGTGGGTACAAATAGGTGTACCCTGGGTCTATGAATATAGAGATAATGCATGAATAGACCATACTGTGAATAAATAATATAACTGCTTCCAATTTCAATAATGGATTGAGTTGATATCTGAAAGTATATAGGAAATCTTATATTGATACACAATCATTCATTCCTACCAGTTATACATCTAATGGCAATATTAGGGTTATGGTTTACCCTGAAGGGTGTGTGAGTTTTGCTTCAAAAGTGATTATGGAAATGGAAAATCATGTGTTTGGAAAGAAGTCTCATGAACAAACCAGTCAAGAAACATGGAGGAATACATGTGTTCTGAAGCAGGAAGGGATTGAAAGTGAACCAAATGCCTAGAAATTTTTAAACTTGAGGATGAAATATACATCCTATGATGTGCATCAGCTGAAGAAATAGTAAGGTACCAGTGTTGAATAAAAATGAACATCAAAATACACATCATGTCCCATAGGAATCTACTTGCATTGATGTTAAACTGGGTCAGTTACTGTAGAAAGATTAGGATTTCTATGCACCATCCACTGAAGTTAGTTTTCAGTACTAGGAAAAAAATATGTATTTCAGGTGGATAAATATTTCTGAGAATAATCTTGTGAAAAGTTGATTATAAATCCACATATATGAACATGAATGAATTCAGGGAATGTATCACAAGACACATATATTTCATATTTTGAAAAATCTGGAGAGAGTTTGTGTGTGTGTGTATATGTGTGTGTGTATATATATATCTATATATACACACACACACAAAACACACACACAGACATTAAAAATTCGAAATATATATGCCATTCGAAATTCATGATGAAATATATATCATCCACAGATCCAAAAATATTTATTTTACTGAACACGGATTTTTGTATCCTGTTGTTCAAGTAGGAAGCTCACCCATAGGTTGAATTTTCAGTTCCAACAGCGTTTGGGAGGAGTGATCTCTTCTCACAATTTGTATCTGCCAAGTCAGCCACCTCACAAGAATATACGTGGGATACCAGGTAGGATTCTATACGTGCATGTAAAAATACATGTGCTGAATAGGCTACAGAGAAAGGGAGACAGGAATTCACATATTTGTTAACTTTAAAAACACATGGAGAACTATTTCTATTCAATTGGACTAGATTTATAACACCTACCCTTTATAATGCAAAAGGCAAGTGCAACTATACACCATGCCTCCTCTGAACTGCTTGTATTTCTATTCTGTTTGGGTTATTTTTCTCCATCACATTAGGATTCATAGTCAGAGTCTAGTAGGGTATGGGTTAGTGTCAGGGAATCAGTATTTCAAGTGGAAAATAGGAAATGAATCCAATGTGTATGCAAATACGTGCTACACAAAAATCTTCCCACTCTCATCCAGAACAATGCCTTGACATGACCTTCGCCCCAAGGAAGAAGCAACTCGAGGGGAAGAGTTAGAAAATCTGTGGATACATATGTGGAATGGAAAATGCTCAGGAGTTCACAACCTTGGAGGTGGTAGAGGAGTTTCCATAAGTAAGGCACAGGGTACACACTCCACAAACATGGAGCTCTGCTGGCCTAAAGACTTCGTGAGAAACTGCCTCTGAGGTTGGGCACTTGAAATCTATGTTGTTGTCAGGAGCTTTAGCTTCCTTTGTAGTGAGACCATCAAAGCTGGGTCTGCTTCTATGTGACCTGGAGGACATGGTTTCTGATTTTCCAATGAACATGAGGCAGAAGTGCTGAATTCTCTCTTTGTAGGTCCACAGTGGCCACTGGAGGCTAAGTGTCTCCCCGTGTGGACTGTGAAGCCATTTGGTCCTCCTCTACTTTTCGTGGTGTTTCTTGCTGCTGCACTGGGAGTTTGGTATTTGCTTCATGAAATACAAGGACTTCAACTGGGACACAGTGCTGGAGGGAGTTCTGTCACGTGTGGTGGGTCAGGGTCCTAGGAGAATGCACCAACCAGTCTTCTATCCCACAGTGCTTGCCCCCTTGACCCTAGCAACCTGATTCTGAACATTGCCCTGAAACCTCTCCATATAACAAGATGCCTTTACATATAAGTGTCTGCCAGCTGCACCATGTCAGTCACAAGCCATTTGGAAGCCAATGTCAGACCCACATGGCCCTACCACAGATGTTTTATCACACTCCTGCACACCACTTCTCTAGGCCCACTACTCAGCAGGCCCCAACTCACTGGCATCTCTGTTCTACACCATTTTCATGAAACCCAGTCAATCAAGGCACTGTCTGGTACACTCCTGATCAGCAACAGGACATCCAAAGGTTCTCCAGTGCCACCTGGTCATGGGAACTTAAAAATTTCATGGTATTTATCTAGCCATTTTTCAAGGATGAAGTTGGAGGCACTGTGGGTTTCCATTCATTCAGGAACCATTAAATGGTGAGGAAGCTCATTTCAATGAAAGCTCTGGAGAACTCTCACGAACAAGGCTTCCCAAAGAGTGGCCCAAAGGTCGCATGAAGCCAGGCCCATTGAGGTCTAGCATGTGAGGTCCATGTGTGTTTTGACTCTCAACGATGGCTGCCAGGTCTGTAAGAATAAAATCATGTGATATCCTGGCTGAGATTCCCAGTGCTCTGTGGAAAGCCAACCTGGGCCTAGATCTCAGTTTCCAAGGGCGACTCTCATGCGTGGCCTACTAAAATCTCAACAGAGTTCATGGCAATACTTCTCTGAGGTCAGTTCCAGAACTCAGTCTCCAAGGGGAATCACACCAGAGTTCACGCCAAGGTGGACCCAGTCATCTCTTCCAACCGCCACACAAATGGCCACAATTCCAACCAAAACACTGCCACATGGCCCTCATCTTCTTCCATATACACACTCATCATAACCTCTGGCTGGAGGTTTCCATCAGGGGCGCAGCCCAAGACAGTGTCCACAATAAGCTCCCTTGCCCCTCATTTGCCTAATATCAGGGTGGCCTGGACAGCCTTCCTGTGCACCAGGAGTGATCAAATAGGCCTGCCTTTAATACTGCTCTGCTTCTGCAATTTGAGGCCTACTGACTGCGGGGGTATAGATTCTTTGTGTGAATTGGAGTCAGGAGAAAACCCAAGCACCTATGGGCTAGCCTCTGCAGGGCTTTGAAGAACTCATTTGACCCAAAGGATCCCTATGCTCTCTTGATGGAGGTCAGGAACCTTACAGAGGAAGGCGAGAGACTTCATCCAAAATGACTGCTTTTTTTGCCATTTTGGCTTTGGATGCACACATGGGATCTTTCTTCAATCCATCAGGTGCTGACAATCTAAGCCACAGCCTCACACAGGGCCAAGAGGCTGATTCAGACACATCCCTTTGCAAAGCAATGAAGCAAAGAGCCACAGGTGATGCCCATTCATTTCCATTTGAAAACTGTTTTCTTCAGGCTTCACAAAGGGGTGCCCTGAGGCAAAGGCCTTCCTGACATTCAGGGCAACAGAACAATAGGTAAGCAAAAGGCCCAAAGCAGCCTTTCTCCACTGAGACTTTACTGGTCCCACTGATATCTGAGTTTTCTGACATGCTCACCATTCCTTTCAGCTCTCCAGTACATGGCCATGTCACAGAGCTTGGAGGTGGTACATATCTTGGACACAAAACCATGAGCCTATTCTGGAGAGTGGCCAGAATGCAGGAAGAAAACAGGAACTTAGGAAGATAGTAGGTGTTGCCCATCCATAAGGCAAGCCGCAGTCCATTCATAAACTGGGCAGGATGAAGACTGGGAAGCTTTCTACTAGACAGGACACATCCATTGATGCATTCTCTTTTCTCATGTCTACAACCAGGGACACAGTGAGATACACAAACTTAGAAACACTCGCCTTGTCAAAAGACTTACTGGAAACAGTCCACTCCAAACAAACAAACCGCCTTTCCTACCTATTCTCAGGACATGAGACAAATCCACAAACTCACCCCCACACCCACAAAGGCACCTCCTTCCCCCAAGTAGGTCTGTGACTACCCGGAGTGTCGTCTGACTGCTGGGCCATACTATGTTGCCCTGAAATGGCCTGTCCTGTCTCTGATCTGGCCTCCTTGGCCAACTCTGTGAAGTTGTCAGGAGCCAGCGGTGAGCCACGACCTGCTTTCTCAGGCAAGGCCCTCTTCAGTGCTTTCCTGGCATTTGGCCATCCTCACATCAGTAGGGACCAAGGAAGACTGACTCTGTCCTTGGTAAATCCAAACAAGTGAGCCCACTGGGACTGGGACTGGGACTGCCTCTGGGTGCCTGGCTTCCTGGATCCCAAGTTCAGAGAGTTCCATCACCAAGGAAGTGAGGTGAGGTCACTTCCTTCAGGAACTGAATGAGGTCACTGCCTGGCAACCACTGTGTCCTAACAGTTGCTGGCAAGGGTCCCAGGAGATGGAGGCTGCCCCTGCTTCCTGTGACACTTTCACAAGTTAGAATGGAATATCAACCATAGGCACCAAGGAACAGCTCTCCACACAGGCCTGGTTTGGTCCATCTTGTCTATATTAAGAAGAGAGAGGCTCATTCAGACACATCCCTTCATCCTGACCAGGTTGTTGGCCATGGAAGATGACTTTTGCTCTCTCAGGTCCTTCATAGCTGCCTACATCTTCTCCAGGGTTCATTTCTGCATGGACCTTTGAGGTTCTCAGCAGGTGGAAGATCCCCTCCATTCCTGTATTGTAAGACCAACTCTGTCCCTGCTCTTCCTTAAAGTTAGATTGGGGGAACAGTGTCTGGTTAGGGTTAAGAACATGTTTGATTTGGGTTAGGAATCATTCTGCTAGTTGTAGAATGGTATTGGGAACCTGCGATATTTATAATCATATATAGGTGAAATATATGTATGAAAACAGAAATCTAAGTAAGATTTGAAGGCCAGAAGGGCATTGGGCCCTTGATTGGGATACTTAGCTTTGAATGACATTCTGCACAGATGTCTCAGATAAATTGATATACAATGGCATAGGACCATGTACCTTGGATGATTGAATGTAGAAGAGAACATCCAGTCAAAAAGGGATAGTAGGTAAGATTAGGAAGCTAGTCGGTAGGTTTAGGAAGAAGAGTGAGTGTAAAATTTGGACCCAAAGTTCTTTAGCAATTGGGTGTCGGTTAGAGAGTGAATGTAAATGTCAGCACATGTGAAGAGTCAGTCACAATGATGAACTGGGGAAAAATATGTAGGAAAGCAGATATCAATAGAGACATTAGGAAATCAGGCAAAGTATAAGGTGGGTGATAGGATTAGACATTTTCAACAGGGTTGAGGTTGAATATGTAATCTTAGGAAGAAACAAGTGTGTAGTCACCAATAGGATTGACATTGGAGAGCATTAGGCAACCTGGAGAAGGAAGTTCTTAGTAATCCATGCTCACTTTCCAATTAGGCTTTGCTACAATCATAAGTGTGACCTTTGCATTTTGTGTCCAGAATATGACAGTGATAAAATGTATATGTAGATCAGGTGACATGTGTATTTCTTCCACCATTGCTGGGAGCAATATGTTGAAGACGTATTAATTAGTATTTGTGGGTACAAATAGGTGTACCCTGGGTCTATGAATATAGAGATAATGCATGAATAGACCATACTGTGAATAAATAATATAACTGCTTCCAATTTCAATAATGGATTGAGTTGATATCTGAAAGTATATAGGAAATCTTATATTGATACACAATCATTCATTCCTACCAGGTATACATCTAATGGCAATATTAGGGTTATGGTTTACCCTGAAGGGTGTGTGAGTTTTGCTTCAAAAGTGATTATGGAAATGGAAAATCATGTGTTTGGAAAGAAGTCTCATGAACAAACCAGTCAAGAAACATGGAGGAATACATGTGTTCTGAAGCAGGAAGGGATTGAAAGTGAACCAAATGCCTAGAAATTTTTAAACTTGAGGATGAAATATACATCCTATGATGTGCATCAGCCGAAGAAATAGTAAGGTACCAGTGTTGAATAAAAATGAACGTCAAAATACACATCATGTCCCATAGGAATCTACTTGCATTGATGTTAAACTGGGTCAGTTACTGTAGAAAGATTAGGATTTCTATGCACCATCCACTGATGTTTGTTTTCAGTACTAGGAAAAAAATATGTATTTCAGGTGGATAAATATTTCTGAGACTAATCTTTTGAAAAGTTGATTATAAATCCACATGTATGAACATGAATGAATTTAGGGAATGCATCAGAAGACACATATATTTCATATTTTGAAAAATTGGAGAGAGTTTGTGTATGTGTGTGTGTGTGTATATATATATCTATATATACACACACAAAAAAACACACACACAGACATTAAAAATTCGAAATATATATGCCATTCGAAATTCATGATGAAATATATATCATCCACAGATCCAAAAATATTTATTTTACTGAACACGGATTTTTGTATCCTGTTGTTCAAGTAGGAAGCTCACCCATAGGTTGAATTTTCCGTTCCAACAGCGTTTGGTAGGAGTGATCTCTTCTCACAATTTGTATCTGCCAAGTCAGCCACCTCACAAGAATATACGTGGGATACCAGGTAGGATTCTATACGTGCATGTAAAAATACATGTGCTGAATAGGCTACAGAGAAAGGGAGACAGGAATTCACATATTTGTTAACTTTAAAAACACATGGAGAACTATTTCTATTCAATTGGACTAGATTTATAACACCTACCCTTTATAATGCAAAAGGCAAGTGCAACTATACACCATGCCTCCTCTGAACTGCTTGTATTTCTATGCTGTTTGGGTTATTTTTCTCCATCATATTAGGATTCATAGTCAGAGTCTAGTAGGGTATGGGTTAGTGTCAGGGAATCAGTATTTCAAATGGAAAATAGGAAATGAATCCAATGTGTATGCAAATACGTGCTACACAAAAATCTTCCCACTCTCATCCAGAACAATGCCTTGACATGACCTTCGCCCCAAGGAAGAAGCAACTCAAGGGGAAGAGTTAGAAAATCTGTGGATACATATGTGGAATGGAAAATGCTCAGGAGTTCACAACCTTGGAGGTGGTAGAGGAGTTTCCATAAGTAAGGGACAGGGTACACACTCCACAAACATGGAGCTCTGCTGGCCTAAAGACCTCGTGAGAAACTGCCTCTGAGGTTGGGCACTTGAAATCTATGTGTTGTCAGGAGCTTTAGCTTCCTTTGTAGTGAGACCATCAAAGCTGGGTCTGCATCTATGTGACCTGGAGGACATGGTTTCTGATTTTCCAATGAACATGAGGCAGAAGTGCTGAATTCTCTCTTTGTAGGTCCACAGTGGCCACTGGAGGCTAAGTGTCTCCCCGTGTGGACTGTGAAGCCATTTGGTCCTCCTCTACTTTTCGTGGTGTTTCTTGCTGCTGCACTGGGAGTTTGGTATTTGCTTCATGAAACACAAGGACTTCAACTGGGACACAGTGCTGGAGGGAGTTCTGTCACGTGTGGTGGGTCAGGGTCCTAGGAGAATGCACCAACCAGTCTTCTATCCCACAGAGCTTGCCCCCTTGACCCTAGCAACCTGATTCTGAACATTGCCCTGAAACCTCTCCATATAACAAGATGCCTTTACATATAAGTGTCTGCCGGCTGCACCATGTCAGTCACAAGCCATTTGGAAGCCAATGTCAGACCCACATGGCCCTACCACAGATGTTTTATCACACTCCTGCACACCACTTCTCTAGGCCCACTACTCAGCAGGCCCCAACTCACTGGCATCTCTGTTCTACACCATTTTCATGAAACCCAGTCAATCAAGGCACTGTCTGGTACACTCCTGATCAGCAACAGGACATCCAAAGGTTCTCCAGTGCCACCTGGTCATGGGAACTTAAAAATTTCATGGTATTTATCTAGCCATTTTTCAAGGATGAAGTTGGAGGCACTGTGGGTTTCCATTCATTCAGGAACCATTAAATGGTGAGGAAGCTCATTTCAATGAAAGCTCTGGAGAACTCTCAGAAACAAGGCTTCCCAAAGAGTGGCCCAAAGGTCGCATGAAGCCAGGCCCATTGAGGTCTAGCATGTGAGGTCCATGTGTGTTTTGACTCTCAACGATGGCTGCCAGGTCTGTAAGAATAAAATCATGTGATATCCTGGCTGAGATTCCCAGTGCTCTGTGGAAAGCCAACCTGGGCCTAGATCTCAGTTTCCAAGGGCGACTCTCATGCGTGGCCTACTAAAATCTCAACAGAGTTCATGGCAATACTTCTCTGAGGTCAGTTCCAGAACTCAGTCTCCAAGGGGAATCACACCAGAGTTCACGCCAAGGTGGACCCAGTCATCTCTTCCAACCGACACACAAATGGCCACAATTCCAACCAAAACACTGCCACATGGCCCTCATCTTCTTCCATATACACACTCATCATAACCTCTGGCTGGAGGTTTCCATCAGGGGCGCAGCCCAAGACAGTGTCCACAATAAGCTCCCTTGCCCCTCATTTGCCTAATATCAGGGTGGCCTGGACAGCCTTCCTGTGCACCAGGAGTGATCAAATAGGCCTGCCTTTAATACTGCTCTGCTTCTGCAATTTGAGGCCTACTGACTGCGGGGGTATAGATTCTTTGTGTGAATTGGAGTCAGGAGAAAACCCAAGCACCTATGGGCTAGCCTCTGCAGGGCTTTGAAGAACTCATTTGACCCAAAGGATCCCTATGCTCTCTTGATGGAGGTCAGGAACCTTACAGAGGAAGGCGAGAGACTTCATCCAAAATGACTGCTTTTTTTGCCATTTTGGCTTTGGATGCACACATGGGATCTTTCTTCAATCCATCAGGTGCTGACAATCTAAGCCACAGCCTCACACAGGGCCAAGAGGCTGATTCAGACACATCCCTTTGCAAAGCAATGAAGCAAAGAGCCACAGGTGATGCCCATTCATTTCCATTAGAAAACTGTTTTCTTCAGGCTTCACAAAGGGGTGCCCTGAGGCAAAGGCCTTCCTGACATTCAGGGCAACAGAACAATAGGTAATCAAAAGGCCCAAAGCAGCCTTTCTCCACTGAGACTTTACTGGTCCCACTGATATCTGAGTTTTCTGAGATGCTCACCATTCCTTTCAGCTCTCCAGTACATGGCCATGTCACAGAGCTTGGAGGTGGTACATATCTTGGACACAAAACCATGAGCCTATTCTGGAGAGTGGCCAGAATGCAGGAAGAAAACAGGAACTTAGGAAGATAGTAGGTGTTGCCCATCCATAAGGCAAGCCGCAGTCCATTCATAAACTGGGCAGGATGAAGACTGGGAAGCTTTCTACTAGACAGGACACATCCATTGATGCATTCTCTTTTCTCATGTCTACAACCAGGGACACAGTGAGATACACAAACTTAGAAACACTCGCCTTGTCAAAAGACTTACTGGAAACAGTCCACTCCAAACAAACAAACCGCCTTTCCTACCTATTCTCAGGACATGAGACAAATCCACAAACTCACCCTCACACCCACAAAGGCACCTCCTTCCCCCAAGTAGGTCTGTGACTACCCGGAGTGTCGTCTGACTGCTGGGCCATACTATGTTGCCCCGAAATGGCCTGTCCTGTCTCAGATCTGGCCTCCTTGGCCAACTCTGTGAAGTTGTCAGGAGCCAGCGGTGAGCCACGACCTGCTTTCTCAGGCAAGGCCCTCTTCAGTGCTTTCCTGGCATTTGGCCATCCTCACATCAGTAGGGACCAAGGAAGACTGACTCTGTCCTTGGTAAATCCAAACAAGTGAGCCCACTGGGACTGGGACTGGGACTGCCTCTGGGTGCCTGGCTTCCTGGATCCCAAGTTCAGAGAGTTCCATCACCAAGGAAGTGAGGTGAGGTCACTTCCTTCAGGAACTGAATGAGGTCACTGCCTGGCAACCACTGTGTCCTAACAGTTGCTTGCAAGGGTCCCAGGAGATGGAGGCTGCCCCTGCTTCCTGTGACACTTTCACAAGTTAGAATGGAATATCAACCATAGGCACCAAGGAACAGCTCTCCACACAGGCCTGGTTTGGTCCATCTTGTCTACATTAAGAAGAGAGAGGCTCATTCAGACACATCCCTTCATCCTGACCAGGTTGTTGGCCATGGAAGATGACTTTTGCTCTCTCAGGTCCTTCATAGCTGCCTACATCTTCTCCAGGGTTCATTTCTGCATGGACCTTTGAGGTTCTCAGCAGGTGGAAGATCCCCTCCATTCCTGTATTGTAAGACCAACTCTGTCCCTGCTCTTCCTTAAAGTTAGATTGGGGGAACAGTGTCTGGTTAGGGTTAAGAACATGTTTGATTTGGGTTAGGAATCATTCTGCTAGTTGTAGAATGGTATTGGGAACCTGCGATATTTATAATCATATATAGGTGAAATATATGTATGAAAACAGAAATCTAAGTAAGATTTGAAGGCCAGAAGGGCATTGGGCCCTTGATTGGGATACTTAGCTTTGAATGACATTCTGCACAGATGTCTCAGATAAATTGATATACAATGGCATAGGACCATGTACCTTGGATGATTGAATGTAGAAGAGAACATCCAGTCAAAAAGGGATAGTAGGTAAGATTAGGAAGCTAGTCGGTAGGTTTAGGAAGAAGAGTGAGTGTAAAATTTGGACCCAAAGTTCTTTAGCAATTGGGTGTCGGTTAGAGAGTGAATGTAAATGTCAGCACATGTGAAGAGTCAGTCACAATGATGAACTGGGGAAAAATATGTAGGAAAGCAGATATCAATAGAGACATTAGGAAATCAGGCAAAGTATAAGGTGGGTGATAGGATTAGACATTTTCAACAGGGTTGAGGTTGAATATGTAATCTTAGGAAGAAACAAGTGTGTAGTCACCAATAGGATTGACATTGGAGAGCATTAGGCAACCTGGAGAAGGAAGTTCTTAGTAATCCATGCTCACTTTCCAATTAGGATTTGCTACCATCATAAGTGTGACCTTTGCATTTTGTGTCCAGAATATGACAGTGATAAAATGTATATGTAGATCAGGTGACATGTGTATTTCTTCCACCATTGCTGGGAGCAATATGTTGAAGACGTATTAATTAGTATTTGTGGGTACAAATAGGTGTACCCTGGGTCTATGAATATAGAGATAATGCATGAATAGAACATACTGTGAATAAATAATATAACTGCTTCCAATTTCAATAATGGATTGAGTTGATATCTGAAAGTATATAGGAAATCTTATATTGATACACAATCATTCATTCCTACCAGTTATACATCTAATGGCAATATTAGGGTTATGGTTTACCCTGAAGGGTGTGTGAGTTTTGCTTCAAAAGTGATTATGGAAATGGAAAATCATGTGTTTGGAAAGAAGTCTCATGAACAAACCAGTCAAGAAACATGGAGGAATACATGTGTTCTGAAGCAGGAAGGGATTGAAAGTGAACCAAATGCCTAGAAATTTTTAAACTTGAGGATGAAATATACATCCTATGATGTGCATCAGCTGAAGAAATAGTAAGGTACCAGTGTTGAATAAAAATGAACATCAAAATACACATCATGTCCCATAGGAATCTACTTGCATTGATGTTAAACTGGGTCAGTTACTGTAGAAAGATTAGGATTTCTATGCACCATCCACTGAAGTTAGTTTTCAGTACTAGGAAAAAAATATGTATTTCAGGTGGATAAATATTTCTGAGAATAATCTTGTGAAAAGTTGATTATAAATCCACATATATGAACATGAATGAATTCAGGGAATGTATCACAAGACACATATATTTCATATTTTGAAAAATCTGGAGAGAGTTTGTGTGTGTGTGTATATGTGTGTGTGTATATATATATCTATATATACACACACACACAAAACACACACACAGACATTAAAAATTCGAAATATATATGCCATTCGAAATTCATGATGAAATATATATCATCCACAGATCCAAAAATATTTATTTTACTGAACACGGATTTTTGTATCCTGTTGTTCAAGTAGGAAGCTCACCCATAGGTTGAATTTTCAGTTCCAACAGCGTTTGGGAGGAGTGATCTCTTCTCACAATTTGTATCTGCCAAGTCAGCCACCTCACAAGAATATACGTGGGATACCAGGTAGGATTCTATACTTGCATGTAAAAATACATGTGCTGAATAGGCTACAGAGAAAGGGAGACAGGAATTCACATATTTGTTAACTTTAAAAACACATGGAGAACTATTTCTATTCAATTGGACTAGATTTATAACACCTACCCTTTATAATGCAAAAGGCAAGTGCAACTATACACCATGCCTCCTCTGAACTGCTTGTATTTCTATTCTGTTTGGGTTATTTTTCTCCATCATATTAGGATTCATAGTCAGAGTCTAGTAGGGTATGAGTTAGTGTCAGGGAATCAGTATTTCAAACGGAAAATAGGAAATGAATCCAATGTGTATGCAAATACGTGCTACACAAAAATCTTCCCACTCTCATCCAGAACAATGCCTTGACATGACCTTCGCCCCAAGGAAGAAGCAACTCGAGGGGAAGAGTTAGAAAATCTGTGGATACATATGTGGAATGGAAAATGCTCAGGAGTTCACAACCTTGGAGGTGGTAGAGGAGTTTCCATAAGTAAGGCACAGGGTACACACTCCACAAACATGGAGCTCTGCTGGCCTAAAGACTTCGTGAGAAACTGCCTCTGAGGTTGGGCACTTGAAATATATGTTGTTGTCAGGAGCTTTAGCTTCCTTTGTAGTGAGACCATCAAAGCTGGGTCTGCATCTATGTGACCTGGAGGACATGGTTTCTGATTTTCCAATGAACATGAGGCAGAAGTGCTGAATTCTCTCTTTGTAGGTCCACAGTGGCCACTGGAGGCTAAGTGTCTCCCCGTGTGGACTGTGAAGCCATTTGGTCCTCCTCTACTTTTCGTGGTGTTTCTTGCTGCTGCACTGGGAGTTTCGTATTTGCTTCATGAAATACAAGGACTTCAACTGGGACACAGTGCTGGAGGGAGTTCTGTCACGTGTGGTGGGTCAGGGTCCTAGGAGAATGCACCAACCAGTCTTCTATCCCACAGAGCTTGCCCCCTTGACCCTAGCAACCTGATTCTGAACATTGCCCTGAAACCTCTCCATATAACAAGATGCCTTTACATATAAGTGTCTGCCGGCTGCACCATGTCAGTCACAAGCCATTTGGAAGCCAATGTCAGATCCACATGGCCCTACCACAGATGTTTTATCACACTCCTGCACACCACTTCTCTAGGCCCACTACTCAGCAGGCCCCAACTTACTGGCATCTCTGTTCTACACCATTTTCATGAAACCCAGTCAATCAAGGCACTGTCTGGTACACTCCTGATCAGCAACAGGACATCCAAAGGTTCTCCAGTGCCACCTGGTCATGGGAACTTAAAAATTTCATGGTATTTATCTAGCCATTTTTCAAGGATGAAGTTGGAGGCACTGTGGGTTTCCATTCATTCAGGAACCATTAAATGGTGAGGAAGCTCATTTCAATGAAAGCTCTGGAGAACTCTCACGAACAAGGCTTCCCAAAGAGTGGCCCAAAGGTCGCATGAAGCCAGGCCCATTGAGGTCTAGCATGTGAGGTCCATGTGTGTTTTGACTCTCAACGATGGCTGCCAGGTCTGTAAGAATAAAATCATGTGATATCCTGGCTGAGATTACCAGTGCTCTGTGGAAAGCCAACCTGGGCCTAGATCTCAGTTTCCAAGGGCGACTCTCATGCGTGGCCTACTAAAATCTCAACAGAGTTCATGGCAATACTTCTCTGAGGTCAGTTCCAGAACTCAGTCTCCAAGGGGAATCACACCAGAGTTCACGCCAAGGTGGACCCAGTCATCTCTTCCAACCGCCACACAAATGGCCACAATTCCAACCAAAACACTGCCACATGGCCCTCATCTTCTTCCATATACACACTCATCATAACCTCTGGCTGGAGGTTTCCATCAGGGGCGCAGCCCAAGACAGTGTCCACAATAAGCTCCCTTGCCCCTCATTTGCCTAATATCAGGGTGGCCTGGACAGCCTTCCTGTGCACCAGGAGTGATCAAATAGGCCTGCCTTTAATACTGCTCTGCTTCTGCAATTTGAGGCCTACTGACTGCGGGGGTATAGATTCTTTGTGTGAATTGGAGTCAGGAGAAAACCCAAGCACCTATGGGCTAGCCTCTGCAGGGCTTTGAAGAACTCATTTGACCCAAAGGATCCCTATGCTCTCTTGATGGAGGTCAGGAACCTTACAGAGGAAGGCGAGAGACTTCATCCAAAATGACTGCTTTTTTTGCCATTTTAGCTTTGGATGCACACATGGGATCTTTCTTCAATCCATCAGGTGCTGACAATCTAAGCCACAGCCTCACACAGGGCCAAGAGGCTGATTCAGACACATCCCTTTGCAAAGCAATGAAGCAAAGAGCCACAGGTGATGCCCATTCATTTCCATTTGAAAACTGTTTTCTTCAGGCTTCACAAAGGGGTGCCCTGAGGCAAAGGCCTTCCTGACATTCAGGGCAACAGAACAATAGGTAAGCAAAAGGCCCAAAGCAGCCTTTCTCCACTGAGACTTTACTGGTCCCACTGATATCTGAGTTTTCTGAGATGCTCACCATTCCTTTCAGCTCTCCAGTACATGGCCATGTCACAGAGCTTGGAGGTGGTACATATCTTGGACACAAAGCCATGAGCCTATTCTGGAGAGTGGCCAGAATGCAGGAAGAAAACAGGAACTTAGGAAGATAGTAGGTGTTGCCCATCCATAAGGCAAGCCGCAGTCCATTCATAAATTGGGCAGGATGAACACTGAGAAGCTTTCTACTAGACAGGACACATCCATTGATGCATTCTCTTTTCTCTTGTCTACAACCAGGGACACAGTGAGATACACAAACTTAGAAACACTCGCCTTGTCAAAAGACTTACTGGAAACAGTCCACTCCAAACAAACAAACCGCCTTTCCTACCTATTCTCAGGACATGAGAGAAATCCACAAACTCACCCCCACACCCACAAAGGCACCTCCTTCCCCCAAGTAGGTCTGTGACTACCCGGAGTGTCGTCTGACTGCTGGGCCATACTATGTTGCCCCGAAATGGCCTGTCCTGTCTCAGATCTGGCCTCCTTGGCCAACTCTGTGAAGTTGTCAGGAGCCAGCGGTGAGCCAAGACCTGCTTTCTCAGGCAAGGCCCTCTTCAGTGCTTTCCTGGCATTTGGCCATCCTCACATCAGTAGGGACCAAGGAAGACTGACTCTGTCCTTGGTAAATCCAAACAAGTGAGCCCACTGGGACTGGGGCTGGGACTGCCTCTGGGTGCCTGGCTTCCTGGATCCCAAGTTCAGAGAGTTCCATCACCAAGGAAGTGAGGTGAGGTCACTTCCTTCAGGAACTGAATGAGGTCACTGCCTGGCAATCACTGTGTCCTAACAGTTGCTGGCAAGGGTCCCAGGAGATGGAGGCTGCCCCTGCTTCCTGTGACACTTTCACAAGTTAGAATGGAATATCACCCATAGGCACCAAGGAACAGCTCTCCACACAGGCCTGGTTTGGTCCATCTTGTCTACATTAAGAAGAGAGAGGCTCATTCAGACACATCCCTTCATCCTGACCAGGTTGTTGGCCATGGAAGATGACTTTTGCTCTCTCAGGTCCTTCATAGCTGCCTACATCTTCTCCAGGGTTCATTTCTGCATGGACCTTTGAGGTTCTCAGCAGGTGGAAGATCCTCTCCATTCCTGTATTGTAAGACCAACTCTGTCCCTGCTCTAAACATGTTTGATTTGGGTTAGGAATCATTCTGCTAGTTGTAGAATGGTATTGGGAACCTGCGATATTTATAATCATATATAGGTGAAATATATGTATGAAAACAGAAATCTAAGTAAGATTTGAAGGCCAGAAGGGCATTGGGCCCTTGATTGGGATACTTAGCTTTGAATGACATTCTGCACAGATGTCTCAGATAAATTGATATACAATGGCATAGGACCATGTACCTTGGATGATTGAATGTAGAAGAGAACATCCAGTCAAAAAGGGATAGTAGGTAAGATTAGGAAGCTAGCCGGTAGGTTTAGGAAGAAGAGTGAGTGTAAAATTTGGACCCAAAGTTCTTTAGCAATTGGGTGTCGGTTAGAGAGTGAATGTAAATGTCAGCACATGTGAAGAGTCAGTCACAATGATGAACTGGGGAAAAATATGTAGGAAAGCAGATATCAATAGAGACATTAGGAAATCAGGCAAAGTATAAGGTGGGTGATAGGATTAGACATTTTCAACAGGGTTGAGGTTGAATATGTAATCTTAGGAAGAAACAAGTGTGTAGTCACCAATAGGATTGACATTGGAGAGCATTAGGCAACCTGGAGAAGGAAGTTCTTAGTAATCCATGCTCACTTTCCAATTAGGCTTTGCTACAATCATAAGTGTGACCTTTGCATTTTGTGTCCAGAATATGACAGTGATAAAATGTATATGTAGATCAGGTGACATGAGTATTTCTTCCACCATTGCTGGGAGCAATATGTTGAAGACGTATTAATTAGTATTTGGGGGTACAAATAGGTGTACCCTGGGTCTATGAATATAGAGATAATGCATGAATAGACCATACTGTGAATAAATAATATAACTGCTTCCAATTTCAATAATGGATTGAGTTGATATCTGAAAGTATATAGGAAATCTTATATTGATACACAATCATTCATTCCTACCAGGTATACATCTAATGGCAATATTAGGGTTATGGTTTACCCTGAAGGGTGTGTGAGTTTTGCTTCAAAAGTGATTATGGAAATGGAAAATCATGTGTTTGGAAAGAAGTCTCATGAACAAACCAGTCAAGAAACATGGAGGAATACATGTGTTCTGAAGCAGGAAGGGATTGAAAGTGAACCAAATGCCTAGAAATTTTTAAACTTGAGGATGAAATATACATCCTATGATGTGCATCAGCTGAAGAAATAGTAAGGTACCAGTGTTGAATAAAAATGAACGTCAAAATACACATCATGTCCCATAGGAATCTACTTGCATTGATGTTAAACTGGGTCAGTTACTGTAGAAAGATTAGGATTTCTATGCACCATCCACTGAAGTTAGTTTTCAGTACTAGGAAAAAAATATGTATTTCAGGTGGATAAATATTTCTGAGAATAATCTTGTGAAAAGTTGATTATAAATCCACATATATGAACATGAATGAATTCAGGGAATGTATCACAAGACACATATATTTCATATTTTGAAAAATCTGGAGAGAGTTTGTGTGTGTGTGTATATATATCTATATATACACACACACACAAAACACACACACAGACATTAAAAATTCGAAATATATATGCCATTCGAAATTCATGATGAAATATATATCATCCACAGATCCAAAAATATTTATTTTACTGAACATGGATTTTGTGTCCTGTTGTTCAAGTAGGAAGCTAACCCATAGGTTGAATTTTCAGTTCCAACAGCGTTTGGGAGGAGTGATCTCGTCTCACAATTTGTATCTGCCAAGTCAGCCACCTCACAAGAATATACGTGGGATACCAGGTAGGATTCTATACGTGCATGTAAAAATACATGTGCTGAATAGGCTACAGAGAAAGGGAGACAGGAATTCACATATTTGTTAACTTTAAAAACACATGGAGAACTATTTCTATTCAATTGGACTAGATTTATAACACCTACCCTTTATAATGCAAAAGGCAAGTGCAACTATACACCATGCCTCCTCTGAACTGCTTGTATTTCTATGCTGTTTGGGTTATTTTTCTCCATCATATTAGGATTCATAGTCAGAGTCTAGTAGGGTATGGGTTAGTGTCAGGGAATCAGTATTTCAAATGGAAAATAGGAAATGAATCCAATGTGTATGCAAATACGTGCTACACAAAAATCTTCCCACTCTCATCCAGAACAATGCCTTGACATGACCTTCGCCCCAAGGAAGAAGCAACTCAAGGGGAAGAGTTAGAAAATCTGTGGATACATATGTGGAATGGAAAATGCTCAGGAGTTCACAACCTTGGAGGTGGTAGAGGAGTTTCCATAAGTAAGGGACAGGGTACACACTCCACAAACATGGAGCTCTGCTGGCCTAAAGACCTCGTGAGAAACTGCCTCTGAGGTTGGGCACTTGAAATCTATGTGTTGTCAGGAGCTTTAGCTTCCTTTGTAGTGAGACCATCAAAGCTGGGTCTGCATCTATGTGACCTGGAGGACATGGTTTCTGATTTTCCAATGAACATGAGGCAGAAGTGCTGAATTCTCTCTTTGTAGGTCCACAGTGGCCACTGGAGGCTAAGTGTCTCCCCGTGTGGACTGTGAAGCCATTTGGTCCTCCTCTACTTTTCGTGGTGTTTCTTGCTGCTGCACTGGGAGTTTGGTATTTGCTTCATGAAACACAAGGACTTCAACTGGGACACAGTGCTGGAGGGAGTTCTGTCACGTGTGGTGGGTCAGGGTCCTAGGAGAATGCACCAACCAGTCTTCTATCCCACAGAGCTTGCCCCCTTGACCCTAGCAACCTGATTCTGAACATTGCCCTGAAACCTCTCCATATAACAAGATGCCTTTACATATAAGTGTCTGCCGGCTGCACCATGTCAGTCACAAGCCATTTGGAAGCCAATGTCAGACCCACATGGCCCTACCACAGATGTTTTATCACACTCCTGCACACCACTTCTCTAGGCCCACTACTCAGCAGGCCCCAACTCACTGGCATCTCTGTTCTACACCATTTTCATGAAACCCAGTCAATCAAGGCACTGTCTGGTACACTCCTGATCAGCAACAGGACATCCAAAGGTTCTCCAGTGCCACCTGGTCATGGGAACTTAAAAATTTCATGGTATTTATCTAGCCATTTTTCAAGGATGAAGTTGGAGGCACTGTGGGTTTCCATTCATTCAGGAACCATTAAATGGTGAGGAAGCTCATTTCAATGAAAGCTCTGGAGAACTCTCAGAAACAAGGCTTCCCAAAGAGTGGCCCAAAGGTCGCATGAAGCCAGGCCCATTGAGGTCTAGCATGTGAGGTCCATGTGTGTTTTGACTCTCAACGATGGCTGCCAGGTCTGTAAGAATAAAATCATGTGATATCCTGGCTGAGATTCCCAGTGCTCTGTGGAAAGCCAACCTGGGCCTAGATCTCAGTTTCCAAGGGCGACTCTCATGCGTGGCCTACTAAAATCTCAACAGAGTTCATGGCAATACTTCTCTGAGGTCAGTTCCAGAACTCAGTCTCCAAGGGGAATCACACCAGAGTTCACGCCAAGGTGGACCCAGTCATCTCTTCCAACCGACACACAAATGGCCACAATTCCAACCAAAACACTGCCACATGGCCCTCATCTTCTTCCATATACACACTCATCATAACCTCTGGCTGGAGGTTTCCATCAGGGGCGCAGCCCAAGACAGTGTCCACAATAAGCTCCCTTGCCCCTCATTTGCCTAATATCAGGGTGGCCTGGACAGCCTTCCTGTGCACCAGGAGTGATCAAATAGGCCTGCCTTTAATACTGCTCTGCTTCTGCAATTTGAGGCCTACTGACTGCGGGGGTATAGATTCTTTGTGTGAATTGGAGTCAGGAGAAAACCCAAGCACCTATGGGCTAGCCTCTGCAGGGCTTTGAAGAACTCATTTGACCCAAAGGATCCCTATGCTCTCTTGATGGAGGTCAGGAACCTTACAGAGGAAGGCGAGAGACTTCATCCAAAATGACTGCTTTTTTTGCCATTTTGGCTTTGGATGCACACATGGGATCTTTCTTCAATCCATCAGGTGCTGACAATCTAAGCCACAGCCTCACACAGGGCCAAGAGGCTGATTCAGACACATCCCTTTGCAAAGCAATGAAGCAAAGAGCCACAGGTGATGCCCATTCATTTCCATTAGAAAACTGTTTTCTTCAGGCTTCACAAAGGGGTGCCCTGAGGCAAAGGCCTTCCTGACATTCAGGGCAACAGAACAATAGGTAATCAAAAGGCCCAAAGCAGCCTTTCTCCACTGAGACTTTACTGGTCCCACTGATATCTGAGTTTTCTGAGATGCTCACCATTCCTTTCAGCTCTCCAGTACATGGCCATGTCACAGAGCTTGGAGGTGGTACATATCTTGGACACAAAACCATGAGCCTATTCTGGAGAGTGGCCAGAATGCAGGAAGAAAACAGGAACTTAGGAAGATAGTAGGTGTTGCCCATCCATAAGGCAAGCCGCAGTCCATTCATAAACTGGGCAGGATGAAGACTGGGAAGCTTTCTACTAGACAGGACACATCCATTGATGCATTCTCTTTTCTCATGTCTACAACCAGGGACACAGTGAGATACACAAACTTAGAAACACTCGCCTTGTCAAAAGACTTACTGGAAACAGTCCACTCCAAACAAACAAACCGCCTTTCCTACCTATTCTCAGGACATGAGACAAATCCACAAACTCACCCTCACACCCACAAAGGCACCTCCTTCCCCCAAGTAGGTCTGTGACTACCCGGAGTGTCGTCTGACTGCTGGGCCATACTATGTTGCCCCGAAATGGCCTGTCCTGTCTCAGATCTGGCCTCCTTGGCCAACTCTGTGAAGTTGTCAGGAGCCAGCGGTGAGCCAAGACCTGCTTTCTCAGGCAAGGCCCTCTTCAGTGCTTTCCTGGCATTTGGCCATCCTCACATCAGTAGGGACCAAGGAAGACTGACTCTGTCCTTGGTAAATCCAAACAAGTGAGCCCACTGGGACTGGGACTGGGACTGCCTCTGGGTGCCTGGCTTCCTGGATCCCAAGTTCAGAGAGTTCCATCACCAAGGAAGTGAGGTGAGGTCACTTCCTTCAGGAACTGAATGAGGTCACTGCCTGGCAACCACTGTGTCCTAACAGTTGCTTGCAAGGGTCCCAGGAGATGGAGGCTGCCCCTGCTTCCTGTGACACTTTCACAAGTTAGAATGGAATATCAACCATAGGCACCAAGGAACAGCTCTCCACACAGGCCTGGTTTGGTCCATCTTGTCTACATTAAGAAGAGAGAGGCTCATTCAGACACATCCCTTCATCCTGACCAGGTTGTTGGCCATGGAAGATGACTTTTGCTCTCTCAGGTCCTTCATAGCTGCCTACATCTTCTCCAGGGTTCATTTCTGCATGGACCTTTGAGGTTCTCAGCAGGTGGAAGATCCCCTCCATTCCTGTATTGTAAGACCAACTCTGTCCCTGCTCTTCCTTAAAGTTAGATTGGGGGAACAGTGTCTGGTTAGGGTTAAGAACATGTTTGATTTGGGTTAGGAATCATTCTGCTAGTTGTAGAATGGTATTGGGAACCTGCGATATTTATAATCATATATAGGTGAAATATATGTATGAAAACAGAAATCTAAGTAAGATTTGAAGGCCAGAAGGGCATTGGGCCCTTGATTGGGATACTTAGCTTTGAATGACATTCTGCACAGATGTCTCAGATAAATTGATATACAATGGCATAGGACCATGTACCTTGGATGATTGAATGTAGAAGAGAACATCCAGTCAAAAAGGGATAGTAGGTAAGATTAGGAAGCTAGTCGGTAGGTTTAGGAAGAAGAGTGAGTGTAAAATTTGGACCCAAAGTTCTTTAGCAATTGGGTGTCGGTTAGAGAGTGAATGTAAATGTCAGCACATGTGAAGAGTCAGTCACAATGATGAACTGGGGAAAAATATGTAGGAAAGCAGATATCAATAGAGACATTAGGAAATCAGGCAAAGTATAAGGTGGGTGATAGGATTAGACATTTTCAACAGGGTTGAGGTTGAATATGTAATCTTAGGAAGAAACAAGTGTGTAGTCACCAATAGGATTGACATTGGAGAGCATTAGGCAACCTGGAGAAGGAAGTTCTTAGTAATCCATGCTCACTTTCCAATTAGGATTTGCTACCATCATAAGTGTGACCTTTGCATTTTGTGTCCAGAATATGACAGTGATAAAATGTATATGTAGATCAGGTGACATGTGTATTTCTTCCACCATTGCTGGGAGCAATATGTTGAAGACGTATTAATTAGTATTTGTGGGTACAAATAGGTGTACCCTGGGTCTATGAATATAGAGATAATGCATGAATAGAACATACTGTGAATAAATAATATAACTGCTTCCAATTTCAATAATGGATTGAGTTGATATCTGAAAGTATATAGGAAATCTTATATTGATACACAATCATTCATTCCTACCAGTTATACATCTAATGGCAATATTAGGGTTATGGTTTACCCTGAAGGGTGTGTGAGTTTTGCTTCAAAAGTGATTATGGAAATGGAAAATCATGTGTTTGGAAAGAAGTCTCATGAACAAACCAGTCAAGAAACATGGAGGAATACATGTGTTCTGAAGCAGGAAGGGATTGAAAGTGAACCAAATGCCTAGAAATTTTTAAACTTGAGGATGAAATATACATCCTATGATGTGCATCAGCTGAAGAAATAGTAAGGTACCAGTGTTGAATAAAAATGAACATCAAAATACACATCATGTCCCATAGGAATCTACTTGCATTGATGTTAAACTGGGTCAGTTACTGTAGAAAGATTAGGATTTCTATGCACCATCCACTGAAGTTAGTTTTCAGTACTAGGAAAAAAATATGTATTTCAGGTGGATAAATATTTCTGAGAATAATCTTGTGAAAAGTTGATTATAAATCCACATATATGAACATGAATGAATTCAGGGAATGTATCACAAGACACATATATTTCATATTTTGAAAAATCTGGAGAGAGTTTGTGTGTGTGTGTATATGTGTGTGTGTATATATATATCTATATATACACACACACACAAAACACACACACAGACATTAAAAATTCGAAATATATATGCCATTCGAAATTCATGATGAAATATATATCATCCACAGATCCAAAAATATTTATTTTACTGAACACGGATTTTTGTATCCTGTTGTTCAAGTAGGAAGCTCACCCATAGGTTGAATTTTCAGTTCCAACAGCGTTTGGGAGGAGTGATCTCTAATCACAATTTGTATCTGCCAAGTCAGCCACCTCACAAGAATATACGTGGGATACCAGGTAGGATTCTATACGTGCATGTAAAAATACATGTGCTGAATAGGCTACAGAGAAAGGGAGACAGGAATTCACATATTTGTTAACTTTAAAAACACATGGAGAACTATTTCTATTCAATTGGACTAGATTTATAACACCTACCCTTTATAATGCAAAAGGCAAGTGCAACTATACACCATGCCTCCTCTGAACTGCTTGTATTTCTATTCTGTTTGGGTTATTTTTCTCCATCATATTAGGATTCATAGTCAGAGTCTAGTAGGGTATGAGTTAGTGTCAGGGAATCAGTATTTCAAACGGAAAATAGGAAATGAATCCAATGTGTATGCAAATACGTGCTACACAAAAATCTTCCCACTCTCATCCAGAACAATGCCTTGACATGACCTTCGCCCCAAGGAAGAAGCAACTCGAGGGGAAGAGTTAGAAAATCTGTGGATACATATGTGGAATGGAAAATGCTCAGGAGTTCACAACCTTGGAGGTGGTAGAGGAGTTTCCATAAGTAAGGCACAGGGTACACACTCCACAAACATGGAGCTCTGCTGGCCTAAAGACTTCGTGAGAAACTGCCTCTGAGGTTGGGCACTTGAAATATATGTTGTTGTCAGGAGCTTTAGCTTCCTTTGTAGTGAGACCATCAAAGCTGGGTCTGCATCTATGTGACCTGGAGGACATGGTTTCTGATTTTCCAATGAACATGAGGCAGAAGTGCTGAATTCTCTCTTTGTAGGTCCACAGTGGCCACTGGAGGCTAAGTGTCTCCCCGTGTGGACTGTGAAGCCATTTGGTCCTCCTCTACTTTTCGTGGTGTTTCTTGCTGCTGCACTGGGAGTTTCGTATTTGCTTCATGAAATACAAGGACTTCAACTGGGACACAGTGCTGGAGGGAGTTCTGTCACGTGTGGTGGGTCAGGGTCCTAGGAGAATGCACCAACCAGTCTTCTATCCCACAGAGCTTGCCCCCTTGACCCTAGCAACCTGATTCTGAACATTGCCCTGAAACCTCTCCATATAACAAGATGCCTTTACATATAAGTGTCTGCCGGCTGCACCATGTCAGTCACAAGCCATTTGGAAGCCAATGTCAGATCCACATGGCCCTACCACAGATGTTTTATCACACTCCTGCACACCACTTCTCTAGGCCCACTACTCAGCAGGCCCCAACTTACTGGCATCTCTGTTCTACACCATTTTCATGAAACCCAGTCAATCAAGGCACTGTCTGGTACACTCCTGATCAGCAACAGGACATCCAAAGGTTCTCCAGTGCCACCTGGTCATGGGAACTTAAAAATTTCATGGTATTTATCTAGCCATTTTTCAAGGATGAAGTTGGAGGCACTGTGGGTTTCCATTCATTCAGGAACCATTAAATGGTGAGGAAGGTCATTTCAATGAAAGCTCTGGAGAACTCTCACGAACAAGGCTTCCCAAAGAGTGGCCCAAAGGTCGCATGAAGCCAGGCCCATTGAGGTCTAGCATGTGAGGTCCATGTGTGTTTTGACTCTCAACGATGGCTGCCAGGTCTGTAAGAATAAAATCATGTGATATCCTGGCTGAGATTCCCAGTGCTCTGTGGAAAGCCAACCTGGGCCTAGATCTCAGTTTCCAAGGGCGACTCTCATGCGTGGCCTACTAAAATCTCAACAGAGTTCATGGCAATACTTCTCTGAGGTCAGTTCCAGAACTCAGTCTCCAAGGGGAATCACACCAGAGTTCACGCCAAGGTGGACCCAGTCATCTCTTCCAACCGCCACACAAATGGCCACAATTCCAACCAAAACACTGCCACATGGCCCTCATCTTCTTCCATATACACACTCATCATAACCTCTGGCTGGAGGTTTCCATCAGGGGCGCAGCCCAAGACAGTGTCCACAATAAGCTCCCTTGCCCCTCATTTGCCTAATATCAGGGTGGCCTGGACAGCCTTCCTGTGCACCAGGAGTGATCAAATAGGCCTGCCTTTAATACTGCTCTGCTTCTGCAATTTGAGGCCTACTGACTGCGGGGGTATAGATTCTTTGTGTGAATTGGAGTCAGGAGAAAACCCAAGCACCTATGGGCTAGCCTCTGCAGGGCTTTGAAGAACTCATTTGACCCAAAGGATCCCTATGCTCTCTTGATGGAGGTCAGGAACCTTACAGAGGAAGGCGAGAGACTTCATCCAAAATGACTGCTTTTTTTGCCATTTTAGCTTTGGATGCACACATGGGATCTTTCTTCAATCCATCAGGTGCTGACAATCTAAGCCACAGCCTCACACAGGGCCAAGAGGCTGATTCAGACACATCCCTTTGCAAAGCAATGAAGCAAAGAGCCACAGGTGATGCCCATTCTTTTCCATTTGAAAACTGTTTTCTTCAGGCTTCACAAAGGGGTGCCCTGAGGCAAAGGCCTTCCTGACATTCAGGGCAACAGAACAATAGGTAAGCAAAAGGCCCAAAGCAGCCTTTCTCCACTGAGACTTTACTGGTCCCACTGATATCTGAGTTTTCTGAGATGCTCACCATTCCTTTCAGCTCTCCAGTACATGGCCATGTCACAGAGCTTGGAGGTGGTACATATCTTGGACACAAAGCCATGAGCCTATTCTGGAGAGTGGCCAGAATGCAGGAAGAAAACAGGAACTTAGGAAGATAGTAGGTGTTGCCCATCCATAAGGCAAGCCGCAGTCCATTCATAAATTGGGCAGGATGAACACTGAGAAGCTTTCTACTAGACAGGACACATCCATTGATGCATTCTCTTTTCTCTTGTCTACAACCAGGGACACAGTGAGATACACAAACTTAGAAACACTCGCCTTGTCAAAAGACTTACTGGAAACAGTCCACTCCAAACAAACAAACCGCCTTTCCTACCTATTCTCAGGACATGAGAGAAATCCACAAACTCACCCCCACACCCACAAAGGCACCTCCTTCCCCCAAGTAGGTCTGTGACTACCCGGAGTGTCGTCTGACTGCTGGGCCATACTATGTTGCCCCGAAATGGCCTGTCCTGTCTCAGATCTGGCCTCCTTGGCCAACTCTGTGAAGTTGTCAGGAGCCAGCGGTGAGCCACGACCTGCTTTCTCAGGCAAGGCCCTCTTCAGTGCTTTCCTGGCATTTGGCCATCCTCACATCAGTAGGGACCAAGGAAGACTGACTCTGTCCTTGGTAAATCCAAACAAGTGAGCCCACTGGGACTGGGTCTGGGACTGCCTCTGGGTGCCTGGCTTCCTGGATCCCAAGTTCAGAGAGTTCCATCACCAAGGAAGTGAGGTGAGGTCACTTCCTTCAGGAACTTCATGAGGTCACTGCCTAGCAATCACTGTGTCCTAACAGTTGCTGGCAAGGGTCCCAGGAGATGGAGGCTGCCCCTGCTTCCTGTGACACTTTCACAAGTTAGAATGGAATATCACCCATAGGCACCAAGGAACAGCTCTCCACACAGGCCTGGTTTGGTCCATCTTGTCTACATTAAGAAGAGAGAGGCTCATTCAGACACATCCCTTCATCCTGACCAGGTTGTTGGCCATGGAAGATGACTTTTGCTCTCTCAGGTCCTTCATAGCTGCCTACATCTTCTCCAGGGTTCATTTCTGCATGGACCTTTGAGGTTCTCAGCAGGTGGAAGATCCTCTCCATTCCTGTATTGTAAGACCAACTCTGTCCCTGCTCTAAACATGTTCGATTTGGGTTAGGAATCATTCTGCTAGTTGTAGAATGGTATTGGGAACCTGCGATATTTATAATCATATATAGGTGAAATATATGTATGAAAACAGAAATCTAAGTAAGATTTGAAGGCCAGAAGGGCATTGGGCCCTTGATTGGGATACTTAGCTTTGAATGACATTCTGCACAGATGTCTCAGATAAATTGATATACAATGGCATAGGACCATGTACCTTGGATGATTGAATGTAGAAGAGAACATCCAGTCAAAAAGGGATAGTAGGTAAGATTAGGAAGCTAGCCGGTAGGTTTAGGAAGAAGAGTGAGTGTAAAATTTGGACCCAAAGTTCTTTAGCAATTGGGTGTCGGTTAGAGAGTGAATGTAAATGTCAGCACATGTGAAGAGTCAGTCACAATGATGAACTGGGGAAAAATATGTAGGAAAGCAGATATCAATAGAGACATTAGGAAATCAGGCAAAGTATAAGGTGGGTGATAGGATTAGACATTTTCAACAGGGTTGAGGTTGAATATGTAATCTTAGGAAGAAACAAGTGTGTAGTCACCAATAGGATTGACATTGGAGAGCATTAGGCAACCTGGAGAAGGAAGTTCTTAGTAATCCATGCTCACTTTCCAATTAGGCTTTGCTACAATCATAAGTGTGACCTTTGCATTTTGTGTCCAGAATATGACAGTGATAAAATGTATATGTAGATCAGGTGACATGAGTATTTCTTCCACCATTGCTGGGAGCAATATGTTGAAGACGTATTAATTAGTATTTGGGGGTACAAATAGGTGTACCCTGGGTCTATGAATATAGAGATAATGCATGAATAGACCATACTGTGAATAAATAATATAACTGCTTCCAATTTCAATAATGGATTGAGTTGATATCTGAAAGTATATAGGAAATCTTATATTGATACACAATCATTCATTCCTACCAGTTATACATCTAATGGCAATATTAGGGTTATGGTTTACCCTGAAGGGTGTGTGAGTTTTGCTTCAAAAGTGATTATGGAAATGGAAAATCATGTGTTTGGAAAGAAGTCTCATGAACAAACCAGTCAAGAAACATGGAGGAATACATGTGTTCTGAAGCAGGAAGGGATTGAAAGTGAACCAAATGCCTAGAAATTTTTGAACTTGAGGATGAAATATACATCCTATGATGTGCATCAGCCGAAGAAATAGTAAGGTACCAGTGTTGAATAAAAATGAACGTCAAAATACACATCATGTCCCATAGGAATCTACTTGCATTGATGTTAAACTGGGTCAGTTACTGTAGAAAGATTAGGATTTCTATGCACCATCCACTGATGTTTGTTTTCAGTACTAGGAAAAAAATATGTATTTCAGGTGGATAAATATTTCTGAGACTAATCTTTTGAAAAGTTGATTATAAATCCACATGTATGAACATGAATGAATTTAGGGAATGCATCAGAAGACACATATATTTCATATTTTGAAAAATTGGAGAGAGTTTGTGTATGTGTGTGTGTGTGTATATATATATCTATATATACACACACAAAAAAACACACACACAGACATTAAAAATTCGAAATATATATGCCATTCGAAATTCATGATGAAATATATATCATCCACAGATCCAAAAATATTTATTTTACTGAACACGGATTTTTGTATCCTGTTGTTCAAGTAGGAAGCTCACCCATAGGTTGAATTTTCAGTTCCAACAGCGTTTGGGAGGAGTGATCTCTTCTCACAATTTGTATCTGCCAAGTCAGCCACCTCACAAGAATATACGTGGGATACCAGGTAGGATTCTATACGTGCATGTAAAAATACATGTGCTGAATAGGCTACAGAGAAAGGGAGACAGGAATTCACATATTTGTTAACTTTAAAAACACATGGAGAACTATTTCTATTCAATTGGACTAGATTTATAACACCTACCCTTTATAATGCAAAAGGCAAGTGCAACTATACACCATGCCTCCTCTGAACTGCTTGTATTTCTATTCTGTTTGGGTTATTTTTCTCCATCATATTAGGATTCATAGTCAGAGTCTAGTAGGGTATGGGTTAGTGTCAGGGAATCAGTATTTCAAATGGAAAATAGGAAATGAATCCAATGTGTATGCAAATACGTGCTACACAAAAATCTTCCCACTCTCATCCAGAACAATGCCTTGACATGACCTTCGCCCCAAGGAAGAAGCAACTCGAGGGGAAGAGTTAGAAAATCTGTGGATACATATGTGGAATGGAAAATGCTCAGGAGTTCACAACCTTGGAGGTGGTAGAGGAGTTTCCATAAGTAAGGGACAGGGTACACACTCCACAAACATGGAGCTCTGCTGGCCTAAAGACTTCGTGAGAAACTGCCTCTGAGGTTGGGCACTTGAAATCTATGTTGTTGTCAGGAGCTTTAGCTTCCTTTGTAGTGAGACCATCAAAGCTGGGTCTGCATCTATGTGACCTGGAGGACATGGTTTCTGATTTTCCAATGAACATGAGGCAGAAGTGCTGAATTCTCTCTTTGTAGGTCCACAGTGGCCACTGGAGGCTAAGTGTCTCCCCGTGTGGACTGTGAAGCCATTTGGTCCTCCTCTACTTTTCGTGGTGTTTCTTGCTGCTGCACTGGGAGTTTCGTATTTGCTTCATGAAATACAAGGACTTCAACTGGGACACAGTGCTGGAGGGAGTTCTGTCACGTGTGGTGGGTCAGGGTCCTAGGAGAATGCACCAACCAGTCTTCTATCCCACAGAGCTTGCCCCCTTGACCCTAGCAACCTGATTCTGAACATTGCCCTGAAACCTCTCCATATAACAAGATGCCTTTACATATAAGTGTCTGCCGGCTGCACCATGTCAGTCACAAGCCATTTGGAAGCCAATGTCAGATCCACATGGCCCTACCACAGATGTTTTATCACACTCCTGCACACCACTTCTCTAGGCCCACTACTCAGCAGGCCCCAACTTACTGGCATCTCTGTTCTACACCATTTTCATGAAACCCAGTCAATCAAGGCACTGTCTGGTACACTCCTGATCAGCAACAGGACATCCAAAGGTTCTCCAGTGCCACCTGGTCATGGGAACTTAAAAATTTCATGGTATTTATCTAGCCATTTTTCAAGGATGAAGTTGGAGGCACTGTGGGTTTCCATTCATTCAGGAACCATTAAATGGTGAGGAAGCTCATTTCAATGAAAGCTCTGGAGAACTCTCACGAACAAGGCTTCCCAAAGAGTGGCCCAAAGGTCGCATGAAGCCAGGCCCATTGAGGTCTAGCATGTGAGGTCCATGTGTGTTTTGACTCTCAACGATGGCTGCCAGGTCTGTAAGAATAAAATCATGTGATATCCTGGCTGAGATTCCCAGTGCTCTGTGGAAAGCCAACCTGGGCCTAGATCTCAGTTTCCAAGGGCGACTCTCATGCGTGGCCTACTAAAATCTCAACAGAGTTCATGGCAATACTTCTCTGAGGTCAGTTCCAGAACTCAGTCTCCAAGGGGAATCACACCAGAGTTCACGCCAAGGTGGACCCAGTCATCTCTTCCAACCGCCACACAAATGGCCACAATTCCAACCAAAACACTGCCACATGGCCCTCATCTTCTTCCATATACACACTCATCATAACCTCTGGCTGGAGGTTTCCATCAGGGGCGCAGCCCAAGACAGTGTCCACAATAAGCTCCCTTGCCCCTCATTTGCCTAATATCAGGGTGGCCTGGACAGCCTTCCTGTGCACCAGGAGTGATCAAATAGGCCTGCCTTTAATACTGCTCTGCTTCTGCAATTTGAGGCCTACTGACTGCGGGGGTATAGATTCTTTGTGTGAATTGGAGTCAGGAGAAAACCCAAGCACCTATGGGCTAGCCTCTGCAGGGCTTTGAAGAACTCATTTGACCCAAAGGATCCCTATGCTCTCTTGATGGAGGTCAGGAACCTTACAGAGGAAGGCGAGAGACTTCATCCAAAATGACTGCTTTTTTTGCCATTTTAGCTTTGGATGCACACATGGGATCTTTCTTCAATCCATCAGGTGCTGACAATCTAAGCCACAGCCTCACACAGGGCCAAGAGGCTGATTCAGACACATCCCTTTGCAAAGCAATGAAGCAAAGAGCCACAGGTGATGCCCATTCTTTTCCATTTGAAAACTGTTTTCTTCAGGCTTCACAAAGGGGTGCCCTGAGGCAAAGGCCTTCCTGACATTCAGGGCAACAGAACAATAGGTAAGCAAAAGGCCCAAAGCAGCCTTTCTCCACTGAGACTTTACTGGTCCCACTGATATCTGAGTTTTCTGAGATGCTCACCATTCCTTTCAGCTCTCCAGTACATGGCCATGTCACAGAGCTTGGAGGTGGTACATATCTTGGACACAAAGCCATGAGCCTATTCTGGAGAGTGGCCAGAATGCAGGAAGAAAACAGGAACTTAGGAAGATAGTAGGTGTTGCCCATCCATAAGGCAAGCCGCAGTCCATTCATAAATTGGGCAGGATGAACACTGAGAAGCTTTCTACTAGACAGGACACATCCATTGATGCATTCTCTTTTCTCTTGTCTACAACCAGGGACACAGTGAGATACACAAACTTAGAAACACTCGCCTTGTCAAAAGACTTACTGGAAACAGTCCACTCCAAACAAACAAACCGCCTTTCCTACCTATTCTCAGGACATGAGAGAAATCCACAAACTCACCCCCACACCCACAAAGGCACCTCCTTCCCCCAAGTAGGTCTGTGACTACCCGGAGTGTCGTCTGACTGCTGGGCCATACTATGTTGCCCCGAAATGGCCTGTCCTGTCTCAGATCTGGCCTCCTTGGCCAACTCTGTGAAGTTGTCAGGAGCCAGCGGTGAGCCACGACCTGCTTTCTCAGGCAAGGCCCTCTTCAGTGCTTTCCTGGCATTTGGCCATCCTCACATCAGTAGGGACCAAGGAAGACTGACTCTGTCCTTGGTAAATCCAAACAAGTGAGCCCACTGGGACTGGGGCTGGGACTGCCTCTGGGTGCCTGGCTTCCTGGATCCCAAGTTCAGAGAGTTCCATCACCAAGGAAGTGAGGTGAGGTCACTTCCTTCAGGAACTTCATGAGGTCACTGCCTAGCAATCACTGTGTCCTAACAGTTGCTGGCAAGGGTCCCAGGAGATGGAGGCTGCCCCTGCTTCCTGTGACACTTTCACAAGTTAGAATGGAATATCACCCATAGGCACCAAGGAACAGCTCTCCACACAGGCCTGGTTTGGTCCATCTTGTCTACATTAAGAAGAGAGAGGCTCATTCAGACACATCCCTTCATCCTGACCAGGTTGTTGGCCATGGAAGATGACTTTTGCTCTCTCAGGTCCTTCATAGCTGCCTACATCTTCTCCAGGGTTCATTTCTGCATGGACCTTTGAGGTTCTCAGCAGGTGGAAGATCCTCTCCATTCCTGTATTGTAAGACCAACTCTGTCCCTGCTCTAAACATGTTCGATTTGGGTTAGGAATCATTCTGCTAGTTGTAGAATGGTATTGGGAACCTGCGATATTTATAATCATATATAGGTGAAATATATGTATGAAAACAGAAATCTAAGTAAGATTTGAAGGCCAGAAGGGCATTGGGCCCTTGATTGGGATACTTAGCTTTGAATGACATTCTGCACAGATGTCTCAGATAAATTGATATACAATGGCATAGGACCATGTACCTTGGATGATTGAATGTAGAAGAGAACATCCAGTCAAAAAGGGATAGTAGGTAAGATTAGGAAGCTAGCCGGTAGGTTTAGGAAGAAGAGTGAGTGTAAAATTTGGACCCAAAGTTCTTTAGCAATTGGGTGTCGGTTAGAGAGTGAATGTAAATGTCAGCACATGTGAAGAGTCAGTCACAATGATGAACTGGGGAAAAATATGTAGGAAAGCAGATATCAATAGAGACATTAGGAAATCAGGCAAAGTATAAGGTGGGTGATAGGATTAGACATTTTCAACAGGGTTGAGGTTGAATATGTAATCTTAGGAAGAAACAAGTGTGTAGTCACCAATAGGATTGACATTGGAGAGCATTAGGCAACCTGGAGAAGGAAGTTCTTAGTAATCCATGCTCACTTTCCAATTAGGCTTTGCTACAATCATAAGTGTGACCTTTGCATTTTGTGTCCAGAATATGACAGTGATAAAATGTATATGTAGATCAGGTGACATGAGTATTTCTTCCACCATTGCTGGGAGCAATATGTTGAAGACGTATTAATTAGTATTTGGGGGTACAAATAGGTGTACCCTGGGTCTATGAATATAGAGATAATGCATGAATAGACCATACTGTGAATAAATAATATAACTGCTTCCAATTTCAATAATGGATTGAGTTGATATCTGAAAGTATATAGGAAATCTTATATTGATACACAATCATTCATTCCTACCAGTTATACATCTAATGGCAATATTAGGGTTATGGTTTACCCTGAAGGGTGTGTGAGTTTTGCTTCAAAAGTGATTATGGAAATGGAAAATCATGTGTTTGGAAAGAAGTCTCATGAACAAACCAGTCAAGAAACATGGAGGAATACATGTGTTCTGAAGCAGGAAGGGATTGAAAGTGAACCAAATGCCTAGAAATTTTTGAACTTGAGGATGAAATATACATCCTATGATGTGCATCAGCCGAAGAAATAGTAAGGTACCAGTGTTGAATAAAAATGAACGTCAAAATACACATCATGTCCCATAGGAATCTACTTGCATTGATGTTAAACTGGGTCAGTTACTGTAGAAAGATTAGGATTTCTATGCACCATCCACTGATGTTTGTTTTCAGTACTAGGAAAAAAATATGTATTTCAGGTGGATAAATATTTCTGAGACTAATCTTTTGAAAAGTTGATTATAAATCCACATGTATGAACATGAATGAATTTAGGGAATGCATCAGAAGACACATATATTTCATATTTTGAAAAATTGGAGAGAGTTTGTGTATGTGTGTGTGTGTGTATATATATATCTATATATACACACACAAAAAAACACACACACAGACATTAAAAATTCGAAATATATATGCCATTCGAAATTCATGATGAAATATATATCATCCACAGATCCAAAAATATTTATTTTACTGAACACGGATTTTTGTATCCTGTTGTTCAAGTAGGAAGCTCACCCATAGGTTGAATTTTCCGTTCCAACAGCGTTTGGGAGGAGTGATCTCTTCTCACAATTTGTATCTGCCAAGTCAGCCACCTCACAAGAATATACGTGGGATACCAGGTAGGATTCTATACGTGCATGTAAAAATACATGTGCTGAATAGGCTACAGAGAAAGGGAGACAGGAATTCACATATTTGTTAACTTTAAAAACACATGGAGAACTATTTCTATTCAATTGGACTAGATTTATAACACCTACCCTTTATAATGCAAAAGGCAAGTGCAACTATACACCATGCCTCCTCTGAACTGCTTGTATTTCTATTCTGTTTGGGTTATTTTTCTCCATCATATTAGGATTCATAGTCAGAGTCTAGTAGGGTATGGGTTAGTGTCAGGGAATCAGTATTTCAAATAGAAAATAGGAAATGAATCCAATGTGTATGCAAATATGTGCTACACAAAAATCTTCCCACTCTCATCCAGAACAATGCCTTGACATGACCTTCGCCCCAAGGAAGAAGCAACTCGAGGGGAAGAGTTAGAAAATCTGTGGATACATATGTGGAATGGAAAATGCTCAGGAGTTCACAACCTTGGAGGTGGTAGAGGAGTTTCCATAAGTAAGGCACAGGGTACACACTCCACAAACATGGAGCTCTGCTGGCCTAAAGACTTCGTGAGAAACTGCCTCTGAGGTTGGGCACTTGAAATATATGTTGTTGTCAGGAGCTTTAGCTTCCTTTGTAGTGAGACCATCAAAGCTGGGTCTGCATCTATGTGACCTGGAGGACATGGTTTCTGATTTTCCAATGAACATGAGGCAGAAGTGCTGAATTCTCTCTTTGTAGGTCCACAGTGGCCACTGGAGGCTAAGTGTCTCCCCGTGTGGACTGTGAAGCCATTTGGTCCTCCTCTACTTTTCGTGGTGTTTCTTGCTGCTGCACTGGGAGTTTGGTATTTGCTTCATGAAATACAAGGACTTCAACTGGGACACAGTGCTGGAGGGAGTTCTGTCACGTGTGGTGGGTCAGGGTCCTAGGAGAATGCACCAACCAGTCTTCTATCCCACAGAGCTTGCCCCCTTGACCCTAGCAACCTGATTCTGAACATTGCCCTGAAACCTCTCCATATAACAAGATGCCTTTACATATAAGTGTCTGCCGGCTGCACCATGTCAGTCACAAGCCATTTGGAAGCCAATGTCAGATCCACATGGCCCTACCACAGATGTTTTATCACACTCCTGCACACCACTTCTCTAGGCCCACTACTCAGCAGGCCCCAACTTACTGGCATCTCTGTTCTACACCATTTTCATGAAACCCAGTCAATCAAGGCACTGTCTGGTACACTCCTGATCAGCAACAGGACATCCAAAGGTTCTCCAGTGCCACCTGGTCATGGGAACTTAAAAATTTCATGGTATTTATCTAGCCATTTTTCAAGGATGAAGTTGGAGGCACTGTGGGTTTCCATTCATTCAGGAACCATTAAATGGTGAGGAAGGTCATTTCAATGAAAGCTCTGGAGAACTCTCACGAACAAGGCTTCCCAAAGAGTGGCCCAAAGGTCGCATGAAGCCAGGCCCATTGAGGTCTAGCATGTGAGGTCCATGTGTGTTTTGACTCTCAACGATGGCTGCCAGGTCTGTAAGAATAAAATCATGTGATATCCTGGCTGAGATTCCCAGTGCTCTGTGGAAAGCCAACCTGGGCCTAGATCTCAGTTTCCAAGGGCGACTCTCATGCGTGGCCTACTAAAATCTCAACAGAGTTCATGGCAATACTTCTCTGAGGTCAGTTCCAGAACTCAGTCTCCAAGGGGAATCACACCAGAGTTCACGCCAAGGTGGACCCAGTCATCTCTTCCAACCGCCACACAAATGGCCACAATTCCAACCAAAACACTGCCACATGGCCCTCATCTTCTTCCATATACACACTCATCATAACCTCTGGCTGGAGGTTTCCATCAGGGGCGCAGCCCAAGACAGTGTCCACAATAAGCTCCCTTGCCCCTCATTTGCCTAATATCAGGGTGGCCTGGACAGCCTTCCTGTGCACCAGGAGTGATCAAATAGGCCTGCCTTTAATACTGCTCTGCTTCTGCAATTTGAGGCCTACTGACTGCGGGGGTATAGATTCTTTGTGTGAATTGGAGTCAGGAGAAAACCCAAGCACCTATGGGCTAGCCTCTGCAGGGCTTTGAAGAACTCATTTGACCCAAAGGATCCCTATGCTCTCTTGATGGAGGTCAGGAACCTTACAGAGGAAGGCGAGAGACTTCATCCAAAATGACTGCTTTTTTTGCCATTTTAGCTTTGGATGCACACATGGGATCTTTCTTCAATCCATCAGGTGCTGACAATCTAAGCCACAGCCTCACACAGGGCCAAGAGGCTGATTCAGACACATCCCTTTGCAAAGCAATGAAGCAAAGAGCCACAGGTGATGCCCATTCTTTTCCATTTGAAAACTGTTTTCTTCAGGCTTCACAAAGGGGTGCCCTGAGGCAAAGGCCTTCCTGACATTCAGGGCAACAGAACAATAGGTAAGCAAAAGGCCCAAAGCAGCCTTTCTCCACTGAGACTTTACTGGTCCCACTGATATCTGAGTTTTCTGAGATGCTCACCATTCCTTTCAGCTCTCCAGTACATGGCCATGTCACAGAGCTTGGAGGTGGTACATATCTTGGACACAAAGCCATGAGCCTATTCTGGAGAGTGGCCAGAATGCAGGAAGAAAACAGGAACTTAGGAAGATAGTAGGTGTTGCCCATCCATAAGGCAAGCCGCAGTCCATTCATAAATTGGGCAGGATGAACACTGAGAAGCTTTCTACTAGACAGGACACATCCATTGATGCATTCTCTTTTCTCTTGTCTACAACCAGGGACACAGTGAGATACACAAACTTAGAAACACTCGCCTTGTCAAAAGACTTACTGGAAACAGTCCACTCCAAACAAACAAACCGCCTTTCCTACCTATTCTCAGGACATGAGAGAAATCCACAAACTCACCCCCACACCCACAAAGGCACCTCCTTCCCCCAAGTAGGTCTGTGACTACCCGGAGTGTCGTCTGACTGCTGGGCCATACTATGTTGCCCCGAAATGGCCTGTCCTGTCTCAGATCTGGCCTCCTTGGCCAACTCTGTGAAGTTGTCAGGAGCCAGCGGTGAGCCACGACCTGCTTTCTCAGGCAAGGCCCTCTTCAGTGCTTTCCTGGCATTTGGCCATCCTCACATCAGTAGGGACCAAGGAAGACTGACTCTGTCCTTGGTAAATCCAAACAAGTGAGCCCACTGGGACTGGGGCTGGGACTGCCTCTGGGTGCCTGGCTTCCTGGATCCCAAGTTCAGAGAGTTCCATCACCAAGGAAGTGAGGTGAGGTCACTTCCTTCAGGAACTTCATGAGGTCACTGCCTAGCAATCACTGTGTCCTAACAGTTGCTGGCAAGGGTCCCAGGAGATGGAGGCTGCCCCTGCTTCCTGTGACACTTTCACAAGTTAGAATGGAATATCACCCATAGGCACCAAGGAACAGCTCTCCACACAGGCCTGGTTTGGTCCATCTTGTCTACATTAAGAAGAGAGAGGCTCATTCAGACACATCCCTTCATCCTGACCAGGTTGTTGGCCATGGAAGATGACTTTTGCTCTCTCAGGTCCTTCATAGCTGCCTACATCTTCTCCAGGGTTCATTTCTGCATGGACCTTTGAGGTTCTCAGCAGGTGGAAGATCCTCTCCATTCCTGTATTGTAAGACCAACTCTGTCCCTGCTCTAAACATGTTCGATTTGGGTTAGGAATCATTCTGCTAGTTGTAGAATGGTATTGGGAACCTGCGATATTTATAATCATATATAGGTGAAATATATGTATGAAAACAGAAATCTAAGTAAGATTTGAAGGCCAGAAGGGCATTGGGCCCTTGATTGGGATACTTAGCTTTGAATGACATTCTGCACAGATGTCTCAGATAAATTGATATACAATGGCATAGGACCATGTACCTTGGATGATTGAATGTAGAAGAGAACATCCAGTCAAAAAGGGATAGTAGGTAAGATTAGGAAGCTAGCCGGTAGGTTTAGGAAGAAGAGTGAGTGTAAAATTTGGACCCAAAGTTCTTTAGCAATTGGGTGTCGGTTAGAGAGTGAATGTAAATGTCAGCACATGTGAAGAGTCAGTCACAATGATGAACTGGGGAAAAATATGTAGGAAAGCAGATATCAATAGAGACATTAGGAAATCAGGCAAAGTATAAGGTGGGTGATAGGATTAGACATTTTCAACAGGGTTGAGGTTGAATATGTAATCTTAGGAAGAAACAAGTGTGTAGTCACCAATAGGATTGACATTGGAGAGCATTAGGCAACCTGGAGAAGGAAGTTCTTAGTAATCCATGCTCACTTTCCAATTAGGCTTTGCTACAATCATAAGTGTGACCTTTGCATTTTGTGTCCAGAATATGACAGTGATAAAATGTATATGTAGATCAGGTGACATGAGTATTTCTTCCACCATTGCTGGGAGCAATATGTTGAAGACGTATTAATTAGTATTTGGGGGTACAAATAGGTGTACCCTGGGTCTATGAATATAGAGATAATGCATGAATAGACCATACTGTGAATAAATAATATAACTGCTTCCAATTTCAATAATGGATTGAGTTGATATCTGAAAGTATATAGGAAATCTTATATTGATACACAATCATTCATTCCTACCAGTTATACATCTAATGGCAATATTAGGGTTATGGTTTACCCTGAAGGGTGTGTGAGTTTTGCTTCAAAAGTGATTATGGAAATGGAAAATCATGTGTTTGGAAAGAAGTCTCATGAACAAACCAGTCAAGAAACATGGAGGAATACATGTGTTCTGAAGCAGGAAGGGATTGAAAGTGAACCAAATGCCTAGAAATTTTTGAACTTGAGGATGAAATATACATCCTATGATGTGCATCAGCCGAAGAAATAGTAAGGTACCAGTGTTGAATAAAAATGAACGTCAAAATACACATCATGTCCCATAGGAATCTACTTGCATTGATGTTAAACTGGGTCAGTTACTGTAGAAAGATTAGGATTTCTATGCACCATCCACTGATGTTTGTTTTCAGTACTAGGAAAAAAATATGTATTTCAGGTGGATAAATATTTCTGAGACTAATCTTTTGAAAAGTTGATTATAAATCCACATGTATGAACATGAATGAATTTAGGGAATGCATCAGAAGACACATATATTTCATATTTTGAAAAATTGGAGAGAGTTTGTGTATGTGTGTGTGTGTGTATATATATATCTATATATACACACACAAAAAAACACACACACAGACATTAAAAATTCGAAATATATATGCCATTCGAAATTCATGATGAAATATATATCATCCACAGATCCAAAAATATTTATTTTACTGAACACGGATTTTTGTATCCTGTTGTTCAAGTAGGAAGCTCACCCATAGGTTGAATTTTCCGTTCCAACAGCGTTTGGGAGGAGTGATCTCTTCTCACAATTTGTATCTGCCAAGTCAGCCACCTCACAAGAATATACGTGGGATACCAGGTAGGATTCTATACGTGCATGTAAAAATACATGTGCTGAATAGGCTACAGAGAAAGGGAGACAGGAATTCACATATTTGTTAACTTTAAAAACACATGGAGAACTATTTCTATTCAATTGGACTAGATTTATAACACCTACCCTTTATAATGCAAAAGGCAAGTGCAACTATACACCATGCCTCCTCTGAACTGCTTGTATTTCTATTCTGTTTGGGTTATTTTTCTCCATCATATTAGGATTCATAGTCAGAGTCTAGTAGGGTATGGGTTAGTGTCAGGGAATCAGTATTTCAAATAGAAAATAGGAAATGAATCCAATGTGTATGCAAATATGTGCTACACAAAAATCTTCCCACTCTCATCCAGAACAATGCCTTGACATGACCTTCGCCCCAAGGAAGAAGCAACTCGAGGGGAAGAGTTAGAAAATCTGTGGATACATATGTGGAATGGAAAATGCTCAGGAGTTCACAACCTTGGAGGTGGTAGAGGAGTTTCCATAAGTAAGGCACAGGGTACACACTCCACAAACATGGAGCTCTGCTGGCCTAAAGACTTCGTGAGAAACTGCCTCTGAGGTTGGGCACTTGAAATCTATGTTGTTGTCAGGAGCTTTAGCTTCCTTTGTAGTGAGACCATCAAAGCTGGGTCTGCATCTATGTGACCTGGAGGACATGGTTTCTGATTTTCCAATGAACATGAGGCAGAAGTGCTGAATTCTCTCTTTGTAGGTCCACAGTGGCCACTGGAGGCTAAGTGTCTCCCCGTGTGGACTGTGAAGCCATTTGGTCCTCCTCTACTTTTCGTGGTGTTTCTTGCTGCTGCACTGGGAGTTTCGTATTTGCTTCATGAAATACAAGGACTTCAACTGGGACACAGTGCTGGAGGGAGTTCTGTCACGTGTGGTGGGTCAGGGTCCTAGGAGAATGCACCAACCAGTCTTCTATCCCACAGAGCTTGCCCCCTTGACCCTAGCAACCTGATTCTGAACATTGCCCTGAAACCTCTCCATATAACAAGATGCCTTTACATATAAGTGTCTGCCGGCTGCACCATGTCAGTCACAAGCCATTTGGAAGCCAATGTCAGATCCACATGGCCCTACCACAGATGTTTTATCACACTCCTGCACACCACTTCTCTAGGCCCACTACTCAGCAGGCCCCAACTTACTGGCATCTCTGTTCTACACCATTTTCATGAAACCCAGTCAATCAAGGCACTGTCTGGTACACTCCTGATCAGCAACAGGACATCCAAAGGTTCTCCAGTGCCACCTGGTCATGGGAACTTAAAAATTTCATGGTATTTATCTAGCCATTTTTCAAGGATGAAGTTGGAGGCACTGTGGGTTTCCATTCATTCAGGAACCATTAAATGGTGAGGAAGGTCATTTCAATGAAAGCTCTGGAGAACTCTCACGAACAAGGCTTCCCAAAGAGTGGCCCAAAGGTCGCATGAAGCCAGGCCCATTGAGGTCTAGCATGTGAGGTCCATGTGTGTTTTGACTCTCAACGATGGCTGCCAGGTCTGTAAGAATAAAATCATGTGATATCCTGGCTGAGATTCCCAGTGCTCTGTGGAAAGCCAACCTGGGCCTAGATCTCAGTTTCCAAGGGCGACTCTCATGCGTGGCCTACTAAAATCTCAACAGAGTTCATGGCAATACTTCTCTGAGGTCAGTTCCAGAACTCAGTCTCCAAGGGGAATCACACCAGAGTTCACGCCAAGGTGGACCCAGTCATCTCTTCCAACCGCCACACAAATGGCCACAATTCCAACCAAAACACTGCCACATGGCCCTCATCTTCTTCCATATACACACTCATCATAACCTCTGGCTGGAGGTTTCCATCAGGGGCGCAGCCCAAGACAGTGTCCACAATAAGCTCCCTTGCCCCTCATTTGCCTAATATCAGGGTGGCCTGGACAGCCTTCCTGTGCACCAGGAGTGATCAAATAGGCCTGCCTTTAATACTGCTCTGCTTCTGCAATTTGAGGCCTACTGACTGCGGGGGTATAGATTCTTTGTGTGAATTGGAGTCAGGAGAAAACCCAAGCACCTATGGGCTAGCCTCTGCAGGGCTTTGAAGAACTCATTTGACCCAAAGGATCCCTATGCTCTCTTGATGGAGGTCAGGAACCTTACAGAGGAAGGCGAGAGACTTCATCCAAAATGACTGCTTTTTTTGCCATTTTAGCTTTGGATGCACACATGGGATCTTTCTTCAATCCATCAGGTGCTGACAATCTAAGCCACAGCCTCACACAGGGCCAAGAGGCTGATTCAGACACATCCCTTTGCAAAGCAATGAAGCAAAGAGCCACAGGTGATGCCCATTCTTTTCCATTTGAAAACTGTTTTCTTCAGGCTTCACAAAGGGGTGCCCTGAGGCAAAGGCCTTCCTGACATTCAGGGCAACAGAACAATAGGTAAGCAAAAGGCCCAAAGCAGCCTTTCTCCACTGAGACTTTACTGGTCCCACTGATATCTGAGTTTTCTGAGATGCTCACCATTCCTTTCAGCTCTCCAGTACATGGCCATGTCACAGAGCTTGGAGGTGGTACATATCTTGGACACAAAGCCATGAGCCTATTCTGGAGAGTGGCCAGAATGCAGGAAGAAAACAGGAACTTAGGAAGATAGTAGGTGTTGCCCATCCATAAGGCAAGCCGCAGTCCATTCATAAATTGGGCAGGATGAACACTGAGAAGCTTTCTACTAGACAGGACACATCCATTGATGCATTCTCTTTTCTCTTGTCTACAACCAGGGACACAGTGAGATACACAAACTTAGAAACACTCGCCTTGTCAAAAGACTTACTGGAAACAGTCCACTCCAAACAAACAAACCGCCTTTCCTACCTATTCTCAGGACATGAGAGAAATCCACAAACTCACCCCCACACCCACAAAGGCACCTCCTTCCCCCAAGTAGGTCTGTGACTACCCGGAGTGTCGTCTGACTGCTGGGCCATACTATGTTGCCCCGAAATGGCCTGTCCTGTCTCAGATCTGGCCTCCTTGGCCAACTCTGTGAAGTTGTCAGGAGCCAGCGGTGAGCCACGACCTGCTTTCTCAGGCAAGGCCCTCTTCAGTGCTTTCCTGGCATTTGGCCATCCTCACATCAGTAGGGACCAAGGAAGACTGACTCTGTCCTTGGTAAATCCAAACAAGTGAGCCCACTGGGACTGGGGCTGGGACTGCCTCTGGGTGCCTGGCTTCCTGGATCCCAAGTTCAGAGAGTTCCATCACCAAGGAAGTGAGGTGAGGTCACTTCCTTCAGGAACTGAATGAGGTCACTGCCTGGCAACCACTGTGTCCTAACAGTTGCTTGCAAGGGTCCCAGGAGATGGAGGCTGCCCCTGCTTCCTGTGACACTTTCACAAGTTAGAATGGAATATCAACCATAGGCACCAAGGAACAGCTCTCCACACAGGCCTGGTTTGGTCCATCTTGTCTACATTAAGAAGAGAGAGGCTCATTCAGACACATCCCTTCATCCTGACCAGGTTGTTGGCCATGGAAGATGACTTTTGCTCTCTCAGGTCCTTCATAGCTGCCTACATCTTCTCCAGGGTTCATTTCTGCATGGACCTTTGAGGTTCTCAGCAGGTGGAAGATCCCCTCCATTCCTGTATTGTAAGACCAACTCTGTCCCTGCTCTTCCTTAAAGTTAGATTGGGGGAACAGTGTCTGGTTAGGGTTAAGAACATGTTTGATTTGGGTTAGGAATCATTCTGCTAGTTGTAGAATGGTATTGGGAACCTGCGATATTTATAATCATATATAGGTGAAATATATGTATGAAAACAGAAATCTAAGTAAGATTTGAAGGCCAGAAGGGCATTGGGCCCTTGATTGGGATACTTAGCTTTGAATGACATTCTGCACAGATGTCTCAGATAAATTGATATACAATGGCATAGGACCATGTACCTTGGATGATTGAATGTAGAAGAGAACATCCAGTCAAAAAGGGATAGTAGGTAAGATTAGGAAGCTAGTCGGTAGGTTTAGGAAGAAGAGTGAGTGTAAAATTTGGACCCAAAGTTCTTTAGCAATTGGGTGTCGGTTAGAGAGTGAATGTAAATGTCAGCACATGTGAAGAGTCAGTCACAATGATGAACTGGGGAAAAATATGTAGGAAAGCAGATATCAATAGAGACATTAGGAAATCAGGCAAAGTATAAGGTGGGTGATAGGATTAGACATTTTCAACAGGGTTGAGGTTGAATATGTAATCTTAGGAAGAAACAAGTGTGTAGTCACCAATAGGATTGACATTGGAGAGCATTAGGCAACCTGGAGAAGGAAGTTCTTAGTAATCCATGCTCACTTTCCAATTAGGCTTTGCTACAATCATAAGTGTGACCTTTGCATTTTGTGTCCAGAATATGACAGTGATAAAATGTATATGTAGATCAGGTGACATGTGTATTTCTTCCACCGTTGCTGGGAGCAATATGTTGAAGACGTATTAATTAGTATTTGTGGGTACAAATAGGTGTACCCTGGGTCTGTGAATATAGAGATAATGCATGAATAGACCATACTGTGAATAAATAATATAACTGCTTCCAATTTCAATAATGGATTGAGTTGATATCTGAAAGTATATAGGAAATCTTATATTGATACACAATCATTCATTCCTACCAGTTATACATCTAATGGCAATATTAGGGTTATGGTTTACCCTGAAGGGTGTGTGAGTTTTGCTTCAAAAGTGATTATGGAAATGGAAAATCATGTGTTTGGAAAGAAGTCTCATGAACAAACCAGTCAAGAAACATGGAGGAATACATGTGTTCTGAAGCAGGAAGGGATTGAAAGTGAACCAAATGCCTAGAAATTTTTAAACTTGAGGATGAAATATACATCCTATGATGTGCATCAGCTGAAGAAATAGTAAGGTACCAGTGTTGAATAAAAATGAACGTCAAAATACACATCATGTCCCATAGGAATCTACTTGCATTGATGTTAAACTGGGTCAGTTACTGTAGAAAGATTAGGATTTCTATGCACCATCCACTGAAGTTAGTTTTCAGTACTAGGAAAAAAATATGTATTTCAGGTGGATAAATATTTCTGAGAATAATCTTGTGAAAAGTTGATTATAAATCCACATATATGAACATGAATGAATTCAGGGAATGTATCACAAGACACATATATTTCATATTTTGAAAAATCTGGAGAGAGTTTGTGTGTGTGTGTATATATATATCTATATATACACACACACACAAAACACACACACAGACATTAAAAATTCGAAATATATATGCCATTCGAAATTCATGATGAAATATATATCATCCACAGATCCAAAAATATTTATTTTACTGAACATGGATTTTGTGTCCTGTTGTTCAAGTAGGAAGCTCACCCATAGGTTGAATTTTCAGTTCCAACAGCGTTTGGGAGGAGTGATCTCTTCTCACAATTTGTATCTGCCAAGTCAGCCACCTCACAAGAATATACGTGGGATACCAGGTAGGATTCTATACGTGCATGTAAAAATACATGTGCTGAATAGGCTACAGAGAAAGGGAGACAGGAATTCACATATTTGTTAACTTTAAAAACACATGGAGAACTATTTCTATTCAATTGGACTAGATTTATAACACCTACCCTTTATAATGCAAAAGGCAAGTGCAACTATACAACATGCCTCCTCTGAACTGCTTGTATTTCTATGCTGTTTGGGTTATTTTTCTCCATCATATTAGGATTCATAGTCAGAGTCTAGTAGGGTATGGGTTAGTGTCAGGGAATCAGTATTTCAAATGGAAAATAGGAAATGAATCCAATGTGTATGCAAATACGTGCTACACAAAAATCTTCCCACTCTCATCCAGAACAATGCCTTGACATGACCTTCGCCCCAAGGAAGAAGCAACTCAAGGGGAAGAGTTAGAAAATCTGTGGATACATATGTGGAATGGAAAATGCTCAGGAGTTCACAACCTTGGAGGTGGTAGAGGAGTTTCCATAAGTAAGGGACAGGGTACACACTCCACAAACATGGAGCTCTGCTGGCCTAAAGACTTCGTGAGAAACTGCCTCTGAGGTTGGGCACTTGAAATCTATGTGTTGTCAGGAGCTTTAGCTTCCTTTGTAGTGAGACCATCAAAGCTGGGTCTGCATCTATGTGACCTGGAGGACATGGTTTCTGATTTTCCAATGAACATGAGGCAGAAGTGCTGAATTCTCTCTTTGTAGGTCCACAGTGGCCACTGGAGGCTAAGTGTCTCCCCGTGTGGACTGTGAAGCCATTTGGTCCTCCTCTACTTTTCGTGGTGTTTCTTGCTGCTGCACTGGGAGTTTGGTATTTGCTTCATGAAACACAAGGACTTCAACTGGGACACAGTGCTGGAGGGAGTTCTGTCACGTGTGGTGGGTCAGGGTCCTAGGAGAATGCACCAACCAGTCTTCTATCCCACAGAGCTTGCCCCCTTGACCCTAGCAACCTGATTCTGAACATTGCCCTGAAACCTCTCCATATAACAAGATGCCTTTACATATAAGTGTCTGCCAGCTGCACCATGTCAGTCACAAGCCATTTGGAAGCCAATGTCAGACCCACATGGCCCTACCACAGATGTTTTATCACACTCCTGCACACCACTTCTCTAGGCCCACTACTCAGCAGGCCCCAACTCACTGGCATCTCTGTTCTACACCATTTTCATGAAACCCAGTCAATCAAGGCACTGTCTGGTACACTCCTGATCAGCAACAGGACATCCAAAGGTTCTCCAGTGCCACCTGGTCATGGGAACTTAAAAATTTCATGGTATTTATCTAGCCATTTTTCAAGGATGAAGTTGGAGGCACTGTGGGTTTCCATTCATTCAGGAACCATTAAATGGTGAGGAAGCTCATTTCAATGAAAGCTCTGGAGAACTCTCAGAAACAAGGCTTCCCAAAGAGTGGCCCAAAGGTCGCATGAAGCCAGGCCCATTGAGGTCTAGCATGTGAGGTCCATGTGTGTTTTGACTCTCAACGATGGCTGCCAGGTCTGTAAGAATAAAATCATGTGATATCCTGGCTGAGATTCCCAGTGCTCTGTGGAAAGCCAACCTGGGCCTAGATCTCAGTTTCCAAGGGCGACTCTCATGCGTGGCCTACTAAAATCTCAACAGAGTTCATGGCAATACTTCTCTGAGGTCAGTTCCAGAACTCAGTCTCCAAGGGGAATCACACCAGAGTTCACGCCAAGGTGGACCCAGTCATCTCTTCCAACCGCCACACAAATGGCCACAATTCCAACCAAAACACTGCCACATGGCCCTCATCTTCTTCCATATACACACTCATCATAACCTCTGGCTGGAGGTTTCCATCAGGGGCGCAGCCCAAGACAGTGTCCACAATAAGCTCCCTTGCCCCTCATTTGCCTAATATCAGGGTGGCCTGGACAGCCTTCCTGTGCACCAGGAGTGATCAAATAGGCCTGCCTTTAATACTGCTCTGCTTCTGCAATTTGAGGCCTACTGACTGCGGGGGTATAGATTCTTTGTGTGAATTGGAGTCAGGAGAAAACCCAAGCACCTATGGGCTAGCCTCTGCAGGGCTTTGAAGAACTCATTTGACCCAAAGGATCCCTATGCTCTCTTGATGGAGGTCAGGAACCTTACAGAGGAAGGCGAGAGACTTCATCCAAAATGACTGCTTTTTTTGCCATTTTGGCTTTGGATGCACACATGGGATCTTTCTTCAATCCATCAGGTGCTGACAATCTAAGCCACAGCCTCACACAGGGCCAAGAGGCTGATTCAGACACATCCCTTTGCAAAGCAATGAAGCAAAGAGCCACAGGTGATGCCCATTCATTTCCATTTGAAAACTGTTTTCTTCAGGCTTCACAAAGGGGTGCCCTGAGGCAAAGGCCTTCCTGACATTCAGGGCAACAGAACAATAGGTAAGCAAAAGGCCCAAAGCAGCCTTTCTCCACTGAGACTTTACTGGTCCCACTGATATCTGAGTTTTCTGAGATGCTCACCATTCCTTTCAGCTATCCAGTACATGGCCATGTCACAGAGCTTGGAGGTGGTACATATCTTGGACACAAAACCATGAGCCTATTCTGGAGAGTGGCCAGAATGCAGGAAGAAAACAGGAACTTAGGAAGATAGTAGGTGTTGCCCATCCATAAGGCAAGCCGCAGTCCATTCATAAACTGGGCAGGATGAAGACTGGGAAGCTTTCTACTAGACAGGACACATCCATTGATGTATTCTCTTTTCTCATGTCTACAACCAGGGACACAGTGAGATACACAAACTTAGAAACACTCGCCTTGTCAAAAGACTTACTGGAAACAGTCCACTCCAAACAAACAAACCGCCTTTCCTACCTATTCTCAGGACATGAGACAAATCCACAAACTCACCCTCACACCCACAAAGGCACCTCCTTCCCCCAAGTAGGTCTGTGACTACCCGGAGTGTCGTCTGACTGCTGGGCCATACTATGTTGCCCCGAAATGGCCTGTCCTGTCTCTGATCTGGCCTCCTTGGCCAACTCTGTGAAGTTGTCAGGAGCCAGCGGTGAGCCACGACCTGCTTTCTCAGGCAAGGCCCTCTTCAGTGCTTTCCTGGCATTTGGCCATCCTCACATCAGTAGGGACCAAGGAAGACTGACTCTGTCCTTGGTAAATCCAAACAAGTGAGCCCACTGGGACTGGGGCTGGGACTGCCTCTGGGTGCCTGGCTTCCTGGATCCCAAGTTCAGAGAGTTCCATCACCAAGGAAGTGAGGTGAGGTCACTTCCTTCAGGAACTGAATGAGGTCACTGCCTGGCAACCACTGTGTCCTAACAGTTGCTGGCAAGGGTCCCAGGAGATGGAGGCTGCCCCTGCTTCCTGTGACACTTTCACAAGTTAGAATGGAATATCAACCATAGGCACCAAGGAACAGCTCTCCACACAGGCCTGGTTTGGTCCATCTTGTCTACATTAAGAAGAGAGAGGCTCATTCAGACACATCCCTTCATCCTGACCAGGTTGTTGGCCATGGAAGATGACTTTTGCTCTCTCAGGTCCTTCATAGCTGCCTACATCTTCTCCAGGGTTCATTTCTGCATGGACCTTTGAGGTTCTCAGCAGGTGGAAGATCCCCTCCATTCCTGTATTGTAAGACCAACTCTGTCCCTGCTCTTCCTTAAAGTTAGATTGGGGGAACAGTGTCTGGTTAGGGTTAAGAACATGTTTGATTTGGGTTAGGAATCATTCTGCTAGTTGTAGAATGGTATTGGGAACCTGCGATATTTATAATCATATATAGGTGAAATATATGTATGAAAACAGAAATCTAAGTAAGATTTGAAGGCCAGAAGGGCATTGGGCCCTTGATTGGGATACTTAGCTTTGAATGACATTCTGCACAGATGTCTCAGATAAATTGATATACAATGGCATAGGACCATGTACCTTGGATGATTGAATGTAGAAGAGAACATCCAGTCAAAAAGGGATAGTAGGTAAGATTAGGAAGCTAGTCGGTAGGTTTAGGAAGAAGAGTGAGTGTAAAATTTGGACCCAAAGTTCTTTAGCAATTGGGTGTCGGTTAGAGAGTGAATGTAAATGTCAGCACATGTGAAGAGTCAGTCACAATGATGAACTGGGGAAAAATATGTAGGAAAGCAGATATCAATAGAGACATTAGGAAATCAGGCAAAGTATAAGGTGGGTGATAGGATTAGACATTTTCAACAGGGTTGAGGTTGAATATGTAATCTTAGGAAGAAACAAGTGTGTAGTCACCAATAGGATTGACATTGGAGAGCATTAGGCAACCTGGAGAAGGAAGTTCTTAGTAATCCATGCTCACTTTCCAATTAGGATTTGCTACCATCATAAGTGTGACCTTTGCATTTTGTGTCCAGAATATGACAGTGATAAAATGTATATGTAGATCAGGTGACATGTGTATTTCTTCCACCATTGCTGGGAGCAATATGTTGAAGACGTATTAATTAGTATTTGTGGGTACAAATAGGTGTACCCTGGGTCTATGAATATAGAGATAATGCATGAATAGAACATACTGTGAATAAATAATATAACTGCTTCCAATTTCAATAATGGATTGAGTTGATATCTGAAAGTATATAGGAAATCTTATATTGATACACAATCATTCATTCCTACCAGTTATACATCTAATGGCAATATTAGGGTTATGGTTTACCCTGAAGGGTGTGTGAGTTTTGCTTCAAAAGTGATTATGGAAATGGAAAATCATGTGTTTGGAAAGAAGTCTCATGAACAAACCAGTCAAGAAACATGGAGGAATACATGTGTTCTGAAGCAGGAAGGGATTGAAAGTGAACCAAATGCCTAGAAATTTTTAAACTTGAGGATGAAATATACATCCTATGATGTGCATCAGCTGAAGAAATAGTAAGGTACCAGTGTTGAATAAAAATGAACATCAAAATACACATCATGTCCCATAGGAATCTACTTGCATTGATGTTAAACTGGGTCAGTTACTGTAGAAAGATTAGGATTTCTATGCACCATCCACTGAAGTTAGTTTTCAGTACTAGGAAAAAAATATGTATTTCAGGTGGATAAATATTTCTGAGAATAATCTTGTGAAAAGTTGATTATAAATCCACATATATGAACATGAATGAATTCAGGGAATGTATCACAAGACACATATATTTCATATTTTGAAAAATCTGGAGAGAGTTTGTGTGTGTGTGTATATGTGTGTGTGTATATATATATCTATATATACACACACACACAAAACACACACACAGACATTAAAAATTCGAAATATATATGCCATTCGAAATTCATGATGAAATATATATCATCCACAGATCCAAAAATATTTATTTTACTGAACACGGATTTTTGTATCCTGTTGTTCAAGTAGGAAGCTCACCCATAGGTTGAATTTTCAGTTCCAACAGCGTTTGGGAGGAGTGATCTCTTCTCACAATTTGTATCTGCCAAGTCAGCCACCTCACAAGAATATACGTGGGATACCAGGTAGGATTCTATACTTGCATGTAAAAATACATGTGCTGAATAGGCTACAGAGAAAGGGAGACAGGAATTCACATATTTGTTAACTTTAAAAACACATGGAGAACTATTTCTATTCAATTGGACTAGATTTATAACACCTACCCTTTATAATGCAAAAGGCAAGTGCAACTATACACCATGCCTCCTCTGAACTGCTTGTATTTCTATTCTGTTTGGGTTATTTTTCTCCATCATATTAGGATTCATAGTCAGAGTCTAGTAGGGTATGAGTTAGTGTCAGGGAATCAGTATTTCAAACGGAAAATAGGAAATGAATCCAATGTGTATGCAAATACGTGCTACACAAAAATCTTCCCACTCTCATCCAGAACAATGCCTTGACATGACCTTCGCCCCAAGGAAGAAGCAACTCGAGGGGAAGAGTTAGAAAATCTGTGGATACATATGTGGAATGGAAAATGCTCAGGAGTTCACAACCTTGGAGGTGGTAGAGGAGTTTCCATAAGTAAGGCACAGGGTACACACTCCACAAACATGGAGCTCTGCTGGCCTAAAGACTTCGTGAGAAACTGCCTCTGAGGTTGGGCACTTGAAATATATGTTGTTGTCAGGAGCTTTAGCTTCCTTTGTAGTGAGACCATCAAAGCTGGGTCTGCATCTATGTGACCTGGAGGACATGGTTTCTGATTTTCCAATGAACATGAGGCAGAAGTGCTGAATTCTCTCTTTGTAGGTCCACAGTGGCCACTGGAGGCTAAGTGTCTCCCCGTGTGGACTGTGAAGCCATTTGGTCCTCCTCTACTTTTCGTGGTGTTTCTTGCTGCTGCACTGGGAGTTTCGTATTTGCTTCATGAAATACAAGGACTTCAACTGGGACACAGTGCTGGAGGGAGTTCTGTCACGTGTGGTGGGTCAGGGTCCTAGGAGAATGCACCAACCAGTCTTCTATCCCACAGAGCTTGCCCCCTTGACCCTAGCAACCTGATTCTGAACATTGCCCTGAAACCTCTCCATATAACAAGATGCCTTTACATATAAGTGTCTGCCGGCTGCACCATGTCAGTCACAAGCCATTTGGAAGCCAATGTCAGATCCACATGGCCCTACCACAGATGTTTTATCACACTCCTGCACACCACTTCTCTAGGCCCACTACTCAGCAGGCCCCAACTTACTGGCATCTCTGTTCTACACCATTTTCATGAAACCCAGTCAATCAAGGCACTGTCTGGTACACTCCTGATCAGCAACAGGACATCCAAAGGTTCTCCAGTGCCACCTGGTCATGGGAACTTAAAAATTTCATGGTATTTATCTAGCCATTTTTCAAGGATGAAGTTGGAGGCACTGTGGGTTTCCATTCATTCAGGAACCATTAAATGGTGAGGAAGCTCATTTCAATGAAAGCTCTGGAGAACTCTCACGAACAAGGCTTCCCAAAGAGTGGCCCAAAGGTCGCATGAAGCCAGGCCCATTGAGGTCTAGCATGTGAGGTCCATGTGTGTTTTGACTCTCAACGATGGCTGCCAGGTCTGTAAGAATAAAATCATGTGATATCCTGGCTGAGATTACCAGTGCTCTGTGGAAAGCCAACCTGGGCCTAGATCTCAGTTTCCAAGGGCGACTCTCATGCGTGGCCTACTAAAATCTCAACAGAGTTCATGGCAATACTTCTCTGAGGTCAGTTCCAGAACTCAGTCTCCAAGGGGAATCACACCAGAGTTCACGCCAAGGTGGACCCAGTCATCTCTTCCAACCGCCACACAAATGGCCACAATTCCAACCAAAACACTGCCACATGGCCCTCATCTTCTTCCATATACACACTCATCATAACCTCTGGCTGGAGGTTTCCATCAGGGGCGCAGCCCAAGACAGTGTCCACAATAAGCTCCCTTGCCCCTCATTTGCCTAATATCAGGGTGGCCTGGACAGCCTTCCTGTGCACCAGGAGTGATCAAATAGGCCTGCCTTTAATACTGCTCTGCTTCTGCAATTTGAGGCCTACTGACTGCGGGGGTATAGATTCTTTGTGTGAATTGGAGTCAGGAGAAAACCCAAGCACCTATGGGCTAGCCTCTGCAGGGCTTTGAAGAACTCATTTGACCCAAAGGATCCCTATGCTCTCTTGATGGAGGTCAGGAACCTTACAGAGGAAGGCGAGAGACTTCATCCAAAATGACTGCTTTTTTTGCCATTTTGGCTTTGGATGCACACATGGGATCTTTCTTCAATCCATCAGGTGCTGACAATCTAAGCCACAGCCTCACACAGGGCCAAGAGGCTGATTCAGACACATCCCTTTGCAAAGCAATGAAGCAAAGAGCCACAGGTGATGCCCATTCATTTCCATTTGAAAACTGTTTTCTTCAGGCTTCACAAAGGGGTGCCCTGAGGCAAAGGCCTTCCTGACATTCAGGGCAACAGAACAATAGGTAAGCAAAAGGCCCAAAGCAGCCTTTCTCCACTGAGACTTTACTGGTCCCACTGATATCTGAGTTTTCTGAGATGCTCACCATTCCTTTCAGCTATCCAGTACATGGCCATGTCACAGAGCTTGGAGGTGGTACATATCTTGGACACAAAACCATGAGCCTATTCTGGAGAGTGGCCAGAATGCAGGAAGAAAACAGGAACTTAGGAAGATAGTAGGTGTTGCCCATCCATAAGGCAAGCCGCAGTCCATTCATAAACTGGGCAGGATGAAGACTGGGAAGCTTTCTACTAGACAGGACACATCCATTGATGTATCAAGCATGGCACAGTAGATACAAACGACACTCGGCTGTCAAAGACCTACTGGGGAAAGGAAGGGCCTTTGTGTGGTGGTGAGGGTGAGTTGTGGATTTGTCTCATGTCCTGAGAACTACCTATTCTCAGGACATGAGACAAATCCACAAACTCACCCTCACACCCACAAAGGCACCTCCTTCCCCCAAGTAGGTCTGTGACTACCCGGAGTGTCGTCTGACTGCTGGGCCATACTATGTTGCCCCGAAATGGCCTGTCCTGTCTCTGATCTGGCCTCCTTGGCCAACTCTGTGAAGTTGTCAGGAGCCAGCGGTGAGCCACGACCTGCTTTCTCAGGCAAGGCCCTCTTCAGTGCTTTCCTGGCATTTGGCCATCCTCACATCAGTAGGGACCAAGGAAGACTGACTCTGTCCTTGGTAAATCCAAACAAGTGAGCCCACTGGGACTGGGGCTGGGACTGCCTCTGGGTGCCTGGCTTCCTGGATCCCAAGTTCAGAGAGTTCCATCACCAAGGAAGTGAGGTGAGGTCACTTCCTTCAGGAACTGAATGAGGTCACTGCCTGGCAACCACTGTGTCCTAACAGTTGCTGGCAAGGGTCCCAGGAGATGGAGGCTGCCCCTGCTTCCTGTGACACTTTCACAAGTTAGAATGGAATATCAACCATAGGCACCAAGGAACAGCTCTCCACACAGGCCTGGTTTGGTCCATCTTGTCTACATTAAGAAGAGAGAGGCTCATTCAGACACATCCCTTCATCCTGACCAGGTTGTTGGCCATGGAAGATGACTTTTGCTCTCTCAGGTCCTTCATAGCTGCCTACATCTTCTCCAGGGTTCATTTCTGCATGGACCTTTGAGGTTCTCAGCAGGTGGAAGATCCCCTCCATTCCTGTATTGTAAGACCAACTCTGTCCCTGCTCTTCCTTAAAGTTAGATTGGGGGAACAGTGTCTGGTTAGGGTTAAGAACATGTTTGATTTGGGTTAGGAATCATTCTGCTAGTTGTAGAATGGTATTGGGAACCTGCGATATTTATAATCATATATAGGTGAAATATATGTATGAAAACAGAAATCTAAGTAAGATTTGAAGGCCAGAAGGGCATTGGGCCCTTGATTGGGATACTTAGCTTTGAATGACATTCTGCACAGATGTCTCAGATAAATTGATATACAATGGCATAGGACCATGTACCTTGGATGATTGAATGTAGAAGAGAACATCCAGTCAAAAAGGGATAGTAGGTAAGATTAGGAAGCTAGTCGGTAGGTTTAGGAAGAAGAGTGAGTGTAAAATTTGGACCCAAAGTTCTTTAGCAATTGGGTGTCGGTTAGAGAGTGAATGTAAATGTCAGCACATGTGAAGAGTCAGTCACAATGATGAACTGGGGAAAAATATGTAGGAAAGCAGATATCAATAGAGACATTAGGAAATCAGGCAAAGTATAAGGTGGGTGATAGGATTAGACATTTTCAACAGGGTTGAGGTTGAATATGTAATCTTAGGAAGAAACAAGTGTGTAGTCACCAATAGGATTGACATTGGAGAGCATTAGGCAACCTGGAGAAGGAAGTTCTTAGTAATCCATGCTCACTTTCCAATTAGGATTTGCTACCATCATAAGTGTGACCTTTGCATTTTGTGTCCAGAATATGACAGTGATAAAATGTATATGTAGATCAGGTGACATGTGTATTTCTTCCACCATTGCTGGGAGCAATATGTTGAAGACGTATTAATTAGTATTTGTGGGTACAAATAGGTGTACCCTGGGTCTATGAATATAGAGATAATGCATGAATAGACCATACTGTGAATAAATAATATAACTGCTTCCAATTTCAATAATGGATTGAGTTGATATCTGAAAGTATATAGGAAATCTTATATTGATACACAATCATTCATTCCTACCAGTTATACATCTAATGGCAATATTAGGGTTATGGTTTACCCTGAAGGGTGTGTGAGTTTTGCTTCAAAAGTGATTATGGAAATGGAAAATCATGTGTTTGGAAAGAAGTCTCATGAACAAACCAGTCAAGAAACATGGAGGAATACATGTGTTCTGAAGCAGGAAGGGATTGAAAGTGAACCAAATGCCTAGAAATTTTTAAACTTGAGGATGAAATATACATCCTATGATGTGCATCAGCCGAAGAAATAGTAAGGTACCAGTGTTGAATAAAAATGAACGTCAAAATACACATCATGTCCCATAGGAATCTACTTGCATTGATGTTAAACTGGGTCAGTTACTGTAGAAAGATTAGGATTTCTATGCACCATCCACTGAAGTTAGGTTTCAGTACTAGGAAAAAAATATGTATTTCAGGTGGATAAATATTTCTGAGAATAATCTTGTGAAAAGTTGATTATAAATCCACATATATGAACATGAATGAATTCAGGGAATGTATCACAAGACACATATATTTCATATTTTGAAAAATCTGGAGAGAGTTTGTGTGTGTGTGTATATGTGTGTGTGTATATATATATCTATATATACACACACACACAAAACACACACACAGACATTAAAAATTCGAAATATATATGCCATTCGAAATTCATGATGAAATATATATCATCCACAGATCCAAAAATATTTATTTTACTGAACATGGATTTTGTGTCCTGTTGTTCAAGTAGGAAGCTCACCCATAGGTTGAATTTTCAGTTCCAACAGCGTTTGGGAGGAGTGATCTCTTCTCACAATTTGTATCTGCCAAGTCAGCCACCTCACAAGAATATACGTGGGATACCAGGTAGGATTCTATACGTGCATGTAAAAATACATGTGCTGAATAGGCTACAGAGAAAGGGAGACAGGAATTCACATATTTGTTAACTTTAAAAACACATGTAGAACTATTTCTATTCAATTGGACTAGATTTATAACACCTACCCTTTATAATGCAAAAGGCAAGTGCAACTATACACCATGCCTCCTCTGAACTGCTTGTATTTCTATGCTGTTTGGGTTATTTTTCTCCATCATATTAGGATTCATAGTCAGAGTCTAGTAGGGTATGGGTTAGTGTCAGGGAATCAGTATTTCAAATGGAAAATAGGAAATGAATCCAATGTGTATGCAAATACGTGCTACACAAAAATCTTCCCACTCTCATCCAGAACAATGCCTTGACATGACCTTCGCCCCTAGGAAGAAGCAACTCAAGGGGAAGAGTTAGAAAATCTGTGGATACATATGTGGAATGGAAAATGCTCAGGAGTTCACAACCTTGGAGGTGGTAGAGGAGTTTCCATAAGTAAGGGACAGGGTACACACTCCACAAACATGGAGCTCTGCTGGCCTAAAGACTTCGTGAGAAACTGCCTCTGAGGTTGGGCACTTGAAATCTATGTGTTGTCAGGAGCTTTAGCTTCCTTTGTAGTGAGACCATCAAAGCTGGGTCTGCATCTATGTGACCTGGAGGACATGGTTTCTGATTTTCCAATGAACATGAGGCAGAAGTGCTGAATTCTCTCTTTGTAGGTCCACAGTGGCCACTGGAGGCTAAGTGTCTCCCCGTGTGGACTGTGAAGCCATTTGGTCCTCCTCTACTTTTCGTGGTGTTTCTTGCTGCTGCACTGGGAGTTTGGTATTTGCTTCATGAAACACAAGGACTTCAACTGGGACACAGTGCTGGAGGGAGTTCTGTCACGTGTGGTGGGTCAGGGTCCTAGGAGAATGCACCAACCAGTCTTCTATCCCACAGAGCTTGCCCCCTTGACCCTAGCAACCTGATTCTGAACATTGCCCTGAAACCTCTCCATATAACAAGATGCCTTTACATATAAGTGTCTGCCAGCTGCACCATGTCAGTCACAAGCCATTTGGAAGCCAATGTCAGACCCACATGGCCCTACCACAGATGTTTTATCACACTCCTGCACACCACTTCTCTAGGCCCACTACTCAGCAGGCCCCAACTCACTGGCATCTCTGTTCTACACCATTTTCATGAAACCCAGTCAATCAAGGCACTGTCTGGTACACTCCTGATCAGCAACAGGACATCCAAAGGTTCTCCAGTGCCACCTGGTCATGGGAACTTAAAAATTTCATGGTATTTATCTAGCCATTTTTCAAGGATGAAGTTGGAGGCACTGTGGGTTTCCATTCATTCAGGAACCATTAAATGGTGAGGAAGCTCATTTCAATGAAAGCTCTGGAGAACTCTCAGAAACAAGGCTTCCCAAAGAGTGGCCCAAAGGTCGCATGAAGCCAGGCCCATTGAGGTCTAGCATGTGAGGTCCATGTGTGTTTTGACTCTCAACGATGGCTGCCAGGTCTGTAAGAATAAAATCATGTGATATCCTGGCTGAGATTCCCAGTGCTCTGTGGAAAGCCAACCTGGGCCTAGATCTCAGTTTCCAAGGGCGACTCTCATGCGTGGCCTACTAAAATCTCAACAGAGTTCATGGCAATACTTCTCTGAGGTCAGTTCCAGAACTCAGTCTCCAAGGGGAATCACACCAGAGTTCACGCCAAGGTGGACCCAGTCATCTCTTCCAACCGCCACACAAATGGCCACAATTCCAACCAAAACACTGCCACATGGCCCTCATCTTCTTCCATATACACACTCATCATAACCTCTGGCTGGAGGTTTCCATCAGGGGCGCAGCCCAAGACAGTGTCCACAATAAGCTCCCTTGCCCCTCATTTGCCTAATATCAGGGTGGCCTGGACAGCCTTCCTGTGCACCAGGAGTGATCAAATAGGCCTGCCTTTAATACTGCTCTGCTTCTGCAATTTGAGGCCTACTGACTGCGGGGGTATAGATTCTTTGTGTGAATTGGAGTCAGGAGAAAACCCAAGCACCTATGGGCTAGCCTCTGCAGGGCTTTGAAGAACTCATTTGACCCAAAGGATCCCTATGCTCTCTTGATGGAGGTCAGGAACCTTACAGAGGAAGGCGAGAGACTTCATCCAAAATGACTGCTTTTTTTGCCATTTTGGCTTTGGATGCACACATGGGATCTTTCTTCAATCCATCAGGTGCTGACAATCTAAGCCACAGCCTCACACAGGGCCAAGAGGCTGATTCAGACACATCCCTTTGCAAAGCAATGAAGCAAAGAGCCACAGGTGATGCCCATTCATTTCCATTTGAAAACTGTTTTCTTCAGGCTTCACAAAGGGGTGCCCTGAGGCAAAGGCCTTCCTGACATTCAGGGCAACAGAACAATAGGTAAGCAAAAGGCCCAAAGCAGCCTTTCTCCACTGAGACTTTACTGGTCCCACTGATATCTGAGTTTTCTGAGATGCTCACCATTCCTTTCAGCTATCCAGTACATGGCCATGTCACAGAGCTTGGAGGTGGTACATATCTTGGACACAAAACCATGAGCCTATTCTGGAGAGTGGCCAGAATGCAGGAAGAAAACAGGAACTTAGGAAGATAGTAGGTGTTGCCCATCCATAAGGCAAGCCGCAGTCCATTCATAAACTGGGCAGGATGAAGACTGGGAAGCTTTCTACTAGACAGGACACATCCATTGATGTATTCTCTTTTCTCATGTCTACAACCAGGGACACAGTGAGATACACAAACTTAGAAACACTCGCCTTGTCAAAAGACTTACTGGAAACAGTCCACTCCAAACAAACAAACCGCCTTTCCTACCTATTCTCAGGACATGAGACAAATCCACAAACTCACCCTCACACCCACAAAGGCACCTCCTTCCCCCAAGTAGGTCTGTGACTACCCGGAGTGTCGTCTGACTGCTGGGCCATACTATGTTGCCCCGAAATGGCCTGTCCTGTCTCTGATCTGGCCTCCTTGGCCAACTCTGTGAAGTTGTCAGGAGCCAGCGGTGAGCCACGACCTGCTTTCTCAGGCAAGGCCCTCTTCAGTGCTTTCCTGGCATTTGGCCATCCTCACATCAGTAGGGACCAAGGAAGACTGACTCTGTCCTTGGTAAATCCAAACAAGTGAGCCCACTGGGACTGGGGCTGGGACTGCCTCTGGGTGCCTGGCTTCCTGGATCCCAAGTTCAGAGAGTTCCATCACCAAGGAAGTGAGGTGAGGTCACTTCCTTCAGGAACTGAATGAGGTCACTGCCTGGCAACCACTGTGTCCTAACAGTTGCTGGCAAGGGTCCCAGGAGATGGAGGCTGCCCCTGCTTCCTGTGACACTTTCACAAGTTAGAATGGAATATCAACCATAGGCACCAAGGAACAGCTCTCCACACAGGCCTGGTTTGGTCCATCTTGTCTACATTAAGAAGAGAGAGGCTCATTCAGACACATCCCTTCATCCTGACCAGGTTGTTGGCCATGGAAGATGACTTTTGCTCTCTCAGGTCCTTCATAGCTGCCTACATCTTCTCCAGGGTTCATTTCTGCATGGACCTTTGAGGTTCTCAGCAGGTGGAAGATCCCCTCCATTCCTGTATTGTAAGACCAACTCTGTCCCTGCTCTTCCTTAAAGTTAGATTGGGGGAACAGTGTCTGGTTAGGGTTAAGAACATGTTTGATTTGGGTTAGGAATCATTCTGCTAGTTGTAGAATGGTATTGGGAACCTGCGATATTTATAATCATATATAGGTGAAATATATGTATGAAAACAGAAATCTAAGTAAGATTTGAAGGCCAGAAGGGCATTGGGCCCTTGATTGGGATACTTAGCTTTGAATGACATTCTGCACAGATGTCTCAGATAAATTGATATACAATGGCATAGGACCATGTACCTTGGATGATTGAATGTAGAAGAGAACATCCAGTCAAAAAGGGATAGTAGGTAAGATTAGGAAGCTAGTCGGTAGGTTTAGGAAGAAGAGTGAGTGTAAAATTTGGACCCAAAGTTCTTTAGCAATTGGGTGTCGGTTAGAGAGTGAATGTAAATGTCAGCACATGTGAAGAGTCAGTCACAATGATGAACTGGGGAAAAATATGTAGGAAAGCAGATATCAATAGAGACATTAGGAAATCAGGCAAAGTATAAGGTGGGTGATAGGATTAGACATTTTCAACAGGGTTGAGGTTGAATATGTAATCTTAGGAAGAAACAAGTGTGTAGTCACCAATAGGATTGACATTGGAGAGCATTAGGCAACCTGGAGAAGGAAGTTCTTAGTAATCCATGCTCACTTTCCAATTAGGATTTGCTACCATCATAAGTGTGACCTTTGCATTTTGTGTCCAGAATATGACAGTGATAAAATGTATATGTAGATCAGGTGACATGTGTATTTCTTCCACCATTGCTGGGAGCAATATGTTGAAGACGTATTAATTAGTATTTGTGGGTACAAATAGGTGTACCCTGGGTCTATGAATATAGAGATAATGCATGAATAGACCATACTGTGAATAAATAATATAACTGCTTCCAATTTCAATAATGGATTGAGTTGATATCTGAAAGTATATAGGAAATCTTATATTGATACACAATCATTCATTCCTACCAGTTATACATCTAATGGCAATATTAGGGTTATGGTTTACCCTGAAGGGTGTGTGAGTTTTGCTTCAAAAGTGATTATGGAAATGGAAAATCATGTGTTTGGAAAGAAGTCTCATGAACAAACCAGTCAAGAAACATGGAGGAATACATGTGTTCTGAAGCAGGAAGGGATTGAAAGTGAACCAAATGCCTAGAAATTTTTAAACTTGAGGATGAAATATACATCCTATGATGTGCATCAGCTGAAGAAATAGTAAGGTACCAGTGTTGAATAAAAATGAACGTCAAAATACACATCATGTCCCATAGGAATCTACTTGCATTGATGTTAAACTGGGTCAGTTACTGTAGAAAGATTAGGATTTCTATGCACCATCCACTGAAGTTAGTTTTCAGTACTAGGAAAAAAATATGTATTTCAGGTGGATAAATATTTCTGAGAATAATCTTGTGAAAAGTTGATTATAAATCCACATATATGAACATGAATGAATTCAGGGAATGTATCACAAGACACATATATTTCATATTTTGAAAAATCTGGAGAGAGTTTGTGTGTGTGTGTATATATATATCTATATATACACACACACACAAAACACACACACAGACATTAAAAATTCGAAATATATATGCCATACGAAATTCATGATGAAATATATATCATCCACAGATCCAAAAATATTTATTTTACTGAACATGGATTTTGTGTCCTGTTGTTCAAGTAGGAAGCTCACCCATAGGTTGAATTTTCAGTTCCAACAGCGTTTGGGAGGAGTGATCTCTTCTCACAATTTGTATCTGCCAAGTCAGCCACCTCACAAGAATATACGTGGGATACCAGGTAGGATTCTATACGTGCATGTAAAAATACATGTGCTGAATAGGCTACAGAGAAAGGGAGACAGGAATTCACATATTTGTTAACTTTAAAAACACATGTAGAACTATTTCTATTCAATTGGACTAGATTTATAACACCTACCCTTTATAATGCAAAAGGCAAGTGCAACTATACACCATGCCTCCTCTGAACTGCTTGTATTTCTATGCTGTTTGGGTTATTTTTCTCCATCATATTAGGATTCATAGTCAGAGTCTAGTAGGGTATGGGTTAGTGTCAGGGAATCAGTATTTCAAATGGAAAATAGGAAATGAATCCAATGTGTATGCAAATACGTGCTACACAAAAATCTTCCCACTCTCATCCAGAACAATGCCTTGACATGACCTTCGCCCCAAGGAAGAAGCAACTCAAGGGGAAGAGTTAGAAAATCTGTGGATACATATGTGGAATGGAAAATGCTCAGGAGTTCACAACCTTGGAGGTGGTAGAGGAGTTTCCATAAGTAAGGGACAGGGTACACACTCCACAAACATGGAGCTCTGCCGGCCTAAAGACTTCGTGAGAAACTGCCTCTGAGGTTGGGCACTTGAAATCTATGTGTTGTCAGGAGCTTTAGCTTCCTTTGTAGTGAGACCATCAAAGCTGGGTCTGCATCTATGTGACCTGGAGGACATGGTTTCTGATTTTCCAATGAACATGAGGCAGAAGTGCTGAATTCTCTCTTTGTAGGTCCACAGTGGCCACTGGAGGCTAAGTGTCTCCCCGTGTGGACTGTGAAGCCATTTGGTCCTCCTCTACTTTTCGTGGTGTTTCTTGCTGCTGCACTGGGAGTTTGGTATTTGCTTCATGAAACACAAGGACTTCAACTGGGACACAGTGCTGGAGGGAGTTCTGTCACGTGTGGTGGGTCAGGGTCCTAGGAGAATGCACCAACCAGTCTTCTATCCCACAGAGCTTGCCCCCTTGACCCTAGCAACCTGATTCTGAACATTGCCCTGAAACCTCTCCATATAACAAGATGCCTTTACATATAAGTGTCTGCCGGCTGCACCATGTCAGTCACAAGCCATTTGGAAGCCAATGTCAGACCCACATGGCCCTACCACAGATGTTTTATCACACTCCTGCACACCACTTCTCTAGGCCCACTACTCAGCAGGCCCCAACTCACTGGCATCTCTGTTCTACACCATTTTCATGAAACCCAGTCAATCAAGGCACTGTCTGGTACACTCCTGATCAGCAACAGGACATCCAAAGGTTCTCCAGTGCCACCTGGTCATGGGAACTTAAAAATTTCATGGTATTTATCTAGCCATTTTTCAAGGATGAAGTTGGAGGCACTGTGGGTTTCCATTCATTCAGGAACCATTAAATGGTGAGGAAGCTCATTTCAATGAAAGCTCTGGAGAACTCTCAGAAACAAGGCTTCCCAAAGAGTGGCCCAAAGGTCGCATGAAGCCAGGCCCATTGAGGTCTAGCATGTGAGGTCCATGTGTGTTTTGACTCTCAACGATGGCTGCCAGGTCTGTAAGAATAAAATCATGTGATATCCTGGCTGAGATTCCCAGTGCTCTGTGGAAAGCCAACCTGGGCCTAGATCTCAGTTTCCAAGGGCGACTCTCATGCGTGGCCTACTAAAATCTCAACAGAGTTCATGGCAATACTTCTCTGAGGTCAGTTCCAGAACTCAGTCTCCAAGGGGAATCACACCAGAGTTCACGCCAAGGTGGACCCAGTCATCTCTTCCAACCGCCACACAAATGGCCACAATTCCAACCAAAACACTGCCACATGGCCCTCATCTTCTTCCATATACACACTCATCATAACCTCTGGCTGGAGGTTTCCATCAGGGGCGCAGCCCAAGACAGTGTCCACAATAAGCTCCCTTGCCCCTCATTTGCCTAATATCAGGGTGGCCTGGACAGCCTTCCTGTGCACCAGGAGTGATCAAATAGGCCTGCCTTTAATACTGCTCTGCTTCTGCAATTTGAGGCCTACTGACTGCGGGGGTATAGATTCTTTGTGTGAATTGGAGTCAGGAGAAAACCCAAGCACCTATGGGCTAGCCTCTGCAGGGCTTTGAAGAACTCATTTGACCCAAAGGATCCCTATGCTCTCTTGATGGAGGTCAGGAACCTTACAGAGGAAGGCGAGAGACTTCATCCAAAATGACTGCTTTTTTTGCCATTTTGGCTTTGGATGCACACATGGGATCTTTCTTCAATCCATCAGGTGCTGACAATCTAAGCCACAGCCTCACACAGGGCCAAGAGGCTGATTCAGACACATCCCTTTGCAAAGCAATGAAGCAAAGAGCCACAGGTGATGCCCATTCATTTCCATTTGAAAACTGTTTTCTTCAGGCTTCACAAAGGGGTGCCCTGAGGCAAAGGCCTTCCTGACATTCAGGGCAACAGAACAATAGGTAAGCAAAAGGCCCAAAGCAGCCTTTCTCCACTGAGACTTTACTGGTCCCACTGATATCTGAGTTTTCTGAGATGCTCACCATTCCTTTCAGCTCTCCAGTACATGGCCATGTCACAGAGCTTGGAGGTGGTACATATCTTGGACACAAAACCATGAGCCTATTCTGGAGAGTGGCCAGAATGCAGGAAGAAAACAGGAACTTAGGAAGATAGTAGGTGTTGCCCATACATAAGGCAAGCCGCAGTCCATTCATAAACTGGGCAGGATGAAGACTGGGAAGCTTTCTACTAGACAGGACACATCCATTGATGCATTCTCTTTTCTCATGTCTACAACCAGGGACACAGTGAGATACACAAACTTAGAAACACTCGCCTTGTCAAAAGACTTACTGGAAACAGTCCACTCCAAACAAACAAACCGCCTTTCCTACCTATTCTCAGAACATAAGACAAATCCACAAACTCACCCCCACACCCACAAAGGCACCTCCTTCCCCCAAGTAGGTCTGTGACTACCCGGAGTGTCGTCTGACTGCTGGGCCATACTATGTTGCCCCGAAATGGCCTGTCCTGTCTCAGATCTATCCTCCTTGGCCAACTCTGTGAAGTTGTCAGGAGCCAGCGGTGAGCCAAGACCTGCTTTCTCAGGCAAGGCCCTCTTCAGTGCTTTCCTGGCATTTGGCCATCCTCACATCAGTAGGGACCAAGGAAGACTGACTCTGTCCTTGGTAAATCCAAACAAGTGAGCCCACTGGGACTGGGGCTGGGACTGCCTCTGGGTGCCTGGCTTCCTGGATCCCAAGTTCAGAGAGTTCCATCACCAAGGAAGTGAGGTGAGGTCACTTCCTTCAGGAACTGAATGAGGTCACTGCCTGGCAACCACTGTGTCCTAACAGTTGCTTGCAAGGGTCCCAGGAGATGGAGGCTGCCCCTGCTTCCTGTGACAATTTCACAAGTTAGAATGGAATATCAACCATAGGCACCAAGGAACAGCTCTCCACACAGGCCTGGTTTGGTCCATCTTGTCTACATTAAGAAGAGAGAGGCTCATTCAGACACATCCCTTCATCCTGACCAGGTTGTTGGCCATGGAAGATGACTTTTGCTCTCTCAGGTCCTTCATAGCTGCCTACATCTTCTCCAGGGTTCATTTCTGCATGGACCTTTGAGGTTCTCAGCAGGTGGAAGATCCCCTCCATTCCTGTATTGTAAGACCAACTCTGTCCCTGCTCTTCCTTAAAGTTAGATTGGGGGAACAGTGTCTGGTTAGGGTTAAGAACATGTTTGATTTGGGTTAGGAATCATTCTGCTAGTTGTAGAATGGTATTGGGAACCTGCGATATTTATAATCATATATAGGTGAAATATATGTATGAAAACAGAAATCTAAGTAAGATTTGAAGGCCAGAAGGGCATTGGGCCCTTGATTGGGATACTTAGCTTTGAATGACATTCTGCACAGATGTCTCAGATAAATTGATATACAATGGCATAGGACCATGTACCTTGGATGATTGAATGTAGAAGAGAACATCCAGTCAAAAAGGGATAGTAGGTAAGATTAGGAAGCTAGTCGGTAGGTTTAGGAAGAAGAGTGAGTGTAAAATTTGGACCCAAAGTTCTTTAGCAATTGGGTGTCGGTTAGAGAGTGAATGTAAATGTCAGCACATGTGAAGAGTCAGTCACAATGATGAACTGGGGAAAAATATGTAGGAAAGCAGATATCAATAGAGACATTAGGAAATCAGGCAAAGTATAAGGTGGGTGATAGGATTAGACATTTTCAACAGGGTTGAGGTTGAATATGTAATCTTAGGAAGAAACAAGTGTGTAGTCACCAATAGGATTGACATTGGAGAGCATTAGGCAACCTGGAGAAGGAAGTTCTTAGTAATCCATGCTCACTTTCCAATTAGGATTTGCTACCATCATAAGTGTGACCTTTGCATTTTGTGTCCAGAATATGACAGTGATAAAATGTATATGTAGATCAGGTGACATGTGTATTTCTTCCACCATTGCTGGGAGCAATATGTTGAAGACGTATTAATTAGTATTTGTGGGTACAAATAGGTGTACACTGGGTCTATGAATATAGAGATAATGCATGAATAGACCATACTGTGAATAAATAATATAACTGCTTCCAATTTCAATAATGGATTGAGTTGATATCTGAAAGTATATAGGAAATCTTATATTGATACACAATCATTCATTCCTACCAGTTATACATCTAATGGCAATATTAGGGTTATGGTTTACCCTGAAGGGTGTGTGAGTTTTGCTTCAAAAGTGATTATGGAAATGGAAAATCATGTGTTTGGAAAGAAGTCTCATGAACAAACCAGTCAAGAAACATGGAGGAATACATGTGTTCTGAAGCAGGAAGGGATTGAAAGTGAACCAAATGCCTAGAAATTTTTAAACTTGAGGATGAAATATACATCCTATGATGTGCATCAGCTGAAGAAATAGTAAGGTACCAGTGTTGAATAAAAATGAACATCAAAATACACATCATGTCCCATAGGAATCTACTTGCATTGATGTTAAACTGGGTCAGTTACTGTAGAAAGATTAGGATTTCTATGCACCATCCACTGAAGTTAGTTTTCAGTACTAGGAAAAAAATATGTATTTCAGGTGGATAAATATTTCTGAGAATAATCTGGTGAAAAGTTGATTATAAATCCACATATATGAACATGAATGAATTCAGGGAATGTATCACAAGACACATATATTTCATATTTTGAAAAATCTGGAGAGAGTTTGTGTGTGTGTGTATATGTGTGTGTGTATATATATATCTATATATACACACACACACAAAACACACACACAGACATTAAAAATTCGAAATATATATGCCATTCAAAATTCATGATGAAATATATATCATCCACAGATCCAAAAATATTTATTTTACTGAACACGGATTTTTGTATCCTGTTGTTCAAGTAGGAAGCTCACCCATAGGTTGAATTTTCCGTTCCAACAGCGTTTGGGAGGAGTGATCTCTTCTCACAATTTGTATCTGCCAAGTCAGCCACCTCACAAGAATATACGTGGGATACCAGGTAGGATTCTATACGTGCATGTAAAAATACATGTGCTGAATAGGCTACAGAGAAAGGGAGACAGGAATTCACATATTTGTTAACTTTAAAAACACATGGAGAACTATTTCTATTCAATTGGACTAGATTTATAACACCTACCCTTTATAATGCAAAAGGCAAGTGCAACTATACACCATGCCTCCTCTGAACTGCTTGTATTTCTATTCTGTTTGGGTTATTTTTCTCCATCATATTAGGATTCATAGTCAGAGTCTAGTAGGGTATGGGTTAGTGTCAGGGAATCAGTATTTCAAGTGGAAAATAGGAAATGAATCCAATGTGTATGCAAATACGTGCTACACAAAAATCTTCCCACTCTCATCCAGAACAATGCCTTGACATGACCTTCGCCCCAAGGAAGAAGCAACTCGAGGGGAAGAGTTAGAAAATCTGTGGATACATATGTGGAATGGAAAATGCTCAGGAGTTCACAACCTTGGAGGTGGTAGAGGAGTTTCCATAAGTAAGGCACAGGGTACACACTCCACAAACATGGAGCTCTGCTGGCCTAAAGACTTCGTGAGAAACTGCCTCTGAGGTTGGGCACTTGAAATCTATGTTGTTGTCAGGAGCTTTAGCTTCCTTTGTAGTGAGACCATCAAAGCTGGGTCTGCATCTATGTGACCTGGAAGACATGGTTTCTGATTTTCCAATGAACATGAGGCAGAAGTGCTGAATTCTCTCTTTGTAGGTCCACAGTGGCCACTGGAGGCTAAGTGTCTCCCCGTGTGGACTGTGAAGCCATTTGGTCCTCCTCTAATTTCGTGGTGTTTCTTGCTGCTGCACTGGGAGTTTGGTACTTCATGAAATACAAGGACTTCAACTGGGACACAGTGCTGGAGGGAGTTCTGTCACGTGTGGTGGGTCAGGGTCCTAGGAGAATGCACCAACCAGTCTTCTATCCCACAGAGCTTGCCCCCTTGACCCTAGCAACCTGATTCTGAACATTGCCCTGAAACCTCTCCATATAACAAGATGCCTTTACATATAAGTGTCTGCCGGCTGCACCATGTCAGTCACAAGCCATTTGGAAGCCAATGTCAGATCCACATGGCCCTACCACAGATGTTTTATCACACTCCTGCACACCACTTCTGTAGGCCCACTACTCAGCAGGCCCCAACTCACTGGCATCTCTGTTCTACACCATTTTCATGAAACCCAGTCAATCAAGGCACTGTCTGGTACACTCCTGATCAGCAACAGGACATCCAAAGGTTCTCCAGTGCCACCTGGTCATGGGAACTTAAAAATTTCATGGTATTTATCTATAGCCATTTTTCAAGGATGAAGTTGGAGGCACTGTGGGTTTCCATTCATTCAGGAACCATTAAATGGTGAGGAAGCTCATTTCAATGAAAGCTCTGGAGAACTCTCAGAAACAAGGCTTCCCAAAGAGTGGCCCAAAGGTCGCATGAAGCCAGGCCCATTGAGGTCTACCATGTGAGGTCCATGTGTGTTTTGACTCTCAACGATGGCTGCCAGGTCTGTAAGAATAAAATCATGTGATATCCTGGCTGAGATTCCCAGTGCTCTGTGGAAAGCCAACCTGGGCCTAGATCTCAGTTTCCAAGGGCGACTCTCATGCGTGGCCTACTAAAGTCTCAACAGAGTTCATGGCAATACTTCTCTGAGTTCAGTTCCAGAACTCAGTCTCCAAGGGGAATCACACCAGAGTTCACGCCAAGGTGGACCCAGTCATCTCTTCCAACCGCCACACAAATGGCCACAATTCCAACCAAAACACTGCCACATGGCCCTCATCTTCTTCCATATACACACTCATCATAACCTCTGGCTGGAGGTTTCCATCAGGGGCGCAGCCCAAGACAGTGTCCACAATAAGCTCCCTTGCCCCTCATTTGCCTAATATCAGGGTGGCCTGGACAGCCTTCCTGTGCACCAGGAGTGATCAAATAGGCCTGCCTTTAATACTGCTCTGCTTCTGCAATTTGAGGCCTACTGACTGCGGGGGTATAGATTCTTTGTGTGAATTGGAGTCAGGAGAAAACCCAAGCACCTATGGGCTAGCCTCTGCAGGGCTTTGAAGAACTCATTTGACCCAAAGGATCCCTATGCTCTCTTGATGGAGGTCAGGAACCTTACAGAGGAAGGCGAGAGACTTCATCCAAAATGACTGCTTTTTTTGCCATTTTGGCTTTGGATGCACACATGGGATCTTTCTTCAATCCATCAGGTGCTGACAATCTAAGCCACAGCCTCACACAGGGCCAAGAGGCTGATTCAGACACATCCCTTTGCAAAGCAATGAAGCAAAGAGCCACAGGTGATGCCCATTCATTTCCATTTGAAAACTGTTTTCTTCAGGCTTCACAAAGGGGTGCCCTGAGGCAAAGGCCTTCCTGACATTCAGGGCAACAGAACAATAGGTAAGCAAAAGGCCCAAAGCAGCCTTTCTCCACTGAGACTTTACTGGTCCCACTGATATCTGAGTTTTCTGAGATGCTCACCATTCCTTTCAGCTCTCCAGTACATGGCCATGTCACAGAGCTTGGAGGTGGTACATATCTTGGACACAAAACCATGAGCCTATTCTGGAGAGTGGCCAGAATGCAGGAAGAAAACAGGAACTTAGGAAGATAGTAGGTGTTGCCCATCCATAAGGCAAGCCGCAGTCCATTCATAAACTGGGCAGGATGAAGACTGGGAAGCTTTCTACTAGACAGGACACATCCATTGATGCATTCTCTTTTCTCATGTCTACAACCAGGGACACAGTGAGATACACAAACTTAGAAACACTCGCCTTGTCAAAAGACTTACTGGAAACAGTCCACTCCAAACAAACAAACCGCCTTTCCTACCTATTCTCAGAACATAAGACAAATCCACAAACTCACCCCCACACCCACAAAGGCACCTCCTTCCCCCAAGTAGGTCTGTGACTACCCGGAGTGTCGTCTGACTGCTGGGCCATACTATGTTGCCCCGAAATGGCCTGTCCTGTCTCAGATCTGTCCTCCTTGGCCAACTCTGTGAAGTTGTCAGGAGCCAGCGGTGAGCCAAGACCTGCTTTCTCAGGCAAGGCCCTCTTCAGTGCTTTCCTGGCATTTGGCCATCCTCACATCAGTAGGGACCAAGGAAGACTGACTCTGTCCTTGGTAAATCCAAACAAGTGAGCCCACTGGGACTGGGACTGGGACTGCCTCTGGGTGCCTGGCTTCCTGGATCCCAAGTTCAGAGAGTTCCATCACCAAGGAAGTGAGGTGAGGTCACTTCCTTCAGGAACTGAATGAGGTCACTGCCTGGCAACCACTGTGTCCTAACAGTTGCTTGCAAGGGTCCCAGGAGATGGAGGCTGCCCCTGCTTCCTGTGACACTTTCACAAGTTAGAATGGAATATCAACCATAGGCACCAAGGAACAGCTCTCCACACAGGCCTGGTTTGGTCCATCTTGTCTACATTAAGAAGAGAGAGGCTCATTCAGACACATCCCTTCATCCTGACCAGGTTGTTGGCCATGGAAGATGACTTTTGCTCTCTCAGGTCCTTCATAGCTGCCTACATCTTCTCCAGGGTTCATTTCTGCATGGACCTTTGAGGTTCTCAGCAGGTGGAAGATCCCCTCCATTCCTGTATTGTAAGACCAACTCTGTCCCTGCTCTTCCTTAAAGTTAGATTGGGGGAACAGTGTCTGGTTAGGGTTAAGAACATGTTTGATTTGGGTTAGGAATCATTCTGCTAGTTGTAGAATGGTATTGGGAACCTGCGATATTTATAATCATATATAGGTGAAATATATGTATGAAAACAGAAATCTAAGTAAGATTTGAAGGCCAGAAGGGCATTGGGCCCTTGATTGGGATACTTAGCTTTGAATGACATTCTGCACAGATGTCTCAGATAAATTGATATACAATGGCATAGGACCATGTACCTTGGATGATTGAATGTAGAAGAGAACATCCAGTCAAAAAGGGATAGTAGGTAAGATTAGGAAGCTAGTCGGTAGGTTTAGGAAGAAGAGTGAGTGTAAAATTTGGACCCAAAGTTCTTTAGCAATTGGGTGTCGGTTAGAGAGTGAATGTAAATGTCAGCACATGTGAAGAGTCAGTCACAATGATGAACTGGGGAAAAATATGTAGGAAAGCAGATATCAATAGAGACATTAGGAAATCAGGCAAAGTATAAGGTGGGTGATAGGATTAGACATTTTCAACAGGGTTGAGGTTGAATATGTAATCTTAGGAAGAAACAAGTGTGTAGTCACCAATAGGATTGACATTGGAGAGCATTAGGCAACCTGGAGAAGGAAGTTCTTAGTAATCCATGCTCACTTTCCAATTAGGCTTTGCTACCATCATAAGTGTGACCTTTGCATTTTGTGTCCAGAATATGACAGTGATAAAATGTATATGTAGATCAGGTGACATGTGTATTTCTTCCACCATTGCTGGGAGCAATATGTTGAAGACGTATTAATTAGTATTTGTGGGTACAAATAGGTGTACCCTGGGTCTATGAATATAGAGATAATGCATGAATAGACCATACTGTGAATAAATAATATAACTGCTTCCAATTTCAATAATGGATTGAGTTGATATCTGAAAGTATATAGGAAATCTTATATTGATACACAATCATTCATTCCTACCAGTTATACATCTAATGGCAATATTAGGGTTATGGTTTACCCTGAAGGGTGTGTGAGTTTTGCTTCAAAAGTGATTATGGAAATGGAAAATCATGTGTTTGGAAAGAAGTCTCATGAACAAACCAGTCAAGAAACATGGAGGAATACATGTGTTCTGAAGCAGGAAGGGATTGAAAGTGAACCAAATGCCTAGAAATTTTTAAACTTGAGGATGAAATATACATCCTATGATGTGCATCAGCTGAAGAAATAGTAAGGTACCAGTGTTGAATAAAAATGAACATCAAAATACACATCATGTCCCATAGGAATCTACTTGCATTGATGTTAAACTGGGTCAGTTACTGTAGAAAGATTAGGATTTCTATGCACCATCCACTGAAGTTAGTTTTCAGTACTAGGAAAAAAATATGTATTTCAGGTGGATAAATATTTCTGAGAATAATCTTGTGAAAAGTTGATTATAAATCCACATATATGAACATGAATGAATTCAGGGAATGTATCACAAGACACATATATTTCATATTTTGAAAAATCTGGAGAGAGTTTGTGTGTGTGTGTATATATATATCTATATATACACACACAAAAAAACACACACACAGACATTAAAAATTCGAAATATATATGCCATTCGAAATTCATGATGAAATATATATCATCCACAGATCCAAAAATATTTATTTTACTGAACATGGATTTTGTGTCCTGTTGTTCAAGTAGGAAGCTCACCATAGGTTGAATTTTCAGTTCCAACAGCGTTTGGGAGGAGTGATCTCTTCTCACAATTTGTATCTGCCAAGTCAGCCACCTCACAAGAATATACGTGGGATACCAGGTAGGATTCTATACGTGCATGTAAAAATACATGTGCTGAATAGGCTACAGAGAAAGGGAGACAGGAATTCACATATTTGTTAACTTTAAAAACACATGGAGAACTATTTCTATTCAATTGGACTAGATTTATAACACCTACCCTTTATAATGCAAAAGGCAAGTGCAACTATACACCATGCCTCCTCTGAACTGCTTGTATTTCTATGCTGTTTGGGTTATTTTTCTCCATCATATTAGGATTCATAGTCAGAGTCTAGTAGGGTATGGGTTAGTGTCAGGGAATCAGTATTTCAAATGGAAAATAGGAAATGAATCCAATGTGTATGCAAATACGTGCTACACAAAAATCTTCCCACTCTCATCCAGAACAATGCCTTGACATGACCTTCGCCCCAAGGAAGAAGCAACTCAAGGGGAAGAGTTAGAAAATCTGTGGATACATATGTGGAATGGAAAATGCTCAGGAGTTCACAACCTTGGAGGTGGTAGAGGAGTTTCCATAAGTAAGGCACAGGGTACACACTCCACAAACATGGAGCTCTGCTGGCCTAAAGACTTCGTGAGAAACTGCCTCTGAGGTTGGGCACTTGAAATCTATGTTGTTGTCAGGAGCTTTAGCTTCCTTTGTAGTGAGACCATCAAAGCTGGGTCTGCATCTATGTGACCTGGAGGACATGGTTTCTGATTTTCCAATGAACATGAGGCAGAAGTGCTGAATTCTCTCTTTGTAGGTCCACAGTGGCCACTGGAGGCTAAGTGTCTCCCCGTGTGGACTGTGAAGCCATTTGGTCCTCCTCTACTTTTCGTGGTGTTTCTTGCTGCTGCACTGGGAGTTTGGTATTTGCTTCATGAAACACAAGGACTTCAACTGGGACACAGTGCTGGAGGGAGTTCTGTCACGTGTGGTGGGTCAGGGTCCTAGGAGAATGCACCAACCAGTCTTCTATCCCACAGAGCTTGCCCCCTTGACCCTAGCAACCTGATTCTGAACATTGCCCTGAAACCTCTCCATATAACAAGATGCCTTTACATATAAGTGTCTGCCGGCTGCACCATGTCAGTCACAAGCCATTTGGAAGCCAATGTCAGATCCACATGGCCCTACCACAGATGTTTTATCACACTCCTGCACACCACTTCTCTAGGCCCACTACTCAGCAGGCCCCAACTTACTGGCATCTCTGTTCTACACCATTTTCATGAAACCCAGTCAATCAAGGCACTGTCTGGTACACTCCTGATCAGCAACAGGACATCCAAAGGTTCTCCAGTGCCACCTGGTCATGGGAACTTAAAAATTTCATGGTATTTATCTAGCCATTTTTCAAGGATGAAGTTGGAGGCACTGTGGGTTTCCATTCATTCAGGAACCATTAAATGGTGAGGAAGGTCATTTCAATGAAAGCTCTGGAGAACTCTCAGAAACAAGGCTTCCCAAAGAGTGGCCCAAAGGTCGCATGAAGCCAGGCCCATTGAGGTCTAGCATGTGAGGTCCATGTGTGTTTTGACTCTCAACGATGGCTGCCAGGTCTGTAAGAATAAAATCATGTGATATCCTGGCTGAGATTCCCAGTGCTCTGTGGAAAGCCAACCTGGGCCTAGATCTCAGTTTCCAAGGGCGACTCTCATGCGTGGCCTACTAAAATCTCAACAGAGTTCATGGCAATACTTCTCTGAGGTCAGTTCCAGAACTCAGTCTCCAAGGGGAATCACACCAGAGTTCACGCCAAGGTGGACCCAGTCATCTCTTCCAACCGCCACACAAATGGCCACAATTCCAACCAAAACACTGCCACATGGCCCTCATCTTCTTCCATATACACACTCATCATAACCTCTGGCTGGAGGTTTCCATCAGGGGCGCAGCCCAAGACAGTGTCCACAATAAGCTCCCTTGCCCCTCATTTGCCTAATATCAGGGTGGCCTGGACAGCCTTCCTGTGCACCAGGAGTGATCAAATAGGCCTGCCTTTAATACTGCTCTGCTTCTGCAATTTGAGGCCTACTGACTGCGGGGGTATAGATTCTTTGTGTGAATTGGAGTCAGGAGAAAACCCAAGCACCTATGGGCTAGCCTCTGCAGGGCTTTGAAGAACTCATTTGACCCAAAGGATCCCTATGCTCTCTTGATGGAGGTCAGGAACCTTACAGAGGAAGGCGAGAGACTTCATCCAAAATGACTGCTTTTTTTGCCATTTTGGCTTTGGATGCACACATGGGATCTTTCTTCAATCCATCAGGTGCTGACAATCTAAGCCACAGCCTCACACAGGGCCAAGAGGCTGATTCAGACACATCCCTTTGCAAAGCAATGAAGCAAAGAGCCACAGGTGATGCCCATTCATTTCCATTTGAAAACTGTTTTCTTCAGGCTTCACAAAGGGGTGCCCTGAGGCAAAGGCCTTCCTGACATTCAGGGCAACAGAACAATAGGTAAGCAAAAGGCCCAAAGCAGCCTTTCTCCACTGAGACTTTACTGGTCCCACTGATATCTGAGTTTTCTGAGATGCTCACCATTCCTTTCAGCTATCCAGTACATGGCCATGTCACAGAGCTTGGAGGTGGTACATATCTTGGACACAAAACCATGAGCCTATTCTGGAGAGTGGCCAGAATGCAGGAAGAAAACAGGAACTTAGGAAGATAGTAGGTGTTGCCCATCCATAAGGCAAGCCGCAGTCCATTCATAAACTGGGCAGGATGAAGACTGGGAAGCTTTCTACTAGACAGGACACATCCATTGATGCATTCTCTTTTCTCATGTCTACAACCAGGGACACAGTGAGATACACAAACTTAGAAACACTCGCCTTGTCAAAAGACTTACTGGAAACAGTCCACTCCAAACAAACAAACCGCCTTTCCTACCTATTCTCAGGACATGAGACAAATCCACAAACTCACCCTCACACCCACAAAGGCACCTCCTTCCCCCAAGTAGGTCTGTGACTACCCGGAGTGTCGTCTGACTGCTGGGCCATACTATGTTGCCCCGAAATGGCCTGTCCTGTCTCTGATCTGGCCTCCTTGGCCAACTCTGTGAAGTTGTCCGGAGCCAGCGGTGAGCCACGACCTGCTTTCTCAGGCAAGGCCCTCTTCAGTGCTTTCCTGGCATTTGGCCATCCTCACATCAGTAGGGACCAAGGAAGACTGACTCTGTCCTTGGTAAATCCAAACAAGTGAGCCCACTGGGACTGGGACTGGGACTGCCTCTGGGTGCCTGGCTTCCTGGATCCCAAGTTCAGAGAGTTCCATCACCAAGGAAGTGAGGTGAGGTCACTTCCTTCAGGAACTGAATGAGGTCACTGCCTGGCAACCACTGTGTCCTAACAGTTGCTTGCAAGGGTCCCAGGAGATGGAGGCTGCCCCTGCTTCCTGTGACACTTTCACAAGTTAGAATGGAATATCAACCATAGGCACCAAGGAACAGCTCTCCACACAGGCCTGGTTTGGTCCATCTTGTCTACATTAAGAAGAGAGAGGCTCATTCAGACACATCCCTTCATCCTGACCAGGTTGTTGGCCATGGAAGATGACTTTTGCTCTCTCAGGTCCTTCATAGCTGCCTACATCTTCTCCAGGGTTCATTTCTGCATGGACCTTTGAGGTTCTCAGCAGGTGGAAGATCCCCTCCATTCCTGTATTGTAAGACCAACTCTGTCCCTGCTCTTCCTTAAAGTTAGATTGGGGGAACAGTGTCTGGTTAGGGTTAAGAACATGTTTGATTTGGGTTAGGAATCATTCTGCTAGTTGTAGAATGGTATTGGGAACCTGCGATATTTATAATCATATATAGGTGAAATATATGTATGAAAACAGAAATCTAAGTAAGATTTGAAGGCCAGAAGGGCATTGGGCCCTTGATTGGGATACTTAGCTTTGAATGACATTCTGCACAGATGTCTCAGATAAATTGATATACAATGGCATAGGACCATGTACCTTGGATGATTGAATGTAGAAGAGAACATCCAGTCAAAAAGGGATAGTAGGTAAGATTAGGAAGCTAGTCGGTAGGTTTAGGAAGAAGAGTGAGTGTAAAATTTGGACCCAAAGTTCTTTAGCAATTGGGTGTCGGTTAGAGAGTGAATGTAAATGTCAGCACATGTGAAGAGTCAGTCACAATGATGAACTGGGGAAAAATATGTAGGAAAGCAGATATCAATAGAGACATTAGGAAATCAGGCAAAGTATACGGTGGGTGATAGGATTAGACATTTTCAACAGGGTTGAGGTTGAATATGTAATCTTAGGAAGAAACAAGTGTGTAGTCACCAATAGGATTGACATTGGAGAGCATTAGGCAACCTGGAGAAGGAAGTTCTTAGTAATCCATGCTCACTTTCCAATTAGGCTTTGCTACCATCATAAGTGTGACCTTTGCATTTTGTGTCCAGAATATGACAGTGATAAAATGTATATGTAGATCAGGTGACATGTGTATTTCTTCCACCATTGCTGGGAGCAATATGTTGAAGACGTATTAATTAGTATTTGTGGGTACAAATAGGTGTACCCTGGGTCTATGAATATAGAGATAATGCATGAATAGACCATACTGTGAATAAATAATATAACTGCTTCCAATTTCAATAATGGATTGAGTTGATATCTGAAAGTATATAGGAAATCTTATATTGATACACAATCATTCATTCCTACCAGTTATACATCTAATGGCAATATTAGGGTTATGGTTTACCCTGAAGGGTGTGTGAGTTTTGCTTCAAAAGTGATTATGGAAATGGAAAATCATGTGTTTGGAAAGAAGTCTCATGAACAAACCAGTCAAGAAACATGGAGGAATACATGTGTTCTGAAGCAGGAAGGGATTGAAAGTGAACCAAATGCCTAGAAATTTTTAAACTTGAGGATGAAATATACATCCTATGATGTGCATCAGCTGAAGAAATAGTAAGGTACCAGTGTTGAATAAAAATGAACATCAAAATACACATCATGTCCCATAGGAATCTACTTGCATTGATGTTAAACTGGGTCAGTTACTGTAGAAAGATTAGGATTTCTATGCACCATCCACTGAAGTTAGATTTCAGTACTAGGAAAAAAAATATGTATTTCAGGTGGATAAATATTTCTGAGAATAATCTTGTGAAAAGTTGATTATAAATCCACATATATGAACATGAATGAATTCAGGGAATGTATCACAAGACACATATATTTCATATTTTGAAAAATCTGGAGAGAGTTTGTGTGTGTGTGTATATGTGTGTGTGTATATATATATCTATATATACACACACACACAAAACACACACACAGACATTAAAAATTCGAAATATATATGCCATTCGAAATTCATGATGAAATATATATCATCCACAGATCCAAAAATATTTATTTTACTGAACACGGATTTTTGTATCCTGTTGTTCAAGTAGGAAGCTCACCCATAGGTTGAATTTTCAGTTCCAACAGCGTTTGGGAGGAGTGATCTCTTCTCACAATTTGTATCTGCCAAGTCAGCCACCTCACAAGAATATACGTGGGATACCAGGTAGGATTCTATACGTGCATGTAAAAATACATGTGCTGAATAGGCTACAGAGAAAGGGAGACAGGAATTCACATATTTGTTAACTTTAAAAACACATGGAGAACTATTTCTATTCAATTGGACTAGATTTATAACACCTACCCTTTATAATGCAAAAGGCAAGTGCAACTATACACCATGCCTCCTCTGAACTGCTTGTATTTCTATTCTGTTTGGGTTATTTTTCTCCATCATATTAGGATTCATAGTCAGAGTCTAGTAGGGTATGAGTTAGTGTCAGGGAATCAGTATTTCAAATGGAAAATAGGAAATGAATCCAATGTGTATGCAAATACGTGCTACACAAAAATCTTCCCACTCTCATCCAGAACAATGCCTTGACATGACCTTCGCCCCAAGGAAGAAGCAACTCGAGGGGAAGAGTTAGAAAATCTGTGGATACATATGTGGAATGGAAAATGCTCAGGAGTTCACAACCTTGGAGGTGGTAGAGGAGTTTCCATAAGTAAGGCACAGGGTACACACTCCACAAACATGGAGCTCTGCTGGCCTAAAGACTTCGTGAGAAACTGCCTCTGAGGTTGGGCACTTGAAATCTATGTTGTTGTCAGGAGCTTTAGCTTCCTTTGTAGTGAGACCATCAAAGCTGGGTCTGCATCTATGTGACCTGGAGGACATGGTTTCTGATTTTCCAATGAACATGAGGCAGAAGTGCTGAATTCTCTCTTTGTAGGTCCACAGTGGCCACTGGAGGCTAAGTGTCTCCCCGTGTGGACTGTGAAGCCATTTGGTCCTCCTCTACTTTTCGTGGTGTTTCTTGCTGCTGCACTGGGAGTTTGGTATTTGCTTCATGAAATACAAGGACTTCAACTGGGACACAGTGCTGGAGGGAGTTCTGTCACGTGTGGTGGGTCAGGGTCCTAGGAGAATGCACCAACCAGTCTTCTATCCCACAGTGCTTGCCCCCTTGACCCTAGCAACCTGATTCTGAACATTGCCCTGAAACCTCTCCATATAACAAGATGCCTTTACATATAAGTGTCTGCCGGCTGCACCATGTCAGTCACAAGCCATTTGGAAGCCAATGTCAGACCCACATGGCCCTACCACAGATGTTTTATCACACTCCTGCACACCACTTCTCTAGGCCCACTACTCAGCAGGCCCCAACTCACTGGCATCTCTGTTCTACACCATTTTCATGAAACCCAGTCAATCAAGGCACTGTCTGGTACACTCCTGATCAGCAACAGGACATCCAAAGGTTCTCCAGTGCCACCTGGTCATGGGAACTTAAAAATTTCATGGTATTTATCTAGCCATTTTTCAAGGATGAAGTTGGAGGCACTGTGGGTTTCCATTCATTCAGGAACCATTAAATGGTGAGGAAGGTCATTTCAATGAAAGCTCTGGAGAACTCTCACGAACAAGGCTTCCCAAAGAGTGGCCCAAAGGTCGCATGAAGCCAGGCCCATTGAGGTCTAGCATGTGAGGTCCATGTGTGTTTTGACTCTCAACGATGGCTGCCAGGTCTGTAAGAATAAAATCATGTGATATCCTGGCTGAGATTCCCAGTGCTCTGTGGAAAGCCAACCTGGGCCTAGATCTCAGTTTCCAAGGGCGACTCTCATGCGTGGCCTACTAAAATCTCAACAGAGTTCATGGCAATACTTCTCTGAGGTCAGTTCCAGAACTCAGTCTCCAAGGGGAATCACACCAGAGTTCACGCCAAGGTGGACCCAGTCATCTCTTCCAACCGCCACACAAATGGCCACAATTCCAACCAAAACACTGCCACATGGCCCTCATCTTCTTCCATATACACACTCATCATAACCTCTGGCTGGAGGTTTCCATCAGGGGCGCAGCCCAAGACAGTGTCCACAATAAGCTCCCTTGCCCCTCATTTGCCTAATATCAGGGTGGCCTGGACAGCCTTCCTGTGCACCAGGAGTGATCAAATAGGCCTGCCTTTAATACTGCTCTGCTTCTGCAATTTGAGGCCTACTGACTGCGGGGGTATAGATTCTTTGTGTGAATTGGAGTCAGGAGAAAACCCAAGCACCTATGGGCTAGCCTCTGCAGGGCTTTGAAGAACTCATTTGACCCAAAGGATCCCTATGCTCTCTTGATGGAGGTCAGGAACCTTACAGAGGAAGGCGAGAGACTTCATCCAAAATGACTGCTTTTTTTGCCATTTTAGCTTTGGATGCACACATGGGATCTTTCTTCAATCCATCAGGTGCTGACAATCTAAGCCACAGCCTCACACAGGGCCAAGAGGCTGATTCAGACACATCCCTTTGCAAAGCAATGAAGCAAAGAGCCACAGGTGATGCCCATTCATTTCCATTTGAAAACTGTTTTCTTCAGGCTTCACAAAGGGGTGCCCTGAGGCAAAGGCCTTCCTGACATTCAGGGCAACAGAACAATAGGTAAGCAAAAGGCCCAAAGCAGCCTTTCTCCACTGAGACTTTACTGGTCCCACTGATATCTGAGTTTTCTGAGATGCTCACCATTCCTTTCAGCTCTCCAGTACATGGCCATGTCACAGAGCTTGGAGGTGGTACATATCTTGGACACAAAACCATGAGCCTATTCTGGAGAGTGGCCAGAATGCAGGAAGAAACAAGTGTGTAGTCACCAATAGGATTGACATTGGAGAGCATTAGGCAACCTGGAGAAGGAAGTTCTTAGTAATCCATGCTCACTTTCCAATTAGGCTTTGCTACAATCATAAGTGTGAACTTTGCATTTTGTGTCCAGAATATGACAGTGATAAAATGTATATGTAGATCAGGTGACATGAGTATTTCTTCCACCATTGCTGGGAGCAATATGTTGAAGACGTATTAATTAGTATTTGGGGGTACAAATAGGTGTACCCTGGGTCTATGAATATAGAGATAATGCATGAATAGACCATACTGTGAATAAATAATGTAACTGCTTCCAATTTAAATAATGGATTGAGTTGATATCTGAAAGTATATAGGAAATCTTATATTGATACACAATCATTCATTCCTACCAGTTATACATCTAATGGCAATATTAGGGTTATGGTTTACCCTGAAGGGTGTGTGAGTTTTGCTTCAAAAGTGATTATGGAAATGGAAAATCATGTGTTTGGAAAGAAGTCTCATGAACAAACCAGTCAAGAAACATGGAGGAATACATGTGTTCTGAAGCAGGAAGGGATTGAAAGTGAAACAAATGCCTAGAAATTTTTGAACTTGAGGATGAAATATACATCCTATGATGTGCATCAGCTGAAGAAATAGTAAGGTACCAGTGTTGAATAAAAATGAACGTCAAAATACACATCATGTCCCATAGGAATCTACTTGCATTGATGTTAAACTGGGTCAGTTACTGTAGAAAGATTAGGATTTCTATGCACCATCCACTGAAGTTAGTTTTCAGTACTAGGAAAAAAATATGTATTTCAGGTGGATAAATATTTCTGAGACTAATCTTGTGAAAAGTTGATTATAAATCCACATATATGAACATGAATGAATTTAGGGAATGCATCAGAAGACACATATATTTCATATTTTGAAAAATTGGAGAGAGTTTGTGTATGTGTGTGTGTGTGTATATATATCTATATATACACACACAAAAAAACACACACACAGACATTAAAAATTCGAAATATATATGCCATTCGAAATTCATGATGAAATATATATCATCCACATATCCAAAAATATTTATTTTACTGAACACGGATTTTTGTATCCTGTTGTTCAAGTAGGAAGCTCACCCATAGGTTGAATTTTCAGTTCCAACAGCGTTTGGGAGGAGTGATCTCTTCTCACAATTTGTATCTGCCAAGTCAGCCACCTCACAAGAATATACGTGGGATACCAGGTAGGATTCTATACGTGCATATAAAAATACATGTGCTGAATAGGCTACAGAGAAAGGGAGACAGGAATTCACATATTTGTTAACTTTAAAAACACATGGAGAACTATTTCTATTCAATTGGACTAGATTTATAACACCTACCCTTTATAATGCAAAAGGCAAGTGCAACTATACACCATGCCTCCTCTGAACTGCTTGTATTTCTATTCTGTTTGGGTTATTTTTCTCCATCATATTAGGATTCATAGTCAGAGTCTAGTAGGGTATGGGTTAGTGTCAGGGAATCAGTAATTCAAATGGAAAATAGGAAATGAATCCAATGTGTATGCAAATACGTGCTACACAAAAATCTTCCCACTCTCATCCAGAACAATGCCTTGACATGACCTTCGCCCCAAGGAAGAAGCAACTCGAGGGGAAGAGTTAGAAAATCTGTGGATACATATGTGGAATGGAAAATGCTCAGGAGTTCACAACCTTGGAGGTGGTAGAGGAGTTTCCATAAGTAAGGCACAGGGTACACACTCCACAAACATGGAGCTCTGCTGGCCTAAAGACTTCGTGAGAAACTGCCTCTGAGGTTGGGCACTTGAAATATATGTTGTTGTCAGGAGCTTTAGCTTCCTTTGTAGTGAGACCATCAAAGCTGGGTCTGCATCTATGTGACCTGGAGGACATGGTTTCTGATTTTCCAATGAACATGAGGCAGAAGTGCTGAATTCTCTCTTTGTAGGTCCACAGTGGCCACTGGAGGCTAAGTGTCTCCCCGTGTGGACTGTGAAGCCATTTGGTCCTCCTCTACTTTTCGTGGTGTTTCTTGCTGCTGCACTGGGAGTTTGGTATTTGCTTCATGAAACACAAGGACTTCAACTGGGACACAGTGCTGGAGGGAGTTCTGTCACGTGTGGTGGGTCAGGGTCCTAGGAGAATGCACCAACCAGTCTTCTATCCCACAGAGCTTGCCCCCTTGACCCTAGCAACCTGATTCTGAACATTGCCCTGAATCCTCTCCATATAACAAGATGCCTTTACATATAAGTGTCTGCCGGCTGCACCATGTCAGTCACAAGCCATTTGGAAGCCAATGTCAGATCCACATGGCCCTACCACAGATGTTTTATCACACTCCTGCACACCACTTCTCTAGGCCCACTACTCAGCAGGCCCCAACTTACTGGCATCTCTGTTCTACACCATTTTCATGAAACCCAGTCAATCAAGGCACTGTCTGGTACACTCCTGATCAGCAACAGGACATCCAAAGGTTCTCCAGTGCCACCTGGTCATGGGAACTTAAAAATTTCATGGTATTTATCTAGCCATTTTTCAAGGATGAAGTTGGAGGCACTGTGGGTTTCCATTCATTCAGGAACCATTAAATGGTGAGGAAGGTCATTTCAATGAAAGCTCTGGAGAACTCTCACGAACAAGGCTTCCCAAAGAGTGGCCCAAAGGTCGCATGAAGCCAGGCCCATTGAGGTCTAGCATGTGAGGTCCATGTGTGTTTTGACTCTCAACGATGGCTGCCAGGTCTGTAAGAATAAAATCATGTGATATCCTGGCTGAGATTCCCAGTGCTCTGTGGAAAGCCAACCTGGGCCTAGATCTCAGTTTCCAAGGGCGACTCTCATGTGTGGCCTACTAAAATCTCAACAGAGTTCATGGCAATACTTCTCTGAGGTCAGTTCCAGAACTCAGTCTCCAAGGGGAATCACACCAGAGTTCACGCCAAGGTGGACCCAGTCATCTCTTCCAACCGCCACACAAATGACCACAATTCCAACCAAAACACTGCCACATGGCCCTCATCTTCTTCCATATACACACTCATCATAACCTCTGGCTGGAGGTTTCCATCAGGGGCGCAGCCCAAGACAGTGTCCACAATAAGCTCCCTTGCCCCTCATTTGCCTAATATCAGGGTGGCCTGGACAGCCTTCCTGTGCACCAGGAGTGATCAAATAGGCCTGCCTTTAATACTGCTCTGCTTCTGCAATTTGAGGCCTACTGACTGCGGGGGTATAGATTCTTTGTGTGAATTGGAGTCAGGAGAAAACCCAAGCACCTATGGGCTAGCCTCTGCAGGGCTTTGAAGAACTCATTTGACCCAAAGGATCCCTATGCTCTCTTGATGGAGGTCAGGAACCTTACAGAGGAAGGCGAGAGACTTCATCCAAAATGACTGCTTTTTTTGCCATTTTGGCTTTGGATGCACACATGGGATCTTTCTTCAATCCATCAGGTGCTGACAATCTAAGCCACAGCCTCACACAGGGCCAAGAGGCTGATTCAGACACATCCCTTTGCAAAGCAATGAAGCAAAGAGCCACAGGTGATGCCCATTCATTTCCATTTGAAAACTGTTTTCTTCAGGCTTCACAAAGGGGTGCCCTGAGGCAAAGGCCTTCCTGACATTCAGGGCAACAGAACAATAGGTAAGCAAAAGGCCCAAAGCAGCCTTTCTCCACTGAGACTTTACTGGTCCCACTGATATCTGAGTTTTCTGAGATGCTCACCATTCCTTTCAGCTCTCCAGTACATGGCCATGTCACAGAGCTTGGAGGTGGTACATATCTTGGACACAAAACCATGAGCCTATTCTGGAGAGTGGCCAGAATGCAGGAAGAAAACAGGAACTTAGGAAGATAGTAGGTGTTGCCCATCCATAAGGCAAGCCCCAGTCCATTCATAAATTGGGCAGGATGAACACTGAGAAGCTTTCTACTAGACAGGACACATCCATTGATGCATTCTCTTTTCTCTTGTCTACAACCAGGGACACAGTGAGATACACAAACTTAGAAACACTTGCCTTGTCAAAAGACTTACTGGAAACAGTCCACTCCAAACAAACAAACCCACATTTCCTACCTATTCTCAGAACATGAGACAAATCCACAAACTCACCCCCACACCCACAAAGGCACCTCCTTCCCCCAAGTAGGTCTGTGACTACCCGGGAGTGTCGTCTGACTGCTGGGCCATACTATGTTGCCCCGGAAATGGCCTGTCCTGTCTCAGATCTGGCCTCCTTGGCCAAATCTGTGAAGTTGTCAGAGCCAGCGGTGAGCCACGACCTGCTTTCTCAGGCAAGGCCCTCTTCAGTGCTTTCCTGGCATTTGGCCATCCTCACATCAGTAGGGACCAAGGAAGACTGACTCTGTCCTTGGTAAATCCAAACAAGTGTGCCCACTGGGACTGGGACTGGGACTGCCTCTGGGTGCCTGGCTTCCTGGATCCCAAGTTCAGAGAGTTCCATCACCAAGGAAGTGAGGTGAGGTCACTTCCTTCAGGAACTGAATGAGGTCACTGCCTGGCAACCACTGTGTCCTAACAGTTGCTTGCAAGGGTCCCCAGGAGATGGCTGCCCCTGCTTCCTGTGACACTTTCACAAGTTAGAATGGAATATCAACCATAGGCACCAAGGAACAGCTCTCCACACAGGCCTGGTTTGGTCCATCTTGTCTACATTAAGAAGAGAGAGGCTCATTCAGACACATCCCTTCATCCTGACCAGGTTGTTGGCCATGGAAGATGACTTTTGCTCTCTCAGGTCCTTCATAGCTGCCTACATCTTCTCCAGGGTTCATTTCTGCATGGACCTTTGAGGTTCTCAGCAGGTGGAAGATCCCCTCCATTCCTGTATTGTAAGACCAACTCTGTCCCTGCTCTAAACATGTTTGATTTGGGTTAGGAATCATTCTGCTAGTTGTAGAATGGTATTGGGAACCTGCGATATTTATAATCATATATAGGTGAAATATATGTATGAAAACAGAAATCTAAGTAAGATTTGAAGGCCAGAAGGGCATTGGGCCCTTGATTGGGATACTTAGCTTTGAATGACATTCTGCACAGATGTCTCAGATAAATTGATATACAATGGCATAGGACCATGTACCTTGGATGATTGAATGTAGAAGAGAACATCCAGTCAAAAAGGGATAGTAGGTAAGATTAGGAAGCTAGTCGGTAGGTTTAGGAAGAAGAGTGAGTGTAAAATTTGGACCCAAAGTTCTTTAGCAATTGGGTGTCGGTTAGAGAGTGAATGTAAATGTCAGCACATGTGAAGAGTCAGTTACAATGATGAACTGGGGAAAAATATGTAGGAAAGCAGATATCAATAGAGACATTAGGAAATCAGGCAAAGTATAAGGTGGGTGATAGGATTAGACATTTTCAACAGGGTTGAGGTTGAATATGTAATCTTAGGAAGAAACAAGTGTGTAGTCACCAATAGGATTGACATTGGAGAGCATTAGGCAACCTGGAGAAGGAAGTTCTTAGTAATCCATGCTCACTTTCCAATTAGGCTTTGCTACAATCATAAGTGTGACCTTTGCATTTTGTGTCCAGAATATGACAGTGATAAAATGTATATGTAGATCAGGTGACATGAGTATTTCTTCCACCATTGCTGGGAGCAATATGTTGAAGACGTATTAATTAGTATTTGGGGGTACAAATAGGTGTACCCTGGGTCTATGAATATAGAGATAATGCATGAATAGACCATACTGTGAATAAATAATGTAACTGCTTCCAATTTAAATAATGGATTGAGTTGATATCTGAAAGTATATAGGAAATATTATATTGATACACAATCATTCATTCCTACCAGTTATACATCTAATGGCAATATTAGGGTTATGGTTTACCCTGAAGGGTGTGTGAGTTTTGCTTCAAAAGTGATTATGGAAATGGAAAATCATGTGTTTGGAAAGAAGTCTCATGAACAAACCAGTCAAGAAACATGGAGGAATACATGTGTTCTGAAGCAGGAAGGGATTGAAAGTGAACCAAATGCCTAGAAATTTTTAAACTTGAGGATGAAATATACATCCTATGATGTGCATCAGCTGAAGAAATAGTAAGGTACCAGTGTTGAATAAAAATGAACGTCAAAATACACATCATGTCCCATAGGAATCTACTTGCATTGATGTTAAACTGGGTCAGTTACTGTAGAAAGATTAGGATTTCTATGCACCATCCACTGAAGTTAGTTTTCAGTACTAGGAAAAAAATATGTATTTCAGGTGGATAAATATTTCTGAGACTAATCTTGTGAAAAGTTGATTATAAATCCACATATATGAACATGAATGAATTTAGGGAATGCATCAGAAGACACATATATTTCATATTTTGAAAAATTGGAGAGAGTTTGTGTATGTGTGTGTGTGTGTATATATATCTATATATACACACACAAAAAAACACACACACAGACATTAAAAATTCGAAATATATATGCCATTCGAAATTCATGATGAAATATATATCATCCACATATCCAAAAATATTTATTTTACTGAACACGGATTTTTGTATCCTGTTGTTCAAGTAGGAAGCTCACCCATAGGTTGAATTTTCCGTTCCAACAGCGTTTGGGAGGAGTGATCTCTTCTCACAATTTGTATCTGCCAAGTCAGCCACCTCACAAGAATATACGTGGGATACCAGGTAGGATTCTATACGTGCATATAAAAATACATGTGCTGAATAGGCTACAGAGAAAGGGAGACAGGAATTCACATATTTGTTAACTTTAAAAACACATGGAGAACTATTTCTATTCAATTGGACTAGATTTATAACACCTACCCTTTATAATGCAAAAGGCAAGTGCAACTATACACCATGCCTCCTCTGAACTGCTTGTATTTCTATTCTGTTTGGGTTATTTTTCTCCATCATATTAGGATTCATAGTCAGAGTCTAGTAGGGTATGGGTTAGTGTCAGGGAATCAGTAATTCAAATGGAAAATAGGAAATGAATCCAATGTGTATGCAAATACGTGCTACACAAAAATCTTCCCACTCTCATCCAGAACAATGCCTTGACATGACCTTCGCCCCAAGGAAGAAGCAACTCCAGGGGAAGAGTTAGAAAATCTGTGGATACATATGTGGAATGGAAAATGCTCAGGAGTTCACAACCTTGGAGGTGGTAGAGGAGTTTCCATAAGTAAGGCACAGGGTACACACTCCACAAACATGGAGCTCTGCTGGCCTAAAGACTTCGTGAGAAACTGCCTCTGAGGTTGGGCACTTGAAATATATGTTGTTGTCAGGAGCTTTAGCTTCCTTTGTAGTGAGACCATCAAAGCTGGGTCTGCATCTATGTGACCTGGAGGACATGGTTTCTGATTTTCCAATGAACATGAGGCAGAAGTGCTGAATTCTCTCTTTGTAGGTCCACAGTGGCCACTGGAGGCTAAGTGTCTCCCCGTGTGGAATGTGAAGCCATTTGGTCCTCCTCTACTTTTTGTGGTGTTTCTTGCTGCTGCACTGGGAGTTTGGTATTTGCTTCATGAAACACAAGGACTTCAACTGGGACACAGTGCTGGAGGGAGTTCTGTCACGTGTGGTGGGTCAGGGTCCTAGGAGAATGCACCAACCAGTCTTCTATCCCACAGAGCTTGCCCCCTTGACCCTAGCAACCTGATTCTGAACATTGCCCTGAAACCTCTCCATATAACAAGATGCCTTTACATATAAGTGTCTGCCGGCTGCACCATGTCAGTCACAAGCCATTTGGAAGCCAATGTCAGACCCACATGGCCCTACCACAGATGTTTTATCACACTCCTGCACACCACTTCTCTAGGCCCACTACTCAGCAGGCCCCAACTTACTGGCATCTCTGTTCTACACCATTTTCATGAAACCCAGTCAATCAAGGCACTGTCTGGTACACTCCTGATCAGCAACAGGACATCCAAAGGTTCTCCAGTGCCACCTGGTCATGGGAACTTAAAAATTTCATGGTATTTATCTAGCCATTTTTCAAGGATGAAGTTGGAGGCACTGTGGGTTTCCATTCATTCAGGAACCACTAAATGGTGAGGAAGCTCATTTCAATGAAAGCTCTGGAGAACTCTCACAAACAAGGCTTCCCAAAGAGTGGCCCAAAGGTCGCATGAAGCCAGGCCCATTGAGGTCTAGCATGTGAGGTCCATGTGTGTTTTGACTCTCAACGATGGCTGCCAGGTCTGTAAGAATAAAATCATGTGATATCCTGGCTGAGATTCCCAGTGCTCTGTGGAAAGCCAACCTGGGCCTAGATCTCAGTTTCCAAGGGCGACTCTCATGCGTGGCCTACTAAAATCTCAACAGAGTTCATGGCAATACTTCTCTGAGGTCAGTTCCAGAACTCAGTCTCCAAGGGGAATCACACCAGAGTTCACGCCAAGGTGGACCCAGTCATCTCTTCCAACCGCCACACAAATGGCCACAATTCCAACCAAAACACTGCCACATGGCCCTCATCTTCTTCCATATACACACTCATCATAACCTCTGGCTGGAGGTTTCCATCAGGGGCGCAGCCCAAGACAGTGTCCACAATAAGCTCCCTTGCCCCTCATTTGCCTAATATCAGGGTGGCCTGGACAGCCTTCCTGTGCACCAGGAGTGATCAAATAGGCCTGCCTTTAATACTGCTCTGCTTCTGCAATTTGAGGCCTACTGACTGCGGGGGTATAGATTCTTTGTGTGAATTGGAGTCAGGAGAAAACCCAAGCACCTATGGGCTAGCCTCTGCAGGGCTTTGAAGAACTCATTTGACCCAAAGGATCCCTATGCTCTCTTGATGGAGGTCAGGAACCTTACAGAGGAAGGCGAGAGACTTCATCCAAAATGACTGCTTTTTTTGCCATTTTGGCTTTGGATGCACACATGGGATCTTTCTTCAATCCATCAGGTGCTGACAATCTAAGCCACAGCCTCACACAGGGCCAAGAGGCTGATTCAGACACATCCCTTTGCAAAGCAATGAAGCAAAGAGCCACAGGTGATGCCCATTCATTTCCATTTGAAAACTGTTTTCTTCAGGCTTCACAAAGGGGTGCCCTGAGGCAAAGGCCTTCCTGACATTCAGGGCAACAGAACAATAGGTAAGCAAAAGGCCCAAAGCAGCCTTTCTCCACTGAGACTTTACTGGTCCCACTGATATCTGAGTTTTCTGAGATGCTCACCATTCCTTTCAGCTCTCCAGTACATGGCCATGTCACAGAGCTTGGAGGTGGTACATATCTTGGACACAAAGCCATGAGCCTATTCTGGAGAGTGGCCAGAATGCAGGAAGAAAACAGGAACTTAGGAAGATAGTAGGTGTTGCCCATCCATAAGGCAAGCCGCAGTCCATTCATAAACTGGGCAGGATGAAGACTGGGAAGCTTTCAACTAGACAGGACACATCCATTGATGCATTCTCTTTTCTCATGTCTACAACCAGGGACACAGTGAGATACACAAACTTAGAAACACTCGCCTTGTCAAAAGACTTACTGGAAACAGTCCACTCCAAACAAACAAACCGCCTTTCCTACCTATTCTCAGAACATGAGACAAATCCACAAACTCACCCCCACACCCACAAAGGCACCTCCTTCCCCCAAGTAGGTCTGTGACTACCCGGAGTGTCGTCTGACTGCTGGGCCATACTATGTTGCCCCGAAATGGCCTGTCCTGTCTCAGATCTGTCCTCCTTGGCCAACTCTGTGAAGTTGTCAGGAGCCAGCGGTGAGCCACTACCTGCTTTCTCAGGCAAGGCCCTCTTCAGTGCTTTCCTGGCATTTGGCCATCCTCACATCAGTAGGTACCAAGGAAGACTGACTCTGTCCTTGGTAAATCCAAACAAGTGAGCCCACTGGGACTGGGACTGGGACTGCCTCTGGGTGCCTGGCTTCCTGGATCCCAAGTTCAGAGAGTTCCATCACCAAGGAAGTGAGGTGAGGTCACTTCCTTCAGGAACTGAATGAGGTCACTGCCTGGCAACCACTGTGTCCTAACAGTTGCTTGCAAGGGTCCCAGGAGATGGAGGCTGCCCCTGCTTCCTGTGACACTTTCACAAGTTAGAATGGAATATCAACCATAGGCACCAAGGAACAGCTCTCCACACAGGCCTGGTTTGGTCCATCTTGTCTACATTAAGAAGAGAGAGGCTCATTCAGACACATCCCTTCATCCTGACCAGGTTGTTGGCCATGGAAGATGACTTTTGCTCTCTCAGGTCCTTCATAGCTGCCTACATCTTCTCCAGGGTTCATTTCTGCATGGACCTTTGAGGTTCTCAGCAGGTGGAAGATCCCCTCCATTCCTGTATTGTAAGACCAACTCTGTCCCTGCTCTTCCTTAAAGTTAGATTGGGGGAACAGTGTCTGGTTAGGGTTAAGAACATGTTTGATTTGGGTTAGGAATCATTCTGCTAGTTGTAGAATGGTATTGGGAACCTGCGATATTTATAATCATATATAGGTGAAATATATGTATGAAAACAGAAATCTAAGTAAGATTTGAAGGCCAGAAGGGCATTGGGCCCTTGATTGGGATACTTAGCTTTGAATGACATTCTGCACAGATGTCTCAGATAAATTGATATACAATGGCATAGGACCATGTACCTTGGATGATTGAATGTAGAAGAGAACATCCAGTCAAAAAGGGATAGTAGGTAAGATTAGGAAGCTAGTCGGTAGGTTTAGGAAGAAGAGTGAGTGTAAAATTTGGACCCAAAGTTCTTTAGCAATTGGGTGTCGGTTAGAGAGTGAATGTAAATGTCAGCACATGTGAAGAGTCAGTCACAATGATGAACTGGGGAAAAATATGTAGGAAAGCAGATATCAATAGAGACATTAGGAAATCAGGCAAAGTATAAGGTGGGTGATAGGATTAGACATTTTCAACAGGGTTGAGGTTGAATATGTAATCTTAGGAAGAAACAAGTGTGTAGTCACCAATAGGATTGACATTGGAGAGCATTAGGCAACCTGGAGAAGGAAGTTCTTAGTAATCCATGCTCACTTTCCAATTAGGCTTTGCTACAATCATAAGTGTGACCTTTGCATTTTGTGTCCAGAATATGACAGTGATAAAATGTATATGTAGATCAGGTGACATGTGTATTTCTTCCACCGTTGCTGGGAGCAATATGTTGAAGACGTATTAATTAGTATTTGTGGGTACAAATAGGTGTACCCTGGGTCTATGAATATAGAGATAATGCATGAATAGACCATACTGTGAATAAATAATATAACTGCTTCCAATTTCAATAATGGATTGAGTTGATATCTGAAAGTATATAGGAAATCTTATATTGATACACAATCATTCATTCCTACCAGTTATACATCTAATGGCAATATTAGGGTTATGGTTTACCCTGAAGGGTGTGTGAGTTTTGCTTCAAAAGTGATTATGGAAATGGAAAATCATGTGTTTGGAAAGAAGTCTCATGAACAAACCAGTCAAGAAACATGGAGGAATACATGTGTTCTGAAGCAGGAAGGGATTGAAAGTGAACCAAATGCCTAGAAATTTTTAAACTTGAGGATGAAATATACATCCTATGATGTGCATCAGCTGAAGAAATAGTAAGGTACCAGTGTTGAATAAAAATGAACGTCAAAATACACATCATGTCCCATAGGAATCTACTTGCATTGATGTTAAACTGGGTCAGTTACTGTAGAAAGATTAGGATTTCTATGCACCATCCACTGAAGTTAGTTTTCAGTACTAGGAAAAAAATATGTATTTCAGGTGGATAAATATTTCTGAGAATAATCTTGTGAAAAGTTGATTATAAATCCACATATATGAACATGAATGAATTCAGGGAATGTATCACAAGACACATATATTTCATATTTTGAAAAATCTGGAGAGAGTTTGTGTGTGTGTGTATATATATATCTATATATACACACACACACAAAACACACACACAGACATTAAAAATTCGAAATATATATGCCATTCGAAATTCATGATGAAATATATATCATCCACAGATCCAAAAATATTTATTTTACTGAACATGGATTTTGTGTCCTGTTGTTCAAGTAGGAAGCTCACCCATAGGTTGAATTTTCAGTTCCAACAGCGTTTGGGAGGAGTGATCTCTTCTCACAATTTGTATCTGCCAAGTCAGCCACCTCACAAGAATATACGTGGGATACCAGGTAGGATTCTATACGTGCATGTAAAAATACATGTGCTGAATAGGCTACAGAGAAAGGGAGACAGGAATTCACATATTTGTTAACTTTAAAAACACATGGAGAACTATTTCTATTCAATTGGACTAGATTTATAACACCTACCCTTTATAATGCAAAAGGCAAGTGAAACTATACAACATGCCTCCTCTGAACTGCTTGTATTTCTATGCTGTTTGGGTTATTTTTCTCCATCATATTAGGATTCATAGTCAGAGTCTAGTAGGGTATGGGTTAGTGTCAGGGAATCAGTATTTCAAATGGAAAATAGGAAATGAATCCAATGTGTATGCAAATACGTGCTACACAAAAATCTTCCCACTCTCATCCAGAACAATGCCTTGACATGACCTTCGCCCCAAGGAAGAAGCAACTCGAGGGGAAGAGTTAGAAAATCTGTGGATACATATGTGGAATGGAAAATGCTCAGGAGTTCACAACCTTGGAGGTGGTAGAGGAGTTTCCATAAGTAAGGCACAGGGTACACACTCCACAAACATGGAGCTCTGCTGGCCTAAAGACTTCGTGAGAAACTGCCTCTGAGGTTGGGCACTTGAAATCTATGTTGTTGTCAGGAGCTTTAGCTTCCTTTGTAGTGAGACCATCAAAGCTGGGTCTGCTTCTATGTGACCTGGAGGACATGGTTTCTGATTTTCCAATGAACATGAGGCAGAAGTGCTGAATTCTCTCTTTGTAGGTCCACAGTGGCCACTGGAGGCTAAGTGTCTCTCCGTGTGGACTGTGAAGCCATTTGGTCCTCCTCTACTTTTCGTGGTGTTTCTTGCTGCTGCACTGGGAGTTTGGTATTTGCTTCATGAAATACAAGGACTTCAACTGGGACACAGTGCTGGAGGGAGTTCTGTCACGTGTGGTGGGTCAGGGTCCTAGGAGAATGCACCAACCAGTCTTCTATCCCACAGTGCTTGCCCCCTTGACCCTAGCAACCTGATTCTGAACATTGCCCTGAAACCTCTCCATATAACAAGATGCCTTTACATATAAGTGTCTGCCGGCTGCACCATGTCAGTCACAAGCCATTTGGAAGCCAATGTCAGATCCACATGGCCCTACCACAGATGTTTTATCACACTCCTGCACACCACTTCTCTAGGCCCACTACTCAGCAGGCCCCAACTTACTGGCATCTCTGTTCTACACCATTTTCATGAAACCCAGTCAATCAAGGCACTGTCTGGTACACTCCTGATCAGCAACAGGACATCCAAAGGTTCTCCAGTGCCACCTGGTCATGGGAACTTAAAAATTTCATGGTATTTATCTAGCCATTTTTCAAGGATGAAGTTGGAGGCACTGTGGGTTTCCATTCATTCAGGAACCATTAAATGGTGAGGAAGCTCATTTCATTGAAAGCTCTGGAGAACTCTCACAAACAAGGCTTCCCAAAGAGTGGCCCAAAGGTCGCATGAAGCCAGGCCCATTGAGGTCTAGCATGTGAGGTCCATGTGTGTTTTGACTCTCAACGATGGCTGCCAGGTCTGTAAGAATAAAATCATGTGATATCCTGGCTGAGATTCCCAGTGCTCTGTGGAAAGCCAACCTGGGCCTAGATCTCAGTTTCCAAGGGCGACTCTCATGCGTGGCCTACTAAAATCTCAACAGAGTTCATGGCAATACTTCTCTGAGGTCAGTTCCAGAACTCAGTCTCCAAGGGGAATCACACCAGAGTTCACGCCAAGGTGGACCCAGTCATCTCTTCCAACCGCCACACAAATGGCCACAATTCCAACCAAAACACTGCCACATGGCCCTCATCTTCTTCCATATACACACTCATCATAACCTCTGGCTGGAGGTTTCCATCAGGGGCGCAGCCCAAGACAGTGTCCACAATAAGCTCCCTTGCCCCTCATTTGCCTAATATCAGGGTGGCCTGGACAGCCTTCCTGTGCACCAGGAGTGATCAAATAGGCCTGCCTTTAATACTGCTCTGCTTCTGCAATTTGAGGCCTACTGACTGCGGGGGTATAGATTCTTTGTGTGAATTGGAGTCAAGAGAAAACCCAAGCACCTATGGGCTAGCCTCTGCAGGGCTTTGAAGAACTCATTTGACCCAAAGGATCCCTATGCTCTCTTGATGGAGGTCAGGAACCTTACAGAGGAAGGTGAGAGACTTCATCCAAAATGACTGCTTTTTTTGCCATTTTGGCTTTGGATGCACACATGGGATCTTTCTTCAATCCATCAGGTGCTGACAATCTAAGCCACAGCCTCACACAGGGCCAAGAGGCTGATTCAGACACATCCCTTTGCAAAGCAATGAAGCAAAGAGCCACAGGTGATGCCCATTCATTTCCATTTGAAAACTGTTTTCTTCAGGCTTCACAAAGGGGTGCCCTGAGGCAAAGGCCTTCCTGACATTCAGGGCAACAGAACAATAGGTAAGCAAAAGGCCCAAAGCAGCCTTTCTCCACTGAGACTTTACTGGTCCCACTGATATCTGAGTTTTCTGAGATGCTCACCATTCCTTTCAGCTCTCCAGTACATGGCCATGTCACAGAGCTTGGAGGTGGTACATATCTTGGACACAAAGCCATGAGCCTATTCTGGAGAGTGGCCAGAATGCAGGAAGAAAACAGGAACTTAGGAAGATAGTAGGTGTTGCCCATCCATAAGGCAAGCCGCAGTCCATTCATAAACTGGGCAGGATGAAGACTGGGAAGCTTTCAACTAGACAGGACACATCCATTGATGCATTCTCTTTTCTCATGTCTACAACCAGGGACACAGTGAGATACACAAACTTAGAAACACTCGCCTTGTCAAAAGACTTACTGGAAACAGTCCACTCCAAACAAACAAACCGCCTTTCCTACCTATTCTCAGAACATGAGACAAATCCACAAACTCACCCCCACACCCATAAAGGCACCTCCTTCCCCCAAGTAGGTCTGTGACTACCCGGAGTGTCGTCTGACTGCTGGGCCATACTATGTTGCCCCGAAATGGCCTGTCCTGTCTCAGATCTGTCCTCCTTGGCCAACTCTGTGAAGTTGTCAGGAGCCAGCGGTGAGCCACTACCTGCTTTCTCAGGCAAGGCCCTCTTCAGTGCTTTCCTGGCATTTGGCCATCCTCACATCAGTAGGTACCAAGGAAGACTGACTCTGTCCTTGGTAAATCCAAACAAGTGAGCCCACTGGGACTGGGACTGGGACTGCCTCTGGGTGCCTGGCTTCCTGGATCCCAAGTTCAGAGAGTTCCATCACCAAGGAAGTGAGGTGAGGTCACTTCCTTCAGGAACTGAATGAGGTCACTGCCTGGCAACCACTGTGTCCTAACAGTTGCTTGCAAGGGTCCCAGGAGATGGAGGCTGCCCCTGCTTCCTGTGACACTTTCACAAGTTAGAATGGAATATCAACCATAGGCACCAAGGAACAGCTCTCCACACAGGCCTGGTTTGGTCCATCTTGTCTACATTAAGAAGAGAGAGGCTCATTCAGACACATCCCTTCATCCTGACCAGGTTGTTGGCCATGGAAGATGACTTTTGCTCTCTCAGGTCCTTCATAGCTGCCTACATCTTCTCCAGGGTTCATTTCTGCATGGACCTTTGAGGTTCTCAGCAGGTGGAAGATCCCCTCCATTCCTGTATTGTAAGACCAACTCTGTCCCTGCTCTTCCTTAAAGTTAGATTGGGGGAACAGTGTCTGGTTAGGGTTAAGAACATGTTTGATTTGGGTTAGGAATCATTCTGCTAGTTGTAGAATGGTATTGGGAACCTGCGATATTTATAATCATATATAGGTGAAATATATGTATGAAAACAGAAATCTAAGTAAGATTTGAAGGCCAGAAGGGCATTGGGCCCTTGATTGGGATACTTAGCTTTGAATGACATTCTGCACAGATGTCTCAGATAAATTGATATACAATGGCATAGGACCATGTACCTTGGATGATTGAATGTAGAAGAGAACATCCAGTCAAAAAGGGATAGTAGGTAAGATTAGGAAGCTAGTCGGTAGGTTTAGGAAGAAGAGTGAGTGTAAAATTTGGACCCAAAGTTCTTTAGCAATTGGGTGTTGGTTAGAGAGTGAATGTAAATGTCAGCACATGTGAAGAGTCAGTCACAATGATGAACTGGGGAAAAATATGTAGGAAAGCAGATATCAATAGAGACATTAGGAAATCAGGCAAAGTATAAGGTGGGTGATAGGATTAGACATTTTCAACTGGGTTGAGGTTGAATATGTAATCTTAGGAAGAAACAAGTGTGTAGTCACCAATAGGATTGACATTGGAGAGCATTAGGCAACCTGGAGAAGGAAGTTCTTAGTAATCCATGCTCACTTTCCAATTAGGCTTTGCTACAATCATAAGTGTGACCTTTGCATTTTGTGTCCAGAATATGACAGTGATAAAATGTATATGTAGATCAGGTGACATGTGTATTTCTTCCACCATTGCTGGGAGCAATATGTTGAAGACGTATTAATTAGTATTTGTGGGTACAAATAGGTGTACCCTGGGTCTATGAATATAGAGATAATGCATGAATAGACCATACTGTGAATAAATAATATAACTGCTTCCAATTTCAATAATGGATTGAGTTGATATCTGAAAGTATATAGGAAATCTTATATTGATACACAATCATTCATTCCTACCAGTTATACATCTAATGGCAATATTAGGGTTATGGTTTACCCTGAAGGGTGTGTGAGTTTTGCTTCAAAAGTGATTATGGAAATGGAAAATCATGTGTTTGGAAAGAAGTCTCATGAACAAACCAGTCAAGAAACATGGAGGAATACATGTGTTCTGAAGCAGGAAGGGATTGAAAGTGAACCAAATGCCTAGAAATTTTTAAACTTGAGGATGAAATATACATCCTATGATGTGCATCAGCTGAAGAAATAGTAAGGTACCAGTGTTGAATAAAAATGAACATCAAAATACACATCATGTCCCATAGGAATCTACTTGCATTGATGTTAAACTGGGTCAGTTACTGTAGAAAGATTAGGATTTCTATGCACCATCCACTGAAGTTAGTTTTCAGTACTAGGAAAAAAATATGTATTTCAGGTGGATAAATATTTCTGAGAATAATCTTGTGAAAAGTTGATTATAAATCCACATATATGAACATGAATGAATTCAGGGAATGTATCACAAGACACATATATTTCATATTTTGAAAAATCTGGAGAGAGTTTGTGTGTGTGTGTGTATATATATCTATATATACACACACACACAAAACACACACACAGACATTAAAAATTCGAAATATATATGCCATTCGAAATTCATGATGAAATATATATCATCCACAGATCCAAAAATATTTATTTTACTGAACATGGATTTTGTGTCCTGTTGTTCAAGTAGGAAGCTCACCCATAGGTTGAATTTTCAGTTCCAACAGCGTTTGGGAGGAGTGATCTCTTCTCACAATTTGTATCTGCCAAGTCAGCCACCTCACAAGAATATACGTGGGATACCAGGTAGGATTCTATACGTGCATGTAAAAATACATGTGCTGAATAGGCTACAGAGAAAGGGAGACAGGAATTCACATATTTGTTAACTTTAAAAACACATGGAGAACTATTTCTATTCAATTGGACTAGATTTATAACACCTACCCTTTATAATGCAAAAGGCAAGTGAAACTATACAACATGCCTCCTCTGAACTGCTTGTATTTCTATGCTGTTTGGGTTATTTTTCTCCATCATATTAGGATTCATAGTCAGAGTCTAGTAGGGTATGGGTTAGTGTCAGGGAATCAGTATTTCAAATGGAAAATAGGAAATGAATCCAATGTGTATGCAAATACGTGCTACACAAAAATCTTCCCACTCTCATCCAGAACAATGCCTTGACATGACCTTCGCCCCAAGGAAGAAGCAACTCAAGGGGAAGAGTTAGAAAATCTGTGGATACATATGTGGAATGGAAAATGCTCAGGAGTTCACAACCTTGGAGGTGGTAGAGGAGTTTCCATAAGTAGGGGACAGGGTACACACTCCACAAACATGGAGCTCTGCTGGCCTAAAGACTTCGTGAGAAACTGCCACTGAGGTTGGGCACTTGAAATCTATGTTGTTGTCAGGAGCTTTAGCTTCCTTTGTAGTGAGACCATCAAAGCTGGGTCTGCATCTATGTGACCTGGAGGACATGGTTTCTGATTTTCCAATGAACATGAGGCAGAAGTGCTGAATTCTCTCTTTGTAGGTCCACAGTGGCCACTGGAGGCTAAGTGTCTCCCCGTGTGGACTGTGAAGCCATTTGGTCCTCCTCTACTTTTCGTGGTGTTTCTTGCTGCTGCACTGGGAGTTTGGTATTTGCTTCATGAAACACAAGGACTTCAACTGGGACACAGTGCTGGAGGGAGTTCTGTCACGTGTGGTGGGTCAGGGTCCTAGGAGAATGCACCAACCAGTCTTCTATCCCACAGAGCTTGCCCCCTTGACCCTAGCAACCTGATTCTGAACATTGCCCTGAAACCTCTCCATATAACAAGATGCCTTTACATATAAGTGTCTGCCGGCTGCACCATGTCAGTCACAAGCCATTTGGAAGCCAATGTCAGATCCACATGGCCCTACCACAGATGTTTTATCACACTCCTGCACACCACTTCTCTAGGCCCACTACTCAGCAGGCCCCAACTCACTGGCATCTCTGTTCTACACCATTTTCATGAAACCCAGTCAATCAAGGCACTGTCTGGTACACTCCTGATCAGCAACAGGACATCCAAAGGTTCTCCAGTGCCACCTGGTCATGGGAACTTAAAAATTTCATGGTATTTATCTAGCCATTTTTCAAGGATGAAGTTGGAGGCACTGTGGGTTTCCATTCATTCAGGAACCATGAAATGGTGAGGAAGGTCATTTCAATGAAAGCTCTGGAGAACTCTCACAAACAAGGCTTCCCAAAGAGTGGCCCAAAGGTCGCATGAAGCCAGGCCCATTGAGGTCTAGCATGTGAGGTCCATGTGTGTTTTGACTCTCAACGATGGCTGCCAGGTCTGTAAGAATAAAATCATGTGATATCCTGGCTGAGATTCCCAGTGCTCTGTGGAAAGCCAACCTGGGCCTAGATCTCAGTTTCCAAGGGCGACTCTCATGCGTGGCCTACTAAAATCTCAACAGAGTTCATGGCAATACTTCTCTGAGGTCAGTTCCAGAACTCAGTCTCCAAGGGGAATCACACCAGAGTTCACGCCAAGGTGGACCCAGTCATCTCTTCCAACCGCCACACAAATGGCCACAATTCCAACCAAAACACTGCCACATGGCCCTCATCTTCTTCCATATACACACTCATCATAACCTCTGGCTGGAGGTTTCCATCAGGGGCGCAGCCCAAGACAGTGTCCACAATAAGCTCCCTTGCCCCTCATTTGCCTAATATCAGGGTGGCCTGGACAGCCTTCCTGTGCACCAGGAGTGATCAAATAGGCCTGCCTTTAATACTGCTCTGCTTCTGCAATTTGAGGCCTACTGACTGCGGGGGTATAGATTCTTTGTGTGAATTGGAGTCAGGAGAAAACCCAAGCACCTATGGGCTAGCCTCTGCAGGGCTTTGAAGAACTCATTTGACCCAAAGGATCCCTATGCTCTCTTGATGGAGGTCAGGAACCTTACAGAGGAAGGCGAGAGACTTCATCCAAAATGACTGCTTTTTTTGCCATTTTGGCTTTGGATGCACACATGGGATCTTTCTTCAATCCATCAGGTGCTGACAATCTAAGCCACAGCCTCACACAGGGCCAAGAGGCTGATTCAGACACATCCCTTTGCAAAGCAATGAAGCAAAGAGCCACAGGTGATGCCCATTCATTTCCATTTGAAAACTGTTTTCTTCAGGCTTCACAAAGGGGTGCCCTGAGGCAAAGGCCTTCCTGACATTCAGGGCAACAGAACAATAGGTAAGCAAAAGGCCCAAAGCAGGCTTTCTCCACTGAGACTTTACTGGTCCCACTGATATCTGAGTTTTCTGAGATGCTCACCATTCCTTTCAGCTCTCCAGTACATGGCCATGTCACAGAGCTTGGAGGTGGTACATATCTTGGACACAAAACCATGAGCCTATTCTGGAGAGTGGCCAGAATGCAGGAAGAAAACAGGAACTTAGGAAGATAGTAGGTGTTGCCCATCCATAAGGCAAGCCGCAGTCCATTCATAAACTGGGCAGGATGAAGACTGGGAAGCTTTCTACTAGACAGGACACATCCATTGATGCATTCTCTTTTCTCATGTCTACAACCAGGGACACAGTGAGATACACAAACTTAGAAACACTCGCCTTGTCAAAAGACTTACTGGAAACAGTCCACTCCAAACAAACAAACCGCCTTTCCTACCTATTCTCAGAACATGAGACAAATCCACAAACTCACCCCCACACCCACAAAGGCACCTCCTTCCCCCAAGTAGGTCTGTGACTACCCGGAGTGTCGTCTGACTGCTGGGCCATACTATGTTGCCCCGAAATGGCCTGTCCTGTCTCTGATCTGGCCTCCTTGGCCAACTCTGTGAAGTTGTCAGGAGCCAGCGGTGAGCCACGACCTGCTTTCTCAGGCAAGGCCCTCTTCAGTGCTTTCCTGGCATTTGGCCATCCTCACATCAGTAGGGACCAAGGAAGACTGACTCTGTCCTTGGTAAATCCAAACAAGTGAGCCCACTGGGACTGGAACTGGGACTGCCTCTGGGTGCCTGGCTTCCTGGATCCCAAGTTCAGAGAGTTCCATCACCAAGGAAGTGAGGTGAGGTCACTTCCTTCAGGAACTGAATGAGGTCACTGCCTGGCAACCACTGTGTCCTAACAGTTGCTTGCAAGGGTCCCAGGAGATGGAGGCTGCCCCTGCTTCCTGTGACACTTTCACAAGTTAGAATGGAATATCAACCATAGGCACCAAGGAACAGCTCTCCACACAGGCCTGGTTTGGTCCATCTTGTCTACATTAAGAAGAGAGAGGCTCATTCAGACACATCCCTTCATCCTGACCAGGTTGTTGGCCATGGAAGATGACTTTTGCTCTCTCAGGTCCTTCATAGCTGCCTACATCTTCTCCAGGGTTCATTTCTGCATGGACCTTTGAGGTTCTCAGCAGGTGGAAGATCCCCTCCATTCCTGTATTGTAAGACCAACTCTGTCCCTGCTCTTCCTTAAAGTTAGATTGGGGGAACAGTGTCTGGTTAGGGTTAAGAACATGTTTGATTTGGGTTAGGAATCATTCTGCTAGTTGTAGAATGGTATTGGGAACCTGCGATATTTATAATCATATATAGGTGAAATATATGTATGAAAACAGAAATCTAAGTAAGATTTGAAGGCCAGAAGGGCATTGGGCCCTTGATTGGGATACTTAGCTTTGAATGACATTCTGCACAGATGTCTCAGATAAATTGATATACAATGGCATAGGACCATGTACCTTGGATGATTGAATGTAGAAGAGAACATCCAGTCAAAAAGGGATAGTAGGTAAGATTAGGAAGCTAGTCGGTAGGTTTAGGAAGAAGAGTGAGTGTAAAATTTGGACCCAAAGTTCTTTAGCAATTGGGTGTCGGTTAGAGAGTGAATGTAAATGTCAGCACATGTGAAGAGTCAGTCACAATGATGAACTGGGGAAAAATATGTAGGAAAGCAGATATCAATAGAGACATTAGGAAATCAGGCAAAGTATAAGGTGGGTGATAGGATTAGACATTTTCAACAGGGTTGAGGTTGAATATGTAATCTTAGGAAGAAACAAGTGTGTAGTCACCAATAGGATTGACATTGGAGAGCATTAGGCAACCTGGAGAAGGAAGTTCTTAGTAATCCATGCTCACTTTCCAATTAGGATTTGCTACCATCATAAGTGTGACCTTTGCATTTTGTGTCCAGAATATGACAGTGATAAAATGTATATGTAGATCAGGTGACATGTGTATTTCTTCCACCATTGCTGGGAGCAATATGTTGAAGACGTATTAATTAGTATTTGTGGGTACAAATAGGTGTACCCTGGGTCTATGAATATAGAGATAATGCATGAATAGACCATACTGTGAATAAATAATATAACTGCTTCCAATTTCAATAATGGATTGAGTTGATATCTGAAAGTATATAGGAAATCTTATATTGATACACAATCATTCATTCCTACCAGTTATACATCTAATGGCAATATTAGGGTTATGGTTTACCCTGAAGGGTGTGTGAGTTTTGCTTCAAAAGTGATTATGGAAATGGAAAATCATGTGTTTGGAAAGAAGTCTCATGAACAAACCAGTCAAGAAACATGGAGGAATACATGTGTTCTGAAGCAGGAAGGGATTGAAAGTGAACCAAATGCCTAGAAATTTTTAAACTTGAGGATGAAATATACATCCTATGATGTGCATCAGCTGAAGAAATAGTAAGGTACCAGTGTTGAATAAAAATGAACATCAAAATACACATCATGTCCCATAGGAATCTACTTGCATTGATGTTAAACTGGGTCAGTTACTGTAGAAAGATTAGGATTTCTATGCACCATCCACTGAAGTTAGTTTTCAGTACTAGGAAAAAAATATGTATTTCAGGTGGATAAATATTTCTGAGAATAATCGTGTGAAAAGTTGATTATAAATCCACATATATGAACATGAATGAATTCAGGGAATGTATCACAAGACACATATATTTCATATTTTGAAAAATCTGGAGAGAGTTTGTGTGTGTGTGTATATGTGTGTGTGTATATATATATCTATATATACACACACACACAAAACACACACACAGACATTAAAAATTCGAAATATATATGCCATTCGAAATTCATGATGAAATATATATCATCCACAGATCCAAAAATATTTATTTTACTGAACATGGATTTTTGTGTCCTGTTGTTCAAGTAGGAAGCTCACCCATAGGTTGAATTTTCAGTTCCAACAGCGTTTGGGAGGAGTGATCTCTTCTCACAATTTGTATCTGCCAAGTCAGCCACCTCACAAGAATATACGTGGGATACCAGGTAGGATTCTATACGTGCATGTAAAAATACATGTGCTGAATAGGCTACAGAGAAAGGGAGACAGGAATTCACATATTTGTTAACTTTAAAAACACATGGAGAACTATTTCTATTCAATTGGACTAGATTTATAACACCTACCCTTTATAATGCAAAAGGCAAGTGCAACTATACACCATGCCTCCTCTGAACTGCTTGTATTTCTATTCTGTTTGGGTTATTTTTCTCCATCATATTAGGATTCATAGTCAGAGTCTAGTAGGGTATGGGTTAGTGTCAGGGAATCAGTATTTCAAATGGAAAATAGGAAATGAATCCAATGTGTATGCAAATACGTGCTACACAAAAATCTTCCCACTCTCATCCAGAACAATGCCTTGACATGACCTTCGCCCCAAGGAAGAAGCAACTCGAGGGGAAGAGTTAGAAAATCTGTGGATACATATGTGGAATGGAAAATGCTCAGGAGTTCACAACCTTGGAGGTGGTAGAGGAGTTTCCATAAGTAAGGCACAGGGTACACACTCCACAAACATGGAGCTCTGCTGGCCTAAAGACTTCGTGAGAAACTGCCTCTGAGGTTGGGCACTTGAAATCTATGTTGTTGTCAGGAGCTTTAGCTTCCTTTGTAGTGAGACCATCAAAGCTGGGTCTGCATCTATGTGACCTGGAGGACATGGTTTCTGATTTTCCAATGAACATGAGGCAGAAGTGCTGAATTCTCTCTTTGTAGGTCCACAGTGGCCACTGGAGGCTAAGTGTCTCCCCGTGTGGACTGTGAAGCCATTTGGTCCTCCTCTACTTTTCGTGGTGTTTCTTGCTGCTGCACTGGGAGTTTGGTATTTGCTTCATGAAATACAAGGACTTCAACTGGGACACAGTGCTGGAGGGAGTTCTGTCACGTGTGGTGGGTCAGGGTCCTAGGAGAATGCACCAACCAGTCTTCTATCCCACAGAGCTTGCCCCCTTGACCCTAGCAACCTGATTCTGAACATTGCCCTGAAACCTCTCCATATAACAAGATGCCTTTACATATAAGTGTCTGCCGGCTGCACCATGTCAGTCACAAGCCATTTGGAAGCCAATGTCAGACCCACATGGCCCTACCACAGATGTTTTATCACACTCCTGCACACCACTTCTCTAGGCCCACTACTCAGCAGGCCCCAACTCACTGGCATCTCTGTTCTACACCATTTTCATGAAACCCAGTCAATCAAGGCACTGTCTGGTACACTCCTGATCAGCAACAGGACATCCAAAGGTTCTCCAGTGCCACCTGGTCATGGGAACTTAAAAATTTCATGGTATTTATCTAGCCATTTTTCAAGGATGAAGTTGGAGGCACTGTGGGTTTCCATTCATTCAGGAACCATGAAATGGTGAGGAAGCTCATTTTAATGAAAGCTCTGGAGAACTCTCACAAACAAGGCTTCCCAAAGAGTGGCCCAAAGGTCGCATGAAGCCAGGCCCATTGAGGTCTAGCATGTGAGGTCCATGTGTGTTTTGACTCTCAACGATGGCTGCCAGGTCTGTAAGAATAAAATCATGTGATATCCTGGCTGAGATTCCCAGTGCTCTGTGGAAAGCCAACCTGGGCCTAGATCTCAGTTTCCAAGGGCGACTCTCATGCGTGGCCTACTAAAATCTCAACAGAGTTCATGGCAATACTTCTCTGAGGTCAGTTCCAGAACTCAGTCTCCAAGGGGAATCACACCAGAGTTCACGCCAAGGTGGACCCAGTCATCTCTTCCAACCGCCACACAAATGGCCACAATTCCAACCAAAACACTGCCACATGGCCCTCATCTTCTTCCATATACACACTCATCATAACCTCTGGCTGGAGGTTTCCATCAGGGGCGCAGCCCAAGACAGTGTCCACAATAAGCTCCCTTGCCCCTCATTTGCCTAATATCAGGGTGGCCTGGACAGCCTTCCTGTGCACCAGGAGTGATCAAATAGGCCTGCCTTTAATACTGCTCTGCTTCTGCAATTTGAGGCCTACTGACTGCGGGGGTATAGATTCTTTGTGTGAATTGGAGTCAGGAGAAAACCCAAGCACCTATGGGCTAGCCTCTGCAGGGCTTTGAAGAACTCATTTGACCCAAAGGATCCCTATGCTCTCTTGATGGAGGTCAGGAACCTTACAGAGGAAGGCGAGAGACTTCATCCAAAATGACTGCTTTTTTTGCCATTTTGGCTTTGGATGCACACATGGGATCTTTCTTCAATCCATCAGGTGCTGACAATCTAAGCCACAGCCTCACACAGGGCCAAGAGGCTGATTCAGACACATCCCTTTGCAAAGCAATGAAGCAAAGAGCCACAGGTGATGCCCATTCATTTCCATTTGAAAACTGTTTTCTTCAGGCTTCACAAAGGGGTGCCCTGAGGCAAAGGCCTTCCTGACATTCAGGGCAACAGAACAATAGGTAAGCAAAAGGCCCAAAGCAGCCTTTCTCCACTGAGACTTTACTGGTCCCACTGATATCTGAGTTTTCTGAGATGCTCACCATTCCTTTCAGCTCTCCAGTACATGGCCATGTCACAGAGCTTGGAGGTGGTACATATCTTGGACACAAAACCATGAGCCTATTCTGGAGAGTGGCCAGAATGCAGGAAGAAAACAGGAACTTAGGAAGATAGTAGGTGTTGCCCATACATAAGGCAAGCCGCAGTCCATTCATAAACTGGGCAGGATGAAGACTGGGAAGCTTTCTACTAGACAGGACACATCCATTGATGCATTCTCTTTTCTCATGTCTACAACCAGGGACACAGTGAGATACACAAACTTAGAAACACTCGCCTTGTCAAAAGACTTACTGGAAACAGTCCACTCCAAACAAACAAACCACCTTTCCTACCTATTCTCAGGACATGAGACAAATCCACAAACTCACCCCCACACCCACAAAGGCACCTCCTTCCCCCAAGTAGGTCTGTGACTACCCGGAGTGTCGTCTGACTGCTGGGCCATAATATGTTGCCCCGAAATGGCCTGTCCTGTCTCTGATCTGGCCTCCTTGGCCAACTCTGTGAAGTTGTCAGGAGCCAGCGGTGAGCCACGACCTGCTTTCTCAGGCAAGGCCCTCTTCAGTGCTTTCCTGGCATTTGGCCATCCTCACATCAGTAGGGACCAAGGAAGACTGACTCTGTCCTTGGTAAATCCAAACAAGTGAGCCCACTGGGACTGGGACTGGGACTGCCTCTGGGTGCTTGGCTTCCTGGATCCCAAGTTCAGAGAGTTCCATCACCAAGGAAGTGAGGTGAGGTCACTTCCTTCAGGAACTGAATGAGGTCACTGCCTGGCAACCACTGTGTCCTAACAGTTGCTTGCAAGGGTCCCAGGAGATGGAGGCTGCCCCTGCTTCCTGTGACACTTTCACAAGTTAGAATGGAATATCAACCATAGGCACCAAGGAACAGCTCTCCACACAGGCCTGGTTTGGTCCATCTTGTCTACATTAAGAAGAGAGAGGCTCATTCAGACACATCCCTTCATCCTGACCAGGTTGTTGGCCATGGAAGATGACTTTTGCTCTCTCAGGTCCTTCATAGCTGCCTACATCTTCTCCAGGGTTCATTTCTGCATGGACCTTTGAGGTTCTCAGCAGGTGGAAGATCCCCTCCATTCCTGTATTGTAAGACCAACTCTGTCCCTGCTCTTCCTTAAAGTTAGATTGGGGGTATAGTGTCTGGTTAGGGTTAAGAACATGTTTGATTTGGGTTAGGAATCATTCTGCTAGTTGTAGAATGGTATTGGGAACCTGCGATATTTATAATCATATATAGGTGAAATATATGTATGAAAACAGAAATCTAAGTAAGATTTGAAGGCCAGAAGGGCATTGGGCCCTTGATTGGGATACTTAGCTTTGAATGACATTCTGCACAGATGTCTCAGATAAATTGATATACAATGGCATAGGACCATGTACCTTGGATGATTGAATGTAGAAGAGAACATCCAGTCAAAAAGGGATAGTAGGTAAGATTAGGAAGCTAGTCGGTAGGTTTAGGAAGAAGAGTGAGTGTAAAATTTGGACCCAAAGTTCTTTAGCAATTGGGTGTCGGTTAGAGAGTGAATGTAAATGTCAGCACATGTGAAGAGTCAGTCACAATGATGAACTGGGGAAAAATATGTAGGAAAGCAGATATCAATAGAGACATTAGGAAATCAGGCAAAGTATAAGGTGGGTGATAGGATTAGACATTTTCAACAGGGTTGAGGTTGAATATGTAATCTTAGGAAGAAACAAGTGTGTAGTCACCAATAGGATTGACATTGGAGAGCATTAGGCAACCTGGAGAAGGAAGTTCTTAGTAATCCATGCTCACTTTCCAATTAGGCTTTGCTACAATCATAAGTGTGACCTTTGCATTTTGTGTCCAGAATATGACAGTGATAAAATGTATATGTAGATCAGGTGACATGTGTATTTCTTCCACCGTTGCTGGGAGCAATATGTTGAAGACGTATTAATTAGTATTTGGGGGTACAAATAGGTGTACCCTGGGTCTATGAATATAGAGATAATGCATGAATAGACCATACTGTGAATAAATAATATAACTGCTTCCAATTTCAATAATGGATTGAGTTGATATCTGAAAGTATATAGGAAATCTTATATTGATACACAATCATTCATTCCTACCAGTTATACATCTAATGGCAATATTAGGGTTATGGTTTACCCTGAAGGGTGTGTGAGTTTTGCTTCAAAAGTGATTATGGAAATGGAAAATCATGTGTTTGGAAAGAAGTCTCATGAACAAACCAGTCAAGAAACATGGAGGAATACATGTGTTCTGAAGCAGGAAGGGATTGAAAGTGAACCAAATGCCTAGAAATTTTTAAACTTGAGGATGAAATATACATCCTATGATGTGCATCAGCTGAAGAAATAGTAAGGTACCAGTGTTGAATAAAAATGAACATCAAAATACACATCATGTCCCATAGGAATCTACTTGCATTGATGTTAAACTGGGTCAGTTACTGTAGAAAGATTAGGATTTCTATGCACCATCCACTGAAGTTAGTTTTCAGTACTAGGAAAAAAAATATGTATTTCAGGTGGATAAATATTTCTGAGAATAATCTTGTGAAAAGTTGATTATAAATCCACATATATGAACATGAATGAATTCAGGGAATGTATCACAAGACACATATATTTCATATTTTGAAAAATCTGGAGAGAGTTTGTGTGTGTGTGTATATGTGTGTGTGTATATATATATCTATATATACACACACACACAAAACACACACACAGACATTAAAAATTCAAAATATATATGCCATTCGAAATTCATGATGAAATATATATCATCCACAGATCCAAAAATATTTATTTTACTGAACATGGATTTTTGTGTCCTGTTGTTCAAGTAGGAAGCTCACCCATAGGTTGAATTTTCAGTTCCAACAGCGTTTGGGAGGAGTGATCTCTTCTCACAATTTGTATCTGCCAAGTCAGCCACCTCACAAGAATATACGTGGGATACCAGGTAGGATTCTATACGTGCATGTAAAAATACATGTGCTGAATAGGCTACAGAGAAAGGGAGACAGGAATTCACATATTTGTTAACTTTAAAAACACATGGAGAACTATTTCTATTCAATTGGACTAGATTTATAACACCTACCTTTTATAATGCAAAAGGCAAGTGCAACTATACACCATGCCTCCTCTGAACTGCTTGTATTTCTATTCTGTTTGGGTTATTTTTCTCCATCATATTAGGATTCATAGTCAGAGTCTAGTAGGGTATGGGTTAGTGTCAGGGAATCAGTATTTCAAATAGAAAATAGGAAATGAATCCAATGTGTATGCAAATATGTGCTACACAAAAATCTTCCCACTCTCATCCAGAACAATGCCTTGACATGACCTTCGCCCCAAGGAAGATGCAACTCCAGGGGAAGAGTTAGAAAATCTGTGGATACATATGTGGAATGGAAAATGCTCAGGAGTTCACAACCTTGGAGGTGGTAGAGGAGTTTCCATAAGTAAGGGACAGGGTACACACTCCACAAACATGGAGCTCTGCTGGCCTAAAGACTTCGTGAGAAACTGCCTCTGAGTTTGGGCACTTGAAATCTATGTTGTTGTCAGGAGCTTTAGCTTCCTTTGTAGTGAGACCATCAAAGCTGGGTCTGCATCTATGTGACCTGGAGGACATGGTTTCTGATTTTCCAATGAACATGAGGCAGAAGTGCTGAATTCTCTCTTTGTAGGTCCACAGTGGCCACTGGAGGCTAAGTGTCTCCCCGTGTGGACTGTGAAGCCATTTGGTCCTCCTCTACTTTTCGTGGTGTTTCTTGCTGCTGCACTGGGAGTTTGGTATTTGCTTCATGAAATACAAGGACTTCAACTGGGACACAGTGCTGGAGGGAGTTCTGTCACGTGTGGTGGGTCAGGGTCCTAGGAGAATGCACCAACCAGTCTTCTATCCCACAGAGCTTGCCCCCTTGACCCTAGCAACCTGATTCTGAACATTGCCCTGAAACCTCTCCATATAACAAGATGCCTTTACATATAAGTGTCTGCCGGCTGCACCATGTCAGTCACAAGCCATTTGGAAGCCAATGTCAGATCCACATGGCCCTACCACAGATGTTTTATCACACTCCTGCACACCACTTCTCTAGGCCCACTACTCAGCAGGCCCCAACTCACTGGCATCTCTGTTCTACACCATTTTCATGAAACCCAGTCAATCAAGGCACTGTCTGGTACACTCCTGATCAGCAACAGGACATCCAAAGGTTCTCCAGTGCCACCTGGTCATGGGAACTTAAAAATTTCATGGTATTTATCTAGCCATTTTTCAAGGATGAAGTTGGAGGCACTGTGGGTTTCCATTCATTCAGGAACCATTAAATGGTGAGGAAGCTCATTTCAATGAAAGCTCTGGAGAACTCTCAGAAACAAGGCTTCCCAAAGAGTGGCCCAAAGGTCGCATGAAGCCAGGCCCATTGAGGTCTAGCATGTGAGGTCCATGTGTGTTTTGACTCTCAACGATGGCTGCCAGGTCTGTAAGAATAAAATCATGTGATATCCTGGCTGAGATTCCCAGTGCTCTGTGGAAAGCCAACCTGGGCCTAGATCTCAGTTTCCAAGGGCGAAACTCTTGCGTGGCCTACTAAAATCTCAACAGAGTTCATGGCAATACTTCTCTGAGGTCAGTTCCAGAACTCAGTCTCCAAGGGGAATCACACCAGAGTTCACGCCAAGGTGGACCCAGTCATCTCTTCCAACCGCCACACAAATGGCCACAATTCCAACCAAAACACTGCCACATGGCCCTCATCTTCTTCCATATACACACTCATCATAACCTCTGGCTGGAGGTTTCCATCAGGGGCGCAGCCCAAGACAGTGTCCACAATAAGCTCCCTTGCCCCTCATTTGCCTAATATCAGGGTGGCCTGGACAGCCTTCCTGTGCACCAGGAGTGATCAAATAGGCCTGCCTTTAATACTGCTCTGCTTCTGCAATTTGAGGCCTACTGACTGCGGGGGTATAGATTCTTTGTGTGAATTGGAGTCAGGAGAAAACCCAAGCACCTATGGGCTAGCCTCTGCAGGGCTTTGAAGAACTCATTTGACCCAAAGGATCCCTATGCTCTCTTGATGGAGGTCAGGAACCTTACAGAGGAAGGCGAGAGACTTCATCCAAAATGACTGCTTTTTTTGCCATTTTGGCTTTGGATGCACACATGGGATCTTTCTTCAATCCATCAGGTGCTGACAATCTAAGCCACAGCCTCACACAGGGCCAAGAGGCTGATTCAGACACATCCCTTTGCAAAGCAATGAAGCAAAGAGCCACAGGTGATGCCCATTCATTTCCATTTGAAAACTGTTTTCTTCAGGCTTCACAAAGGGGTGCCCTGAGGCAAAGGCCTTCCTGACATTCAGGGCAACAGAACAATAGGTAAGCAAAAGGCCCAAAGCAGCCTTTCTCCACTGAGACTTTACTGGTCCCACTGATATCTGAGTTTTCTGAGATGCTCACCATTCCTTTCAGCTCTCCAGTACATGGCCATGTCACAGAGCTTGGAGGTGGTACATATCTTGGACACAAAACCATGAGCCTATTCTGGAGAGTGGCCAGAATGCAGGAAGAAAACAGGAACTTAGGAAGATAGTAGGTGTTGCCCATCCATAAGGCAAGCCGCAGTCCATTCATAAACTGGGCAGGATGAAGACTGGGAAGCTTTCTACTAGACAGGACACATCCATTGATGCATTCTCTTTTCTCATGTCTACAACCAGGGACACAGTGAGATACACAAACTTAGAAACACTCGCCTTGTCAAAAGACTTACTGGAAACAGTCCACTCCAAACAAACAAACCGCCTTTCCTACCTATTCTCAGGACATGAGACAAATCCACAAACTCACCCCCACACCCACAAAGGCACCTCCTTCCCCCAAGTAGGTCTGTGACTACCCGGAGTGTCGTCTGACTGCTGGGCCATACTATGTTGCCCCGAAATGGCCTGTCCTGTCTCAGATCTGGCCTCCTTGGCCAACTCTGTGAAGTTGTCAGGAGCCAGCGGTGAGCCACGACCTGCTTTCTCAGGCAAGGCCCTCTTCAGTGCTTTCCTGGCATTTGGCCATCCTCACATCAGTAGGGACCAAGGAAGACTGACTCTGTCCTTGGTAAATCCAAACAAGTGAGCCCACTGGGACTGGGACTGGGACTGCCTCTGGGTGCCTGGCTTCCTGGATCCCAAGTTCAGAGAGTTCCATCACCAAGGAAGTGAGGTGAGGTCACTTCCTTCAGGAACTGAATGAGGTCACTGCCTGGCAACCACTGTGTCCTAACAGTTGCTTGCAAGGGTCCCAGGAGATGGAGGCTGCCCCTGCTTCCTGTGACACTTTCACAAGTTAGAATGGAATATCAACCATAGGCACCAAGGAACAGCTCTCCACACAGGCCTGGTTTGGTCCATCTTGTCTACATTAAGAAGAGAGAGGCTCATTCAGACACATCCCTTCATCCTGACCATGTTGTTGGCCATGGAAGATGACTTTGCTCTCTCAGGTCCTTCATAGCTGCCTACATCTTCTCCAGGGTTCATTTCTGCATGGACCTTTGAGGTTCTCAGCAGGTGGAAGATCCCCTCCATTCCTGTATTGTAAGACCAACTCTGTCCCTGCTCTAAACATGTTCGATTTGGGTTAGGAATCATTCTGCTAGTTGTAGAATGGTATTGGGAACCTGCGATATTTATAATCATATATAGGTGAAATATATGTATGAAAACAGAAATCTAAGTAAGATTTGAAGGCCAGAAGGGCATTGGGCCCTTGATTGGGATACTTAGCTTTGAATGACATTCTGCACAGATGTCTCAGATAAATTGATATACAATGGCATAGGACCATGTACCTTGGATGATTGAATGTAGAAGAGAACATCCAGTCAAAAAGGGATAGTAGGTAAGATTAGGAAGCTAGCCGGTAGGTTTAGGAAGAAGAGTGAGTGTAAAATTTGGACCCAAAGTTCTTTAGCAATTGGGTGTCGGTTAGAGAGTGAATGTAAATGTCAGCACATGTGAAGAGTCAGTCACAATGATGAACTGGGGAAAAATATGTAGGAAAGCAGATATCAATAGAGACATTAGGAAATCAGGCAAAGTATAAGGTGGGTGATAGGATTAGACATTTTCAACAGGGTTGAGGTTGAATATGTAATCTTAGGAAGAAACAAGTGTGTAGTCACCAATAGGATTGACATTGGAGAGCATTAGGCAACCTGGAGAAGGAAGTTCTTAGTAATCCATGCTCACTTTCCAATTAGGCTTTGCTACAATCATAAGTGTGACCTTTGCATTTTGTGTCCAGAATATGACAGTGATAAAATGTATATGTAGATCAGGTGACATGAGTATTTCTTCCACCATTGCTGGGAGCAATATGTTGAAGACGTATTAATTAGTATTTGGGGGTACAAATAGGTGTACCCTGGGTCTATGAATATAGAGATAATGCATGAATAGACCATACTGTGAATAAATAATATAACTGCTTCCAATTTCAATAATGGATTGAGTTGATATCTGAAAGTATATAGGAAATCTTATATTGATACACAATCATTCATTCCTACCAGTTATACATCTAATGGCAATATTAGGGTTATGGTTTACCCTGAAGGGTGTGTGAGTTTTGCTTCAAAAGTGATTATGGAAATGGAAAATCATGTGTTTGGAAAGAAGTCTCATGAACAAACCAGTCAAGAAACATGGAGGAATACATGTGTTCTGAAGCAGGAAGGGATTGAAAGTGAACCAAATGCCTAGAAATTTTTGAACTTGAGGATGAAATATACATCCTATGATGTGCATCAGCCGAAGAAATAGTAAGGTACCAGTGTTGAATAAAAATGAACGTCAAAATACACATCATGTCCCATAGGAATCGACTTGCATTGATGTTAAACTGGGTCAGTTACTGTAGAAAGATTAGGATTTCTATGCACCATCCACTGATGTTAGTTTTCAGTACTAGGAAAAAAATATGTATTTCAGGTGGATAAATATTTCTGAGACTAATCTTGTGAAAAGTTGATTATAAATCCACATGTATGAACATGAATGAATTTAGGGAATGCATCAGAAGACACATATATTTCATATTTTGAAAAATTGGAGAGAGTTTGTGTATGTTTGTGTGTGTGTATATATATATCTATATATACACACACAAAAAAACACACACACAGACATTAAAAATTCGAAATATATATGCCATTCGAAATTCATGATGAAATATATATCATCCACAGATCCAAAAATATTTATTTTACTGAACACGGATTTTTGTATCCTGTTGTTCAAGTAGGAAGCTCACCCATAGGTTGAATTTTCCGTTCCAACAGCGTTTGGGAGGAGTGATCTCTTCTCACAATTTGTATCTGCCAAGTCAGCCACCTCACAAGAATATACGTGGGATACCAGGTAGGATTCTATACGTGCATGTAAAAATACATGTGCTGAATAGGCTACAGAGAAAGGGAGACAGGAATTCACATATTTGTTAACTTTAAAAACACATGGAGAACTATTTCTATTCAATTGGACTAGATTTATAACACCTACCCTTTATAATGCAAAAGGCAAGTGCAACTATACACCATGCCTCCTCTGAACTGCTTGTATTTCTATTCTGTTTGGGTTATTTTTCTCCATCATATTAGGATTCATAGTCAGAGTCTAGTAGGGTATGGGTTAGTGTCAGGGAATCAGTATTTCAAGTGGAAAATAGGAAATGAATCCAATGTGTATGCAAATACGTGCTACACAAAAATCTTCCCACTCTCATCCAGAACAATGCCTTGACATGACCTTCGCCCCAAGGAAGAAGCAACTCGAGGGGAAGAGTTAGAAAATCTGTGGATACATATGTGGAATGGAAAATGCTCAGGAGTTCACAACCTTGGAGGTGGTAGAGGAGTTTCCATAAGTAAGGCACAGGGTACACACTCCACAAACATGGAGCTCTGCTGGCCTAAAGACTTCGTGAGAAACTGCCTCTGAGGTTGGGCACTTGAAATCTATGTTGTTGTCAGGAGCTTTAGCTTCCTTTGTAGTGAGACCATCAAAGCTGGGTCTGCATCTATGTGACCTGGAGGACATGGTTTCTGATTTTCCAATGAACATGAGGCAGAAGTGCTGAATTCTCTCTTTGTAGGTCCACAGTGGCCACTGGAGGCTAAGTGTCTCCCCGTGTGGACTGTGAAGCCATTTGGTCCTCCTCTACTTTTCGTGGTGTTTCTTGCTGCTGCACTGGGAGTTTGGTATTTGCTTCATGAAATACAAGGACTTCAACTGGGACACAGTGCTGGAGGGAGTTCTGTCACGTGTGGTGGGTCAGGGTCCTAGGAGAATGCACCAACCAGTCTTCTATCCAACAGTGCTTGCCCCCTTGACCCTAGCAACCTGATTCTGAACATTGCCCTGAAACCTCTCCATATAACAAGATGCCTTTACATATAAGTGTCTGCCAGCTGCACCATGTCAGTCACAAGCCATTTGGAAGCCAATGTCAGATCCACATGGCCCTACCACAGATGTTTTATCACACTCCTGCACACCACTTCTCTAGGCCCACTACTCAGCAGGCCCCAACTCACTGGCATCTCTGTTCTACACCATTTTCATGAAACCCAGTCAATCAAGGCACTGTCTGGTACACTCCTGATCAGCAACAGGACATCCAAAGGTTCTCCAGTGCCACCTGGTCATGGGAACTTAAAAATTTCATGGTATTTATCTAGCCATTTTTCAAGGATGAAGTTGGAGGCACTGTGGGTTTCCATTCATTCAGGAACCATGAAATGGTGAGGAAGGTCATTTCAATGAAAGCTCTGGAGAACTCTCACACACAAGGCTTCCCAAAGAGTGGCCCAAAGGTCACATGAAGCCAGGCCCATTGAGGTCTAGCATGTGAGGTCCATGTGTGTTTTGACTCTCAACGATGGCTGCCAGGTCTGTAAGAATAAAATCATGTGATATCCTGGCTGAGATTCCCAGTGCTCTGTGGAAAGCCAACCTGGGCCTAGATCTCAGTTTCCAAGGGCGACTCTCATGCGTGGCCTACTAAAATCTCAACAGAGTTCATGGCAATACTTCTCTGAGGTCAGTTCCAGAACTCAGTCTCCAAGGGGAATCACACCAGAGTTCACGCCAAGGTGGACCCAGTCATCTCTTCCAACCGCCACACAAATGACCACAATTCCAACCAAAACACTGCCACATGGCCCTCATCTTCTTCCATATACACACTCATCATAACCTCTGGCTGGAGGTTTCCATCAGGGGCGCAGCCCAAGACAGTGTCCACAATAAGCTCCCTTGCCCCTCATTTGCCTAATATCAGGGTGGCCTGGACAGCCTTCCTGTGCACCAGGAGTGATCAAATAGGCCTGCCTTTAATACTGCTCTGCTTCTGCAATTTGAGGCCTACTGACTGCGGGGGTATAGATTCTTTGTGTGAATTGGAGTCAGGAGAAAACCCAAGCACCTATGGGCTAGCCTCTGCAGGGCTTTGAAGAACTCATTTGACCCAAAGGATCCCTATGCTCTCTTGATGGAGGTCAGGAACCTTACAGAGGAAGGTGAGAGACTTCATCCAAAATGACTGCTTTTTTTGCCATTTTGGCTTTGGATGCACACATGGGATCTTTCTTCAATCCATCAGGTGCTGACAATCTAAGCCACAGCCTCACACAGGGCCAAGAGGCTGATTCAGACACATCCCTTTGCAAAGCAATGAAGCAAAGAGCCACAGGTGATGCCCATTCATTTCCATTTGAAAACTGTTTTCTTCAGGCTTCACAAAGGGGTGCCCTGAGGCAAAGGCCTTCCTGACATTCAGGGCAACAGAACAATAGGTAAGCAAAAGGCCCAAAGCAGCCTTTCTCCACTGAGACTTTACTCATCCCACTGATATCTGAGTTTTCTGAGATGCTCACCATTCCTTTCAGCTCTCCAGTACATGGCCATGTCACGGAGCTTGGAGGTGGTACATATCTTGGATACAAAACCATGAGCCTATTCTGGAGAGTGGCCAGAATGCAGGAAGAAAACAGGAACTTAGGAAGATAGTAGGTGTTGCCCATCCATAAGGCCAGCCGCAGTCCATTCATAAATTGGGCAGGATGAACACTGAGAAGCTTTCTACTAGACAGGACACATCCATTGATGCATTCTCTTTTCTCTTGTCTACAACCAGGGACACAGTGAGATACACAAACTTAGAAACACTCGCCTTGTCAAAAGACTTACTGGAAACAGTCCACTCCAAACAAACAAACCGCCTTTCCTACCTATTCTCAGAACATGAGACAAATCCACAAACTCACCCCCACACCCACAAAGGCACCTCCTTCCCCCAAGTAGGTCTGTGACTACCCGGAGTGTCGTCTGACTGCTGGGCCATACTATGTTGCCACGAAATGGCCTGTCCTGTCTCAGATCTGGCCTCCTTGGCCAACTCTTTGAAGTTGTCAGGAGCCAGCGGTGAGCCACGACCTGCTTTCTCAGGCAAGGCCCTCTTCAGTGCTTCCTGGCATTTGGCCATCCTCACATCAGTAGGGACCAAGGAAGACTGACTCTGTCCTTGGTAAATCCAAACAAGTGAGCCCACTGGGACTGGGGCTGGGACTGCCTCTGGGTGCCTGGCTTCCTGGATCCCAAGTTCAGAGAGTTCCATCACCAAGGAAGTGAGGTGAGGTCACTTCCTTCAGGAACTGAATGAGGTCACTGCCTGGCAACCACTGTGTCCTAACAGTTGCTGGCAAGGGTCCCAGGAGATGGAGGCTGCCCCTGCTTCCTGTGACACTTTCACAAGTTAGAATGGAATATCAACCATAGGCACCAAGGAACAGCTCTCCACACAGGCCTGGTTTGGTCCATCTTGTCTACATTAAGAAGAGAGAGGCTCATTCAGACACATCCCTTCATCCTGACCATGTTGTTGGCCATGGAAGATGACTTTTGCTCTCTCAGGTCCTTCATAGCTGCCTACATCTTCTCCAGGGTTCATTTCTGCATGGACCTTTGAGGTTCTCAGCAGGTGGAAGATCCCCTCCATTCCTGTATTGTAAGACCAACTCTGTCCCTGCTCTTCCTTAAAGTTAGATTGGGGGAACAGTGTCTGGGTAGGGTTAAGAACATGTTTGATTTGGGTTAGGAATCATTCTGCTAGTTGTAGAATGGTATTGGGAACCTGCGATATTTATAATCATATATAGGTGAAATATATGTATGAAAACAGAAATCTAAGTAAGATTTGAAGGCCAGAAGGGCATTGGGCCCTTGATTGGGATACTTAGCTTTGAATGACATTCTGCACAGATGTCTCAGATAAATTGATATACAATGGCATAGGACCATGTACCTTGGATGATTGAATGTAGAAGAGAACATCCAGTCAAAAAGGGATAGTAGGTAAGATTAGGAAGCTAGCCGGTAGGTTTAGGAAGAAGAGTGAGTGTAAAATTTGGACCCAAAGTTCTTTAGCAATTGGGTGTCGGTTAGAGAGTGAATGTAAATGTCAGCACATGTGAAGAGTCAGTCACAATGATGAACTGGGGAAAAATATGTAGGAAAGCAGATATCAATAGAGACATTAGGAAATCAGGCAAAGTATAAGGTGGGTGATAGGATTAGACATTTTCAACAGGGTTGAGGTTGAATATGTAATCTTAGGAAGAAACAAGTGTGTAGTCACCAATAGGATTGACATTGGAGAGCATTAGGCAACCTGCAGAAGGAAGTTCTTAGTAATCCATGCTCACTTTCCAATTAGGCTTTGCTACAATCATAAGTGTGACCTTTGCATTTTGTGTCCAGAATATGACAGTGATAAAATGTATATGTAGATCAGGTGACATGAGTATTTCTTCCACCATTGCTGGGAGCAATATGTTGAAGACGTATTAATTAGTATTTGGGGGTACAAATAGGTGTACCCTGGGTCTATGAATATAGAGATAATGCATGAATAGACCATACTGTGAATAAATAATATAACTGCTTCCAATTTCAATAATGGATTGAGTTGATATCTGAAAGTATATAGGAAATCTTATATTGATACACAATCATTCATTCCTACCAGTTATACATCTAATGGCAATATTAGGGTTATGGTTTACCCTGAAGGGTGTGTGAGTTTTGCTTCAAAAGTGATTATGGAAATGGAAAATCATGTGTTTGGAAAGAAGTCTCATGAACAAACCAGTCAAGAAACATGGAGGAATACATGTGTTCTGAAGCAGGAAGGGATTGAAAGTGAACCAAATGCCTAGAAATTTTTGAACTTGAGGATGAAATATACATCCTATGATGTGCATCAGCCGAAGAAATAGTAAGGTACCAGTGTTGAATAAAAATGAACGTCAAAATACACATCATGTCCCATAGGAATCTACTTGCATTGATGTTAAACTGGGTCAGTTACTGTAGAAAGATTAGGATTTCTATGCACCATCCACTGATGTTAGTTTTCAGTACTAGGAAAAAAATATGTATTTCAGGTGGATAAATATTTCTGAGACTAATCTTGTGAAAAGTTGATTATAAATCCACATGTATGAACATGAATGAATTTAGGGAATGCATCAGAAGACACATATATTTCATATTTTGAAAAATTGGAGAGAGTTTGTGTATGTTTGTGTGTGTGTATACATATATCTATATATACACACACAAAAAAACACACACACAGACATTAAAAATTCGAAATATATATGCCATTCGAAATTCATGATGAAATATATATCATCCACAGATCCAAAAATATTTATTTTACTGAACACGGATTTTTGTATCCTGTTGTTCAAGTAGGAAGCTCACCCATAGGTTGAATTTTCAGTTCCAACAGCGTTTGGGAGGAGTGATCTCTTCTCACAATTTGTATCTGCCAAGTCAGCCACCTCACAAGAATATACGTGGGATACCAGGTAGGATTCTATACGTGCATGTAAAAATACATGTGCTGAATAGGCTACAGAGAAAGGGAGACAGGAATTCACATATTTGTTAACTTTAAAAACACATGGAGAACTATTTCTATTCAATTGGACTAGATTTATAACACCTACCCTTTATAATGCAAAAGGCAAGTGCAACTATACACCATGCCTCCTCTGAACTGCTTGTATTTCTATTCTGTTTGGGTTATTTTTCTCCATCATATTAGGATTCATAGTCAGAGTCTAGTAGGGTATGGGTTAGTGTCAGGGAATCAGTATTTCAAGTGGAAAATAGGAAATGAATCCAATGTGTATGCAAATACGTGCTACACAAAAATCTTCCCACTCTCATCCAGAACAATGCCTTGACATGACCTTCGCCCCAAGGAAGAAGCAACTCGAGGGGAAGAGTTAGAAAATCTGTGGATACATATGTGGAATGGAAAATGCTCAGGAGTTCACAACCTTGGAGGTGGTAGAGGAGTTTCCATAAGTAAGGCACAGGGTACACACTCCACAAACATGGAGCTCTGCTGGCCTAAAGACTTCGTGAGAAACTGCCTCTGAGGTTGGGCACTTGAAATCTATGTTGTTGTCAGGAGCTTTAGCTTCCTTTGTAGTGAGACCATCAAAGCTGGGTCTGCATCTATGTGACCTGGAGGACATGGTTTCTGATTTTCCAATGAACATGAGGCAGAAGTGCTGAATTCTCTCTTTGTAGGTCCACAGTGGCCACTGGAGGCTAAGTGTCTCCCCGTGTGGACTGTGAAGCCATTTGGTCCTCCTCTACTTTTCGTGGTGTTTCTTGCTGCTGCACTGGGAGTTTGGTATTTGCTTCATGAAATACAAGGACTTCAACTGGGACACAGTGCTGGAGGGAGTTCTGTCACGTGTGGTGGGTCAGGGTCCTAGGAGAATGCACCAACCAGTCTTCTATCCAACAGTGCTTGCCCCCTTGACCCTAGCAACCTGATTCTGAACATTGCCCTGAAACCTCTCCATATAACAAGATGCCTTTACATATAAGTGTCTGCCAGCTGCACCATGTCAGTCACAAGCCATTTGGAAGCCAATGTCAGATCCACATGGCCCTACCACAGATGTTTTATCACACTCCTGCACACCACTTCTCTAGGCCCACTACTCAGCAGGCCCCAACTCACTGGCATCTCTGTTCTACACCATTTTCATGAAACCCAGTCAATCAAGGCACTGTCTGGTACACTCCTGATCAGCAACAGGACATCCAAAGGTTCTCCAGTGCCACCTGGTCATGGGAACTTAAAAATTTCATGGTATTTATCTAGCCATTTTTCAAGGATGAAGTTGGAGGCACTGTGGGTTTCCATTCATTCAGGAACCATGAAATGGTGAGGAAGGTCATTTCAATGAAAGCTCTGGAGAACTCTCACACACAAGGCTTCCCAAAGAGTGGCCCAAAGGTCGCATGAAGCCAGGCCCATTGAGGTCTAGCATGTGAGGTCCATGTGTGTTTTGACTCTCAACGATGGCTGCCAGGTCTGTAAGAATAAAATCATGTGATATCCTGGCTGAGATTCCCAGTGCTCTGTGGAAAGCCAACCTGGGCCTAGATCTCAGTTTCCAAGGGCGACTCTCATGCGTGGCCTACTAAAATCTCAACAGAGTTCATGGCAATACTTCTCTGAGGTCAGTTCCAGAACTCAGTCTCCAAGGGGAATCACACCAGAGTTCACGCCAAGGTGGACCCAGTCATCTCTTCCAACCGCCACACAAATGACCACAATTCCAACCAAAACACTGCCACATGGCCCTCATCTTCTTCCATATACACACTCATCATAACCTCTGGCTGGAGGTTTCCATCAGGGGCGCAGCCCAAGACAGTGTCCACAATAAGCTCCCTTGCCCCTCATTTGCCTAATATCAGGGTGGCCTGGACAGCCTTCCTGTGCACCAGGAGTGATCAAATAGGCCTGCCTTTAATACTGCTCTGCTTCTGCAATTTGAGGCCTACTGACTGCGGGGGTATAGATTCTTTGTGTGAATTGGAGTCAGGAGAAAACCCAAGCACCTATGGGCTAGCCTCTGCAGGGCTTTGAAGAACTCATTTGACCCAAAGGATCCCTATGCTCTCTTGATGGAGGTCAGGAACCTTACAGAGGAAGGTGAGAGACTTCATCCAAAATGACTGCTTTTTTTGCCATTTTGGCTTTGGATGCACACATGGGATCTTTCTTCAATCCATCAGGTGCTGACAATCTAAGCCACAGCCTCACACAGGGCCAAGAGGCTGATTCAGACACATCCCTTTGCAAAGCAATGAAGCAAAGAGCCACAGGTGATGCCCATTCATTTCCATTTGAAAACTGTTTTCTTCAGGCTTCACAAAGGGGTGCCCTGAGGCAAAGGCCTTCCTGACATTCAGGGCAACAGAACAATAGGTAAGCAAAAGGCCCAAAGCAGCCTTTCTCCACTGAGACTTTACTCATCCGACTGATATCTGAGTTTTCTGAGATGCTCACCATTCCTTTCAGCTCTCCAGTACATGGCCATGTCACGGAGCTTGGAGGTGGTACATATCTTGGATACAAAACCATGAGCCTATTCTGGAGAGTGGCCAGAATGCAGGAAGAAAACAGGAACTTAGGAAGATAGTAGGTGTTGCCCATCCATAAGGCCAGCCGCAGTCCATTCATAAATTGGGCAGGATGAACACTGAGAAGCTTTCTACTAGACAGGACACATCCATTGATGCATTCTCTTTTCTCTTGTCTACAACCAGGGACACAGTGAGATACACAAACTTAGAAACACTCGCCTTGTCAAAAGACTTACTGGAAACAGTCCACTCCAAACAAACAAACCGCCTTTCCTACCTATTCTCAGAACATGAGACAAATCCACAAACTCACCCCCACACCCACAAAGGCACCTCCTTCCCCCAAGTAGGTCTGTGACTACCCGGAGTGTCGTCTGACTGCTGGGCCATACTATGTTGCCACGAAATGGCCTGTCCTGTCTCAGATCTGGCCTCCTTGGCCAACTCTGTGAAGTTGTCAGGAGCCAGCGGTGAGCCACGACCTGCTTTCTCAGGCAAGGCCCTCTTCAGTGCTTCCTGGCATTTGGCCATCCTCACATCAGTAGGGACCAAGGAAGACTGACTCTGTCCTTGGTAAATCCAAACAAGTGAGCCCACTGGGACTGGGGCTGGGACTGCCTCTGGGTGCCTGGCTTCCTGGATCCCAAGTTCAGAGAGTTCCATCACCAAGGAAGTGAGGTGAGGTCACTTCCTTCAGGAACTGAATGAGGTCACTGCCTGGCAACCACTGTGTCCTAACAGTTGCTGGCAAGGGTCCCAGGAGATGGAGGCTGCCCCTGCTTCCTGTGACACTTTCACAAGTTAGAATGGAATATCAACCATAGGCACCAAGGAACAGCTCTCCACACAGGCCTGGTTTGGTCCATCTTGTCTACATTAAGAAGAGAGAGGCTCATTCAGACACATCCCTTCATCCTGACCAGGTTGTTGGCCATGGAAGATGACTTTTGCTCTCTCAGGTCCTTCATAGCTGCCTACATCTTCTCCAGGGTTCATTTCTGCATGGACCTTTGAGGTTCTCAGCAGGTGGAAGATCCCCTCCATTCCTGTATTGTAAGACCAACTCTGTCCCTGCTCTTCCTTAAAGTTAGATTGGGGGAACAGTGTCTGGTTAGGGTTAAGAACATGTTTGATTTGGGTTAGGAATCATTCTGCTAGTTGTAGAATGGTATTGGGAACCTGCGATATTTATAATCATATATAGGTGAAATATATGTATGAAAACAGAAATCTAAGTAAGATTTGAAGGCCAGAAGGGCATTGGGCCCTTGATTGGGATACTTAGCTTTGAATGACATTCTGCACAGATGTCTCAGATAAATTGATATACAATGGCATAGGACCATGTACCTTGGATGATTGAATGTAGAAGAGAACATCCAGTCAAAAAGGGATAGTAGGTAAGATTAGGAAGCTAGCCGGTAGGTTTAGGAAGAAGAGTGAGTGTAAAATTTGGACCCAAAGTTCTTTAGCAATTGGGTGTCGGTTAGAGAGTGAATGTAAATGTCAGCACATGTGAAGAGTCAGTCACAATGATGAACTGGGGAAAAATATGTAGGAAAGCAGATATCAATAGAGACATTAGGAAATCTGGCAAAGTATAAGGTGGGTGATAGGATTAGACATTTTCAACAGGGTTGAGGTTGAATATGTAATCTTAGGAAGAAACAAGTGTGTAGTCACCAATAGGATTGACATTGGAGAGCATTAGGCAACCTGGAGAAGGAAGTTCTTAGTAATCCATGCTCACTTTCCAATTAGGCTTTGCTACAATCATAAGTGTGACCTTTGCATTTTGTGTCCAGAATATGACAGTGATAAAATGTATATGTAGATCAGGTGACATGAGTATTTCTTCCACCATTGCTGGGAGCAATATGTTGAAGACGTATTAATTAGTATTTGGGGGTACAAATAGGTGTACCCTGGGTCTATGAATATAGAGATAATGCATGAATAGACCATACTGTGAATAAATAATGTAACTGCTTCCAATTTCAATAATGGATTGAGTTGATATCTGAAAGTATATAGGAAATCTTATATTGATACACAATCATTCATTCCTACCAGTTATACATCTAATGGCAATATTAGGGTTATGGTTTACCCTGAAGGGTGTGTGAGTTTTGCTTCAAAAGTGATTATGGAAATGGAAAATCATGTGTTTGGAAAGAAGTCTCATGAACAAACCAGTCAAGAAACATGGAGGAATACATGTGTTCTGAAGCAGGAAGGGATTGAAAGTGAACCAAATGCCTAGAAATTTTTAAACTTGAGGATGAAATATACATCCTATGATGTGCATCAGCTGAAGAAATAGTAAGGTACCAGTGTTGAATAAAAATGAACATCAAAATACACATCATGTCCCATAGGAATCTACTTGCATTGATGTTAAACTGGGTCAGTTACTGTAGAAAGATTAGGATTTCTATGCACCATCCACTGAAGTTAGTTTTCAGTACTAGGAAAAAAATATGTATTTCAGGTGGATAAATATTTCTGAGAATAATCTTGTGAAAAGTGGATTATAAATCCACATATATGAACATGAATGAATTTAGGGAATGTATCATAAGACACATATATTTCATATTTTGAAAAATCTGGAGAGAGTTTGTGTGTGTGTATATATATCTATATATACACACACACACAGAACACACACACAGACATTAAAAATTCGAAATATATATGCCATTCGAAATTCATGATGAAATATATATCATCCACAGATCCAAAAATATTTATTTTACTGAACATGGATTTTTGTGTCCTGTTGTTCAAGTAGGAAGCTCACCCATAGGTTGAATTTTCAGTTCCAACAGCGTTTGGGAGGAGTGATCTCTTCTCACAATTTGTATCTGCCAAGTCAGCCACCTCACAAGAATATACGTGGGATACCAGGTAGGATTCTATACGTGCATGTAAAAATACATGTGCTGAATAGGCTACAGAGAAAGGGAGACAGGAATTCACATATTTGTTAACTTTAAAAACACATGGAGAACTATTTCTATTCAATTGGACTAGATTTATAACACCTACCCTTTATAATGCAAAAGGCAAGTGCAACTATACACCATGCCTCCTCTGAACTGCTTGTATTTCTAATCTGTTTGGGTTATTTTTCTCCATCATATTAGGATTCATAGTCAGAGTCTAGTAGGGTATGGGTTAGTGTCAGGGAATCAGTATTTCAAATGGAAAATAGGAAATGAATCCAATGTGTATGCAAATACGTGCTACACAAAAATCTTCCCACTCTCATCCAGAACAATGCCTTGACATGACCTTCGCCCCAAGGAAGAAGCAACTCGAGGGGAAGAGTTAGAAAATCTGTGGATACATATGTGGAATGGAAAATGCTCAGGAGTTCACAACCTTGGAGGTGGTAGAGGAGTTTCCATAAGTAAGGCACAGGGTACACACTCCACAAACATGGAGCTCTGCTGGCCTAAAGACTTCGTGAGAAACTGCCTCTGAGGTTGGGCACTTGAAATCTATGTTGTTGTCAGGAGCTTTAGCTTCCTTTGTAGTGAGACCATCAAAGCTGGGTCTGCATCTATGTGACCTGGAGGACATGGTTTCTGATTTTCCAATGAACATGAGGCAGAAGTGCTGAATTCTCTCTTTGTAGGTCCACAGTGGCCACTGGAGGCTAAGTGTCTCCCCGTGTGGACTGTGAAGCCATTTGGTCCTCCTCTACTTTTCGTGGTGTTTCTTGCTGCTGCACTGGGAGTTTGGTATTTGCTTCATGAAATACAAGGACTTCAACTGGGACACAGTGCTGGAGGGAGTTCTGTCACGTGTGGTGGGTCAGGGTCCTAGGAGAATGCACCAACCAGTCTTCTATCCCACAGAGCTTGCCCCCTTGACCCTAGCAACCTGATTCTGAACATTGCCCTGAAACCTCTCCATATAACAAGATGCCTTTACATATAAGTGTCTGCCGGCTGCACCATGTCAGTCACAAGCCATTTGGAAGCCAATGTCAGATCCACATGGCCCTACCACAGATGTTTTATCACACTCCTGCACACCACTTCTCTAGGCCCACTACTCAGCAGGCCCCAACTCACTGGCATCTCTGTTCTACACCATTTTCATGAAACCCAGTCAATCAAGGCACTGTCTGGTACACTCCTGATCAGCAACAGGACATCCAAAGGTTCTCCAGTGCCACCTGGTCATGGGAACTTAAAAATTTCATGGTATTTATCTAGCCATTTTTCAAGGATGAAGTTGGAGGCACTGTGGGTTTCCATTCATTCAGGAACCATTAAATGGTGAGGAAGCTCATTTCAATGAAAGCTCTGGAGAACTCTCACAAACAAGGCTTCCCAAAGAGTGGCCCAAAGGTCGCATGAAGCCAGGCCCATTGAGGTCTAGCATGTGAGGTCCATGTGTGTTTTGACTCTCAACGATGGCTGCCAGGTCTGTAAGAATAAAATCATGTGATATCCTGGCTGAGATTCCCAGTGCTCTGTGGAAAGCCAACCTGGGCCTAGATCTCAGTTTCCAAGGGCGACTCTCATGCGTGGCCTACTAAAATCTCAACAGAGTTCATGGCAATACTTCTCTGAGGTCAGTTCCAGAACTCAGTCTCCAAGGGGAATCACACCAGAGTTCACGCCAAGGTGGACCCAGTCATCTCTTCCAACCGCCACACAAATGGCCACAATTCCAACCAAAACACTGCCACATGGCCCTCATCTTCTTCCATATACACACTCATCATAACCTCTGGCTGGAGGTTTCCATCAGGGGCGCAGCCCAAGACAGTGTCCACAATAAGCTCCCTTGCCCCTCATTTGCCTAATATCAGGGTGGCCTGGACAGCCTTCCTGTGCACCAGGAGTGATCAAATAGGCCTGCCTTTAATACTGCTCTGCTTCTGCAATTTGAGGCCTACTGACTGCGGGGGTATAGATTCTTTGTGTGAATTGGAGTCAGGAGAAAACCCAAGCACCTATGGGCTAGCCTCTGCAGGGCTTTGAAGAACTCATTTGACCCAAAGGATCCCTATGCTCTCTTGATGGAGGTCAGGAACCTTACAGAGGAAGGCGAGAGACTTCATCCAAAATGACTGCTTTTTTTGCCATTTTGGCTTTGGATGCACACATGGGATCTTTCTTCAATCCATCAGGTGCTGACAATCTAAGCCACAGCCTCACACAGGGCCAAGAGGCTGATTCAGACACATCCCTTTGCAAAGCAATGAAGCAAAGAGCCACAGGTGATGCCCATTCATTTCCATTTGAAAACTGTTTTCTTCAGGCTTCACAAAGGGGTGCCCTGAGGCAAAGGCCTTCCTGACATTCAGGGCAACAGAACAATAGGTAAGCAAAAGGCCCAAAGCAGCCTTTCTCCACTGAGACTTTACTGGTCCCACTGATATCTGAGTTTTCTGACATGCTCACCATTCCTTTCAGCTCTCCAGTACATGGCCATGTCACAGAGCTTGGAGGTGGTACATATCTTGGACACAAAACCATGAGCCTATTCTGGAGAGTGGCCAGAATGCAGGAAGAAAACAGGAACTTAGGAAGATAGTAGGTGTTGCCCATCCATAAGGCAAGCCGCAGTCCATTCATAAACTGGGCAGGATGAAGACTGGGAAGCTTTCTACTAGACAGGACACATCCATTGATGCATTCTCTTTTCTCATGTCTACAACCAGGGACACAGTGAGATACACAAACTTAGAAACACTCGCCTTGTCAAAAGACTTACTGGAAACAGTCCACTCCAAACAAACAAACCGCCTTTCCTACATATTCTCAGAACATGAGACAAATCCACAAACTCACCCCCACACCCACAAAGGCACCTCCTTCCCCCAAGTAGGTCTGTGACTACCCGGAGTGTCGTCTGACTGCTGGGCCATACTATGTTGCCCTGAAATGGCCTGTCCTGTCTCTGATCTGGCCTCCTTGGCCAACTCTGTGAAGTTGTCAGGAGCCAGCGGTGAGCCACGACCTGCTTTCTCAGGCAAGGCCCTCTTCAGTGCTTTCCTGGCATTTGGCCATCCTCACATCAGTAGGGACCAAGGAAGACTGACTCTGTCCTTGGTAAATCCAAACAAGTGAGCCCACTGGGACTGGGACTGGGACTGCCTCTGGGTGCCTGGCTTCCTGGATCCCAAGTTCAGAGAGTTCCATCACCAAGGAAGTGAGGTGAGGTCACTTCCTTCAGGAACTGAATGAGGTCACTGCCTGGCAACCACTGTGTCCTAACAGTTGCTGGCAAGGGTCCCAGGAGATGGAGGCTGCCCCTGCTTCCTGTGACACTTTCACAAGTTAGAATGGAATATCAACCATAGGCACCAAGGAACAGCTCTCCACACAGGCCTGGTTTGGTCCATCTTGTCTACATTAAGAAGAGAGAGGCTCATTCAGACACATCCCTTCATCCTGACCAGGTTGTTGGCCATGGAAGATGACTTTTGCTCTCTCAGGTCCTTCATAGCTGCCTACATCTTCTCCAGGGTTCATTTCTGCATGGACCTTTGAGGTTCTCAGCAGGTGGAAGATCCCCTCCATTCCTGTATTGTAAGACCAACTCTGTCCCTGCTCTTCCTTAAAGTTAGATTGGGGGTACAGTGTCTGGTTAGGGTTAAGAACATGTTTGATTTGGGTTAGGAATCATTCTGCTAGTTGTAGAATGGTATTGGGAACCTGCGATATTTATAATCATATATAGGTGAAATATATGTATGAAAACAGAAATCTAAGTAAGATTTGAAGGCCAGAAGGGCATTGGGCCCTTGATTGGGATACTTAGCTTTGAATGACATTCTGCACAGATGTCTCAGATAAATTGATATACAATGGCATAGGACCATGTACCTTGGATGATTGAATGTAGAAGAGAACATCCAGTCAAAAAGGGATAGTAGGTAAGATTAGGAAGCTAGTCGGTAGGTTTAGGAAGAAGAGTGAGTGTAAAATTTGGACCCAAAGTTCTTTAGCAATTGGGTGTCGGTTAGAGAGTGAATGTAAATGTCAGCACATGTGAAGAGTCAGTCACAATGATGAACTGGGGAAAAATATGTAGGAAAGCAGATATCAATAGAGACATTAGGAAATCAGGCAAAGTATAAGGTGGGTGATAGGATTAGACATTTTCAACAGGGTTGAGGTTGAATATGTAATCTTAGGAAGAAACAAGTGTGTAGTCACCAATAGGATTGACATTGGAGAGCATTAGGCAACCTGGAGAAGGAAGTTCTTAGTAATCCATGCTCACTTTCCAATTAGGCTTTGCTACAATCATAAGTGTGACCTTTGCATTTTGTGTCCAGAATATGACAGTGATAAAATGTATATGTAGATCAGGTGACATGTGTATTTCTTCCACCATTGCTGGGAGCAATATGTTGAAGACGTATTAATTAGTATTTGGGGGTACAAATAGGTGTACCCTGGGTCTATGAATATAGAGAGAATGCATGAATAGACGATACTGTGAATAAAAAATATAACTGCTTCCAATTTCAATAATGGATTGAGTTGATATCTGAAAGTATATAGGAAATCTTATATTGATACACAATCATTCATTCCTACCAGTTATACATCTAATGGCAATATTAGGGTTATGGTTTACCCTGAAGGGTGTGTGAGTTTTGCTTCAAAAGTGATTATGGAAATGGAAAATCATGTGTTTGGAAAGAAGTCTCATGAACAAACCAGTCAAGAAACGTGGAGGAATACATGTGTTCTGAAGCAGGAAGGGATTGAAAGTGAACCAAATGCCTAGAAATTTTTAAACTTGAGGATGAAATATACATCCTATGATGTGCATCAGCTGAAGAAATAGTAAGGTACCAGTGTTGAATAAAAATGAACATCAAAATACACATCATGTCCCATAGGAATCTACTTGCATTGATGTTAAACTGGGTCAGTTACTGTAGAAAGATTAGGATTTCTATGCACCATCCACTGAAGTTAGTTTTCAGTACTAGGAAAAAAATATGTATTTCAGGTGGATAAATATTTCTGAGAATAATCTTGTGAAAAGTTGATTATAAATCCACATATATGAACATGAATGAATTCAGGGAATGTATCACAAGACACATATATTTCATATTTTGAAAAATCTGGAGAGAGTTTGTGTGTGTGTGTATATATATATATCTATATATACACACACACACAAAACACACACACAGACATTAAAAATTCGAAATATATATGCCATTCGAAATTCATGATGAAATATATATCATCCACAGATCCAAAAATATTTATTTTACTGAACATGGATTTTTGTGTCCTGTTGTTCAAGTAGGAAGCTCACCCATAGGTTGAATTTTCAGTTCCAACAGCGTTTGGGAGGAGTGATCTCTTCTCACAATTTGTATCTGCCAAGTCAGCCACCTCACAAGAATATACGTGGGATACCAGGTAGGATTCTATACATGCATGTAAAAATACATGTGCTGAATAGGCTACAGAGAAAGGGAGACAGGAATTCACATATTTGTTAACTTTAAAAACACATGGAGAACTATTTCTATTCAATTGGACTAGATTTATAACACCTACCCTTTATAATGCAAAAGGCAAGTGCAACTATACACCATGCCTCCTCTGAACTGCTTGTATTTCTATTCTGTTTGGGTTATTTTTCTCCATCATATTAGGATTCATAGTCAGAGTCTAGTAGGGTATGGGTTAGTGTCAGGGAATCAGTATTTCAAATGGAAAATAGGAAATGAATCCAATGTGTATGCAAATACGTGCTACACAAAAATCTTCCCACTCTCATCCAGAACAATGCCTTGACATGACCTTCGCCCCAAGGAAGAAGCAACTCGAGGGGAAGAGTTAGAAAATCTGTGGATACATATGTGGAATGGAAAATGCTCAGGAGTTCACAACCTTGGAGGTGGTAGAGGAGTTTCCATAAGTAAGGCACAGGGTACACACTCCACAAACATGGAGCTCTGCTGGCCTAAAGACTTCGTGAGAAACTGCCTCTGAGGTTGGGCACTTGAAATCTATGTTGTTGTCAGGAGCTTTAGCTTCCTTTGTAGTGAGACCATCAAAGCTGGGTCTGCATCTATGTGACCTGGAGGACATGGTTTCTGATTTTCCAATGAACATGAGGCAGAAGTGCTGAATTCTCTCTTTGTAGGTCCACAGTGGCCACTGGAGGCTAAGTGTCTCCCCGTGTGGACTGTGAAGCCATTTGGTCCTCCTCTACTTTTCGTGGTGTTTCTTGCTGCTGCACTGGGAGTTTGGTATTTGCTTCATGAAATACAAGGACTTCAACTGGGACACAGTGCTGGAGGGAGTTCTGTCACGTGTGGTGGGTCAGGGTCCTAGGAGAATGCACCAACCAGTCTTCTATCCCACAGAGCTTGCCCCCTTGACCCTAGCAACCTGATTCTGAACATTGCCCTGAAACCTCTCCATATAACAAGATGCCTTTACATATAAGTGTCTGCCGGCTGCACCATGTCAGTCACAAGCCATTTGGAAGCCAATGTCAGATCCACATGGCCCTACCACAGATGTTTTATCACACTCCTGCACACCACTTCTCTAGGCCCACTACTCAGCAGGCCCCAACTCACTGGCATCTCTGTTCTACACCATTTTCATGAAACCCAGTCAATCAAGGCACTGTCTGGTACACTCCTGATCAGCAACAGGACATCCAAAGGTTCTCCAGTGCCACCTGGTCATGGGAACTTAAAAATTTCATGGTATTTATCTAGCCATTTTTCAAGGATGAAGTTGGAGGCACTGTGGGTTTCCATTCATTCAGGAACCATTAAATGGTGAGGAAGCTCATTTCAATGAAAGCTCTGGAGAACTCTCACAAACAAGGCTTCCCAAAGAGTGGCCCAAAGGTCGCATGAAGCCAGGCCCATTGAGGTCTAGCATGTGAGGTCCATGTGTGTTTTGACTCTCAACGATGGCTGCCAGGTCTGTAAGAATAAAATCATGTGATATCCTGGCTGAGATTCCCAGTGCTCTGTGGAAAGCCAACCTGGGCCTAGATCTCAGTTTCCAAGGGCGACTCTCATGCGTGGCCTACTAAAATCTCAACAGAGTTCATGGCAATACTTCTCTGAGTTCAGTTCCAGAACTCAGTCTCCAAGGGGAATCACACCAGAGTTCACGCCAAGGTGGACCCAGTCATCTCTTCCAACCGCCACACAAATGGCCACAATTCCAACCAAAACACTGCCACATGGCCCTCATCTTCTTCCATATACACACTCATCATAACCTCTGGCTGGAGGTTTCCATCAGGGGCGCAGCCCAAGACAGTGTCCACAATAAGCTCCCTTGCCCCTCATTTGCCTAATATCAGGGTGGCCTGGACAGCCTTCCTGTGCACCAGGAGTGATCAAATAGGCCTGCCTTTAATACTGCTCTGCTTCTGCAATTTGAGGCCTACTGACTGCGGGGGTATAGATTCTTTGTGTGAATTGGAGTCAGGAGAAAACCCAAGCACCTATGGGCTAGCCTCTGCAGGGCTTTGAAGAACTCATTTGACCCAAAGGATCCCTATGCTCTCTTGATGGAGGTCAGGAACCTTACAGAGGAAGGCGAGAGACTTCATCCAAAATGACTGCTTTTTTTGCCATTTTGGCTTTGGATGCACACATGGGATCTTTCTTCAATCCATCAGGTGCTGACAATCTAAGCCACAGCCTCACACAGGGCCAAGAGGCTGATTCAGACACATCCCTTTGCAAAGCAATGAAGCAAAGAGCCACAGGTGATGCCCATTCATTTCCATTTGAAAACTGTTTTCTTCAGGCTTCACAAAGGGGTGCCCTGAGGCAAAGGCCTTCCTGACATTCAGGGCAACAGAACAATAGGTAAGCAAAAGGCCCAAAGCAGCCTTTCTCCACTGAGACTTTACTGGTCCCACTGATATCTGAGTTTTCTGAGATGCTCACCATTCCTTTCAGCTATCCAGTACATGGCCATGTCACAGAGCTTGGAGGTGGTACATATCTTGGACACAAAACCATGAGCCTATTCTGGAGAGTGGCCAGAATGCAGGAAGAAAACAGGAACTTAGGAAGATAGTAGGTGTTGCCCATCCATAAGGCAAGCCGCAGTCCATTCATAAACTGGGCAGGATGAAGACTGGGAAGCTTTCTACTAGACAGGACACATCCATTGATGCATTCTCTTTTCTCATGTCTACAACCAGGGACACAGTGAGATACACAAACTTAGAAACACTCGCCTTGTCAAAAGACTTACTGGAAACAGTCCACTCCAAACAAACAAACCGCCTTTCCTACCTATTCTCAGGACATGAGACAAATCCACAAACTCACCCCCAAACCCACAAAGGCACCTGCTTCCCCCAAGTAGGTCTGTGACTACCCGGAGTGTCGTCTGACTGCTGGGCCATACTATGTTGCCCTGAAATGGCCTGTCCTGTCTCTGATCTGGCCTCCTTGGCCAACTCTGTGAAGTTGTCAGGAGCCAGCGGTGAGCCAAGACCTGCTTTCTCAGGCAAGGCCCTCTTCAGTGCTTTCCTGGCATTTGGCCATCCTCACATCAGTAGGGACCAAGGAAGACTGACTCTGTCCTTGGTAAATCCAAACAAGTGAGCCCACTGGGACTGGGACTGGGACTGCTTCTGGGTGCCTGGCTTCCTGGATCCCAAGTTCAGAGAGTTCCATCACCAAGGAAGTGAGGTGAGGTCACTTCCTTCAGGAACTGAATGAGGTCACTGCCTGGCAACCACTGTGTCCTAACAGTTGCTTGCAAGGGTCCCAGGAGATGGAGGCTGCCCCTGCTTCCTGTGACACTTTCACAAGTTAGAATGGAATATCAACCATAGGCACCAAGGAACAGCTCTCCACACAGGCCTGGTTTGGTCCATCTTGTCTACATTAAGAAGAGAGAGGCTCATTCAGACACATCCCGTCATCCTGACCAGGTTGTTGGCCATGGAAGATGACTTTTGCTCTCTCAGGTCCTTCATAGCTGCCTACATCTTCTCCAGGGTTCATTTCTGCATGGACCTTTGAGGTTCTCAGCAGGTGGAAGATCCCCTCCATTCCTGTATTGTAAGACCAACTCTGTCCCTGCTCTTCCTTAAAGTTAGATTGGGGGAACAGTGTCTGGTTAGGGTTAAGAACATGTTTGATTTGGGTTAGGAATCATTCTGCTAGTTGTAGAATGGTATTGGGAACCTGCGATATTTATAATCATATATAGGTGAAATATATGTATGAAAACAGAAATCTAAGTAAGATTTGAAGGCCAGAAGGGCATTGGGCCCTTGATTGGGATACTTAGCTTTGAATGACATTCTGCACAGATGTCTCAGATAAATTGATATACAATGGCATAGGACCATGTACCTTGGATGATTGAATGTAGAAGAGAACATCCAGTCAAAAAGGGATAGTAGGTAAGATTAGGAAGCTAGTCGGTAGGTTTAGGAAGAAGAGTGAGTGTAAAATTTGGACCCAAAGTTCTTTAGCAATTGGGTGTCGGTTAGAGAGTGAATGTAAATGTCAGCACATGTGAAGAGTCAGTCACAATGATGAACTGGGGAAAAATATGTAGGAAAGCAGATATCAATAGAGACATTAGGAAATCAGGCAAAGTATAAGGTGGGTGATAGGATTAGACATTTTCAACAGGGTTGAGGTTGAATATGTAATCTTAGGAAGAAACAAGTGTGTAGTCACCAATAGGATTGACATTGGAGAGCATTAGGCAACCTGGAGAAGGAAGTTCTTAGTAATCCATGCTCACTTTCCAATTAGGCTTTGCTACAATCATAAGTGTGACCTTTACATTTTGTGTCCAGAATATGACAGTGATAAAATGTATATGTAGATCAGGTGACATGTGTATTTCTTCCACCGTTGCTGGGAGCAATATGTTGAAGACGTATTAATTAGTATTTGTGGGTACAAATAGGTGTACCCTGGGTCTATGAATATAGAGATAATGCATGAATAGACCATACTGTGAATAAATAATATAACTGCTTCCAATTTCAATAATGGATTGAGTTGATATCTGAAAGTATATAGGAAATCTTATATTGATACACAATCATTCATTCCTACCAGTTATACATCTAATGGCAATATTAGGGTTATGGTTTACCCTGAAGGGTGTGTGAGTTTTGCTTCAAAAGTGATTATGGAAATGGAAAATCATGTGTTTGGAAAGAAGTCTCATGAACAAACCAGTCAAGAAACATGGAGGAATACATGTGTTCTGAAGCAGGAAGGGATTGAAAGTGAACCAAATGCCTAGAAATTTTTAAACTTGAGGATGAAATATACATCCTATGATGTGCATCAGCTGAAGAAATAGTAAGGTACCAGTGTTGAATAAAAATGAACATCAAAATACACATCATGTCCCATAGGAATCTACTTGCATTGATGTTAAACTGGGTCAGTTACTGTAGAAAGATTAGGATTTCTATGCACCATCCACTGAAGTTAGTTTTCAGTACTAGGAAAAAAATATGTATTTCAGGTGGATAAATATTTCTGAGAATAATCTTGTGAAAAGTTGATTATAAATCCACATATATGAACATGAATGAATTCAGGGAATGTATCACAAGACACATATATTTCATATTTTGAAAAATCTGGAGAGAGTTTGTGTGTGTGTGTATATATATATCTATATATACACACACACACAAAACACACACACAGACATTAAAAATTCGAAATATATATGCCATTCGAAATTCATGATGAAATATATATCATCCACAGATCCAAAAATATTTATTTTACTGAACACGGATTTTTGTATCCTGTTGTTCAAGTAGGAAGCTCACCCATAGGTTGAATTTTCCGTTCCAACAGCGTTTGGGAGGAGTGATCTCTTCTCACAATTTGTATCTGCCAAGTCAGCCACCTCACAAGAATATACGTGGGATACCAGGTAGGATTCTATACGTGCATGTAAAAATACATGTGCTGAATAGGCTACAGAGAAAGGGAGACAGGAATTCACATATTTGTTAACTTTAAAAACACATGGAGAACTATTTCTATTCAATTGGACTAGATTTATAACACCTACCCTTTATAATGCAAAAGGCAAGTGCAACTATACACCATGCCTCCTCTGAACTGCTTGTATTTCTATTCTGTTTGGGTTATTTTTCTCCATCATATTAGGATTCATAGTCAGAGTCTAGTAGGGTATGGTTTAGTGTCAGGGAATCAGTATTTCAAATGGAAAATAGGAAATGAATCCAATGTGTATGCAAATACGTGCTACACAAAAATCTTCCCACTCTCATCCAGAACAATGCCTTGACATGACCTTCGCCCCAAGGAAGAAGCAACTCGAGGGGAAGAGTTAGAAAATCTGTGGATACATATGTGGAATGGAAAATGCTCAGGAGTTCACAACCTTGGAGGTGGTAGAGGAGTTTCCATAAGTAAGGGACAGGGTACACACTCCACAAACATGGAGCTCTGCTGGCCTAAAGACTTCGTGAGAAACTGCCTCTGAGGTTGGGCACTTGAAATATATGTTGTTGTCAGGAGCTTTAGCTTCCTTTGTAGTGAGACCATCAAAGCTGGGTCTGCATCTATGTGACCTGGAGGACATGGTTTCTGATTTTCCAATGAACATGAGGCAGAAGTGCTGAATTCTCTCTTTGTAGGTCCACAGTGGCCACTGGAGGCTAAGTGTCTCCCCGTGTGGACTGTGAAGCCATTTGGTCCTCCTCTACTTTTCGTGGTGTTTCTTGCTGCTGCACTGGGAGTTTGGTATTTGCTTCATGAAATACAAGGACTTCAACTGGGACACAGTGCTGGAGGGAGTTCTGTCACGTGTGGTGGGTCAGGGTCCTAGGAGAATGCACCAACCAGTCTTCTATCCCACAGTGCTTGCCCCCTTGACCCTAGCAACCTGATTCGGAACATTGCCCTGAAACCTCTCCATATAACAAGATGCCTTTACATATAAGTGTCTGCCGGCTGCACCATGTCAGTCACAAGCCATTTGGAAGCCAATGTCAGACCCACATGGCCCTACCACAGATGTTTTATCACACTCCTGCACACCACTTCTCTAGGCCCACTACTCAGCAGGCCCCAACTCACTGGCATCTCTGTTCTACACCATTTTCATGAAACCCAGTCAATCAAGGCACTGTCTGGTACACTCCTGATCAGCAACAGGACATCCAAAGGTTCTCCAGTGCCACCTGGTCATGGGAACTTAAAAATTTCATGGTATTTATCTAGCCATTTCTCAAGGATGAAGTTGGAGGCACTGTGGGTTTCCATTCATTCAGGAACCACTAAATGGTGAGGAAGCTCATTTCAATGAAAGCTCTGGAGAACTCTCACAAACAAGGCTTCCCAAAGAGTGGCCCAAAGGTCGCATGAAGCCAGGCCCATTGAGGTGTAGCATGTGAGGTCCATGTGTGTTTTGACTCTCAACGATGGCTGCCAGGTCTGTAAGAATAAAATCATGTGATATCCTGGCTGAGATTCCCAGTGCTCTGTGGAAAGCCAACCTGGGCCTAGATCTCAGTTTCCAAGGGCGACTCTCATGCGTGGCCTACTAAAATCTCAACAGAGTTCATGGCAATACTTCTCTGAGGTCAGTTCCAGAACTCAGTCTCCAAGGGGAATCACACCAGAGTTCACGCCAAGGTGGACCCAGTCATCTCTTCCAACCGCCACACAAATGGCCACAATTCCAACCAAAACACTGCCACATGGCCCTCATCTTCTTCCATATACACACTCATCATAACCTCTGGCTGGAGGTTTCCATCAGGGGCGCAGCCCAAGACAGTGTCCACAATAAGCTCCCTTGCCCCTCATTTGCCTAATATCAGGGTGGCCTGGACAGCCTTCCTGTGCACCAGGAGTGATCAAATAGGCCTGCCTTTAATACTGCTCTGCTTCTGCAATTTGAGGCCTACTGACTGCGGGGGTATAGATTCTTTGTGTGAATTGGAGTCAGGAGAAAACCCAAGCACCTATGGGCTAGCCTCTGCAGGGCTTTGAAGAACTCATTTGACCCAAAGGATCCCTATGCTCTCTTGATGGAGGTCAGGAACCTTACAGAGGAAGGCGAGAGACTTCATCCAAAATGACTGCTTTTTTTGCCATTTTGGCTTTGGATGCACACATGGGATCTTTCTTCAATCCATCAGGTGCTGACAATCTAAGCCACAGCCTCACACAGGGCCAAGAGGCTGATTCAGACACATCCCTTTGCAAAGCAATGAAGCAAAGAGCCACAGGTGATGCCCATTCATTTCCATTTGAAAACTTTTCTTCAGGCTTCACAAAGGGGTGCCCTGAGGCAAAGGCCTTCCTGACATTCAGGGCAACAGAACAATAGGTAAGCAAAAGGCCCAAAGCAGCCTTTCTCCACTGAGACTTTACTGGTCCCACTGATATCTGAGTTTTCTGACATGCTCACCATTCCTTTCAGCTCTCCAGTACATGGCCATGTCACAGAGCTTGGAGGTGGTACATATCTTGGACACAAAACCATGAGCCTATTCTGGAGAGTGGCCAGAATGCAGGAAGAAAACAGGAACTTAGGAAGATAGTAGGTGTTGCCCATCCATAAGGCAAGCCGCAGTCCATTCATAAACTGGGCAGGATGAAGACTGGGAAGCTTTCTACTAGACAGGACACATCCATTGATGCATTCTCTTTTCTCATGTCTACAACCAGGGACACAGTGAGATACACAAACTTAGAAACACTCGCCTTGTCAAAAGACTTACTGGAAACAGTCCACTCCAAACAAACAAACCGCATTTCCTACCTATTCTCAGAACATGAGACAAATCCACAAACTCACCCCCACACCCACAAAGGCACCTCCTTCCCCCAAGTAGGTCTGTGACTACCCGGAGTGTCGTCTGACTGCTGGACCATACTATGTTGCCCCGAAATGGCCTGTCCTGTCTCTGATCTGGCCTCCTTGGCCAACTCTGTGAAGTTGTCAGGAGCCAGCGGTGAGCCACGACCTGCTTTCTCAGGCAAGGCCCTCTTCAGTGCTTTCCTGGCATTTGGCCATCCTCACATCAGTAGGGACCAAGGAAGACTGACTTTGTCCTTGGTAAATCCAAATAAGTGAGCCCACTGGGACTGGGACTGGGACTGCCTCTGGGTGCCTGGCTTCCTGGATCCCAAGTTCAGAGAGTTCCATCACCAAGGAAGTGAGGTGAGGTCACTTCCTTCAGGAACTGAATGAGGTCACTGCCTGGCAACCACTGTGTCCTAACAGTTGCTGGCAAGGGTCCCAGGAGATGGAGGCTGCCTCTGCTTCCTGTGACACTTTCACAAGTTAGAATGGAATATCAACCATAGGCACCAAGGAACAGCTCTCCACACAGGCCTGGTTTGGTCCATCTTGTCTACATTAAGAAGAGAGAGGCTCATTCAGACACATCCCTTCATCCTGACCAGGTTGTTGGCCATGGAAGATGACTTTTGCTCTCTCAGGTCCTTCATAGCTGCCTACATCTTCTCCAGGGTTCATTTCTGCATGGACCTTTGAGGTTCTCAGCAGGTGGAAGATCCTCTCCATTCCTGTATTGTAAGACCAACTCTGTCCCTCCTCTAAACATGTTCGATTTGGGTTAGGAATCATTCTGCTAGTTGTAGAATGGTATTGGGAACCTGCGATATTTATAATCATATATAGGTGAAATATATGTATGAAAACAGAAATCTAAGTAAGATTTGAAGGCCAGAAGGGCATTGGGCCCTTGATTGGGATACTTAGCTTTGAATGACATTCTGCACAGATGTCTCAGATAAATTGATATACAATGGCATAGGACCATGTACCTTGGATGATTGAATGTAGAAGAGAACATCCAGTCAAAAAGGGATAGTAGGTAAGATTAGGAAGCTAGTCGGTAGGTTTAGGAAGAAGAGTGAGTGTAAAATTTGGACCCAAAGTTCTTTAGCAATTGGGTGTCGGTTAGAGAGTGAATGTAAATGTCAGCACATGTGAAGAGTCAGTCACAATGATGAACTGGGGAAAAATATGTAGGAAAGCAGATATCAATAGAGACATTAGGAAATCAGGCAAAGTATAAGGTGGGTGATAGGATTAGACATTTTCAACAGGGTTGAGGTTGAATATGTAATCTTAGGAAGAAACAAGTGTGTAGTCACCAATAGGATTGACATTGGAGAGCATTAGGCAACCTGGAGAAGGAAGTTCTTAGTAATCCATGCTCACTTTCCAATTAGGCTTTGCTACAATCATAAGTGTGACCTTTGCATTTTGTGTCCAGAATATGACAGTGATAAAATGTATATGTAGATCAGGTGACATGTGTATTTCTTCCACCGTTGCTGGGAGCAATATGTTGAAGACGTATTAATTAGTATTTGTGGGTACAAATAGGTGTACCCTGGGTCTATGAATATAGAGATAATGCATGAATAGACCATACTGTGAATAAATAATATAACTGCTTCCAATTTCAATAATGGATTGAGTTGATATCTGAAAGTATATAGGAAATCTTATATTGATACACAATCATTCATTCCTACCAGTTATACATCTAATGGCAATATTAGGGTTATGGTTTACCCTGAAGGGTGTGTGAGTTTTGCTTCAAAAGTGATTATGGAAATGGAAAATCATGTGTTTGGAAAGAAGTCTCATGAACAAACCAGTCAAGAAACATGGAGGAATACATGTGTTCTGAAGCAGGAAGGGATTGAAAGTGAACCAAATGCCTAGAAATTTTTAAACTTGAGGATGAAATATACATCCTATGATGTGCATCAGCTGAAGAAATAGTAAGGTACCAGTGTTGAATAAAAATGAACATCAAAATACACATCATGTCCCATAGGAATCTACTTGCATTGATGTTAAACTGGGTCAGTTACTGTAGAAAGATTAGGATTTCTATGCACCATCCACTGAAGTTAGTTTTCAGTACTAGGAAAAAAATATGTATTTCAGGTGGATAAATATTTCTGAGAATAATCTTGTGAAAAGTTGATTATAAATCCACATATATGAACATGAATGAATTCAGGGAATGTATCACAAGACACATATATTTCATATTTTGAAAAATCTGGAGAGAGTTTGTGTGTGTGTGTATATATAGATATATATATATATATATACACACACACACAAAACACACACACAGACATTAAAAATTCGAAATATATATGCCATTCGAAATTCATGATGAAATATATATCATCCACAGATCCAAAAATATTTATTTTACTGAACACGGATTTTTGTATCCTGTTGTTCAAGTAGGAAGCTCACCCATAGGTTGAATTTTCCGTTCCAACAGCGTTTGGGAGGAGTGATCTCTTCTCACAATTTGTATCTGCCAAGTCAGCCACCTCACAAGAATATACGTGGGATACCAGGTAGGATTCTATACGTGCATGTAAAAATACATGTGCTGAATAGGCTACAGAGAAAGGGAGACAGGAATTCACATATTTGTTAACTTTAAAAACACATGGAGAACTATTTCTATTCAATTGGACTAGATTTATAACACCTACCCTTTATAATGCAAAAGGCAAGTGCAACTATACACCATGCCTCCTCTGAACTGCTTGTATTTCTATTCTGTTTGGGTTATTTTTCTCCATCATATTAGGATTCATAGTCAGAGTCTAGTAGGGTATGGTTTAGTGTCAGGGAATCAGTATTTCAAATGGAAAATAGGAAATGAATCCAATGTGTATGCAAATACGTGCTACACAAAAATCTTCCCACTCTCATCTAGAACAATGCCTTGACATGACCTTCGCCCCAAGGAAGAAGCAACTCGAGGGGAAGAGTTAGAAAATCTGTGGATACATATGTGGAATGGAAAATGCTCAGGAGTTCACAACCTTGGAGGTGGTAGAGGAGTTTCCATAAGTAAGGCACAGGGTACACACTCCACAAACATGGAGCTCTGCTGGCCTAAAGACTTCGTGAGAAACTGCCTCTGAGGTTGGGCACTTGAAATATATGTTGTTGTCAGGAGCTTTAGCTTCCTTTGTAGTGAGACCATCAAAGCTGGGTCTGCATCTATGTGACCTGGAGGACATGGTTTCTGATTTTCCAATGAACATGAGGCAGAAGTGCTGAATTCTCTCTTTGTAGGTCCACAGTGGCCACTGGAGGCTAAGTGTCTCCCCGTGTGGACTGTGAAGCCATTTGGTCCTCCTCTACTTTTCGTGGTGTTTCTTGCTGCTGCACTGGGAGTTTGGTATTTGCTTCATGAAATACAAGGACTTCAACTGGGACACAGTGCTGGAGGGAGTTCTGTCACGTGTGGTGGGTCAGGGTCCTAGGAGAATGCACCAACCAGTCTTCTATCCCACAGTGCTTGCCCCCTTGACCCTAGCAACCTGATTCTGAACATTGCCCTGAAACCTCTCCATATAACAAGATGCCTTTACATATAAGTGTCTGCCGGCTGCACCATGTCAGTCACAAGCCATTTGGAAGCCAATGTCAGACCCACATGGCCCTACCACAGATGTTTTATCACACTCCTGCACACCACTTCTCTAGGCCCACTACTCAGCAGGCCCCAACTCACTGGCATCTCTGTTCTACACCATTTTCATGAAACCCAGTCAATCAAGGCACTGTCTGGTACACTCCTGATCAGCAACAGGACATCCAAAGGTTCTCCAGTGCCACCTGGTCATGGGAACTTAAAAATTTCATGGTATTTATCTAGCCATTTCTCAAGGATGAAGTTGGAGGCACTGTGGGTTTCCATTCATTCAGGAACCACTAAATGGTGAGGAAGCTCATTTCAATGAAAGCTCTGGAGAACTCTCACAAACAAGGCTTCCCAAAGAGTGGCCCAAAGGTCGCATGAAGCCAGGCCCATTGAGGTGTAGCATGTGAGGTCCATGTGTGTTTTGACTCTCAACGATGGCTGCCAGGTCTGTAAGAATAAAATCATGTGATATCCTGGCTGAGATTCCCAGTGCTCTGTGGAAAGCCAACCTGGGCCTAGATCTCAGTTTCCAAGGGCGACTCTCATGCGTGGCCTACTAAAATCTCAACAGAGTTCATGGCAATACTTCTCTGAGGTCAGTTCCAGAACTCAGTCTCCAAGGGGAATCACACCAGAGTTCACGCCAAGGTGGACCCAGTCATCTCTTCCAACCGCCACACAAATGGCCACAATTCCAACCAAAACACTGCCACATGGCCCTCATCTTCTTCCATATACACACTCATCATAACCTCTGGCTGGAGGTTTCCATCAGGGGCGCAGCCCAAGACAGTGTCCACAATAAGCTCCCTTGCCCCTCATTTGCCTAATATCAGGGTGGCCTGGACAGCCTTCCTGTGCACCAGGAGTGATCAAATAGGCCTGCCTTTAATACTGCTCTGCTTCTGCAATTTGAGGCCTACTGACTGCGGGGGTATAGATTCTTTGTGTGAATTGGAGTCAGGAGAAAACCCAAGCACCTATGGGCTAGCCTCTGCAGGGCTTTGAAGAACTCATTTGACCCAAAGGATCCCTATGCTCTCTTGATGGAGGTCAGGAACCTTACAGAGGAAGGCGAGAGACTTCATCCAAAATGACTGCTTTTTTTGCCATTTTGGCTTTGGATGCACACATGGGATCTTTCTTCAATCCATCAGGTGCTGACAATCTAAGCCACAGCCTCACACAGGGCCAAGAGGCTGATTCAGACACATCCCTTTGCAAAGCAATGAAGCAAAGAGCCACAGGTGATGCCCATTCATTTCCATTTGAAAACTGTTTTCTTCAGGCTTCACAAAGGGGTGCCCTGAGGCAAAGGCCTTCCTGACATTCAGGGCAACAGAACAATAGGTAAGCAAAAGGCCCAAAGCAGCCTTTCTCCACTGAGACTTTACTGGTCCCACTGATATCTGAGTTTTCTGACATGCTCACCATTCCTTTCAGCTCTCCAGTACATGGCCATGTCACAGAGCTTGGAGGTGGTACATATCTTGGACACAAAACCATGAGCCTATTCTGGAGAGTGGCCAGAATGCAGGAAGAAAACAGGAACTTAGGAAGATAGTAGGTGTTGCCCATCCATAAGGCAAGCCGCAGTCCATTCATAAACTGGGCAGGATGAAGACTGGGAAGCTTTCTACTAGACAGGACACATCCATTGATGCATTCTCTTTTCTCATGTCTACAACCAGGGACACAGTGAGATACACAAACTTAGAAACACTCGCCTTGTCAAAAGACTTACTGGAAACAGTCCACTCCAAACAAACAAACCGCATTTCCTACCTATTCTCAGAACATGAGACAAATCCACAAACTCACCCCCACACCCACAAAGGCACCTCCTTCCCCCAAGTAGGTCTGTGACTACCCGGAGTGTCGTCTGACTGCTGGACCATACTATGTTGCCCCGAAATGGCCTGTCCTGTCTCTGATCTGGCCTCCTTGGCCAACTCTGTGAAGTTGTCAGGAGCCAGCGGTGAGCCACGACCTGCTTTCTCAGGCAAGGCCCTCTTCAGTGCTTTCCTGGCATTTGGCCATCCTCACATCAGTAGGGACCAAGGAAGACTGACTTTGTCCTTGGTAAATCCAAATAAGTGAGCCCACTGGGACTGGGACTGGGACTGCCTCTGGGTGCCTGGCTTCCTGGATCCCAAGTTCAGAGAGTTCCATCACCAAGGAAGTGAGGTGAGGTCACTTCCTTCAGGAACTGAATGAGGTCACTGCCTGGCAACCACTGTGTCCTAACAGTTGCTGGCAAGGGTCCCAGGAGATGGAGGCTGCCCCTGCTTCCTGTGACACTTTCACAAGTTAGAATGGAATATCAACCATAGGCACCAAGGAACAGCTCTCCACACAGGCCTGGTTTGGTCCATCTTGTCTACATTAAGAAGAGAGAGGCTCATTCAGACACATCCCTTCATCCTGACCAGGTTGTTGGCCATGGAAGATGACTTTTGCTCTCTCAGGTCCTTCATAGCTGCCTACATCTTCTCCAGGGTTCATTTCTGCATGGACCTTTGAGGTTCTCAGCAGGTGGAAGATCCTCTCCATTCCTGTATTGTAAGACCAACTCTGTCCCTGCTCTAAACATGTTCGATTTGGGTTAGGAATCATTCTGCTAGTTGTAGAATGGTATTGGGAACCTGCGATATTTATAATCATATATAGGTGAAATATATGTATGAAAACAGAAATCTAAGTAAGATTTGAAGGCCAGAAGGGCATTGGGCCCTTGATTGGGATACTTAGCTTTGAATGACATTCTGCACAGATGTCTCAGATAAATTGATATACAATGGCATAGGACCATGTACCTTGGATGATTGAATGTAGAAGAGAACATCCAGTCAAAAAGGGATAGTAGGTAAGATTAGGAAGCTAGTCGGTAGGTTTAGGAAGAAGAGTGAGTGTAAAATTTGGACCCAAAGTTCTTTAGCAATTGGGTGTCGGTTAGAGAGTGAATGTAAATGTCAGCACATGTGAAGAGTCAGTCACAATGATGAACTGGGGAAAAATATGTAGGAAAGCAGATATCAATAGAGACATTAGGAAATCAGGCAAAGTATAAGGTGGGTGATAGGATTAGACATTTTCAACAGGGTTGAGGTTGAATATGTAATCTTAGGAAGAAACAAGTGTGTAGTCACCAATAGGATTGACATTGGAGAGCATTAGGCAACCTGGAGAAGGAAGTTCTTAGTAATCCATGCTCACTTTCCAATTAGGCTTTGCTACAATCATAAGTGTGACCTTTGCATTTTGTGTCCAGAATATGACAGTGATAAAATGTATATGTAGATCAGGTGACATGTGTATTTCTTCCACCATTGCTGGGAGCAATATGTTGAAGACGTATTAATTAGTATTTGTGGGTACAAATAGGTGTACCCTGGGTCTATGAATATAGAGATAATGCATGAATAGACCATACTGTGAATAAATAATATAACTGCTTCCAATTTCAATAATGGATTGAGTTGATATCTGAAAGTATATAGGAAATCTTATATTGATACACAATCATTCATTCCTACCAGTTATAGATCTAATGGCAATATTAGGGTTATGGTTTACCCTGAAGGGTGTGTGTGTTTTGCTTCAAAAGTGATTATGGAAATGGAAAATCATGTGTTTGGAAAGAAGTCTCATGAACAAACCAGTCAAGAAACATGGAGGAATACATGTGTTCTGAAGCAGGAAGGGATTGAAAGTGAACCAAATGCCTAGAAATTTTTAAACTTGAGGATGAAATATACATCCTATGATGTGCATCAGCTGAAGAAATAGTAAGGTACCAGTGTTGAATAAAAATGAATGTCAAAATACACATCATGTCCCATAGGAATCTACTTGCATTGATGTTAAACTGGGTCAGTTACTGTAGAAAGATTAGGATTTCTATGCACCATCCACTGAAGTTAGTTTTCAGTACTAGGAAAAAAATATGTATTTCAGGTGGATAAATATTTCTGAGAATAATCTTGTGAAAAGTTGATTATAAATCCACATATATGAACATGAATGAATTTAGGGAATGCATCAGAAGACACATATATTTCATATTTTGAAAAATTGGAGAGAGTTTGTGTATGTGTGTGTGTGTGTATATATATATCTATATATACATACACAAAAAAAAAACACACACACAGACATTAAAAATTCGAAATATATATGCCATTCGAAATTCATGATGAAATATATATCATCCACAGATCCAAAAATATTTATTTTACTGAACATGGATTTTTGTGTCCTGTTGTTCAAGTAGGAAGCTCACCCATAGGTTGAATTTTCCGTTCCAACAGCGTTTGGGAGGAGTGATCTCTTCTCACAATTTGTATCTGCCAAGTCAGCCACCTCACAAGAATATACGTGGGATACCAGGTAGGATTCTATACGTGCATGTAAAAATACATGTGCTGAATAGGCTACAGAGAAAGGGAGACAGGAATTCACATATTTGTTAACTTTAAAAACACATGGAGAACTATTTCTATTCAATTGGACTAGATTTATAACACCTACCCTTTATAATGCAAAAGGCAAGTGCAACTATACACCATGCCTCCTCTGAACTGCTTGTATTTCTATTCTGTTTGGGTTATTTTTCTCCATCATATTAGGATTCATAGTCAGAGTCTAGTAGGGTATGGGTTAGTGTCAGGGAATCAGTATTTCAAATGGAAAATAGGAAATGAATCCAATGTGTATGCAAATACGTGCTACACAAAAATCTTCCCACTCTCATCCAGAACAATGCCTTGACATGACCTTCGCCCCAAAGAAGAAGCAACTCGAGGGGAAGAGTTAGAAAATCTGTGGATACATATGTGGAATGGAAAATGCTCAGGAGTTCACAACCTTGGAGGTGGTAGAGGAGTTTCCATAAGTAAGGGACAGGGTACACACTCCACAAACATGGAGCTCTGCTGGCCTAAAGACTTCGTGAGAAACTGCCTCTGAGGTTGGGCACTTGAAATCTATGTTGTTGTCAGGAGCTTTAGCTTCCTTTGTAGTGAGACCATCAAAGCTGGGTCTGCATCTATGTGACCTGGAAGACATGGTTTCTGATTTTCCAATGAACATGAGGCAGAAGTGCTGAATTCTCTCTTTGTAGGTCCACAGTGGCCACTGGAGGCTAAGTGTCTCCCCGTGTGGACTGTGAAGCCATTTGGTCCTCCTCTACTTTTCGTGGTGTTTCTTGCTGCTGCACTGGGAGTTTGGTATTTGCTTCATGAAATACAAGGACTTCAACTGGGACACAGTGCTGGAGGGAGTTCTGTCACGTGTGGTGGGTCAGGGTCCTAGGAGAATGCACCAACCAGTCTTCTATCCCACAGTGCTTGCCCCCTTTACCCTAGCAACCTGATTCTGAACATTGCCCTGAAACCTCTCCATATAACAAGATGCCTTTACATATAAGTGTCTGCCGGCTGCACCATGTCAGTCACAAGCCATTTGGAAGCCAATGTCAGACCCACATGGCCCTACCACAGATGTTTTATCACACTCCTGCACACCACTTCTCTAGGCCCACTACTCAGCAGGCCCCAACTCACTGGCATCTCTGTTCTACACCATTTTCATGAAACCCAGTCAATCAAGGCACTGTCTGGTACACTCCTGATCAGCAACAGGACATCCAAAGGTTCTCCAGTGCCACCTGGTCATGGGAACTTAAAAATTTCATGGTATTTATCTAGCCATTTTTCAAGGATGAAGTTGGAGGCACTGTGGGTTTCCATTCATTCAGGAACCACTAAATGGTGAGGAAGCTCATTTCAATGAAAGCTCTGGAGAACTCTCAGAAACAAGGCTTCCCAAAGAGTGGCCCAAAGGTCGCATGAAGCCAGGCCCATTGAGGTCTAGCATGTGAGGTCCATGTGTGTTTTGACTCTCAACGATGGCTGCCAGGTCTGTAAGAATAAAATCATGTGATATCCTGGCTGAGATTCCCAGTGCTCTGTGGAAAGCCAACCTGGGCCTAGATCTCAGTTTCCAAGGGCGACTCTCATGCGTGGCCTACTAAAATCTCAACAGAGTTCATGGCAATACTTCTCTGAGTTCAGTTCCAGAACTCAGTCTCCAAGGGGAATCACACCAGAGTTCACGCCAAGGTGGACCCAGTCATCTCTTCCAACCGCCACACAAATGGCCACAATTCCAACCAAAACACTGCCACATGGCCCTCATCTTCTTCCATATACACACTCATCATAACCTCTGGCTGGAGGTTTCCATCAGGGGCGCAGCCCAAGACAGTGTCCACAATAAGCTCCCTTGCCCCTCATTTGCCTAATATCAGGGTGGCCTGGACAGCCTTCCTGTGCACCAGGAGTGATCAAATAGGCCTGCCTTTAATACTGCTCTGCTTCTGCAATTTGAGGCCTACTGACTGCGGGGGTATAGATTCTTTGTGTGAATTGGAGTCAGGAGAAAACCCAAGCACCTATGGGCTAGCCTCTGCAGGGCTTTGAAGAACTCATTTGACCCAAAGGATCCCTATGCTCTCTTGATGGAGGTCAGGAACCTTACAGAGGAAGGCGAGAGACTTCATCCAAAATGACTGCTTTTTTTGCCATTTTGGCTTTGGATGCACACATGGGATCTTTCTTCAATCCATCAGGTGCTGACAATCTAAGCCACAGCCTCACACAGGGCCAAGAGGCTGATTCAGACACATCCCTTTGCAAAGCAATGAAGCAAAGAGCCACAGGTGATGCCCATTCATTTCCATTTGAAAACTGTTTTCTTTAGGCTTCACAAAGGGGTGCCCTGAGGCAAAGGCCTTCCTGACATTCAGGGCAACAGAACAATAGGTAAGCAAAAGGCCCAAAGCAGGCTTTCTCCACTGAGACTTTACTGGTCCCACTGATATCTGAGTTTTCTGAGATGCTCACCATTCCTTTCAGCTCTCCAGTACATGGCCATGTCACAGAGCTTGGAGGTGGTACATATCTTGGACACAAAACCATGAGCCTATTCTGGAGAGTGGCCAGAATGCAGGAAGAAAACAGGAACTTAGGAAGATAGTAGGTGTTGCCCATCCATAAGGCAAGCCGCAGTCCATTCATAAACTGGGCAGGATGAAGACTGGGAAGCTTTCTACTAGACAGGACACATCCATTGATGCATTCTCTTTTCTCATGTCTACAACCAGGGACACAGTGAGATACACAAACTTAGAAACACTCGCCTTGTCAAAAGACTTACTGGAAACAGTCCACTCCAAACAAACAAACCGCCTTTCCTACCTATTCTCAGAACATGAGACAAATCCACAAACTCACCCCCACACCCACAAAGGCACCTCCTTCCCCCAAGTAGGTCTGTGACTACCCGGAGTGTCGTCTGACTGCTGGGCCATACTATGTTGCCCCGAAATGGCCTGTCCTGTCTCTGATCTGGCCTCCTCTGTGAAGTTGTCAGGAGCCAGCGGTGAGCCACGACCTGCTTTCTCAGGCAAGGCCCTCTTCAGTGCTTTCCTGGCATTTGGCCATCCTCACATCAGTAGGGACCAAGGAAGACTGACTCTGTCCTTGGTAAATCCAAACAAGTGAGCCCACTGGGACTGGGACTGGGACTGCCTCTGGGTGCCTGGCTTCCTGGATCCCAAGTTCAGAGCGTTCCATCACCAAGGAAGTGAGGTGAGGTCACTTCCTTCAGGAACTGAATGAGGTCACTGCCTGGCAACCACTGTGTCCTAACAGTTGCTTGCAAGGGTCCCAGGAGATGGAGGCTGCCCCTGCTTCCTGTGACACTTTCACAAGTTAGAATGGAATATCAACCATAGGCACCAAGGAACAGCTCTCCACACAGGCCTGGTTTGGTCCATCTTGTCTACATTAAGAAGAGAGAGGCTCATTCAGACACATCCCTTCATCCTGACCAGGTTGTTGGCCATGGAAGATGACTTTTGATCTCTCAGGTCCTTCATAGCTGCCTACATCTTCTCCAGGGTTCATTTCTGCATGGACCTTTGAGGTTCTCAGCAGGTGGAAGATCCCCTCCATTCCTGTATTGTAAGACCAACTCTGTCCCTGCTCTTCCTTAAAGTTAGATTGGGGGTACAGTGTCTGGTTAGGGTTAAGAACATGTTTGATTTGGGTTAGGAATCATTCTGCTAGTTGTAGAATGGTATTGGGAACCTGCGATATTTATAATCATATATAGGTGAAATATATGTATGAAAACAGAAATCTAAGTAAGATTTGAAGGCCAGAAGGGCATTGGGCCCTTGATTGGGATACTTAGCTTTGAATGACATTCTGCACAGATGTCTCAGATAAATTGATATACAATGGCATAGGACCATGTACCTTGGGTGATTGAATGTAGAAGAGAACATCCAGTCAAAAAGGGATAGTAGGTAAGATTAGGAAGCTAGTCGGTAGGTTTAGGAAGAAGAGTGAGTGTAAAATTTGGACCCAAAGTTCTTTAGCAATTGGGTGTCGGTTAGAGAGTGAATGTAAATGTCAGCACATGTGAAGAGTCAGTCACAATGATGAACTGGGGAAAAATATGTAGGAAAGCAGATATCAATAGAGACATTAGGAAATCAGGCAAAGTATAAGGTGGGTGATAGGATTAGACATTTTCAACAGGGTTGAGGTTGAATATGTAATCTTAGGAAGAAACAAGTGTGTAGTCACCAATAGGATTGACATTGGAGAGCATTAGGCAACCTGGAGAAGGAAGTTCTTAGTAATCCATGCTCACTTTCCAATTAGGCTTTGCTACAATCATAAGTGTGACCTTTGCATTTTGTGTCCAGAATATGACAGTGATAAAATGTATATGTAGATCAGGTGACATGTGTATTTCTTCCACCGTTGCTGGGAGCAATATGTTGAAGACGTATTAATTAGTATTTGGGGGTACAAATAGGTGTACCCTGGGTCTATGAATATAGAGATAATGCATGAATAGACCATACTGTGAATAAATAATATAACTGCTTCCAATTTCAATAATGGATTGAGTTGATATCTGAAAGTATATAGGAAATCTTATATTGATACACAATCATTCATTCCTACCAGTTATACATCTAATGGCAATATTAGGGTTATGGTTTACCCTGAAGGGTGTGTGAGTTTTGCTTCAAAAGTGATTATGCAAATGGAAAATCATGTGTTTGGAAAGAAGTCTCATGAACAAACCAGTCAAGAAACATGGAGAAATACATGTGTTCTGAAGCAGGAAGGGATTGAAAGTGAACCAAATGCCTAGAAATTTTTAAACTTGAGGATGAAATATACATCCTATGATGTGCATCAGCTGAAGAAATAGTAAGGTACCAGTGTTGAATAAAAATGAACATCAAAATACACATCATGTCCCATAGGAATCTACTTGCATTGATGTTAAACTGGGTCAGTTACTGTAGAAAGATTAGGATTTCTATGCACCATCCACTGAAGTTAGTTTTCAGTACTAGGAAAAAAATATGTATTTCAGGTGGATAAATATTTCTGAGAATAATCTTGTGAAAAGTTGATTATAAATCCACATATATGAACATGAATGAATTCAGGGAATGTATCATAAGACACATATATTTCATATTTTGAAAAATCTGGAGAGTGTGTGTGTGTGTATATATATATCTGTATATACACACACACACAAAACACACACACAGACATTAAAAATTCGAAATATATATGCCATTCGAAATTCATGATGAAATATATATCATCCACAGATCCAAAAATATTTATTTTACTGAACATGGATTTTTGTGTCCTGTTGTTCAAGTAGGAAGCTCACCCATAGGTTGAATTTTCAGTTCCAACAGCGTTTGGGAGGAGTGATCTCTTCTCACAATTTGTATCTGCCAAGTCAGCCACCTCACAAGAATATACGTGGGATACCAGGTAGGATTCTATACGTGCATGTAAAAATACATGTGCTGAATAGGCTACAGAGAAAGGGAGACAGGAATTCACATATTTGTTAACTTTAAAAACACATGGAGAACTATTTCTATTCAATTGGACTAGATTTATAACACCTACCCTTTATAATGCAAAAGGCAAGTGCAACTATACACCATGCCTCCTCTGAACTGCTTGTATTTCTATTCTGTTTGGGTTATTTTTCTCCATCATATTAGGATTCATAGTCAGAGTCTAGTAGGGTATGGGTTAGTGTCAGGGAATCAGTATTTCAAATGGAAAATAGGAAATGAATCCAATGTGTATGCAAATACGTGCTACACAAAAATCTTCCCACTCTCATCCAGAACAATGCCTTGACATGACCTTCGCCCCAAGGAAGAAGCAACTCGAGGGGAAGAGTTAGAAAATCTGTGGATACATATGTGGAATGGAAAATGCTCAGGAGTTCACAACCTTGGAGGTGGTAGAGGAGTTTCCATAAGTAAGGGACAGGGTACACACTCCACAAACATGGAGCTCTGCTGGCCTAAAGACTTCGTGAGAAACTGCCTCTGAGGTTGGGCACTTGAAATCTATGTTGTTGTCAGGAGCTTTAGCTTCCTTTGTAGTGAGACCATCAAAGCTGGGTCTGCATCTATGTGACCTGGAGGACATGGTTTCTGATTTTCCAATGAACATGAGGCAGAAGTGCTGAATTCTCTCTTTGTAGGTCCACAGTGGCCACTGGAGGCTAAGTGTCTCCCCGTGTGGACTGTGAAGCCATTTGGTCCTCCTCTACTTTTCGTGGTGTTTCTTGCTGCTGCACTGGGAGTTTGGTATTTGCTTCATGAAATACAAGGACTTCAACTGGGACACAGTGCTGGAGGGAGTTCTGTCACGTGTGGTGGGTCAGGGTCCTAGGAGAATGCACCAACCAGTCTTCTATCCCACAGAGCTTGCCCCCTTGACCCTAGCAACCTGATTCTGAACATTGCCCTGAAACCTCTCCATATAACAAGATGCCTTTACATATAAGTGTCTGCCGGCTGCACCATGTCAGTCACAAGCCATTTGGAAGCCAATGTCAGATCCACATGGCCCTACCACAGATGTTTTATCACACTCCTGCACACCACTTCTCTAGGCCCACTACTCAGCAGGCCCCAACTCACTGGCATCTCTGTTCTACACCATTTTCATGAAACCCAGTCAATCAAGGCACTGTCTGGTACACTCCTGATCAGCAACAGGACATCCAAAGGTTCTCCAGTGCCACCTGGTCATGGGAACTTAAAAATTTCATGGTATTTATCTAGCCATTTTTCAAGGATGAAGTTGGAGGCACTGTGGGTTTCCATTCATTCAGGAACCACTAAATGGTGAGGAAGCTCATTTCAATGAAAGCTCTGGAGAACTCTCAGAAACAAGGCTTCCCAAAGAGTGGCCCAAAGGTCGCATGAAGCCAGGCCCATTGAGGTGTAGCATGTGAGGTCCATGTGTGTTTTGACTCTCAACGATGGCTGCCAGGTCTGTAAGAATAAAATCATGTGATATCCTGGCTGAGATTCCCAGTGCTCTGTGGAAAGCCAACCTGGGCCTAGATCTCAGTTTCCAAGGGCGACTCTCATGCGTGGCCTACTAAAGTCTCAACAGAGTTCATGGCAATACTTCTCTGAGGTCAGTTCCAGAACTCAGTCTCCAAGGGGAATCACACCAGAGTTCACGCCAAGGTGGACCCAGTCATCTCTTCCAACCGCCACACAAATGGCCACAATTCCAACCAAAACACTGCCACATGGCCCTCATCTTCTTCCATATACACACTCATCATAACCTCTGGCTGGAGGTTTCCATCAGGGGCGCAGCCCAAGACAGTGTCCACAATAAGCTCCCTTGCCCCTCATTTGCCTAATATCAGGGTGGCCTGGACAGCCTTCCTGTGCACCAGGAGTGATCAAATAGGCCTGCCTTTAATACTGCTCTGCTTCTGCAATTTGAGGCCTACTGACTGCGGGGGTATAGATTCTTTGTGTGAATTGGAGTCAGGAGAAAACCCAAGCACCTATGGGCTAGCCTCTGCAGGGCTTTGAAGAACTCATTTGACCCAAAGGATCCCTATGCTCTCTTGATGGAGGTCAGGAACCTTACAGAGGAAGGCGAGAGACTTCATCCAAAATGACTGCTTTTTTTGCCATTTTGGCTTTGGATGCACACATGGGATCTTTCTTCAATCCATCAGGTGCTGACAATCTAAGCCACAGCCTCACACAGGGCCAAGAGGCTGATTCAGACACATCCCTTTGCAAAGCAATGAAGCAAAGAGCCACAGGTGATGCCCATTCATTTCCATTTGAAAACTGTTTTCTTCAGGCTTCACAAAGGGGTGCCCTGAGGCAAAGGCCTTCCTGACATTCAGGGCAACAGAACAATAGGTAAGCAAAAGGCCCAAAGCAGCCTTTCTCCACTGAGACTTTACTGGTCCCACTGATATCTGAGTTTTCTGAGATGCTCACCATTCCTTTCAGCTCTCCAGTACATGGCCATGTCACAGAGCTTGGAGGTGGTACATATCTTGGACACAAAACCATGAGCCTATTCTGGAGAGTGGCCAGAATGCAGGAAGAAAACAGGAACTTAGGAAGATAGTAGGTGTTGCCCATCCATAAGGCAAGCCGCAGTCCATTCATAAACTGGGCAGGATGAAGACTGGGAAGCTTTCTACTAGACAGGACACATCCATTGATGCATTCTCTTTTCTCATGTCTACAACCAGGGACACAGTGAGATACACAAACTTAGAAACACTCGCCTTGTCAAAAGACTTACTGGAAACAGTCCACTCCAAACAAACAAACCGCCTTTCCTACCTATTCTCAGGACATGAGACAAATCCACAAACTCACCCCCACACCCACAAAGGCACCTCCTTCCCCCAAGTAGGTCTGTGACTACCCGGAGTGTCGTCTGACTGCTGGGCCATACTATGTTGCCCCGAAATGGCCTGTCCTGTCTCTGATCTGGCCTCCTCTGTGAAGTTGTCAGGAGCCAGCGGTGAGCCACGACCTGCTTTCTCAGGCAAGGCCCTCTTCAGTGCTTTCCTGGCATTTGGCCATCCTCACATCAGTAGGGACCAAGGAAGACTGACTCTGTCCTTGGTAAATCCAAACAAGTGAGCCCACTGGGACTGGGACTGGGACTGCCTCTGGGTGCCTGGCTTCCTGGATCCCAAGTTCAGAGAGTTCCATCACCAAGGAAGTGAGGTGAGGTCACTTCCTTCAGGAACTGAATGAGGTCACTGCCTGGCAACCACTGTGTCCTAACAGTTGCTGGCAAGGGTCCCAGGAGATGGAGGCTGCCCCTGCTTCCTGTGACACTTTCACAAGTTAGAATGGAATATCAACCATAGGCACCAAGGAACTGCTCTCCACACAGGCCTGGTTTGGTCCATCTTGTCTACATTAAGAAGAGAGAGGCTCATTCAGACACATCCCTTCATCCTGACCAGGTTGTTGGCCATGGAAGATGACTTTTGCTCTCTCAGGTCCTTCATAGCTGCCTACATCTTCTCCAGGGTTCATTTCTGCATGGACCTTTGAGGTTCTCAGCAGGTGGAAGATCCCCTCCATTCCTGTATTGTAAGACCAACTCTGTCCCTGCTCTTCCTTAAAGTTAGATTGGGGGAACAGTGTCTGGTTAGGGTTAAGAACATGTTTGATTTGGGTTAGGAATCATTCTGCTAGTTGTAGAATGGTATTGGGAACCTGCGATATTTATAATCATATATAGGTGAAATATATGTATGAAAACAGAAATCTAAGTAAGATTTGAAGGCCAGAAGGGCATTGGGCCCTTGATTGGGATACTTAGCTTTGAATGACATTCTGCACAGATGTCTCAGATAAATTGATATACAATGGCATAGGACCATGTACCTTGGATGATTGAATGTAGAAGAGAACATCCAGTCAAAAAGGGATAGTAGGTAAGAATAGGAAGCTAGTCGGTAGGTTTAGGAAGAAGATTGAGTGTAAAATTTGGACCCAAAGTTCTTTAGCAATTGGGTGTCGGTTAGAGAGTGAATGTAAATGTCAGCACATGTGAAGAGTCAGTCACAATGATGAACTGGGGAAAAATATGTAGGAAAGCAGATATCAATAGAGACATTAGGAAATCAGGCAAAGTATAAGGTGGGTGATAGGATTAGACATTTTCAACAGGGTTGAGGTTGAATATGTAATCTTAGGAAGAAACAAGTGTGTAGTCACCAATAGGATTGACATTGGAGAGCATTAGGCAACCTGGAGAAGGAAGTTCTTAGTAATCCATGCTCACTTTCCAATTAGGCTTTGCTACAATCATAAGTGTGACCTTTGCATTTTGTGTCCAGAATATGACAGTGATAAAATGTATATGTAGATCAGGTGACATGTGTATTTCTTCCACCATTGCTGGGAGCAATATGTTGAAGACGTATTAATTAGTATTTGGGGGTACAAATAGGTGTACCCTGGGTCTATGAATATAGAGATAATGCATGAATAGACCATACTGTGAATAAATAATATAACTGCTTCCAATTTCAATAATGGATTGAGTTGATATCTGAAAGTATATAGGAAATCTTATATTGATACACAATCATTCATTCCTACCAGTTATACATCTAATGGCAATATTAGGGTTATGGTTTACCCTGAAGGGTGTGTGAGTTTTGCTTCAAAAGTGATTATGGAAATGGAAAATCATGTGTTTGGAAAGAAGTCTCATGAACAAACCAGTCAAGAAACATGGAGGAATACATGTGTTCTGAAGCAGGAAGGGATTGAAAGTGAACCAAATGCCTAGAAATTTTTAAACTTGAGGATGAAATATACATCCTATGATGTGCATCAGCTGAAGAAATAGTAAGGTACCAGTGTTGAATAAAAATGAACATCAAAATACACATCATGTCCCATAGGAATCTACTTGCATTGATGTTAAACTGGGTCAGTTACTGTAGAAAGATTAGGATTTCTATGCACCATCCACTGAAGTTAGTTTTCAGTACTAGGAAAAAAATATGTATTTCAGGTGGATAAATATTTCTGAGAATAATCTTGTGAAAAGTTGATTATAAATCCACATATATGAACATGAATGAATTTAGGGAATGTATCACAAGACACATATATTTCATATTTTGAAAAATCTGGAGAGAGTTTGTGTGTGTGTGTATATATATATCTATATATACACAAACACACAAAACACACACACAGACATTAAAAATTCGAAATATATATGCCATTCGAAATTCATGATGAAATATATATCATCCACAGATCCAAAAATATTTATTTTACTGAACATGGATTTTTGTGTCCTGTTGTTCAAGTAGGAAGCTCACCCATAGGTTGAATTTTCCGTTCCAACAGCGTTTGGGAGGAGTGATCTCTTCTCACAATTTGTATCTGCCAAGTCAGCCACCTCACAAGAATATACGTGGGATACCAGGTAGGATTCTATACGTGCATGTAAAAATACATGTGCTGAATAGGCTACAGAGAAAGGGAGACAGGAATTCACATATTTGTTAACTTTAAAAACACATGGAGAACTATTTCTATTCAATTGGACTAGATTTATAACACCTACCCTTTATAATGCAAAAGGCAAGTGCAACTATACACCATGCCTCCTCTGAACTGCTTGTATTTCTATTCTGTTTGGGTTATTTTTCTCCATCATATTAGGATTCATAGTCAGAGTCTAGTAGGGTATGGGTTAGTGTCAGGGAATCAGTATTTCAAATGGAAAATAGGAAATGAATCCAATGTGTATGCAAATACGTGCTACACAAAAATCTTCCCACTCTCATCCAGAACAATGCCTTGACATGACCTTCGCCCCAAGGAAGAAGCAACTCGAGGGGAAGAGTTAGAAAATCTGTGGATACATATGTGGAATGGAAAATGCTCAGGAGTTCACAACCTTGGAGGTGGTAGAGGAGTTTCCATAAGTAAGGCACAGGGTACACACTCCACAAACATGGAGCTCTGCTGGCCTAAAGACTTCGTGAGAAACTGCCTCTGAGGTTGGGCACTTGAAATCTATGTTGTTGTCAGGAGCTTTAGCTTCCTTTGTAGTGAGACCATCAAAGCTGGGTCTGCATCTATGTGACCTGGAGGACATGGTTTCTGATTTTCCAATGAACATGAGGCAGAAGTGCTGAATTCTCTCTTTGTAGGTCCACAGTGGCCACTGGAGGCTAAGTGTCTCCCCGTGTGGACTGTGAAGCCATTTGGTCCTCCTCTACTTTTCGTGGTGTTTCTTGCTGCTGCACTGGGAGTTTGGTATTTGCTTCATGAAATACAAGGACTTCAACTGGGACACAGTGCTGGAGGGAGTTCTGTCACGTGTGGTGGGTCAGGGTCCTAGGAGAATGCACCAACCAGTCTTCTATCCCACAGAGCTTGCCCCCTTGACCCTAGCAACCTGATTCTGAACATTGCCCTGAAACCTCTCCATATAACAAGATGCCTTTACATATAAGTGTCTGCCGGCTGCACCATGTCAGTCACAAGCCATTTGGAAGCCAATGTCAGATCCACATGGCCCTACCACAGATGTTTTATCACACTCCTGCACACCACTTCTCTAGGCCCACTACTCAGCAGGCCCCAACTCACTGGCATCTCTGATCTACACCATTTTCATGAAACCCAGTCAATCAAGGCACTGTCTGGTACACTCCTGATCAGCAACAGGACATCCAAAGGTTCTCCAGTGCCACCTGGTCATGGGAACTTAAAAATTTCATGGTATTTATCTAGCCATTTTTCAAGGATGAAGTTGGAGGCACTGTGGGTTTCCATTCATTCAGGAACCATTAAATGGTGAGGAAGCTCATTTCAATGAAAGCTCTGGAGAACTCTCAGAAACAAGGCTTCCCAAAGAGTGGCCCAAAGGTCGCATGAAGCCAGGCCCATTGAGGTCTAGCATGTGAGGTCCATGTGTGTTTTGACTCTCAACGATGGCTGCCAGGTCTGTAAGAATAAAATCATGTGATATCCTGGCTGAGATTCCCAGTGCTCTGTGGAAAGCCAACCTGGGCCTAGATCTCAGTTTCCAAGGGCGACTCTCATGCGTGGCCTACTAAAATCTCAACAGAGTTCATGGCAATACTTCTCTGAGGTCAGTTCCAGAACTCAGTCTCCAAGGGGAATCACACCAGAGTTCACGCCAAGGTGGACCCAGTCATCTCTTCCAACCGCCACACAAATGGCCACAATTCCAACCAAAACACTGCCACATGGCCCTCATCTTCTTCCATATACACACTCATCATAACCTCTGGCTGGAGGTTTCCATCAGGGGCGCAGCCCAAGACAGTGTCCACAATAAGCTCCCTTGCCCCTCATTTGCCTAATATCAGGGTGGCCTGGACAGCCTTCCTGTGCACCAGGAGTGATCAAATAGGCCTGCCTTTAATACTGCTCTGCTTCTGCAATTTGAGGCCTACTGACTGCGGGGGTATAGATTCTTTGTGTGAATTGGAGTCAGGAGAAAACCCAAGCACCTATGGGCTAGCCTCTGCAGGGCTTTGAAGAACTCATTTGACCCAAAGGATCCCTATGCTCTCTTGATGGAGGTCAGGAACCTTACAGAGGAAGGCGAGAGACTTCATCCAAAATGACTGCTTTTTTTGCCATTTTGGCTTTGGATGCACACATGGGATCTTTCTTCAATCCATCAGGTGCTGACAATCTAAGCCACAGCCTCACACAGGGCCAAGAGGCTGATTCAGACACATCCCTTTGCAAAGCAATGAAGCAAAGAGCCACAGGTGATGCCCATTCATTTCCATTTGAAAACTGTTTTCTTCAGGCTTCACAAAGGGGTGCCCTGAGGCAAAGGCCTTCCTGACATTCAGGGCAACAGAACAATAGGTAAGCAAAAGGCCCAAAGCAGCCTTTCTCCACTGAGACTTTACTGGTCCCACTGATATCTGAGTTTTCTGAGATGCTCACCATTCCTTTCAGCTCTCCAGTACATGGCCATGTCACAGAGCTTGGAGGTGGTACATATCTTGGACACAAAACCATGAGCCTATTCTGGAGAGTGGCCAGAATGCAGGAAGAAAACAGGAACTTAGGAAGATAGTAGGTGTTGCCCATCCATAAGGCAAGCCGCAGTCCATTCATAAACTGGGCAGGATGAAGACTGGGAAGCTTTCAACTAGACAGGACACATCCATTGATGCATTCTCTTTTCTCATGTCTACAACCAGGGACACAGTGAGATACACAAACTTAGAAACACTCGCCTTGTCAAAAGACTTACTGGAAACAGTCCACTCCAAACAAACAAACCGCCTTTCCTACCTATTCTCAGAACATGAGACAAATCCACAAACTCACCCCCACACCCACAAAGGCACCTCCTTCCCCCAAGTAGGTCTGTGACTACCCGGAGTGTCGTCTGACTGCTGGGCCATACTATGTTGCCCCGAAATGGCCTGTCCTGTCTCAGATCTGGCCTCCTTGGCCAACTCTGTGAAGTTGTCAGGAGCCAGCGGTGAGCCAAGACCTGCTTTCTCAGGCAAGGCCCTCTTCAGTGCTTTCCTGGCATTTGGCCATCCTCACATCAGTAGGGACCAAGGAAGACTGACTCTGTCCTTGGTAAATCCAAACAAGTGAGCCCACTGGGACTGGGACTGGGACTGCCTCTGGGTGCCTGGCTTCCTGGATCCCAAGTTCAGAGAGTTCCATCACCAAGGAAGTGAGGTGAGGTCACTTCCTTCAGGAACTGAATGAGGTCACTGCCTGGCAACCACTGTGTCCTAACAGTTGCTGGCAAGGGTCCCAGGAGATGGAGGCTGCCCCTGCTTCCTGTGACACTTTCACAAGTTAGAATGGAATATCAACCATAGGCACCAAGGAACAGCTCTCCACACAGGCCTGGTTTGGTCCATCTTGTCTACATTAAGAAGAGAGAGGCTCATTCAGACACATCCCTTCATCCTGACCAGGTTGTTGGCCATGGAAGATGACTTTTGCTCTCTCAGGTCCTTCATAGCTGCCTACATCTTCTCCAGGGTTCATTTCTGCATGGACCTTTGAGGTTCTCAGCAGGTGGAAGATCCCCTCCATTCCTGTATTGTAAGACCAACTCTGTCCCTGCTCTTCCTTAAAGTTAGATTGGGGGTACAGTGTCTGGTTAAGGTTAGGAACATGTTTGATTTGGGTTAGGAATCATTCTGCTAGTTGTAGAATGGTATTGGGAACCTGCGATATTTATAATCATATATAGGTGAAATATATGTATGAAAACAGAAATCTAAGTAAGATTTGAAGGCCAGAAGGGCATTGGGCCCTTGATTGGGATACTTAGCTTTGAATGACATTCTGCACAGATGTCTCAGATAAATTGATATACAATGGCATAGGACCATGTACCTTGGATGATTGAATGTAGAAGAGAACATCCAGTCAAAAAGGGATAGTAGGTAAGATTAGGAAGCTAGTCAGTAGGTTTAGGAAGAAGAGTGAGTGTAAAATTTGGACCCAAAGTTCTTTAGCAATTGGGTGTCGGTTAGAGAGTGAATGTAAATGTCAGCACATGTGAAGAGTCAGTCACAATGATGAACTGGGGAAAAATATGTAGGAAAGCAGATATCAATAGAGACAATCAGGCAAAGTATAAGGTGGGTGATAGGACTAGACATTTTCAACAGGGTCGAGGTTGAATATGTAATCTTAGGAAGAAACAAGTGTGTAGTCACCAATAGGATTGACATTGGAGAGCATTAGGCAACCTGGAGAAGGAAGTTCTTAGTAATCCATGCTCACTTTCCAATTAGGCTTTGCTACAATCATAAGTGTGACTTTTGCATTTTGTGTCCAGAATATGACAGTGATAAAATGTATATGTAGATCAGGTGACATGAGTATTTCTTCCACCATTGCTGGGAGCAATATGTGGAAGACGTATTAATTAGTATTTGGGGGTACAAATAGGTGTACCCTGGGTCTATGAATATAGAGATAATGCATGAATAGACCATACTGTGAATAAATAATATAACTGCTTCCAATTTCAATAATGGATTGAGTTGATATCTGAAAGTATATAGGAAATCTTATATTGATACACAATCATTCATTCCTACCAGTTATACATCTAATGGCAATATTAGGGTTATGGTTTACCCTGAAGGGTGTGTGAGTTTTGCTTCAAAAGTGATTATGGAAATGGAAAATCATGTGTTTGGAAAGAAGTCTCATGAACAAACCAGTCAAGAAACATGGAGGAATACATGTGTTCTGAAGCAGGAAGGGATTGAAAGTGAACCAAATGCCTAGAAATTTTTAAACTTGAGGATGAAATATACATCCTATGATGTGCATCAGCTGAAGAAATAGTAAGGTACCAGTGTTGAATAAAAATGAACATCAAAATACACATCATGTCCCATAGGAATCTACTTGCATTGATGTTAAACTGGGTCAGTTACTGTAGAAAGATTAGGATTTCTATGCACCATCCACTGAAGTTAGTTTTCAGTACTAGGAAAAAAAATATGTATTTCAGGTGGATAAATATTTCTGAGAATAATCTTGTGAAAAGTTGATTATAAATCCACATATATGAACATGAATGAATTCAGGGAATGTATCACAAGACACATATATTTCATATTTTGAAAAATCTGGAGAGAGTTTGTGTGTGTGTGTATATATATATCTATATATACACACACACACAAAACACACACAGAGACATTAAAAATTCAAAATATATATGCCATTCGAAATTCATGATGAAATATATATCATCCACAGATCCAAAAATATTTATTTTACTGAACATGGATTTTTGTGTCCTGTTGTTCAAGTAGGAAGCTCACCCATAGGTTGAATTTTCAGTTCCAACAGCGTTTGGGAGGAGTGATCTCTTCTCACAATTTGTATCTGCCAAGTCAGCCACCTCACAAGAATATACGTGGGATACCAGGTAGGATTCTATACGTGCATGTAAAAATACATGTGCTGAATAGGCTACAGAGAAAGGGAGACAGGAATTCACATATTTGTTAACTTTAAAAACACATGGAGAACTATTTCTATTCAATTGGACTAGATTTATAACACCTACCCTTTATAATGCAAAAGGCAAGTGCAACTATACACCATGCCTCCTCTGAACTGCTTGTATTTCTATTCTGTTTGGGTTATTTTTCTCCATCATATTAGGATTCATAGTCAGAGTCTAGTAGGGTATGGGTTAGTGTCAGGGAATCAGTATTTCAAATGGAAAATAGGAAATGAATCCAATGTGTATGCAAATACGTGCTACACAAAAATCTTCCCACTCTCATCCAGAACAATGCCTTGACATGACCTTCGCCCCAAGGAAGAAGCAACTCGAGGGGAAGAGTTAGAAAATCTGTGGATACATATGTGGAATGGAAAATGCTCAGGAGTTCACAACCTTGGAGGTGGTAGAGGAGTTTCCATAAGTAAGGGACAGGGTACACACTCCACAAACATGGAGCTCTGCTGGCCTAAAGACTTCGTGAGAAACTGCCTCTGAGGTTGGGCACTTGAAATCTATGTTGTTGTCAGGAGCTTTAGCTTCCTTTGTAGTGAGACCATCAAAGCTGGGTCTGCATCTATGTGACCTGGAGGACATGGTTTCTGATTTTCCAATGAACATGAGGCAGAAGTGCTGAATTCTCTCTTTGTAGGTCCACAGTGGCCACTGGAGGCTAAGTGTCTCCCCGTGTGGACTGTGAAGCCATTTGGTCCTCCTCTACTTTTCGTGGTGTTTCTTGCTGCTGCACTGGGAGTTTGGTATTTGCTTCATGAAATACAAGGACTTCAACTGGGACACAGTGCTGGAGGGAGTTCTGTCACGTGTGGTGGGTCAGGGTCCTAGGAGAATGCACCAACCAGTCTTCTATCCCACAGAGCTTGCCCCCTTGACCCTAGCAACCTGATTCTGAACATTGCCCTGAAACCTCTCCATATAACAAGATGCCTTTACATATAAGTGTCTGCCGGCTGCACCATGTCAGTCACAAGCCATTTGGAAGCCAATGTCAGATCCACATGGCCCTACCACAGATGTTTTATCACACTCCTGCACACCACTTCTCTAGGCCCACTACTCAGCAGGCCCCAACTCACTGGCATCTCTGATCTACACCATTTTCATGAAACCCAGTCAATCAAGGCACTGTCTGGTACACTCCTGATCAGCAACAGGACATCCAAAGGTTCTCCAGTGCCACCTGGTCATGGGAACTTAAAAATTTCATGGTATTTATCTAGCCATTTTTCAAGGATGAAGTTGGAGGCACTGTGGGTTTCCATTCATTCAGGAACCATTAAATGGTGAGGAAGGTCATTTCAATGAAAGCTCTGGAGAACTCTCAGAAACAAGGCTTCCCAAAGAGTGGCCCAAAGGTCGCATGAAGCCAGGCCCATTGAGGTCTAGCATGTGAGGTCCATGTGTGTTTTGACTCTCAACAATGGCTGCCAGGTCTGTAAGAATAAAATCATGTGATATCCTGGCTGAGATTCCCAGTGCTCTGTGGAAAGCCAACCTGGGCCTAGATCTCAGTTTCCAAGGGCGACTCTCATGCGTGGCCTACTAAAATCTCAACAGAGTTCATGGCAATACTTCTCTGAGTTCAGTTCCAGAACTCAGTCTCCAAGGGGAATCACACCAGAGTTCACGCCAAGGTGGACCCAGTCATCTCTTCCAACCGCCACACAAATGGCCACAATTCCAACCAAAACACTGCCACATGGCCCTCATCTTCTTCCATATACACACTCATCATAACCTCTGGCTGGAGGTTTCCATCAGGGGCGCAGCCCAAGACAGTGTCCACAATAAGCTCCCTTGCCCCTCATTTGCCTAATATCAGGGTGGCCTGGACAGCCTTCCTGTGCACCAGGAGTGATCAAATAGGCCTGCCTTTAATACTGCTCTGCTTCTGCAATTTGAGGCCTACTGACTGCGGGGGTATAGATTCTTTGTGTGAATTGGAGTCAGGAGAAAACCCAAGCACCTATGGGCTAGCCTCTGCAGGGCTTTGAAGAACTCATTTGACCCAAAGGATCCCTATGCTCTCTTGATGGAGGTCAGGAACCTTACAGAGGAAGGCGAGAGACTTCATCCAAAATGACTGCTTTTTTTGCCATTTTGGCTTTGGATGCACACATGGGATCTTTCTTCAATCCATCAGGTGCTGACAATCTAAGCCACAGCCTCACACAGGGCCAAGAGGCTGATTCAGACACATCCCTTTGCAAAGCAATGAAGCAAAGAGCCACAGGTGATGCCCATTCATTTCCATTTGAAAACTGTTTTCTTCAGGCTTCACAAAGGGGTGCCCTGAGGCAAAGGCCTTCCTGACATTCAGGGCAACAGAACAATAGGTAAGCAAAAGGCCCAAAGCAGCCTTTCTCCACTGAGACTTTACTGGTCCCACTGATATCTGAGTTTTCTGACATGCTCACCATTCCTTTCAGCTCTCCAGTACATGGCCATGTCACAGAGCTTGGAGGTGGTACATATCTTGGACACAAAACCATGAGCCTATTCTGGAGAGTGGCCAGAATGCAGGAAGAAAACAGGAACTTAGGAAGATAGTAGGTGTTGCCCATCCATAAGGCAAGCCGCAGTCCATTCATAAACTGGGCAGGATGAAGACTGGGAAGCTTTCAACTAGACAGGACACATCCATTGATGCATTCTCTTTTCTCATGTCTACAACCAGGGACACAGTGAGATACACAAACTTAGAAACACTCGCCTTGTCAAAAGACTTACTGGAAACAGTCCACTCCAAACAAACAAACCGCCTTTCCTACCTATTCTCAGAACATGAGACAAATCCACAAACTCACCCCCACACCCACAAAGGCACCTCCTTCCCCCAAGTAGGTCTGTGACTACCCGGAGTGTCGTCTGACTGCTGGGCCATACTATGTTGCCCCGAAATGGCCTGTCCTGTCTCAGATCTGGCCTCCTTGGCCAACTCTGTGAAGTTGTCAGGAGCCAGCGGTGAGCCACGACCTGCTTTCTCAGGCAAGGCCCTCTTCAGTGCTTTCCTGGCATTTGGCCATCCTCACATCAGTAGGGACCAAGGAAGACTGACTCTGTCCTTGGTAAATCCAAACAAGTGAGCCCACTGGGACTGGGACTGGGACTGCCTCTGGGTGCCTGGCTTCCTGGATCCCAAGTTCAGAGAGTTCCATCACCAAGGAAGTGAGGTGAGGTCACTTCCTTCAGGAACTGAATGAGGTCACTGCCTGGCAACCACTGTGTCCTAACAGTTGCTGGCAAGGGTCCCAGGAGATGGAGGCTGCCCCTGCTTCCTGTGACACTTTCACAAGTTAGAATGGAATATCAACCATAGGCACCAAGGAACAGCTCTCCACACAGGCCTGGTTTGGTCCATCTTGTCTACATTAAGAAGAGAGAGGCTCATTCAGACACATCCCTTCATCCTGACCAGGTTGTTGGCCATGGAAGATGACTTTTGCTCTCTCAGGTCCTTCATAGCTGCCTACATCTTCTCCAGGGTTCATTTCTGCATGGACCTTTGAGGTTCTCAGCAGGTGGAAGATCCCCTCCATTCCTGTATTGTAAGACCAACTCTGTCCCTGCTCTTCCTTAAAGTTAGATTGGGGGTACAGTGTCTGGTTAGGGTTAAGAACATGTTTGATTTGGGTTAGGAATCATTCTGCTAGTTGTAGAATGGTATTGGGAACCTGCGATATTTATAATCATATATAGGTGAAATATATGTATGAAAACAGAAATCTAAGTAAGATTTGAAGGCCAGAAGGGCATTGGGCCCTTGATTGGGATACTTAGCTTTGAATGACATTCTGCACAGATGTCTCAGATAAATTGATATACAATGGCATAGGACCATGTACCTTGGATGATTGAATGTAGAAGAGAACATCCAGTCAAAAAGGGATAGTAGGTAAGATTAGGAAGCTAGTCGGTAGGTTTAGGAAGAAGAGTGAGTGTAAAATTTGGACCCAAAGTTCTTTAGCAATTGGGTGTCGGTTAGAGAGTGAATGTAAATGTCAGCACATGTGAAGAGTCAGTCACAAAGATGAACTGGGGAAAAATATGTAGGAAAGCAGATATCAATAGAGACATTAGGAAATCAGGCAAAGTATAAGGTGGGTGATAGGACTAGACATTTTCAACAGGGTCGAGGTTGAATATGTAATCTTAGGAAGAAACAAGTGTGTAGTCACCAATAGGATTGACATTGGAGAGCATTAGGCAACCTGGAGAAGGAAGTTCTTAGTAATCCATGCTCACTTTCCAATTAGGCTTTGCTACAATCATAAGTGTGACCTTTGCATTTTGTGTCCAGAATATGACAGTGATAAAATGTATATGTAGATCAGGTGACATGAGTATTTCTTCCACCATTGCTGGGAGCAATATGTGGAAGACGTATTAATTAGTATTTGGGGGTACAAATAGGTGTACCCTGGGTCTATGAATATAGAGATAATGCATGAATAGACCATACTGTGAATAAATAATATAACTGCTTCCAATTTCAATAATGGATTGAGTTGATATCTGAAAGTATATAGGAAATCTTATATTGATACACAATCATTCATTCCTACCAGTTATACATCTAATGGCAATATTAGGGTTATGGTTTACCCTGAAGGGTGTGTGAGTTTTGCTTCAAAAGTGATTATGGAAATGGAAAATCATGTGTTTGGAAAGAAGTCTCATGAACAAACCAGTCAAGAAACATGGAGGAATACATGTGTTCTGAAGCAGGAAGGGATTGAAAGTGAACCAAATGCCTAGAAATTTTTAAACTTGAGGATGAAATATACATCCTATGATGTGCATCAGCTGAAGAAATAGTAAGGTACCAGTGTTGAATAAAAATGAACGTCAAAATACACATCATGTCCCATAGGAATCTACTTGCATTGATGTTAAACTGGGTCAGTTACTGTAGAAAGATTAGGATTTCTATGCACCATCCACTGAAGTTAGTTTTCAGTACTAGGAAAAAAATATGTATTTCAGGTGGATAAATATTTCTGAGACTAATCTTTTGAATAGTTGATTATAAATCCACATATATGAACATGAATGAATTTAGGGAATGCATCAGAAGACACATATATTTCATATTTTGAAAAATTGGAGAGAGTTTGTGTATGTGTGTATATATATATCTATATATACACACACAAAAAAACACACACACAGACATTAAAAATTCGAAATATATATGCCATTCGAAATTCATGATGAAATATATATCATCCACAGATCCAAAAATATTTATTTTACTGAACATGGATTTTTGTGTCCTGTTGTTCAAGTAGGAAGCTCACCCATAGGTTGAATTTTCAGTTCCAACAGCGTTTGGGAGGAGTGATCTCTTCTCACAATTTGTATCTGCCAAGTCAGCCACCTCACAAGAATATACGTGGGATACCAGGTAGGATTCTATACGTGCATGTAAAAATACATGTGCTGAATAGGCTACAGAGAAAGGGAGACAGGAATTCACATATTTGTTAACTTTAAAAACACATGGAGAACTATTTCTATTCAATTGGACTAGATTTATAACACCTACCCTTTATAATGCAAAAGGCAAGTGCAACTATACACCATGCCTCCTCTGAACTGCTTGTATTTCTATTCTGTTTGGGTTATTTTTCTCCATCATATTAGGATTCATAGTCAGAGTCTAGTAGGGTATGGGTTAGTGTCAGGGAATCAGTATTTCAAATGGAAAATAGGAAATGAATCCAATGTGTATGCAAATACGTGCTACACAAAAATCTTCCCACTCTCATCCAGAACAATGCCTTGACATGACCTTCGCCCCAAGGAAGAAGCAACTCGAGGGGAAGAGTTAGAAAATCTGTGGATACATATGTGGAATGGAAAATGCTCAGGAGTTCACAACCTTGGAGGTGGTAGAGGAGTTTCCATAAGTAAGGGACAGGGTACACACTCCACAAACATGGAGCTCTGCTGGCCTAAAGACTTCGTGAGAAACTGCCTCTGAGGTTGGGCACTTGAAATCTATGTTGTTGTCAGGAGCTTTAGCTTCCTTTGTAGTGAGACCATCAAAGCTGGGTCTGCATCTATGTGACCTGGAGGACATGGTTTCTGATTTTCCAATGAACATGAGGCAGAAGTGCTGAATTCTCTCTTTGTAGGTCCACAGTGGCCACTGGAGGCTAAGTGTCTCCCCGTGTGGACTGTGAAGCCATTTGGTCCTCCTCTACTTTTCGTGGTGTTTCTTGCTGCTGCACTGGGAGTTTGGTATTTGCTTCATGAAATACAAGGACTTCAACTGGGACACAGTGCTGGAGGGAGTTCTGTCACGTGTGGTGGGTCAGGGTCCTAGGAGAATGCACCAACCAGTCTTCTATCCCACAGAGCTTGCCCCCTTGACCCTAGCAACCTGATTCTGAACATTGCCCTGAAACCTCTCCATATAACAAGATGCCTTTACATATAAGTGTCTGCCGGCTGCACCATGTCAGTCACAAGCCATTTGGAAGCCAATGTCAGATCCACATGGCCCTACCACAGATGTTTTATCACACTCCTGCACACCACTTCTCTAGGCCCACTACTCAGCAGGCCCCAACTCACTGGCATCTCTGATCTACACCATTTTCATGAAACCCAGTCAATCAAGGCACTGTCTGGTACACTCCTGATCAGCAACAGGACATCCAAAGGTTCTCCAGTGCCACCTGGTCATGGGAACTTAAAAATTTCATGGTATTTATCTAGCCATTTTTCAAGGATGAAGTTGGAGGCACTGTGGGTTTCCATTCATTCAGGAACCATTAAATGGTGAGGAAGCTCATTTCAATGAAAGCTCTGGAGAACTCTCACAAACAAGGCTTCCCAAAGAGTGGCCCAAAGGTCGCATGAAGCCAGGCCCATTGAGGTCTAGCATGTGAGGTCCATGTGTGTTTTGACTCTCAACGATGGCTGCCAGGTCTGTAAGAATAAAATCATGTGATATCCTGGCTGAGATTCCCAGTGCTCTGTGGAAAGCCAACCTGGGCCTAGATCTCAGTTTCCAAGGGCGACTCTCATGCGTGGCCTACTAAAATCTCAACAGAGTTCATGGCAATACTTCTCTGAGGTCAGTTCCAGAACTCAGTCTCCAAGGGGAATCACACCAGAGTTCACGCCAAGGTGGACCCAGTCATCTCTTCCAACCGCCACACAAATGGCCACAATTCCAACCAAAACACTGCCACATGGCCCTCATCTTCTTCCATATACACACTCATCATAACCTCTGGCTGGAGGTTTCCATCAGGGGCGCAGCCCAAGACAGTGTCCACAATAAGCTCCCTTGCCCCTCATTTGCCTAATATCAGGGTGGCCTGGACAGCCTTCCTGTGCACCAGGAGTGATCAAATAGGCCTGCCTTTAATACTGCTCTGCTTCTGCAATTTGAGGCCTACTGACTGCGGGGGTATAGATTCTTTGTGTGAATTGGAGTCAGGAGAAAACCCAAGCACCTATGGGCTAGCCTCTGCAGGGCTTTGAAGAACTCATTTGACCCAAAGGATCCCTATGCTCTCTTGATGGAGGTCAGGAACCTTACAGAGGAAGGCGAGAGACTTCATCCAAAATGACTGCTTTTTTTGCCATTTTGGCTTTGGATGCACACATGGGATCTTTCTTCAATCCATCAGGTGCTGACAATCTAAGCCACAGCCTCACACAGGGCCAAGAGGCTGATTCAGACACATCCCTTTGCAAAGCAATGAAGCAAAGAGCCACAGGTGATGCCCATTCATTTCCATTTGAAAACTGTTTTCTTCAGGCTTCACAAAGGGGTGCCCTGAGGCAAAGGCCTTCCTGACATTCAGGGCAACAGAACAATAGGTAAGCAAAAGGCCCAAAGCAGCCTTTCTCCACTGAGACTTTACTGGTCCCACTGATATCTGAGTTTTCTGAGATGCTCACCATTCCTTTCAGCTCTCCAGTACATGGCCATGTCACAGAGCTTGGAGGTGGTACATATCTTGGACACAAAGCCATGAGCCTATTCTGGAGAGTGGCCAGAATGCAGGAAGAAAACAGGAACTTAGGAAGATAGTAGGTGTTGCCCATCCATAAGGCAAGCCGCAGTCCATTCATAAACTGGGCAGGATGAAGACTGGGAAGCTTTCAACTAGACAGGACACATCCATTGATGCATTCTCTTTTCTCATGTCTACAACCAGGGACACAGTGAGATACACAAACTTAGAAACACTCGCCTTGTCAAAAGACTTACTGGAAACAGTCCACTCCAAACAAACAAACCGCCTTTCCTACCTATTCTCAGAACATGAGACAAATCCACAAACTCACCCCCACACCCACAAAGGCACCTCCTTCCCCCAAGTAGGTCTGTGACTACCCGGAGTGTCGTCTGACTGCTGGGCCATACTATGTTGCCCCGAAATGGCCTGTCCTGTCTCAGATCTGGCCTCCTTGGCCAACTCTGTGAAGTTGTCAGGAGCCAGCGGTGAGCCAAGACCTGCTTTCTCAGGCAAGGCCCTCTTCAGTGCTTTCCTGGCATTTGGCCATCCTCACATCAGTAGGGACCAAGGAAGACTGACTCTGTCCTTGGTAAATCCAAACAAGTGAGCCCACTGGGACTGGGACTGGGACTGCCTCTGGGTGCCTGGCTTCCTGGATCCCAAGTTCAGAGAGTTCCATCACCAAGGAAGTGAGGTGAGGTCACTTCCTTCAGGAACTGAATGAGGTCACTGCCTGGCAACCACTGTGTCCTAACAGTTGCTGGCAAGGGTCCCAGGAGATGGAGGCTGCCCCTGCTTCCTGTGACACTTTCACAAGTTAGAATGGAATATCAACCATAGGCACCAAGGAACAGCTCTCCACACAGGCCTGGTTTGGTCCATCTTGTCTACATTAAGAAGAGAGAGGCTCATTCAGACACATCCCTTCATCCTGACCAGGTTGTTGGCCATGGAAGATGACTTTTGCTCTCTCAGGTCCTTCATAGCTGCCTACATCTTCTCCAGGGTTCATTTCTGCATGGACCTTTGAGGTTCTCAGCAGGTGGAAGATCCCCTCCATTCCTGTATTGTAAGACCAACTCTGTCCCTGCTCTTCCTTAAAGTTAGATTGGGGGAACAGTGTCTGGGTAGGGTTAAGAACATGTTTGATTTGGGTTAGGAATCATTCTGCTAGTTGTAGAATGGTATTGGGAACCTGCGATATTTATAATCATATATAGGTGAAATATATGTATGAAAACAGAAATCTAAGTAAGATTTGAAGGCCAGAAGGGCATTGGGCCCTTGATTGGGATACTTAGCTTTGAATGACATTCTGCACAGATGTCTCAGATAAATTGATATACAATGGCATAAGACCATGTACCTTGGATGATTGAATGTAGAAGAGAACATCCAGTCAAAAAGGGATAGTAGGTAAGATTAGGAAGCTAGTCGGTAGGTTTAGGAAGAAGAGTGAGTTTAAAATTTGGACCCAAAGTTCTTTAGCAATTGGGTGTCGGTTAGAGAGTGAATGTAAATGTCAGCACATGTGAAGAGTCAGTCACAATGATGAACTGGGGAAAAATATGTAGGAAAGCAGATATCAATAGAGACATTAGGAAATCAGGCAAAGTATAAGGTGGGTGATAGGATTAGACATTTTCAACAGGGTTGAGGTTGAATATGTAATCTTAGGAAGAAACAAGTGTGTAGTCACCAATAGGATTGACATTGGAGAGCATTAGGCAACCTGGAGAAGGAAGTTCTTAGTAATCCATGCTGACTTTCCAATTAGGCTTTGCTACAATCATAAGTGTGAACTTTGCATTTTGTGTCCAGAATATGACAGTGATAAAATGTATATGTAGATCAGGTGACATGAGTATTTCTTCCACCATTGCTGGGAGCAATATGTTGAAGACGTATTAATTAGTATTTGGGGGTACAAATAGGTGTACCCTGGGTCTATGAATATAGAGATAATGCATGAATAGACCATACTGTAAATAAATAATGTAACTGCTTCCAATTTAAATAATGGATTGAGTTGATATCTGAAAGTATATAGGAAATCTTATATTGATACACAATCATTCATTCCTACCAGTTATACATCTAATGGCAATATTAGGGTTATGGTTTACCCTAAAGGGTGTGTGAGTTTTGCTTCAAAAGTGATTATGGAAATGGAAAATCATGTGTTTGGAAGGAAGTCTCATGAACAAACCAGTCAAGAAACATGGAGGAATACATGTATTCTGAAGCAGGAAGGGATTGAAAGTGAACCAAATGCCTAGAAATTTTTAAACTTGAGGATGAAATATACATCCTATGATGTGCATCAGCTGAAGAAATAGTAAGGTACCAGTGTTGAATAAAAATGAACGTCAAAATACACATCATGTCCCATAGGAATCTACTTGCATTGATGTTAAACTGGGTCAGTTACTGTAGAAAGATTAGGATTTCTATGCACCATCCACTGAAGTTAGTTTTCAGTACTAGGAAAAAAATATGTATTTCAGGTGGATAAATATTTCTGAGACTAATCTTGTGAAAAGTTGATTATAAATCCACATATATGAACATGAATGAATTTAGGGAATGCATCAGAAGACACATATATTTCATATTTTCAAAAATTGGAGAGAGTTTGTGTATGTGTGTGTGTGTGTATATATATATATCTATATATACACACACAAAAAAACACACACACAGACATTAAAAATTCGAAATATATATGCCATTCGAAATTCATGATGAAATATATATCATCCACAGATCCAAAAATATTTATTTTACTGAACATGGATTTTGTGTCCTGTTGTTCAAGTAGGAAGCTCACCCATAGGTTGAATTTTCAGTTCCAACAGCGTTTGGGAGGAGTGATCTCTTCTCACAATTTGTATCTGCCAAGTCAGCTACCTCACAAGAATATACGTGGGATACCAGGTAGGATTCTATACGTGCATGTAAAAATACATGTGCTGAATAGGCTACAGAGAAAGGGAGACAGGAATTCACATATTTGTTAACTTTAAAAACACATGGAGAACTATTTCTATTCAATTGGACTAGATTTATAACACCTACCCTTTATAATGCAAAAGGCAAGTGCAACTATACACCATGCCTCCTCTGAACTGCTTGTATTTCTATTCTGTTTGGGTTATTTTTCTCCATCATATTAGGATTCATAGTCAGAGTCTAGTAGGGTATGGGTTAGTGTCAGGGAATCAGTATTTCAAATGGAAAATAGGAAATGAATCCAATGTGTATGCAAATACGTGCTACACAAAAATCTTCCCACTCTCATCCAGAACAATGCCTTGACATGACCTTCGCCCCAAGGAAGAAGCAACTCGAGGGGAAGAGTTAGAAAATCTGTGGATACATATGTGGAATGGAAAATGCTCAGGAGTTCACAACCTTGGAGGTGGTAGAGGAGTTTCCATAAGTAAGGCACAGGGTACACACTCCACAAACATGGAGCTCTGCTGGCCTAAAGACTTCGTGAGAAACTGCCTCTGAGGTTGGGCACTTGAAATCTATGTTGTTGTCAGGAGCTTTAGCTTCCTTTGTAGTGAGATCATCAAAGCTGGGTCTGCATCTATGTGACCTGGAGGACATGGTTTCTGATTTTCCAATGAACATGAGGCAGAAGTGCTGAATTCTCTCTTTGTAGGTCCACAGTGGCCACTGGAGGCTAAGTGTCTCCCCGTGTGGACTGTGAAGCCATTTGGTCCTCCTCTACTTTTCGTGGTGTTTCTTGCTGCTGCACTGGGAGTTTGGTATTTGCTTCATGAAACACAAGGACTTCAACTGGGACACAGTGCTGGAGGGAGTTCTGTCACGTGTGGTGGGTCAGGGTCCTAGGAGAATGCACCAACCAGTCTTCTATCCCACAGAGCTTGTCCCCTTGACCCTAGCAACCTGATTCTGAACATTGCCCTGAAACCTCTCCATATAACAAGATGCCTTTACATATAAGTGTCTGCCGGCTGCACCATGTCAGTCACAAGCCATTTGGAAGCCAATGTCAGATCCACATGGCCCTACCACAGATGTTTTATCACACTCCTGCACACCACTTCTCTAGGCCCACTACTCAGCAGGCCCCAACTCACTGGCATCTCTGTTCTACACCATTTTCATGAAACCCAGTCAATCAAGGCACTGTCTGGTACACTCCTGATCAGCAACAGGACATCCAAAGGTTCTCCAGTGCCACCTGGTCATGGGAACTTAAAAATTTCATGGTATTTATCTAGCCATTTTTCAAGGATGAAGTTGGAGGCACTGTGGGTTTCCATTCATTCAGGAACCATTAAATGGTGAGGAAGCTCATTTCAATGAAAGCTCTGGAGAACTCTCACAAACAAGGCTTCCCAAAGAGTGGCCCAAAGGTCGCATGAAGCCAGGCCCATTGAGGTCTAGCATGTGAGGTCCATGTGTGTTTTGACTCTCAACGATGGCTGCCAGGTCTGTAAGAATAAAATCATGTGATATCCTGGCTGAGATTCCCAGTGCTCTGTGGAAAGCCAACCTGGGCCTAGATCTCAGTTTCCAAGGGCGACTCTCATGCGTGGCCTACTAAAATCTCAACAGAGTTCATGGCAATACTTCTCTGAGGTCAGTTCCAGAACTCAGTCTCCAAGGGGAATCACACCAGAGTTCACGCCAAGGTGGACCCAGTCATCTCTTCCAACCGCCACACAAATGGCCACAATTCCAACCAAAACACTGCCACATGGCCCTCATCTTCTTCCATATACACACTCATCATAACCTCTGGCTGGAGGTTTCCATCAGGGGCGCAGCCCAAGACAGTGTCCACAATAAGCTCCCTTGCCCCTCATTTGCCTAATATCAGGGTGGCCTGGACAGCCTTCCTGTGCACCAGGAGTGATCAAATAGGCCTGCCTTTAATACTGCTCTGCTTCTGCAATTTGAGGCCTACTGACTGCGGGGGTATAGATTCTTTGTGTGAATTGGAGTCAGGAGAAAACCCAAGCACCTATGGGCTAGCCTCTGCAGGGCTTTGAAGAACTCATTTGACCCAAAGGATCCCTATGCTCTCTTGATGGAGGTCAGGAACCTTACAGAGGAAGGCGAGAGACTTCATCCAAAATGACTGCTTTTTTTGCCATTTTGGCTTTGGATGCACACATGGGATCTTTCTTCAATCCATCAGGTGCTGACAATCTAAGCCACAGCCTCACACAGGGCCAAGAGGCTGATTCAGACACATCCCTTTGCAAAGCAATGAAGCAAAGAGCCACAGGTGATGCCCATTCATTTCCATTTGAAAACTGTTTTCTTCAGGCTTCACAAAGGGGTGCCCTGAGGCAAAGGCCTTCCTGACATTCAGGGCAACAGAACAATAGGTAAGCAAAAGGCCCAAAGCAGCCTTTCTCCACTGAGACTTTACTGGTCCCACTGATATCTGAGTTTTCTGAGATGCTCACCATTCCTTTCAGCTCTCCAGTACATGGCCATGTCACAGAGCTTGGAGGTGGTACATATCTTGGACACAAAACCATGAGCCTATTCTGGAGAGTGGCCAGAATGCAGGAAGAAAACAGGAACTTAGGAAGATAGTAGGTGTTGCCCATCCATAAGGCAAGCCGCAGTCCATTCATAAACTGGGCAGGATGAAGACTGGGAAGCTTTCTACTAGACAGGACACATCCATTGATGCATTCTCTTTTCTCATGTCTACAACCAGGGACACAGTGAGATACACAAACTTAGAAACACTCGCCTTGTCAAAAGACTTACTGGAAACAGTCCACTCCAAACAAACAAACCGCCTTTCCTACCTATTCTCAGAACATAAGACAAATCCACAAACTCACCCCCACACCCACAAAGGCACCTCCTTCCCCCAAGTAGGTCTGTGACTACCCGGAGTGTCGTCTGACTGCTGGGCCATACTATGTTGCCCCGAAATGGCCTGTCCTGTCTCAGATCTGTCCTCCTTGGCCAACTCTGTGAAGTTGTCAGGAGCCAGCGGTGAGCCAAGACCTGCTTTCTCAGGCAAGGCCCTCTTCAGTGCTTTCCTGGCATTTGGCCATCCTCACATCAGTAGGGACCAAGGAAGACTGACTCTGTCCTTGGTAAATCCAAACAAGTGAGCCCACTGGGACTGGGACTGGGACTGCCTCTGGGTGCCTGGCTTCCTGGATCCCAAGTTCAGAGAGTTCCATCACCAAGGAAGTGAGGTGAGGTCACTTCCTTCAGGAACTGAATGAGGTCACTGCCTGGCAACCACTGTGTCCTAACAGTTGCTTGCAAGGGTCCCAGGAGATGGAGGCTGCCCCTGCTTCCTGTGACACTTTCACAAGTTAGAATGGAATATCAACCATAGGCACCAAGGAACAGCTCTCCACACAGGCCTGGTTTGGTCCATCTTGTCTACATTAAGAAGAGAGAGGCTCATTCAGACACATCCCTTCATCCTGACCAGGTTGTTGGCCATGGAAGATGACTTTTGCTCTCTCAGGTCCTTCATAGCTGCCTACATCTTCTCCAGGGTTCATTTCAGCATGGACCTTTGAGGTTCTCAGCAGGTGGAAGATCCCCTCCATTCCTGTATTGTAAGACCAACTCTGTCCCTGCTCTTCCTTAAAGTTAGATTGGGGGAACAGTGTCTGGTTAGGGTTAAGAACATGTTTGATTTGGGTTAGGAATCATTCTGCTAGTTGTAGAATGGTATTGGGAACCTGCGATATTTATAATCATATATAGGTGAAATATATGTATGAAAACAGAAATCTAAGTAAGATTTGAAGGCCAGAAGGGCATTGGGCCCTTGATTGGGATACTTAGCTTTGAATGACATTCTGCACAGATGTCTCAGATAAATTGATATACAATGGCATAGGACCATGTACCTTGGATGATTGAATGTAGAAGAGAACATCCAGTCAAAAAGGGATAGTAGGTAAGATTAGGAAGCTAGTCGGTAGGTTTAGGAAGAAGAGTGAGTGTAAAATTTGGACCCAAAGTTCTTTAGCAATTGGGTGTCGGTTAGAGAGTGAATGTAAATGTCAGCACATGTGAAGAGTCAGTCACAATGATGAACTGGGGAAAAATATGTAGGAAAGCAGATATCAATAGAGACATTAGGAAATCAGGCAAAGTATAAGGTGGGTGATAGGATTAGACATTTTCAACAGGGTTGAGGTTGAATATGTAATCTTAGGAAGAAACAAGTGTGTAGTCACCAATAGGATTGACATTGGAGAGCATTAGGCAACCTGGAGAAGGAAGTTCTTAGTAATCCATGCTCACTTTCCAATTAGGCTTTGCTACCATCATAAGTGTGACCTTTGCATTTTGTGTCCAGAATATGACAGTGATAAAATGTATATGTAGATCAGGTGACATGTGTATTTCTTCCACCATTGCTGGGAGCAATATGTTGAAGACGTATTAATTAGTATTTGGGGGTACAAATAGGTGTACCCTGGGTCTATGAATATAGAGATAATGCATGAATAGACCATACTGTGAATAAATAATATAACTGCTTCCAATTTCAATAATGGATTGAGTTGATATCTGAAAGTATATAGGAAATCTTATATTGATACACAATCATTCATTCCTACCAGTTATACATCTAATGGCAATATTAGGGTTATGGTTTACCCTGAAGGGTGTGTGAGTTTTGCTTCAAAAGTGATTATGGAAATGGAAAATCATGTGTTTGGAAAGAAGTCTCATGAACAAACCAGTCAAGAAACATGGAGGAATACATGTGTTCTGAAGCAGGAAGGGATTGAAAGTGAACCAAATGCCTAGAAATTTTTAAACTTGAGGATGAAATATACATCCTATGATGTGCATCAGCTGAAGAAATAGTAAGGTACCAGTGTTGAATAAAAATGAACATCAAAATACACATCATGTCCCATAGGAATCTACTTGCATTGATGTTAAACTGGGTCAGTTACTGTAGAAAGATTAGGATTTCTATGCACCATCCACTGAAGTTAGTTTTCAGTACTAGGAAAAAAATATGTATTTCAGGTGGATAAATATTTCTGAGAATAATCTTGTGAAAAGTTGATTATAAATCCACATATATGAACATGAATGAATTTAGGGAATGTATCATAAGACACATATATTTCATATTTTGAAAAATCTGGAGAGAGTTTGTTTGTGTGTGTGTGTATATATATATCTATATATACACACACACACAAAACACACACACAGACATTAAAAATTCGAAATATATATGCCATTCGAAATTCATGATGAAATATATATCATCCACAGATCCAAAAATATTTATTTTACTGAACATGGATTTTTGTGTCCTGTTGTTCAAGTAGGAAGCTCACCCATAGGTTGAATTTTCCGTTCCAACAGCGTTTGGGAGGAGTGATCTCTTCTCACAATTTGTATCTGCCAAGTCAGCCACCTCACAAGAATATACGTGGGATACCAGGTAGGATTCTATACGTGCATGTAAAAATACATGTGCTGAATAGGCTACAGAGAAAGGGAGACAGGAATTCACATATTTGTTAACTTTAAAAACACATGGAGAACTATTTCTATTCAATTGGACTAGATTTATAACACCTACCCTTTATAATGCAAAAGGCAAGTGCAACTATACACCATGCCTCCTCTGAACTGCTTGTATTTCTATTCTGTTTGGGTTATTTTTCTCCATCATATTAGGATTCATAGTCAGAGTCTAGTATGGTATGGGTTAGTGTCAGGGAATCAGTATTTCAAGTGGAAAATAGGAAATGAATCCAATGTGTATGCAAATACGTGCTACACAAAAATCTTCCCACTCTCATCCAGAACAATGCCTTGACATGACCTTCGCCCCAAGGAAGAAGCAACTCCAGGGGAAGAGTTAGAAAATCTGTGGATACATATGTGGAATGGAAAATGCTCAGGAGTTCACAACCTTGGAGGTGGTAGAGGAGTTTCCATAAGTAAGGCACAGGGTACACACTCCACAAACATGGAGCTCTGCTGGCCTAAAGACTTCGTGAGAAACTGCCTCTGAGGTTGGGCACTTGAAATATATGTTGTTGTCAGGAGCTTTAGCTTCCTTTGTAGTGAGACCATCAAAGCTGGGTCTGCATCTATGTGACCTGGAGGACATGGTTTCTGATTTTCCAATGAACATGAGGCAGAAGTGCTGAATTCTCTCTTTGTAGGTCCACAGTGGCCACTGGAGGCTAAGTGTCTCCCCGTGTGGACTGTGAAGCCATTTGGTCCTCCTCTACTTTTCGTGGTGTTTCTTGCTGCTGCACTGGGAGTTTGGTATTTGCTTCATGAAATACAAGGACTTCAACTGGGACACAGTGCTGGAGGGAGTTCTGTCACGTGTGGTGGGTCAGGGTCCTAGGAGAATGCACCAACCAGTCTTCTATCCCACAGAGCTTGCCCCCTTGACCCTAGCAACCTGATTCTGAACATTGCCCTGAAACCTCTCCATATAACAAGATGCCTTTACATATAAGTGTCTGCCGGCTGCACCATGTCAGTCACAAGCCATTTGGAAGCCAATGTCAGATCCACATGGCCCTACCACAGATGTTTTATCACACTCCTGCACACCACTTCTGTAGGCCCACTACTCAGCAGGCCCCAACTCACTGGCATCTCTGTTCTACACCATTTTCATGAAACCCAGTCAATCAAGGCACTGTCTGGTACACTCCTGATCAGCAACAGGACATCCAAAGGTTCTCCAGTGCCACCTGGTCATGGGAACTTAAAAATTTCATGGTATTTATCTAGCCATTTTTCAAGGATGAAGTTGGAGGCACTGTGGGTTTCCATTCATTCAGGAACCATTAAATGGTGAGGAAGCTCATTTCAATGAAAGCTCTGGAGAACTCTCAGAAACAAGGCTTCCCAAAGAGTGGCCCAAAGGTCGCATGAAGCCAGGCCCATTGAGGTCTAGCATGTGAGGTCCATGTGTGTTTTGACTCTCAACGATGGCTGCCAGGTCTGTAAGAATAAAATCATGTGATATCCTGGCTGAGATTCCCAGTGCTCTGTGGAAAGCCAACCTGGGCCTAGATCTCAGTTTCCAAGGGCGACTCTCATGCGTGGCCTACTAAAGTCTCAACAGAGTTCATGGCAATACTTCTCTGAGTTCAGTTCCAGAACTCAGTCTCCAAGGGGAATCACACCAGAGTTCACGCCAAGGTGGACCCAGTCATCTCTTCCAACCGCCACACAAATGGCCACAATTCCAACCAAAACACTGCCACATGGCCCTCATCTTCTTCCATATACACACTCATCATAACCTCTGGCTGGAGGTTTCCATCAGGGGCGCAGCCCAAGACAGTGTCCACAATAAGCTCCCTTGCCCCTCATTTGCCTAATATCAGGGTGGCCTGGACAGCCTTCCTGTGCACCAGGAGTGATCAAATAGGCCTGCCTTTAATACTGCTCTGCTTCTGCAATTTGAGGCCTACTGACTGCGGGGGTATAGATTCTTTGTGTGAATTGGAGTCAGGAGAAAACCCAAGCACCTATGGGCTAGCCTCTGCAGGGCTTTGAAGAACTCATTTGACCCAAAGGATCCCTATGCTCTCTTGATGGAGGTCAGGAACCTTACAGAGGAAGGCGAGAGACTTCATCCAAAATGACTGCTTTTTTTGCCATTTTGGCTTTGGATGCACACATGGGATCTTTCTTCAATCCATCAGGTGCTGACAATCTAAGCCACAGCCTCACACAGGGCCAAGAGGCTGATTCAGACACATCCCTTTGCAAAGCAATGAAGCAAAGAGCCACAGGTGATGCCCATTCATTTCCATTTGAAAACTGTTTTCTTCAGGCTTCACAAAGGGGTGCCCTGAGGCAAAGGCCTTCCTGACATTCAGGGCAACAGAACAATAGGTAAGCAAAAGGCCCAAAGCAGCCTTTCTCCACTGAGACTTTACTGGTCCCACTGATATCTGAGTTTTCTGAGATGCTCACCATTCCTTTCAGCTCTCCAGTACATGGCCATGTCACAGAGCTTGGAGGTGGTACATATCTTGGACACAAAACCATGAGCCTATTCTGGAGAGTGGCCAGAATGCAGGAAGAAAACAGGAACTTAGGAAGATAGTAGGTGTTGCCCATCCATAAGGCAAGCCGCAGTCCATTCATAAATTGGGCAGGATGAACACTGGGAAGCTTTCTACTAGACAGGACACATCCATTGATGCATTCTCTTTTCTCATGTCTACAACCAGGGACAGAGTGAGATACACAAACTTAGAAACACTTGCCTTGTCAAAAGACTTACTGGAAACAGTCCACTCCAAACAAACAAACCGCATTTCCTACCTATTCTCAGAACATGAGACAAATCCACAAACTCACCCCCACACCCACAAAGGCACCTCCTTCCCCCAAGTAGGTCTGTGACTACCCGGAGTGTCGTCTGACTGCTGGGCCATACTATGTTGCCCCGAAATGGCCTGTCCTGTCTCAGATCTGGCCTCCTTGGCCAACTCTGTGAAGTTGTCAGGAGCCAGCGGTGAGCCACGACCTGCTTTCTCAGGCAAGGCCCTCTTCAGTGCTTTCCTGGCATTTGGCCATCCTCACATCAGTAGGGACCAAGGAAGACTGACTCTGTCCTTGGTAAATCCAAACAAGTGAGCCCACTGGGACTGGGACTGGGACTGCCTCTGGGTGCCTGGCTTCCTGGATCCCAAGTTCAGAGAGTTCCATCACCAAGGAAGTGAGGTGAGGTCACTTCCTTCAGGAACTGAATGAGGTCACTGCCTGGCAACCACTGTGTCCTAACAGTTGCTGGCAAGGGTCCCAGGAGATGGAGGCTGCCCCTGCTTCCTGTGACACTTTCACAAGTTAGAATGGAATATCAACCATAGGCACCAAGGAACAGCTCTCCACACAGGCCTGGTTTGGTCCATCTTGTCTACATTAAGAAGAGAGAGGCTCATTCAGACACATCCCTTCATCCTGACCAGGTTGTTGGCCATGGAAGATGACTTTTGCTCTCTCAGGTCCTTCATAGCTGCCTACATCTTCTCCAGGGTTCATTTCTGCATGGACCTTTGAGGTTCTCAGCAGGTGGAAGATCCTCTCCATTCCTGTATTGTAAGACCAACTCTGTCCCTGCTCTAAACATGTTCGATTTGGGTTAGGAATCATTCTGCTAGTTGTAGAATGGTATTGGGAACCTGCGATATTTATAATCATATATAGGTGAAATATATGTATGAAAACAGAAATCTAAGTAAGATTTGAAGGCCAGAAGGGCATTGGGCCCTTGATTGGGATACTTAGCTTTGAATGACATTCTGCACAGATGTCTCAGATAAATTGATATACAATGGCATAGGACCATGTACCTTGGATGATTGAATGTAGAAGAGAACATCCAGTCAAAAAGGGATAGTAGGTAAGATTAGGAAGCTAGCCGGTAGGTTTAGGAAGAAGAGTGAGTGTAAAATTTGGACCCAAAGTTCTTTAGCAATTGGGTGTCGGTTAGAGAGTGAATGTAAATGTCAGCACATGTGAAGAGTCAGTCACAATGATGAACTGGGGAAAAATATGTAGGAAAGCAGATATCAATAGAGACATTAGGAAATCAGGCAAAGTATAAGGTGCGTGATAGGATTAGACATTTTCAACAGGGTTGAGGTTGAATATGTAATCTTAGGAAGAAACAAGTGTGTAGTCACCAATAGGATTGACATTGGAGAGCATTAGGCAACCTGGAGAAGGAAGTTCTTAGTAATCCATGCTCACTTTCCAATTAGGCTTTGCTACAATCATAAGTGTGACCTTTGCATTTTGTGTCCAGAATATGACAGTGATAAAATGTATATGTAGATCAGGTGACATGAGTATTTCTTCCACCATTGCTGGGAGCAATATGTTGAAGACGTATTAATTAGTATTTGGGGGTACAAATAGGTGTACCCTGGGTCTATGAATATAGAGATAATGCATGAATAGACCATACTGTGAATAAATAATATAACTGCTTCCAATTTCAATAATGGATTGAGTTGATATCTGAAAGTATATAGGAAATCTTATATTGATACACAATCATTCATTCCTACCAGTTATACATCTAATGGCAATATTAGGGTTATGGTTTACCCTGAAGGGTGTGTGAGTTTTGCTTCAAAAGTGATTATGGAAATGGAAAATCATGTGTTTGGAAAGAAGTCTCATGAACAAACCAGTCAAGAAACATGGAGGAATACATGTGTTCTGAAGCAGGAAGGGATTGAAAGTGAACCAAATGCCTAGAAATTTTTGAACTTGAGGATGAAATATACATCCTATGATGTGCATCAGCCGAAGAAATAGTAAGGTACCAGTGTTGAATAAAAATGAACGTCAAAATACACATCATGTCCCATAGGAATCTACTTGCATTGATGTTAAACTGGGTCAGTTACTGTAGAAAGATTAGGATTTCTATGCACCATCCACTGATGTTAGTTTTCAGTACTAGGAAAAAAATATGTATTTCAGGTGGATAAATATTTCTGAGACTAATCTTTTGAAAAGTTGATTATAAATCCACATGTATGAACATGAATGAATTTAGGGAATGCATCAGAAGACACATATATTTCATATTTTGAAAAATTGGAGAGAGTTTGTGTATGTGTGTGTGTGTATATATATATATCTATATATACACACACACAAAACACACACACAGACATTAAAAATTCGAAATATATATGCCATTCGAAATTCATGATGAAATATATATCATCCACAGATCCAAAAATATTTATTTTACTGAACACGGATTTTTGTATCCTGTTGTTCAAGTAGGAAGCTCACCCATAGGTTGAATTTTCCGTTCCAACAGCGTTTGGGAGGAGTGATCTCTTCTCACAATTTGTATCTGCCAAGTCAGCCACCTCACAAGAATATACGTGGGATACCAGGTAGGATTCTATACGTGCATGTAAAAATACATGTGCTGAATAGGCTACAGAGAAAGGGAGACAGGAATTCACATATTTGTTAACTTTAAAAACACATGGAGAACTATTTCTATTCAATTGGACTAGATTTATAACACCTACCCTTTATAATGCAAAAGGCAAGTGCAACTATACACCATGCCTCCTCTGAACTGCTTGTATTTCTATTCTGTTTGGGTTATTTTTCTCCATCATATTAGGATTCATAGTCAGAGTCTAGTATGGTATGGGTTAGTGTCAGGGAATCAGTATTTCAAGTGGAAAATAGGAAATGAATCCAATGTGTATGCAAATACGTGCTACACAAAAATCTTCCCACTCTCATCCAGAACAATGCCTTGACATGACCTTCGCCCCAAGGAAGAAGCAACTCGAGGGGAAGAGTTAGAAAATCTGTGGATACATATGTGGAATGGAAAATGCTCAGGAGTTCACAACCTTGGAGGTGGTAGAGGAGTTTCCATAAGTAAGGCACAGGGTACACACTCCACAAACATGGAGCTCTGCTGGCCTAAAGACTTCGTGAGAAACTGCCTCTGAGGTTGGGCACTTGAAATCTATGTTGTTGTCAGGAGCTTTAGCTTCCTTTGTAGTGAGACCATCAAAGCTGGGTCTGCTTCTATGTGACCTGGAGGACATGGTTTCTGATTTTCCAATGAACATGAGGCAGAAGTGCTGAATTCTCTCTTTGTAGGTCCACAGTGGCCACTGGAGGCTAAGTGTCTCCCCGTGTGGACTGTGAAGCCATTTGGTCCTCCTCTACTTTTCGTGGTGTTTCTTGCTGCTGCACTGGGAGTTTGGTATTTGCTTCATGAAATACAAGGACTTCAACTGGGACACAGTGCTGGAGGGAGTTCTGTCACGTGTGGTGGGTCAGGGTCCTAGGAGAATGCACCAACCAGTCTTCTATCCCACAGTGCTTGCCCCCTTGACCCTAGCAACCTGATTCTGAACATTGCCCTGAAACCTCTCCATATAACAAGATGCCTTTACATATAAGTGTCTGCCAGCTGCACCATGTCAGTCACAAGCCATTTGGAAGCCAATGTCAGACCCACATGGCCCTACCACAGATGTTTTATCACACTCCTGCACACCACTTCTCTAGGCCCACTACTCAGCAGGCCCCAACTCACTGGCATCTCTGTTCTACACCATTTTCATGAAACCCAGTCAATCAAGGCACTGTCTGGTACACTCCTGATCAGCAACCAGACATCCAAAGGTTCTCCAGTGCCACCTGGTCATGGGAACTTAAAAATTTCATGGTATTTATCTAGCCATTTTTCAAGGATGAAGTTGGAGGCACTGTGGGTTTCCATTCATTCAGGAACCATTAAATGGTGAGGAAGCTCATTTCAATGAAAGCTCTGGAGAACTCTCAGAAACAAGGCTTCCCAAAGAGTGGCCCAAAGGTCGCATGAAGCCAGGCCCATTGAGGTCTACCATGTGAGGTCCATGTGTGTTTTGACTCTCAACGATGGCTGCCAGGTCTGTAAGAATAAAATCATGTGATATCCTGGCTGAGATTCCCAGTGCTCTGTGGAAAGCCAACCTGGGCCTAGATCTCAGTTTCCAAGGGCGACTCTCATGCGTGGCCTACTAAAATCTCAACAGAGTTCATGGCAATACTTCTCTGAGGTCAGTTCCAGAACTCAGTCTCCAAGGGGAATCACACCAGAGTTCACGCCAAGGTGGACCCAGTCATCTCTTCCAACCGACACACAAATGGCCACAATTCCAACCAAAACACTGCCACATGGCCCTCATCTTCTTCCATATACACACTCATCATAACCTCTGGCTGGAGGTTTCCATCAGGGGCGCAGCCCAAGACAGTGTCCACAATAAGCTCCCTTGCCCCTCATTTGCCTAATATCAGGGTGGCCTGGACAGCCTTCCTGTGCACCAGGAGTGATCAAATAGGCCTGCCTTTAATACTGCTCTGCTTCTGCAATTTGAGGCCTACTGACTGCGGGGGTATAGATTCTTTGTGTGAATTGGAGTCAGGAGAAAACCCAAGCACCTATGGGCTAGCCTCTGCAGGGCTTTGAAGAACTCATTTGACCCAAAGGATCCCTATGCTCTCTTGATGGAGGTCAGGAACCTTACAGAGGAAGGCGAGAGACTTCATCCAAAATGACTGCTTTTTTTGCCATTTTGGCTTTGGATGCACACATGGGATCTTTCTTCAATCCATCAGGTGCTGACAATCTAAGCCACAGCCTCACACAGGGCCAAGAGGCTGATTCAGACACATCCCTTTGCAAAGCAATGAAGCAAAGAGCCACAGGTGATGCCCATTCATTTCCATTAGAAAACTGTTTTCTTCAGGCTTCACAAAGGGGTGCCCTGAGGCAAAGGCCTTCCTGACATTCAGGGCAACAGAACAATAGGTAATCAAAAGGCCCAAAGCAGCCTTTCTCCACTGAGACTTTACTGGTCCCACTGATATCTGAGTTTTCTGAGATGCTCACCATTCCTTTCAGCTCTCCAGTACATGGCCATGTCACAGAGCTTGGAGGTGGTACATATCTTGGACACAAAACCATGAGCCTATTCTGGAGAGTGGCCAGAATGCAGGAAGAAAACAGGAACTTAGGAAGATAGTAGGTGTTGCCCATCCATAAGGCAAGCCGCAGTCCATTCATAAACTGGGCAGGATGAAGACTGGGAAGCTTTCTACTAGACAGGACACATCCATTGATGCATTCTCTTTTCTCATGTCTACAACCAGGGACACAGTGAGATACACAAACTTAGAAACACTCGCCTTGTCAAAAGACTTACTGGAAACAGTCCACTCCAAACAAACAAACCGCCTTTCCTACCTATTCTCAGGACATGAGACAAATCCACAAACTCACCCTCACACCCACAAAGGCACCTCCTTCCCCCAAGTAGGTCTGTGACTACCCGGAGTGTCGTCTGACTGCTGGGCCATACTATGTTGCCCCGAAATGGCCTGTCCTGTCTCAGATCTGGCCTCCTTGGCCAACTCTGTGAAGTTGTCAGGAGCCAGCGGTGAGCCACGACCTGCTTTCTCAGGCAAGGCCCTCTTCAGTGCTTTCCTGGCATTTGGCCATCCTCACATCAGTAGGGACCAAGGAAGACTGACTCTGTCCTTGGTAAATCCAAACAAGTGAGCCCACTGGGACTGGGACTGGGACTGCCTCTGGGTGCCTGGCTTCCTGGATCCCAAGTTCAGAGAGTTCCATCACCAAGGAAGTGAGGTGAGGTCACTTCCTTCAGGAACTGAATGAGGTCACTGCCTGGCAACCACTGTGTCCTAACAGTTGCTTGCAAGGGTCCCAGGAGATGGAGGCTGCCCCTGCTTCCTGTGACACTTTCACAAGTTAGAATGGAATATCAACCATAGGCACCAAGGAACAGCTCTCCACACAGGCCTGGTTTGGTCCATCTTGTCTACATTAAGAAGAGAGAGGCTCATTCAGACACATCCCTTCATCCTGACCAGGTTGTTGGCCATGGAAGATGACTTTTGCTCTCTCAGGTCCTTCATAGCTGCCTACATCTTCTCCAGGGTTCATTTCTGCATGGACCTTTGAGGTTCTCAGCAGGTGGAAGATCCCCTCCATTCCTGTATTGTAAGACCAACTCTGTCCCTGCTCTTCCTTAAAGTTAGATTGGGGGAACAGTGTCTGGTTAGGGTTAAGAACATGTTTGATTTGGGTTAGGAATCATTCTGCTAGTTGTAGAATGGTATTGGGAACCTGCGATATTTATAATCATATATAGGTGAAATATATGTATGAAAACAGAAATCTAAGTAAGATTTGAAGGCCAGAAGGGCATTGGGCCCTTGATTGGGATACTTAGCTTTGAATGACATTCTGCACAGATGTCTCAGATAAATTGATATACAATGGCATAGGACCATGTACCTTGGATGATTGAATGTAGAAGAGAACATCCAGTCAAAAAGGGATAGTAGGTAAGATTAGGAAGCTAGTCGGTAGGTTTAGGAAGAAGAGTGAGTGTAAAATTTGGACCCAAAGTTCTTTAGCAATTGGGTGTCGGTTAGAGAGTGAATGTAAATGTCAGCACATGTGAAGAGTCAGTCACAATGATGAACTGGGGAAAAATATGTAGGAAAGCAGATATCAATAGAGACATTAGGAAATCAGGCAAAGTATAAGGTGGGTGATAGGATTAGACATTTTCAACAGGGTTGAGGTTGAATATGTAATCTTAGGAAGAAACAAGTGTGTAGTCACCAATAGGATTGACATTGGAGAGCATTAGGCAACCTGGAGAAGGAAGTTCTTAGTAATCCATGCTCACTTTCCAATTAGGATTTGCTACCATCATAAGTGTGACCTTTGCATTTTGTGTCCAGAATATGACAGTGATAAAATGTATATGTAGATCAGGTGACATGTGTATTTCTTCCACCATTGCTGGGAGCAATATGTTGAAGACGTATTAATTAGTATTTGTGGGTACAAATAGGTGTACCCTGGGTCTATGAATATAGAGATAATGCATGAATAGAACATACTGTGAATAAATAATATAACTGCTTCCAATTTCAATAATGGATTGAGTTGATATCTGAAAGTATATAGGAAATCTTATATTGATACACAATCATTCATTCCTACCAGTTATACATCTAATGGCAATATTAGGGTTATGGTTTACCCTGAAGGGTGTGTGAGTTTTGCTTCAAAAGTGATTATGGAAATGGAAAATCATGTGTTTGGAAAGAAGTCTCATGAACAAACCAGTCAAGAAACATGGAGGAATACATGTGTTCTGAAGCAGGAAGGGATTGAAAGTGAACCAAATGCCTAGAAATTTTTAAACTTGAGGATGAAATATACATCCTATGATGTGCATCAGCTGAAGAAATAGTAAGGTACCAGTGTTGAATAAAAATGAACATCAAAATACACATCATGTCCCATAGGAATCTACTTGCATTGATGTTAAACTGGGTCAGTTACTGTAGAAAGATTAGGATTTCTATGCACCATCCACTGAAGTTAGTTTTCAGTACTAGGAAAAAAATATGTATTTCAGGTGGATAAATATTTCTGAGAATAATCTTGTGAAAAGTTGATTATAAATCCACATATATGAACATGAATGAATTCAGGGAATGTATCACAAGACACATATATTTCATATTTTGAAAAATCTGGAGAGAGTTTGTGTGTGTGTGTATATGTGTGTGTGTATATATATATCTATATATACACACACACACAAAACACACACACAGACATTAAAAATTCGAAATATATATGCCATTCGAAATTCATGATGAAATATATATCATCCACAGATCCAAAAATATTTATTTTACTGAACACGGATTTTTGTATCCTGTTGTTCAAGTAGGAAGCTCACCCATAGGTTGAATTTTCAGTTCCAACAGCGTTTGGGAGGAGTGATCTCTTCTCACAATTTGTATCTGCCAAGTCAGCCACCTCACAAGAATATACGTGGGATACCAGGTAGGATTCTATACGTGCATGTAAAAATACATGTGCTGAATAGGCTACAGAGAAAGGGAGACAGGAATTCACATATTTGTTAACTTTAAAAACACATGGAGAACTATTTCTATTCAATTGGACTAGATTTATAACACCTACCCTTTATAATGCAAAAGGCAAGTGCAACTATACACCATGCCTCCTCTGAACTGCTTGTATTTCTATTCTGTTTGGGTTATTTTTCTCCATCATATTAGGATTCATAGTCAGAGTCTAGTAGGGTATGGGTTAGTGTCAGGGAATCAGTATTTCAAATGGAAAATAGGAAATGAATCCAATGTGTATGCAAATACGTGCTACACAAAAATCTTCCCACTCTCATCCAGAACAATGCCTTGACATGACCTTCGCCCCAAGGAAGAAGCAACTCGAGGGGAAGAGTTAGAAAATCTGTGGATACATATGTGGAATGGAAAATGCTCAGGAGTTCACAACCTTGGAGGTGGTAGAGGAGTTTCCATAAGTAAGGCACAGGGTACACACTCCACAAACATGGAGCTCTGCTGGCCTAAAGACTTCGTGAGAAACTGCCTCTGAGGTTGGGCACTTGAAATCTATGTTGTTGTCAGGAGCTTTAGCTTCCTTTGTAGTGAGACCATCAAAGCTGGGTCTGCATCTATGTGACCTGGAGGACATGGTTTCTGATTTTCCAATGAACATGAGGCAGAAGTGCTGAATTCTCTCTTTGTAGGTCCACAGTGGCCACTGGAGACTAAGTGTCTCCCCGTGTGGACTGTGAAGCCATTTGGTCCTCCTCTACTTTTCGTGGTGTTTCTTGCTGCTGCACTGGGAGTTTGGTATTTGCTTCATGAAATACAAGGACTTCAACTGGGACACAGTGCTGGAGGGAGTTCTGTCACGTGTGGTGGGTCAGGGTCCTAGGAGAATGCACCAACCAGTCTTCTATCCCACAGAGCTTGCCCCCTTGACCCTAGCAACCTGATTCTGAACATTGCCCTGAAACCTCTCCATATAACAAGATGCCTTTACATATAAGTGTCTGCCGGCTGCACCATGTCAGTCACAAGCCATTTGGAAGCCAATGTCAGATCCACATGGCCCTACCACAGATGTTTTATCACACTCCTGCACACCACTTCTCTAGGCCCACTACTCAGCAGGCCCCAACTCACTGGCATCTCTGTTCTACACCATTTTCATGAAACCCAGTCAATCAAGGCACTGTCTGGTACACTCCTGATCAGCAACAGGACATCCAAAGGTTCTCCAGTGCCACCTGGTCATGGGAACTTAAAAATTTCATGGTATTTATCTAGCCATTTTTCAAGGATGAAGTTGGAGGCACTGTGGGTTTCCATTCATTCAGGAACCATTAAATGGTGAGGAAGCTCATTTCAATGAAAGCTCTGGAGAACTCTCACAAACAAGGCTTCCCAAAGAGTGGCCCAAAGGTCGCATGAAGCCAGGCCCATTGAGGTCTAGCATGTGAGGTCCATGTGTGTTTTGACTCTCAACGATGGCTGCCAGGTCTGTAAGAATAAAATCATGTGATATCCTGGCTGAGATTCCCAGTGCTCTGTGGAAAGCCAACCTGGGCCTAGATCTCAGTTTCCAAGGGCGACTCTCATGCGTGGCCTACTAAAATCTCAACAGAGTTCATGGCAATACTTCTCTGAGGTCAGTTCCAGAACTCAGTCTCCAAGGGGAATCACACCAGAGTTCACGCCAAGGTGGACCCAGTCATCTCTTCCAACCGCCACACAAATGGCCACAATTCCAACCAAAACACTGCCACATGGCCCTCATCTTCTTCCATATACACACTCATCATAACCTCTGGCTGGAGGTTTCCATCAGGGGCGCAGCCCAAGACAGTGTCCACAATAAGCTCCCTTGCCCCTCATTTGCCTAATATCAGGGTGGCCTGGACAGCCTTCCTGTGCACCAGGAGTGATCAAATAGGCCTGCCTTTAATACTGCTCTGCTTCTGCAATTTGAGGCCTACTGACTGCGGGGGTATAGATTCTTTGTGTGAATTGGAGTCAGGAGAAAACCCAAGCACCTATGGGCTAGCCTCTGCAGGGCTTTGAAGAACTCATTTGACCCAAAGGATCCCTATGCTCTCTTGATGGAGGTCAGGAACCTTACAGAGGAAGGCGAGAGACTTCATCCAAAATGACTGCTTTTTTTGCCATTTTGGCTTTGGATGCACACATGGGATCTTTCTTCAATCCATCAGGTGCTGACAATCTAAGCCACAGCCTCACACAGGGCCAAGAGGCTGATTCAGACACATCCCTTTGCAAAGCAATGAAGCAAAGAGCCACAGGTGATGCCCATTCATTTCCATTTGAAAACTGTTTTCTTTAGGCTTCACAAAGGGGTGCCCTGAGGCAAAGGCCTTCCTGACATTCAGGGCAACAGAACAATAGGTAAGCAAAAGGCCCAAAGCAGGCTTTCTCCACTGAGACTTTACTGGTCCCACTGATATCTGAGTTTTCTGAGATGCTCACCATTCCTTTCAGCTCTCCAGTACATGGCCATGTCACAGAGCTTGGAGGTGGTACATATCTTGGACACAAAACCATGAGCCTATTATGGAGAGTGGCCAGAATGCAGGAAGAAAACAGGAACTTAGGAAGATAGTAGGTGTTGCCCATCCATAAGGCAAGCCGCAGTCCATTCATAAACTGGGCAGGATGAAGACTGGGAAGCTTTCTACTAGACAGGACACATCCATTGATGCATTCTCTTTTCTCATGTCTACAACCAGGGACACAGTGAGATACACAAACTTAGAAACACTCGCCTTGTCAAAAGACTTACTGGAAACAGTCCACTCCAAACAAACAAACCGCCTTTCCTACCTATTCTCAGAACATGAGACAAATCCACAAACTCACCCCAACACCCACAAAGGCACCTTCTTCCCCCAAGTAGGTCTGTGACTACCCGGAGTGTCGTCTGACTGCTGGGCCATACTATGTTGCCCCGAAATGGCCTGTCCTGTCTCTGATCTGGCCTCCTCTGTGAAGTTGTCAGGAGCCAGCGGTGAGCCACGACCTGCTTTCTCAGGCAAGGCCCTCTTCAGTGCTTTCCTGGCATTTGGCCATCCTCACATCAGTAGGGACCAAGGAAGACTGACTCTGTCCTTGGTAAATCCAAACAAGTGAGCCCACTGGGACTGGGACTGGGACTGCCTCTGGGTGCCTGGCTTCCTGGATCCCAAGTTCAGAGAGTTCCATCACCAAGGAAGTGAGGTGAGGTCACTTCCTTCAGGAACTGAATGAGGTCACTGCCTGGCAACCACTGTGTCCTAACAGTTGCTTGCAAGGGTCCCAGGAGATGGAGGCTGCCCCTGCTTCCTGTGACACTTTCACAAGTTAGAATGGAATATCAACCATAGGCACCAAGGAACAGCTCTCCACACAGGCCTGGTTTGGTCCATCTTGTCTACATTAAGAAGAGAGAGGCTCATTCAGACACATCCCTTCATCCTGACCAGGTTGTTGGCCATGGAAGCTGACTTTTGCTCTCTCAGGTCCTTCATAGCTGCCTACATCTTCTCCAGGGTTCATTTCTGCATGGACCTTTGAGGTTCTCAGCAGGTGGAAGATCCCCTCCATTCCTGTATTGTAAGACCAACTCTGTCCCTGCTCTTCCTTAAAGTTAGATTGGGGGAACAGTGTCTGGTTAGGGTTAAGAACATGTTTGATTTGGGTTAGGAATCATTCTGCTAGTTGTAGAATGGTATTGGGAACCTGCGATATTTATAATCATATATAGGTGAAATATATGTATGAAAACAGAAATCTAAGTAAGATTTGAAGGCCAGAAGGGCATTGGGCCCTTGATTGGGATACTTAGCTTTGAATGACATTCTGCACAGATGTCTCAGATAAATTGATATACAATGGCATAGGACCATGTACCTTGGATGATTGAATGTAGAAGAGAACATCCAGTCAAAAAGGGATAGTAGGTAAGATTAGGAAGCTAGTCGGTAGGTTTAGGAAGAAGAGTGAGTGTAAAATTTGGACCCAAAGTTCTTTAGCAATTGGGTGTCGGTTAGAGAGTGAATGTAAATGTCAGCACATGTGAAGAGTCAGTCACAATGATGAACTGGGGAAAAATATGTAGGAAAGCAGATATCAATAGAGACATTAGGAAATCAGGCAAAGTATAAGGTGGGTGATAGGATTAGACATTTTCAACAGGGTTGAGGTTGAATATGTAATCTTAGGAAGAAACAAGTGTGTAGTCACCAATAGGATTGACATTGGAGAGCATTAGGCAACCTGGAGAAGGAAGTTCTTAGTAATCCATGCTCACTTTCCAATTAGGCTTTGCTACAATCATAAGTGTGACCTTTGCATTTTGTGTCCAGAATATGACAGTGATAAAATGTATATGTAGATCAGGTGACATGTGTATTTCTTCCACCGTTGCTGGGAGCAATATGTTGAAGACGTATTAATTAGTATTTGGGGGTACAAATAGGTGTACCCTGGGTCTATGAATATAGAGAGAATGCATGAATAGACCATACTGTGAATAAATAATATAACTGCTTCCAATTTCAATAATGGATTGAGTTGATATCTGAAAGTATATAGGAAATCTTATATTGATACACAATCATTCATTCCTACCAATTATACATCTAATGGCAATATTAGGGTTATGGTTTACCCTGAAGGGTGTGTGAGTTTTGCTTCAAAAGTGATTATGGAAATGGAAAATCATGTGTTTGGAAAGAAGTCTCATGAACAAACCAGTCAAGAAACATGGAGGAATACATGTGTTCTGAAGCAGGAAGGGATTGAAAGTGAACCAAATGCCTAGAAATTTTTAAACTTGAGGATGAAATATACATCCTATGATGTGCATCAGCTGAAGAAATAGTAAGGTACCAGTGTTGAATAAAAATGAACATCAAAATACACATCATGTCCCATAGGAATCTACTTGCATTGATGTTAAACTGGGTCAGTTACTGTAGAAAGATTAGGATTTCTATGCACCATCCACTGAAGTTAGTTTTCAGTACTAGGAAAAAAATATGTATTTCAGGTGGATAAATATTTCTGAGAATAATCTTGTGAAAAGTTGATTATAAATCCACATATATGAACATGAATGAAATCAGGGAATGTATCACAAGACACATATATTTCATATTTTGAAAAATCTGGAGAGAGTTTGTGTGTGTGTGTGTATATATATCTATATATACACACACACACACAAAACACACACACAGACATTAAAAATTCGAAATATATATGCCATTCGAAATTCATGATGAAATATATATCATCCACAGATCCAAAAATATTTATTTTACTGAACATGGATTTTTGTGTCCTGTTGTTCAAGTAGGAAGCTCACCCAAAGGTTGAATTTTCAGTTCCAACAGCGTTTGGGAGGAGTGATCTCTTCTCACAATTTGTATCTGCCAAGTCAGCCACCTCACAAGAATATACGTGGGATACCAGGTAGGATTCTATACGTGCATGTAAAAATACATGTGCTGAATAGGCTACAGAGAAAGGGAGACAGGAATTCACATATTTGTTAACTTTAAAAACACATGGAGAACTATTTCTATTCAATTGGACTAGATTTATAACACCTACCCTTTATAATGCAAAAGGCAAGTGCAACTATACACCATGCCTCCTCTGAACTGCTTGTATTTCTATTCTGTTTGGGTTATTTTTCTCCATCATATTAGGATTCATAGTCAGAGTCTAGTAGGGTATGGGTTAGTGTCAGGGAATCAGTATTTCAAATGGAAAATAGGAAATGAATCCAATGTGTATGCAAATACGTGCTACACAAAAATCTTCCCACTCTCATCCAGAACAATGCCTTGACATGACCTTCGCCCCAAGGAAGAAGCAACTCGAGGGGAAGAGTTAGAAAATCTGTGGATACATATGTGGAATGGAAAATGCTCAGGAGTTCACAACCTTGGAGGTGGTAGAGGAGTTTCCATAAGTAAGGGACAGGGTACACACTCCACAAACATGGAGCTCTGCTGGCCTAAAGACTTCGTGAGAAACTGCCTCTGAGGTTGGGCACTTGAAATATATGTTGTTGTCAGGAGCTTTAGCTTCCTTTGTAGTGAGACCATCAAAGCTGGGTCTGCATCTATGTGACCTGGAGGACATGGTTTCTGATTTTCCAATGAACATGAGGCAGAAGTGCTGAATTCTCTCTTTGTAGGTCCACAGTGGCCACTGGAGGCTAAGTGTCTCCCCGTGTGGACTGTGAAGCCATTTGGTCCTCCTCTACTTTTCGTGGTGTTTCTTGCTGCTGCACTGGGAGTTTGGTATTTGCTTCATGAAATACAAGGACTTCAACTGGGACACAGTGCTGGAGGGAGTTCTGTCACGTGTGGTGGGTCAGGGTCCTAGGAGAATGCACCAACCAGTCTTCTATCCCACAGAGCTTGCCCCCTTGACCCTAGCAACCTGATTCTGAACATTGCCCTGAAACCTCTCCATATAACAAGATGCCTTTACATATAAGTGTCTGCCGGCTGCACCATGTCAGTCACAAGCCATTTGGAAGCCAATGTCAGATCCACATGGCCCTACCACAGATGTTTTATCACACTCCTGCACACCACTTCTCTAGGCCCACTACTCAGCAGGCCCCAACTCACTGGCATCTCTGTTCTACACCATTTTCATGAAACCCAGTCAATCAAGGCACTGTCTGGTACACTCCTGATCAGCAACAGGACATCCAAAGGTTCTCCAGTGCCACCTGGTCATGGGAACTTAAAAATTTCATGGTATTTATCTAGCCATTTTTCAAGGATGAAGTTGGAGGCACTGTGGGTTTCCATTCATTCAGGAACCATGAAATGGTGAGGAAGCTCATTTCAATGAAAGCTCTGGAGAACTCTCACAAACAAGGCTTCCCAAAGAGTGGCCCAAAGGTCGCATGAAGCCAGGCCCATTGAGGTCTAGCATGTGAGGTCCATGTGTGTTTTGACTCTCAACGATGGCTGCCAGGTCTGTAAGAATAAAATCATGTGATATCCTGGCTGAGATTCCCAGTGCTCTGTGGAAAGCCAACCTGGGCCTAGATCTCAGTTTCCAAGGGCGACTCTCATGCGTGGCCTACTAAAATCTCAACAGAGTTCATGGCAATACTTCTCTGAGGTCAGTTCCAGAACTCAGTCTCCAAGGGGAATCACACCAGAGTTCACGCCAAGGTGGACCCAGTCATCTCTTCCAACCGCCACACAAATGGCCACAATTCCAACCAAAACACTGCCACATGGCCCTCATCTTCTTCCATATACACACTCATCATAACCTCTGGCTGGAGGTTTCCATCAGGGGCGCAGCCCAAGACAGTGTCCACAATAAGCTCCCTTGCCCCTCATTTGCCTAATATCAGGGTGGCCTGGACAGCCTTCCTGTGCACCAGGAGTGATCAAATAGGCCTGCCTTTAATACTGCTCTGCTTCTGCAATTTGAGGCCTACTGACTGCGGGGGTATAGATTCTTTGTGTGAATTGGAGTCAGGAGAAAACCCAAGCACCTATGGGCTAGCCTCTGCAGGGCTTTGAAGAACTCATTTGACCCAAAGGATCCCTATGCTCTCTTGATGGAGGTCAGGAACCTTACAGAGGAAGGCGAGAGACTTCATCCAAAATGACTGCTTTTTTTGCCATTTTGGCTTTGGATGCACACATGGGATCTTTCTTCAATCCATCAGGTGCTGACAATCTAAGCCACAGCCTCACACAGGGCCAAGAGGCTGATTCAGACACATCCCTTTGCAAAGCAATGAAGCAAAGAGCCACAGGTGATGCCCATTCATTTCCATTTGGAAACTGTTTTCTTCAGGCTTCACAAAGGGGTGCCCTGAGGCAAAGGCCTTCCTGACATTCAGGGCAACAGAACAATAGGTAAGCAAAAGGCCCAAAGCAGCCTTTCTCCACTGAGACTTTACTGGTCCCACTGATATCTGAGTTTTCTGACATGCTCACCATTCCTTTCAGCTCTCCAGTACATGGCCATGTCACAGAGCTTGGAGGTGGTACATATCTTGGACACAAAACCATGAGCCTATTCTGGAGAGTGGCCAGAATGCAGGAAGAAAACAGGAACTTAGGAAGATAGTAGGTGTTGCCCATCCATAAGGCAAGCCGCAGTCCATTCATAAACTGGGCAGGATGAAGACTGGGAAGCTTTCTACTAGACAGGACACATCCATTGATGCATTCTCTTTTCTCATGTCTACAACCAGGGACACAGTGAGATACACAAACTTAGAAACACTCGCCTTGTCAAAAGACTTACTGGAAACAGTCCACTCCAAACAAACAAACCGCCTTTCCTACCTATTCTCAGGACATGAGACAAATCCACAAACTCACCCCCACACCCACAAAGGCACCTCCTTCCCCCAAGTAGGTCTGTGACTACCCGGAGTGTCGTCTGACTGCTGGGCCATACTATGTTGCCCTGAAATGGCCTGTCCTGTCTCTGATCTGGCCTCCTTGGCCAACTCTGTGAAGTTGTCAGGAGCCAGCGGTGAGCCACGACCTGCTTTCTCAGGCAAGGCCCTCTTCAGTGCTTTCCTGGCATTTGGCCATCCTCACATCAGTAGGGACCAAGGAAGACTGACTCTGTCCTTGGTAAATCCAAACAAGTGAGCCCACTGGGACTGGGACTGGGACTGCCTCTGGGTGCCTGGCTTCCTGGATCCCAAGTTCAGAGAGTTCCATCACCAAGGAAGTGAGGTGAGGTCACTTCCTTCAGGAACTGAATGAGGTCACTGCCTGGCAACCACTGTGTCCTAACAGTTGCTGGCAAGGGTCCCAGGAGATGGAGGCTGCCCCTGCTTCCTGTGACACTTTCACAAGTTAGAATGGAATATCAACCATAGGCACCAAGGAACAGCTCTCCACACAGGCCTGGTTTGGTCCATCTTGTCTACATTAAGAAGAGAGAGGCTCATTCAGACACATCCCTTCATCCTGACCAGGTTGTTGGCCATGGAAGATGACTTTTGCTCTCTCAGGTCCTTCATAGCTGCCTACATCTTCTCCAGGGTTCATTTCAGCATGGACCTTTGAGGTTCTCAGCAGGTGGAAGATCCCCTCCATTCCTGTATTGTAAGACCAACTCTGTCCCTGCTCTTCCTTAAAGTTAGATTGGGGGTACAGTGTCTGGTTAGGGTTAAGAACATGTTTGATTTGGGTTAGGAATCATTCTGCTAGTTGTAGAATGGTATTGGGAACCTGCGATATTTATAATCATATATAGGTGAAATATATGTATGAAAACAGAAATCTAAGTAAGATTTGAAGGCCAGAAGGGCATTGGGCCCTTGATTGGGATACTTAGCTTTGAATGACATTCTGCACAGATGTCTCAGATAAATTGATATACAATGGCATAGGACCATGTACCTTGGATGATTGAATGTAGAAGAGAACATCCAGTCAAAAAGGGATAGTAGGTAAGATTAGGAAGCTAGTCGGTAGGTTTAGGAAGAAGAGTGAGTGTAAAATTTGGACCCAAAGTTCTTTAGCAATTGGGTGTCGGTTAGAGAGTGAATGTAAATGTCAGCACATGTGAAGAGTCAGTCACAATGATGAACTGGGGAAAAATATGTAGGAAAGCAGATATCAATAGAGACATTAGGAAATCAGGCAAAGTATAAGGTGGGTGATAGGATTAGACATTTTCAACAGGGTTGAGGTTGAATATGTAATCTTAGGAAGAAACAAGTGTGTAGTCACCAATAGGATTGACATTGGAGAGCATTAGGCAACCTGGAGAAGGAAGTTCTTAGTAATCCATGCTCACTTTCCAATTAGGCTTTGCTACAATCATAAGTGTGACCTTTGCATTTTGTGTCCAGAATATGACAGTGATAAAATGTATATGTAGATCAGGTGACATGTGTATTTCTTCCACCATTGCTGGGAGCAATATGTTGAAGACGTATTAATTAGTATTTGGGGGTACAAATAGGTGTACCCTGGGTCTATGAATATAGAGATAATGCATGAATAGACCATACTGTGAATAAATAATATAACTGCTTCCAATTTCAATAATGGATTGAGTTGATATCTGAAAGTATATAGGAAATCTTATATTGATACACAATCATTCATTCCTACCAGTTATACATCTAATGGCAATATTAGGGTTATGGTTTACCCTGAAGGGTGTGTGAGTTTTGCTTCAAAAGTGATTATGGAAATGGAAAATCATGTGTTTGGAAAGAAGTCTCATGAACAAACCAGTCAAGAAACGTGGAGGAATACATGTGTTCTGAAGCAGGAAGGGATTGAAAGTGAACCAAATGCCTAGAAATTTTTAAACTTGAGGATGAAATATACATCCTATGATGTGCATCAGCTGAAGAAATAGTAAGGTACCAGTGTTGAATAAAAATGAACATCAAAATACACATCATGTCCCATAGGAATCTACTTGCATTGATGTTAAACTGGGTCAGTTACTGTAGAAAGATTAGGATTTCTATGCACCATCCACTGAAGTTAGTTTTCAGTACTAGGAAAAAAATATGTATTTCAGGTGGATAAATATTTCTGAGAATAATCTTGTGAAAAGTTGATTATAAATCCACATATATGAACATGAATGAATTCAGGGAATGTATCACAAGACACATATATTTCATATTTTGAAAAATCTGGAGATAGTTTGTGTGTGTGTGTATATATATATCTATATATACACACACACACAAAACACACACACAGACATTAAAAATTCGAAATATATATGCCATTCGAAATTCATGATGAAATATATATCATCCACAGATCCAAAAATATTTATTTTACTGAACATGGATTTTTGTGTCCTGTTGTTCAAGTAGGAAGCTCACCCATAGGTTGAATTTTCCGTTCCAACAGCGTTTGGGAGGAGTGATCTCTTCTCACAATTTGTATCTGCCAAGTCAGCCACCTCACAAGAATATACGTGGGATACCAGGTAGGATTCTATACGTGCATGTAAAAATACATGTGCTGAATAGGCTACAGAGAAAGGGAGACAGGAATTCACATATTTGTTAACTTTAAAAACACATGGAGAACTATTTCTATTCAATTGGACTAGATTTATAACACCTACCCTTTATAATGCAAAAGGCAAGTGCAACTATACACCATGCCTCCTCTGAACTGCTTGTATTTCTATTCTGTTTGGGTTATTTTTCTCCATCATATTAGGATTCATAGTCAGAGTCTAGTAGGGTATGGGTTAGTGTCAGGGAATCAGTATTTCAAGTGGAAAATAGGAAATGAATCCAATGTGTATGCAAATACGTGCTACACAAAAATCTTCCCACTCTCATCCAGAACAATGCCTTGACATGACCTTCGCCCCAAGGAAGAAGCAACTCGAGGGGAAGAGTTAGAAAATCTGTGGATACATATGTGGAATGGAAAATGCTCAGGAGTTCACAACCTTGGAGGTGGTAGAGGAGTTTCCATAAGTAAGGCACAGGGTACACACTCCACAAACATGGAGCTCTGCTGGCCTAAAGACTTCGTGAGAAACTGCCTCTGAGGTTGGGCACTTGAAATCTATGTTGTTGTCAGGAGCTTTAGCTTCCTTTGTAGTGAGACCATCAAAGCTGGGTCTGCATCTATGTGACCTGGAGGACATGGTTTCTGATTTTCCAATGAACATGAGGCAGAAGTGCTGAATTCTCTCTTTGTAGGTCCACAGTGGCCACTGGAGGCTAAGTGTCTCCCCGTGTGGACTGTGAAGCCATTTGGTCCTCCTCTACTTTTCGTGGTGTTTCTTGCTGCTGCACTGGGAGTTTGGTATTTGCTTCATGAAATACAAGGACTTCAACTGGGACACAGTGCTGGAGGGAGTTCTGTCACGTGTGGTGGGTCAGGGTCCTAGGAGAATGCACCAACCAGTCTTCTATCCCACAGAGCTTGCCCCCTTGACCCTAGCAACCTGATTCTGAACATTGCCCTGAAACCTCTCCATATAACAAGATGCCTTTACATATAAGTGTCTGCTGGCTGCACCATGTCAGTCACAAGCCATTTGGAAGCCAATGTCAGACCCACATGGCCCTACCACAGATGTTTTATCACACTCCTGCACACCACTTCTCTAGGCCCACTACTCAGCAGGCCCCAACTCACTGGCATCTCTGTTCTACACCATTTTCATGAAACCCAGTCAATCAAGGCACTGTCTGGTACACTCCTGATCAGCAACAGGACATCCAAAGGTTCTCCAGTGCCACCTGGTCATGGGAACTTAAAAATTTCATGGTATTTATCTAGCCATTTTTCAAGGATGAAGTTGGAGGCACTGTGGGTTTCCATTCATTCAGGAACCATTAAATGGTGAGGAAGCTCATTTCAATGAAAGCTCTGGAGAACTCTCACAAACAAGGCTTCCCAAAGAGTGGCCCAAAGGTCGCATGAAGCCAGGCCCATTGAGGTCTAGCATGTGAGGTCCATGTGTGTTTTGACTCTCAACGATGGCTGCCAGGTCTGTAAGAATAAAATCATGTGATATCCTGGCTGAGATTCCCAGTGCTCTGTGGAAAGCCAACCTGGGCCTAGATCTCAGTTTCCAAGGGCGACTCTCATGCGTGGCCTACTAAAATCTCAACAGAGTTCATGGCAATACTTCTCTGAGGTCAGTTCCAGAACTCAGTCTCCAAGGGGAATCACACCAGAGTTCACGCCAAGGTGGACCCAGTCATCTCTTCCAACCGCCACACAAATGGCCACAATTCCAACCAAAACACTGCCACATGGCCCTCATCTTCTTCCATATACACACTCATCATAACCTCTGGCTGGAGGTTTCCATCAGGGGCGCAGCCCAAGACAGTGTCCACAATAAGCTCCCTTGCCCCTCATTTGCCTAATATCAGGGTGGCCTGGACAGCCTTCCTGTGCACCAGGAGTGATCAAATAGGCCTGCCTTTAATACTGCTCTGCTTCTGCAATTTGAGGCCTACTGACTGCGGGGGTATAGATTCTTTGTGTGAATTGGAGTCAGGAGAAAACCCAAGCACCTATGGGCTAGCCTCTGCAGGGCTTTGAAGAACTCATTTGACCCAAAGGATCCCTATGCTCTCTTGATGGAGGTCAGGAACCTTACAGAGGAAGGCGAGAGACTTCATCCAAAATGACTGCTTTTTTTGCCATTTTGGCTTTGGATGCACACATGGGATCTTTCTTCAATCCATCAGGTGCTGACAATCTAAGCCACAGCCTCACACAGGGCCAAGAGGCTGATTCAGACACATCCCTTTGCAAAGCAATGAAGCAAAGAGCCACAGGTGATGCCCATTCATTTCCATTTGAAAACTGTTTTCTTCAGGCTTCACAAAGGGGTGCCCTGAGGCAAAGGCCTTCCTGACATTCAGGGCAACAGAACAATAGGTAAGCAAAAGGCCCAAAGCAGCCTTTCTCCACTGAGACTTTACTGGTCCCACTGATATCTGAGTTTTCTGACATGCTCACCATTCCTTTCAGCTCTCCAGTACATGGCCATGTCACAGAGCTTGGAGGTGGTACATATCTTGGACACAAAACCATGAGCCTATTCTGGAGAGTGGCCAGAATGCAGGAAGAAAACAGGAACTTAGGAAGATAGTAGGTGTTGCCCATCCATAAGGCAAGCCGCAGTCCATTCATAAACTGGGCAGGATGAAGACTGGGAAGCTTTCTACTAGACAGGACACATCCATTGATGCATTCTCTTTTCTCATGTCTACAACCAGGGACACAGTGAGATACACAAACTTAGAAACACTCGCCTTGTCAAAAGACTTACTGGAAACAGTCCACTCCAAACAAACAAACCGCCTTTCCTACCTATTCTCAGGACATGAGACAAATCCACAAACTCACCCCCACACCCACAAAGGCACCTCCTTCCCCCAAGTAGGTCTGTGACTACCCGGAGTGTCGTCTGACTGCTGGGCCATACTATGTTGCCCTGCAATGGCCTGTCCTGTCTCTGATCTGGCCTCCTTGGCCAACTCTGTGAAGTTGTCAGGAGCCAGCGGTGAGCCACGACCTGCTTTCTCAGGCAAGGCCCTCTTCAGTGCTTTCCTGGCATTTGGCCATCCTCACATCAGTAGGGACCAAGGAAGACTGACTCTGTCCTTGGTAAATCCAAACAAGTGAGCCCACTGGGACTGGGACTGGGACTGCCTCTGGGTGCCTGGCTTCCTGGATCCCAAGTTCAGAGAGTTCCATCACCAAGGAAGTGAGGTGAGGTCACTTCCTTCAGGAACTGAATGAGGTCACTGCCTGGCAACCACTGTGTCCTAACAGTTGCTGGCAAGGGTCCCAGGAGATGGAGGCTGCCCCTGCTTCCTGTGACACTTTCACAAGTTAGAATGGAATATCAACCATAGGCACCAAGGAACAGCTCTCCACACAGGCCTGGTTTGGTCCATCTTGTCTACATTAAGAAGAGAGAGGCTCATTCAGACACATCCCTTCATCCTGACCAGGTTGTTGGCCATGGAAGATGACTTTTGCTCTCTCAGGTCCTTCATAGCTGCCTACATCTTCTCCAGGGTTCATTTCTGCATGGACCTTTGAGGTTCTCAGCAGGTGGAAGATCCCCTCCATTCCTATATTGTAAGACCAACTCTGTCCCTGCTCTTCCTTAAAGTTAGATTGGGGGTACAGTGTCTGGTTAGGGTTAAGAACATGTTTGATTTGGGTTAGGAATCATTCTGCTAGTTGTAGAATGGTATTGGGAACCTGCGATATTTATAATCATATATAGGTGAAATATATGTATGAAAACAGAAATCTAAGTAAGATTTGAAGGCCAGAAGGGCATTGGGCCCTTGATTGGGATACTTAGCTTTGAATGACATTCTGCACAGATGTCTCAGATAAATTGATATACAATGGCATAGGACCATGTACCTTGGATGATTGAATGTAGAAGAGAACATCCAGTCAAAAAGGGATAGTAGGTAAGATTAGGAAGCTAGTCGGTAGGTTTAGGAAGAAGAGTGAGTGTAAAATTTGGACCCAAAGTTCTTTAGCAATTGGGTGTCGGTTAGAGAGTGAATGTAAATGTCAGCACATGTGAAGAGTCAGTCACAATGATGAACTGGGGAAAAATATGTAGGAAAGCAGATATCAATAGAGACATTAGGAAATCAGGCAAAGTATAAGGTGGGTGATAGGATTAGACATTTTCAACAGGGTTGAGGTTGAATATGTAATCTTAGGAAGAAACAAGTGTGTAGTCACCAATAGGATTGACATTGGAGAGCATTAGGCAACCTGGAGAAGGAAGTTCTTAGTAATCCATGCTCACTTTCCAATTAGGCTTTGCTACAATCATAAGTGTGACCTTTGCATTTTGTGTCCAGAATATGACAGTGATAAAATGTATATGTAGATCAGGTGACATGTGTATTTCTTCCACCATTGCTGGGAGCAATATGTTGAAGACGTATTAATTAGTATTTGGGGGTACAAATAGGTGTACCCTGGGTCTATGAATATAGAGATAATGCATGAATAGACCATACTGTGAATAAATAATATAACTGCTTCCAATTTCAATAATGGATTGAGTTGATATCTGAAAGTATATAGGAAATCTTATATTGATACACAATCATTCATTCCTACCAGTTATACATCTAATGGCAATATTAGGGTTATGGTTTACCCTGAAGGGTGTGTGAGTTTTGCTTCAAAAGTGATTATGGAAATGGAAAATCATGTGTTTGGAAAGAAGTCTCATGAACAAACCAGTCAAGAAACGTGGAGGAATACATGTGTTCTGAAGCAGGAAGGGATTGAAAGTGAACCAAATGCCTAGAAATTTTTAAACTTGAGGATGAAATATACATCCTATGATGTGCATCAGCTGAAGAAATAGTAAGGTACCAGTGTTGAATAAAAATGAACATCAAAATACTCATCATGTCCCATAGGAATCTACTTGCATTGATGTTAAACTGGGTCAGTTACTGTAGAAAGATTAGGATTTCTATGCACCATCCACTGAAGTTAGTTTTCAGTACTAGGAAAAAAATATGTATTTCAGGTGGATAAATATTTCTGAGAATAATCTTGTGAAAAGTTGATTATAAATCCACATATATGAACATGAATGAATTCAGGGAATGTATCACAAGACACATATATTTCATATTTTGAAAAATCTATAGAGAGTTTGTGTGTGTGTGTATATATATATCTATATATACACACACACACAAAACACACACACAGACATTAAAAATTCGAAATATATATGCCATTCGAAATTCATGATGAAATATATATCATCCACAGATCCAAAAATATTTATTTTACTGAACATGGATTTTTGTGTCCTGTTGTTCAAGTAGGAAGCTCACCCATAGGTTGAATTTTCAGTTCCAACAGCGTTTGGGAGGAGTGATCTCTTCTCACAATTTGTATCTGCCAAGTCAGCCACCTCACAAGAATATACGTGGGATACCAGGTAGGATTCTATACGTGCATGTAAAAATACATGTGCTGAATAGGCTACAGAGAAAGGGAGACAGGAATTCACATATTTGTTAACTTTAAAAACACATGGAGAACTATTTCTATTCAATTGGACTAGATTTATAACACCTACCCTTTATAATGCAAAAGGCAAGTGCAACTATACACCATGCCTCCTCTGAACTGCTTGTATTTCTATTCTGTTTGGGTTATTTTTCTCCATCATATTAGGATTCATAGTCAGAGTCTAGTAGGATATGGGTTAGTGTCAGGGAATCAGTATTTCAAATGGAAAATAGGAAATGAATCCAATGTGTATGCAAATACGTGCTACACAAAAATCTTCCCACTCTCATCCAGAACAATGCCTTGACATGACCTTCGCCCCAAGGAAGAAGCAACTCGAGGGGAAGAGTTAGAAAATCTGTGGATACATATGTGGAATGGAAAATGCTCAGGAGTTCACAACCTTGGAGGTGGTAGAGGAGTTTCCATAAGTAAGGCACAGGGTACACACTCCACAAACATGGAGCTCTGCTGGCCTAAAGACTTCGTGAGAAACTGCCTCTGAGGTTGGGCACTTGAAATCTATGTTGTTGTCAGGAGCTTTAGCTTCCTTTGTAGTGAGACCATCAAAGCTGGGTCTGCATCTATGTGACCTGGAGGACATGGTTTCTGATTTTCCAATGAACATGAGGCAGAAGTGCTGAATTCTCTCTTTGTAGGTCCACAGTGGCCACTGGAGGCTAAGTGTCTCCCCGTGTGGACTGTGAAGCCATTTGGTCCTCCTCTACTTTTCGTGGTGTTTCTTGCTGCTGCACTGGGAGTTTGGTATTTGCTTCATGAAATACAAGGACTTCAACTGGGACACAGTGCTGGAGGGAGTTCTGTCACGTGTGGTGGGTCAGGGTCCTAGGAGAATGCACCAACCAGTCTTCTATCCCACAGAGCTTGCCCCCTTGACCCTAGCAACCTGATTCTGAACATTGCCCTGAAACCTCTCCATATAACAAGATGCCTTTACATATAAGTGTCTGCCGGCTGCACCATGTCAGTCACAAGCCATTTGGAAGCCAATGTCAGATCCACATGGCCCTACCACAGATGTTTTATCACACTCCTGCACACCACTTCTCTAGGCCCACTACTCAGCAGGCCCCAACTCACTGGCATCTCTGTTCTACACCATTTTCATGAAACCCAGTCAATCAAGGCACTGTCTGGTACACTCCTGATCAGCAACAGGACATCCAAAGGTTCTCCAGTGCCACCTGGTCATGGGAACTTAAAAATTTCATGGTATTTATCTAGCCATTTTTCAAGGATGAAGTTGGAGGCACTGTGGGTTTCCATTCATTCAGGAACCATTAAATGGTGAGGAAGCTCATTTCAATGAAAGCTCTGGAGAACTCTCAGAAACAAGGCTTCCCAAAGAGTGGCCCAAAGGTCGCATGAAGCCAGGCCCATTGAGGTCTAGCATGTGAGGTCCATGTGTGTTTTGACTCTCAACGATGGCTGCCAGGTCTGTAAGAATAAAATCATGTGATATCCTGGCTGAGATTCCCAGTGCTCTGTGGAAAGCCAACCTGGGCCTAGATCTCAGTTTCCAAGGGCGACTCTCATGCGTGGCCTACTAAAATCTCAACAGAGTTCATGGCAATACTTCTCTGAGGTCAGTTCCAGAACTCAGTCTCCAAGGGGAATCACACCAGAGTTCACGCCAAGGTGGACCCAGTCATCTCTTCCAACCGCCACACAAATGGCCACAATTCCAACCAAAACACTGCCACATGGCCCTCATCTTCTTCCATATACACACTCATCATAACCTCTGGCTGGAGGTTTCCATCAGGGGCGCAGCCCAAGACAGTGTCCACAATAAGCTCCCTTGCCCCTCATTTGCCTAATATCAGGGTGGCCTGGACAGCCTTCCTGTGCACCAGGAGTGATCAAATAGGCCTGCCTTTAATACTGCTCTGCTTCTGCAATTTGAGGCCTACTGACTGCGGGGGTATAGATTCTTTGTGTGAATTGGAGTCAGGAGAAAACCCAAGCACCTATGGGCTAGCCTCTGCAGGGCTTTGAAGAACTCATTTGACCCAAAGGATCCCTATGCTCTCTTGATGGAGGTCAGGAACCTTACAGAGGAAGGCGAGAGACTTCATCCAAAATGACTGCTTTTTTTGCCATTTTGGCTTTGGATGCACACATGGGATCTTTCTTCAATCCATCAGGTGCTGACAATCTAAGCCACAGCCTCACACAGGGCCAAGAGGCTGATTCAGACACATCCCTTTGCAAAGCAATGAAGCAAAGAGCCACAGGTGATGCCCATTCATTTCCATTTGAAAACTGTTTTCTTCAGGCTTCACAAAGGGGTGCCCTGAGGCAAAGGCCTTCCTGACATTCAGGGCAACAGAACAATAGGTAAGCAAAAGGCCCAAAGCAGCCTTTCTCCACTGAGACTTTACTGGTCCCACTGATATCTGAGTTTTCTGACATGCTCACCATTCCTTTCAGCTCTCCAGTACATGGCCATGTCACAGAGCTTGGAGGTGGTACATATCTTGGACACAAAACCATGAGCCTATTCTGGAGAGTGGCCAGAATGCAGGAAGAAAACAGGAACTTAGGAAGATAGTAGGTGTTGCCCATCCATAAGGCAAGCCGCAGTCCATTCATAAACTGGGCAGGATGAAGACTGGGAAGCTTTCTACTAGACAGGACACATCCATTGATGCATTCTCTTTTCTCATGTCTACAACCAGGGACACAGTGAGATACACAAACTTAGAAACACTCGCCTTGTCAAAAGACTTACTGGAAACAGTCCACTCCAAACAAACAAACCGCCTTTCCTACCTATTCTCAGGACATGAGACAAATCCACAAACTCACCCCCACACCCACAAAGGCACCTCCTTCCCCCAAGTAGGTCTGTGACTACCCGGAGTGTCGTCTGACTGCTGGGCCATACTATGTTGCCCTGAAATGGCCTGTCCTGTCTCTGATCTGGCCTCCTTGGCCAACTCTGTGAAGTTGTCAGGAGCCAGCGGTGAGCCACGACCTGCTTTCTCAGGCAAGGCCCTCTTCAGTGCTTTCCTGGCATTTGGCCATCCTCACATCAGTAGGGACCAAGGAAGACTGACTCTGTCCTTGGTAAATCCAAACAAGTGAGCCCACTGGGACTGGGACTGGGACTGCCTCTGGGTGCCTGGCTTCCTGGATCCCAAGTTCAGAGAGTTCCATCACCAAGGAAGTGAGGTGAGGTCACTTCCTTCAGGAACTGAATGAGGTCACTGCCTGGCAACCACTGTGTCCTAACAGTTGCTGGCAAGGGTCCCAGGAGATGGAGGCTGCCCCTGCTTCCTGTGACACTTTCACAAGTTAGAATGGAATATCAACCATAGGCACCAAGGAACAGCTCTCCACACAGGCCTGGTTTGGTCCATCTTGTCTACATTAAGAAGAGAGAGGCTCATTCAGACACATCCCTTCATCCTGACCAGGTTGTTGGCCATGGAAGATGACTTTTGCTCTCTCAGGTCCTTCATAGCTGCCTACATCTTCTCCAGGGTTCATTTCAGCATGGACCTTTGAGGTTCTCAGCAGGTGGAAGATCCCCTCCATTCCTGTATTGTAAGACCAACTCTGTCCCTGCTCTTCCTTAAAGTTAGATTGGGGGTACAGTGTCTGGTTAGGGTTAAGAACATGTTTGATTTGGGTTAGGAATCATTCTGCTAGTTGTAGAATGGTATTGGGAACCTGCGATATTTATAATCATATATAGGTGAAATATATGTATGAAAACAGAAATCTAAGTAAGATTTGAAGGCCAGAAGGGCATTGGGCCCTTGATTGGGATACTTAGCTTTGAATGACATTCTGCACAGATGTCTCAGATAAATTGATATACAATGGCATAGGACCATGTACCTTGGATGATTGAATGTAGAAGAGAACATCCAGTCAAAAAGGGATAGTAGGTAAGATTAGGAAGCTAGTCGGTAGGTTTAGGAAGAAGAGTGAGTGTAAAATTTGGACCCAAAGTTCTTTAGCAATTGGGTGTCGGTTAGAGAGTGAATGTAAATGTCAGCACATGTGAAGAGTCAGTCACAATGATGAACTGGGGAAAAATATGTAGGAAAGCAGATATCAATAGAGACATTAGGAAATCAGGCAAAGTATAAGGTGGGTGATAGGATTAGACATTTTCAACAGGGTTGAGGTTGAATATGTAATCTTAGGAAGAAACAAGTGTGTAGTCACCAATAGGATTGACATTGGAGAGCATTAGGCAACCTGGAGAAGGAAGTTCTTAGTAATCCATGCTCACTTTCCAATTAGGCTTTGCTACAATCATAAGTGTGACCTTTGCATTTTGTGTCCAGAATATGACAGTGATAAAATGTATATGTAGATCAGGTGACATGTGTATTTCTTCCACCATTGCTGGGAGCAATATGTTGAAGACGTATTAATTAGTATTTGGGGGTACAAATAGGTGTACCCTGGGTCTATGAATATAGAGATAATGCATGAATAGACCATACTGTGAATAAATAATATAACTGCTTCCAATTTCAATAATGGATTGAGTTGATATCTGAAAGTATATAGGAAATCTTATATTGATACACAATCATTCATTCCTACCAGTTATACATCTAATGGCAATATTAGGGTTATGGTTTACCCTGAAGGGTGTGTGAGTTTTGCTTCAAAAGTGATTATGGAAATGGAAAATCATGTGTTTGGAAAGAAGTCTCATGAACAAACCAGTCAAGAAACGTGGAGGAATACATGTGTTCTGAAGCAGGAAGGGATTGAAAGTGAACCAAATGCCTAGAAATTTTTAAACTTGAGGATGAAATATACATCCTATGATGTGCATCAGCTGAAGAAATAGTAAGGTACCAGTGTTGAATAAAAATGAACATCAAAATACACATCATGTCCCATAGGAATCTACTTGCATTGATGTTAAACTGGGTCAGTTACTGTAGAAAGATTAGGATTTCTATGCACCATCCACTGAAGTTAGTTTTCAGTACTAGGAAAAAAATATGTATTTCAGGTGGATAAATATTTCTGAGAATAATCTTGTGAAAAGTTGATTATAAATCCACATATATGAACATGAATGAATTCAGGGAATGTATCACAAGACACATATATTTCATATTTTGAAAAATCTATAGAGAGTTTGTGTGTGTGTGTATATATATATCTATATATACACACACACACAAAACACACACACAGACATTAAAAATTCGAAATATATATGCCATTCGAAATTCATGATGAAATATATATCATCCACAGATCCAAAAATATTTATTTTACTGAACATGGATTTTTGTGTCCTGTTGTTCAAGTAGGAAGCTCACCCATAGGTTGAATTTTCAGTTCCAACAGCGTTTGGGAGGAGTGATCTCTTCTCACAATTTGTATCTGCCAAGTCAGCCACCTCACAAGAATATACGTGGGATACCAGGTAGGATTCTATACGTGCATGTAAAAATACATGTGCTGAATAGGCTACAGAGAAAGGGAGACAGGAATTCACATATTTGTTAACTTTAAAAACACATGGAGAACTATTTCTATTCAATTGGACTAGATTTATAACACCTACCCTTTATAATGCAAAAGGCAAGTGCAACTATACACCATGCCTCCTCTGAACTGCTTGTATTTCTATTCTGTTTGGGTTATTTTTCTCCATCATATTAGGATTCATAGTCAGAGTCTAGTAGGGTATGGGTTAGTGTCAGGGAATCAGTATTTCAAATGGAAAATAGGAAATGAATCCAATGTGTATGCAAATACGTGCTACACAAAAATCTTCCCACTCTCATCCAGAACAATGCCTTGACATGACCTTCGCCCCAAGGAAGAAGCAACTCGAGGGGAAGAGTTAGAAAATCTGTGGATACATATGTGGAATGGAAAATGCTCAGGAGTTCACAACCTTGGAGGTGGTAGAGGAGTTTCCATAAGTAAGGCACAGGGTACACACTCCACAAACATGGAGCTCTGCTGGCCTAAAGACTTCGTGAGAAACTGCCTCTGAGGTTGGGCACTTGAAATCTATGTTGTTGTCAGGAGCTTTAGCTTCCTTTGTAGTGAGACCATCAAAGCTGGGTCTGCATCTATGTGACCTGGAGGACATGGTTTCTGATTTTCCAATGAACATGAGGCAGAAGTGCTGAATTCTCTCTTTGTAGGTCCACAGTGGCCACTGGAGGCTAAGTGTCTCCCCGTGTGGACTGTGAAGCCATTTGGTCCTCCTCTACTTTTCGTGGTGTTTCTTGCTGCTGCACTGGGAGTTTGGTATTTGCTTCATGAAATACAAGGACTTCAACTGGGACACAGTGCTGGAGGGAGTTCTGTCACGTGTGGTGGGTCAGGGTCCTAGGAGAATGCACCAACCAGTCTTCTATCCCACAGAGCTTGCCCCCTTGACCCTAGCAACCTGATTCTGAACATTGCCCTGAAACCTCTCCATATAACAAGATGCCTTTACATATAAGTGTCTGCCGGCTGCACCATGTCAGTCACAAGCCATTTGGAAGCCAATGTCAGACCCACATGGCCCTACCACAGATGTTTTATCACACTCCTGCACACCACTTCTCTAGGCCCACTACTCAGCAGGCCCCAACTCACTGGCATCTCTGTTCTACACCATTTTCATGAAACCCAGTCAATCAAGGCACTGTCTGGTACACTCCTGATCAGCAACAGGACATCCAAAGGTTCTCCAGTGCCACCTGGTCATGGGAACTTAAAAATTTCATGGTATTTATCTAGCCATTTTTCAAGGATGAAGTTGGAGGCACTGTGGGTTTCCATTCATTCAGGAACCATTAAATGGTGAGGAAGCTCATTTCAATGAAAGCTCTGGAGAACTCTCACAAACAAGGCTTCCCAAAGAGTGGCCCAAAGGTCGCATGAAGCCAGGCCCATTGAGGTCTAGCATGTGAGGTCCATGTGTGTTTTGACTCTCAACGATGGCTGCCAGGTCTGTAAGAATAAAATCATGTGATATCCTGGCTGAGATTCCCAGTGCTCTGTGGAAAGCCAACCTGGGCCTAGATCTCAGTTTCCAAGGGCGACTCTCATGCGTGGCCTACTAAAATCTCAACAGAGTTCATGGCAATACTTCTCTGAGGTCAGTTCCAGAACTCAGTCTCCAAGGGGAATCACACCAGAGTTCACGCCAAGGTGGACCCAGTCATCTCTTCCAACCGCCACACAAATGGCCACAATTCCAACCAAAACACTGCCACATGGCCCTCATCTTCTTCCATATACACACTCATCATAACCTCTGGCTGGAGGTTTCCATCAGGGGCGCAGCCCAAGACAGTGTCCACAATAAGCTCCCTTGCCCCTCATTTGCCTAATATCAGGGTGGCCTGGACAGCCTTCCTGTGCACCAGGAGTGATCAAATAGGCCTGCCTTTAATACTGCTCTGCTTCTGCAATTTGAGGCCTACTGACTGCGGGGGTATAGATTCTTTGTGTGAATTGGAGTCAGGAGAAAACCCAAGCACCTATGGGCTAGCCTCTGCAGGGCTTTGAAGAACTCATTTGACCCAAAGGATCCCTATGCTCTCTTGATGGAGGTCAGGAACCTTACAGAGGAAGGCGAGAGACTTCATCCAAAATGACTGCTTTTTTTTGCCATTTTGGCTTTGGATGCACACATGGGATCTTTCTTCAATCCATCAGGTGCTGACAATCTAAGCCACAGCCTCACACAGGGCCAAGAGGCTGATTCAGACACATCCCTTTGCAAAGCAATGAAGCAAAGAGCCACAGGTGATGCCCATTCATTTCCATTTGAAAACTGTTTTCTTCAGGCTTCACAAAGGGGTGCCCTGAGGCAAAGGCCTTCCTGACATTCAGGGCAACAGAACAATAGGTAAGCAAAAGGCCCAAAGCAGCCTTTCTCCACTGAGACTTTACTGGTCCCACTGATATCTGAGTTTTCTGAGATGCTCACCATTCCTTTCAGCTCTCCAGTACATGGCCATGTCACAGAGCTTGGAGGTGGTACATATCTTGGACACAAAGCCATGAGCCTATTCTGGAGAGTGGCCAGAATGCAGGAAGAAAACAGGAACTTAGGAAGATAGTAGGTGTTGCCCATCCATAAGGCAAGCCGCAGTCCATTCATAAACTGGGCAGGATGAAGACTGGGAAGCTTTCAACTAGACAGGACACATCCATTGATGCATTCTCTTTTCTCATGTCTACAACCAGGGACACAGTGAGATACACAAACTTAGAAACACTCGCCTTGTCAAAAGACTTACTGGAAACAGTCCACTCCAAACAAACAAACCGCCTTTCCTACCTATTCTCAGAACATGAGACAAATCCACAAACTCACCCCCACACCCACAAAGGCACCTCCTTCCCCCAAGTAGGTCTGTGACTACCCGGAGTGTCGTCTGACTGCTGGGCCATACTATGTTGCCCCGAAATGGCCTGTCCTGTCTCAGATCTGTCCTCCTTGGCCAACTCTGTGAAGTTGTCAGGAGCCAGCGGTGAGCCAAGACCTGCTTTCTCAGGCAAGGCCCTCTTCAGTGCTTTCCTGGCATTTGGCCATCCTCACATCAGTAGGGACCAAGGAAGACTGACTCTGTCCTTGGTAAATCCAAACAAGTGAGCCCACTGGGACTGGGACTGGGACTGCCTCTGGGTGCCTGGCTTCCTGGATCCCAAGTTCAGAGAGTTCCATCACCAAGGAAGTGAGGTGAGGTCACTTCCTTCAGGAACTGAATGAGGTCACTGCCTGGCAACCACTGTGTCCTAACAGTTGCTTGCAAGGGTCCCAGGAGATGGAGGCTGCCCCTGCTTCCTGTGACACTTTCACAAGTTAGAATGGAATATCAACCATAGGCACCAAGGAACAGCTCTCCACACAGGCCTGGTTTGGTCCATCTTGTCTACATTAAGAAGAGAGAGGCTCATTCAGACACATCCCTTCATCCTGACCAGGTTGTTGGCCATGGAAGATGACTTTTGCTCTCTCAGGTCCTTCATAGCTGCCTACATCTTCTCCAGGGTTCATTTCTGCATGGACCTTTGAGGTTCTCAGCAGGTGGAAGATCCCCTCCATTCCTGAATTGTAAGACCAACTCTGTCCCTGCTCTTCCTTAAAGTTAGATTGGGGGAACAGTGTCTGGTTAGGGTTAAGAACATGTTTGATTTGGGTTAGGAATCATTCTGCTAGTTGTAGAATGGTATTGGGAACCTGCGATATTTATAATCATATATAGGTGAAATATATGTATGAAAACAGAAATCTAAGTTAAGATTTGAAGGCCAGAAGGGCATTGGGCCCTTGATTGGGATACTTAGCTTTGAATGACATTCTGCACAGATGTCTCAGATAAATTGATATACAATGGCATAGGACCATGTACCTTGGATGATTGAATGTAGAAGAGAACATCCAGTCAAAAAGGGATAGTAGGTAAGATTAGGAAGCTAGTCGGTAGGTTTAGGAAGAAGAGTGAGTGTAAAATTTGGACCCAAAGTTCTTTAGCAATTGGGTGTCGGTTAGAGAGTGAATGTAAAAGTCAGCACATGTGAAGAGTCAGTCACAATGATGAACTGGGGAAAAATATGTAGGAAAGCAGATATCAATAGAGACATTAGGAAATCAGGCAAAGTATAAGGTGGGTGATAGGATTAGACATTTTCAACAGGGTTGAGGTTGAATATGTAATCTTAGGAAGAAACAAGTGTGTAGTCACCAATAGGATTGACATTGGAGAGCATTAGGCAACCTGGAGAAGGAAGTTCTTAGTAATCCATGCTCACTTTCCAATTAGGATTTGCTACCATCATAAGTGTGACCTTTGCATTTTGTGTCCAGAATATGACAGTGATAAAATGTATATGTAGATCAGGTGACATGTGTATTTCTTCCACCATTGCTGGGAGCAATATGTTGAAGACGTATTAATTAGTATTTGGGGGTACAAATAGGTGTACCCTGGGTCTATGAATATAGAGAGAATGCATGAATAGACCATACTGTGAATAAATAATATAACTGCTTCCAATTTCAATAATGGATTGAGTTGATATCTGAAAGTATATAGGAAATCTTATATTGATACACAATCATTCATTCCTACCAGTTATACATCTAATGGCAATATTAGGGTTATGGTTTACCCTGAAGGGTGTGTGAGTTTTGCTTCAAAAGTGATTATGGAAATGGAAAATCATGTGTTTGGAAAGAAGTCTCATGAACAAACCAGTCAAGAAACGTGGAGGAATACATGTGTTCTGAAGCAGGAAGGGATTGAAAGTGAACCAAATGCCTAGAAATTTTTAAACTTGAGGATGAAATATACATCCTATGATGTGCATCAGCTGAAGAAATAGTAAGGTACCAGTGTTGAATAAAAATGAACATCAAAATACACATCATGTCCCATAGGAATCTACTTGCATTGATGTTAAACTGGGTCAGTTACTGTAGAAAGATTAGGATTTCTATGCACCATCCACTGAAGTTAGTTTTCAGTACTAGGAAAAAAATATGTATTTCAGGTGGATAAATATTTCTGAGAATAATCTTGTGAAAAGTTGATTATAAATCCACATATATGAACATGAATGAATTCAGGGAATGTATCACAAGACACATATATTTCATATTTTGAAAAATCTGGAGAGAGTTTGTGTGTGTGTGTATATATATATCTATATATACACACACACACAAAACACACACACAGACATTAAAAATTCGAAATATATATGCCATTCGAAATTCATGATGAAATATATATCATCCACAGATCCAAAAATATTTATTTTACTGAACATGGATTTTTGTGTCCTGTTGTTCAAGTAGGAAGCTCACCCAAAGGTTGAATTTTCAGTTCCAACAGCGTTTGGGAGGAGTGATCTCTTCTCACAATTTGTATCTGCCAAGTCAGCCACCTCACAAGAATATACGTGGGATACCAGGTAGGATTCTATACGTGCATGTAAAAATACATGTGCTGAATAGGCTACAGAGAAAGGGAGACAGGAATTCACATATTTGTTAACTTTAAAAACACATGGAGAACTATTTCTATTCAATTGGACTAGATTTATAACACCTACCCTTTATAATGCAAAAGGCAAGTGCAACTATACACCATGCCTCCTCTGAACTGCTTGTATTTCTATTCTGTTTGGGTTATTTTTCTCCATCATATTAGGATTCATAGTCAGAGTCTAGTAGGGTATGGGTTAGTGTCAGGGAATCAGTATTTCAAATGGAAAATAGGAAATGAATCCAATGTGTATGCAAATACGTGCTACACAAAAATCTTCCCACTCTCATCCAGAACAATGCCTTGACATGACCTTCGCCCCAAGGAAGAAGCAACTCGAGGGGAAGAGTTAGAAAATCTGTGGATACATATGTGGAATGGAAAATGCTCAGGAGTTCACAACCTTGGAGGTGGTAGAGGAGTTTCCATAAGTAAGGCACAGGGTACACACTCCACAAACATGGAGCTCTGCTGGCCTAAAGACTTCGTGAGAAACTGCCTCTGAGGTTGGGCACTTGAAATATATGTTGTTGTCAGGAGCTTTAGCTTCCTTTGTAGTGAGACCATCAAAGCTGGGTCTGCATCTATGTGACCTGGAGGACATGGTTTCTGATTTTCCAATGAACATGAGGCAGAATTGCTGAATTCTCTCTTTGTAGGTCCACAGTGGCCACTGGAGGCTAAGTGTCTCCCCGTGTGGACTGTGAAGCCATTTGGTCCTCCTCTACTTTCGTGGTGTTTCTTGCTGCTGCACTGGGAGTTTGGTATTTGCTTCATGAAATACAAGGACTTCAACTGGGACACAGTGCTGGAGGGAGTTCTGTCACGTGTGGTGGGTCAGGGTCCTAGGAGAATGCACCAACCAGTCTTCTATCCCACAGAGCTTGCCCCCTTGACCCTAGCAACCTGATTCTGAACATTGCCCTGAAACCTCTCCATATAACAAGATGCCTTTACATATAAGTGTCTGCCGGCTGCACCATGTCAGTCACAAGCCATTTGGAAGCCAATGTCAGATCCACATGGCCCTACCACAGATGTTTTATCACACTCCTGCACACCACTTCTCTAGGCCCACTACTCAGCAGGCCCCAACTCACTGGCATCTCTGTTCTACACCATTTTCATGAAACCCAGTCAATCAAGGCACTGTCTGGTACACTCCTGATCAGCAACAGGACATCCAAAGGTTCTCCAGTGCCACCTGGTCATGGGAACTTAAAAATTTCATGGTATTTATCTAGCCATTTTTCAAGGATGAAGTTGGAGGCACTGTGGGTTTCCATTCATTCAGGAACCATTAAATGGTGAGGAAGCTCATTTCAATGAAAGCTCTGGAGAACTCTCACAAACAAGGCTTCCCAAAGAGTGGCCCAAAGGTCGCATGAAGCCAGGCCCATTGAGGTCTAGCATGTGAGGTCCATGTGTGTTTTGACTCTCAACGATGGCTGCCAGGTCTGTAAGAATAAAATCATGTGATATCCTGGCTGAGATTCCCAGTGCTCTGTGGAAAGCCAACCTGGGCCTAGATCTCAGTTTCCAAGGGCGACTCTCATGGCGTGGCCTACTAAAATCTCAACAGAGTTCATGGCAATACTTCTCTGAGGTCAGTTCCAGAACTCAGTCTCCAAGGGGAATCACACCAGAGTTCACAGCCAAGGTGGACCCAGTCATCTCTTCCAACCGCCACACAAATGGCCACAATTCCAACCAAAACACTGCCACATGGCCCTCATCTTCTTCCATATACACACTCATCATAACCTCTGGCTGGAGGTTTCCATCAGGGGCGCAGCCCAAGACAGTGTCCACAATAAGCTCCCTTGCCCCTCATTTGCCTAATATCAGGGTGGCCTGGACAGCCTTCCTGTGCACCAGGAGTGATCAAATAGGCCTGCCTTTAATACTGCTCTGCTTCTGCAATTTGAGGCCTACTGACTGCGGGGGTATAGATTCTTTGTGTGAATTGGAGTCAGGAGAAAACCCAAGCACCTATGGGCTAGCCTCTGCAGGGCTTTGAAGAACTCATTTGACCCAAAGGATCCCTATGCTCTCTTGATGGAGGTCAGGAACCTTACAGAGGAAGGCGAGAGACTTCATCCAAAATGACTGCTTTTTTGCCATTTTGGCTTTGGATGCACACATGGGATCTTTCTTCAATCCATCAGGTGCTGACAATCTAAGCCACAGCCTCACACAGGGCCAAGAGGCTGATTCAGACACATCCCTTTGCAAAGCAATGAAGCAAAGAGCCACAGGTGATGCCCATTCATTTCCATTTGAAAACTGTTTTCTTCAGGCTTCACAAAGGGGTGCCCTGAGGCAAAGGCCTTCCTGACATTCAGGGCAACAGAACAATAGGTAAGCAAAAGGCCCAAAGCAGCCTTTCTCCACTGGAGACTTTACTGGTCCCACTGATATCTGGATTTTCTGAGATGCTCACCATTCCTTTCAGCTCTCCAGTACATGGCCATGTCACAGAGCTTGGAGGTGGTACATATCTTGGACACAAAGCCATGAGCCTATTCTGGAGAGTGGCCAGAATGCAGGAAGAAAACAGGAACTTAGGAAGATAGTAGGTGTTGCCCATCCATAAGGCAAGCCGCAGTCCATTCATAAACTGGGCAGGATGAAGACTGGGAAGCTTTCAACTAGACAGGACACATCCATTGATGCATTCTCTTTTCTCATGTCTACAACCAGGGACACAGTGAGATACACAAACTTAGAAACACTCGCCTTGTCAAAAGACTTACTGGAAACAGTCCACTCCAAACAAACAAACCGCCTTTCCTACCTATTCTCAGAACATGAGACAAATCCACAAACTCACCCCACACCCACAAAGGCACCTCCTTCCCCAAGTAGGTCTGTGACTACCCGGAGTGTCGTCTGACTGCTGGGCCATACTATGTTGCCCCGAAATGGCCTGTCCTGTCTCAGATCTGGCCTCCTTGGCCAACTCTGTGAAGTTGTCAGGAGCCAGCGGTGAGCCAAGACCTGCTTTCTCAGGCAAGGCCCTCTTTCAGTGCTTTCCTGGCATTTGGCCATCCTCACATCAGTAGGGACCAAGGAAGACTGACTCTGTCCTTGGTAAATCCAAACAAGTGAGCCCACTGGGACTGGGACTGGGACTGCCTCTGGGTGCCTGGCTTCCTGGATCCCAAGTTCAGAGAGTTCCATCACCAAGGAAGTGAGGTGAGGTCACTTCCTTCAGGAACTGATGAGGTCACTGCCTGGCAACCACTGTGTCCTAACAGTTGCTTGCAAGGGTCCCAGGAGATGGAGGCTGCCCCTGCTTCTGTGACACTTTCACAAGTTAGAATGGAATATCAACCATAGGCACCAAGGAACAGCTCTCCACACAGGCCTGGTTTGGTCCATCTTGTCTACATTAAGAAGAGAGAGGCTCATTCAGACACATCCCTTCATCCTGACCAGGTTGTTGGCCATGGAAGATGACTTTTGCTCTCTCAGGTCCTCATAGCTGCCTACATCTTCTCCAGGGTTCATTTCTGCATGGACCTTTGAGGTTCTCAGCAGGTGGAAGATCCCCTCCATTCCTGTATTGTAAGACCAACTCTGTCCCTGCTCTTCCTTAAAGTTAGATTGGGGGAACAGTGTCTGGTTAGGGTTAAGAACATGTTTGATTTGGGTTAGGAATCATTCTGCTAGTTGTAGAATGGTATTGGGAACCTGCGATATTTATAATCATATATAGGTGAAATATATGTATGAAAACAGAAATCTAAGTAAGATTTGAAGGCCAGAAGGGCATTGGGCCCTTGATTGGGATACTTAGCTTTGAATGACATTCTGCACAGATGTCTCAGATAAATTGATATACAATGGGCATAGGACCATGTACCTTGGATGATTGAATGTAGAAGAGAACATCCAGTCAAAAAGGGATAGTAGGTAAGATTAGGAAGCTAGTCGGTAGGTTTAGGAAGAAGAGTGAGTGTAAAATTTGGACCCAAAGTTCTTTAGCAATTGGGTGTCGGTTAGAGAGTGAATGTAAATGTCAGCACATGTGAAGAGTCAGTCACAATGATGAACTGGGGAAAAATATGTAGGAAAGCAGATATCAATAGAGACATTAGGAAATCAGGCAAAGTATAAGGTGGGTGATAGGATTAGACATTTTCAACAGGGTTGAGGTTGAATATGTAATCTTAGGAAGAAACAAGTGTGTAGTCACCAATAGGATAGACATTGGAGAGCATTAGGCAACCTGGAGAAGGAAGTTCTTAGTAATCCATGCTCACTTTCCAATTAGGCTTTGCTACAATCATAAGTGTGACCTTTGCATTTTGTGTCCAGAATATGACAGTGATAAAATGTATATGTAGATCAGGTGACATGTGTATTTCTTCCACCATTGCTGGGAGCAATATGTTGAAGACGTATTAATTAGTATTTGGGTGGTACAAATAGGTGTACCCTGGGTCTATGAATATAGAGAGAATGCATGAATAGACCATACTGTGAATAAATAATATAACTGCTTCCAATTTCAATAATGGATTGAGTTGATATCTGAAAGTATATAGGAAATCTTATATTGATACACAATCATTCATTCCTACCAGTTATACATCTAATGGCAATATTAGGGTTATGGTTTACCCTGAAGGTGTGTGAGTTTTGCTTCAAAAGTGATTATGGAAATGGAAAATCATGTGTTTGGAAAGAAGTCTCATGAACCAAACCAGTCAAGAAACATGGAGGAATACATGTGTTCTGAAGCAGGAAGGGATTGAAAGTGAACCAAATGCCTCGAAATTTTTAAACTTGAGGATGAAATATACATCCTATGATGTGCATCAGCTGAATAAATAGTAAGGTACCAGTGTTGAATAAAAATGAACATCAAAATACACATCATGTCCCATAGGAATCTACTTGCATTGATGTTAAACTGGGTCAGTTACTGTAGAAAGATTAGGATTTCTATGCACCATCCACTGAAGTTAGTTTTCAGTACTAGGAAAAAAATATGTATTTCAGGTGGATAAATATTTCTGAGAATAATCTTGTGAAAGTTGATTATAAATCCACATATATGAACATGAATGAATTCAGGGAATGTATCACAAGACACATATATTTCATATTTTGAAAAATCTGGAGAGAGTTTGTGTGTGTGTGTATATATATATATATCTATATATACACACACACACAAAACACACACACAGACATTAAAAATTCGAAATATATATGCCATTCGAAATTCATGATGAAATATATATCATCCACAGATCCAAAAATATTTATTTTACTGAACATGGATTTTTGTGTCCTGTTGTTCAAGTAGGAAGCTCACCCAAAGGTTGAATTTTCAGTTCCAACAGCGTTTGGGAGGAGTGATCTCTTCTCACAATTTGTATCTGCCAAGTCAGCCACCTCACAAGAATATACGTGGGATACAGGGTATACGTGCATGTAAAAATACATGTGCTGAATAGGCTACAGAGAAAGGGAGACAGGAATTCACATATTTGTTAACTTTAAAAACACATGGAGAACTATTTCTATTCAATTGGACTAGATTTATAACACCTACCCTTTATAATGCAAAAGGCAAGTGCAACTATACACCATGCCTCCTCTGAACTGCTTGTATTTCTATTCTGTTTGGGTTATTTTTCTCCATCATATTAGGATTCATAGTCAGAGTCTAGTAGGGTATGGTTAGTGTCAGGGAATCAGTATTTCAAATGGAAAATAGGAAATGAATCCAATGTGTATGCAAATACGTGCTACACAAAAATCTTCCCACTCTCATCCAGAACAATGCCTTGACATGACCTTCGCCCCAAGGAAGAAGCAACTCGAGGGGAAGAGTTAGAAAATCTGTGGATACATATGTGGAATGGAAAATGCTCAGGAGTTCACAACCTTGGAGTGGTAGAGGAGTTTCCATAAGTAAGGCACAGGGTACACACTCCACAAACATGGAGCTCTGCTGGCTCTAAAGACTTCGTGAGAAACTGCCTCTGAGGTTGGGCACTTGAAATATATGTTGTTGTCAGGAAGCTCAGGAGCTTTAGCTTCCTTTGTAGTGAGACCATCAAAGCTGGGTCTGCATCTATGTGACCTGGAGGACATGGTTTCTGATTTTCCAATGAACATGAGGCAGAAGTGCTGAATTCTCTCTTTGTAGGTCCACAGTGGCCACTGGAGGCTAAGTGTCTCCCCGTGTGGACTGTGAAGCCATTTGGTCCTCCTCTACTTTTCGTGGTGTTTCTTGCTGCTGCACTGGGAGTTTGGTATTTGCTTCATGAAATACAAGGACTTCAACTGGGACACAGTGCTGGAGGGAGTTCTGTCACGTGTGGTGGGTCAGGGTCCTAGGAGAATGCACCAACCAGTCTTCTATCCCACAGAGCTTGCCCCCTTGACCCTAGCAACCTGATTCTGAACATTGCCCTGAAACCTCTCCATATAACAAGATGCCTTTACATATAAGTGTCTGCCGGCTGCACCATGTCAGTCACAAGCCATTTGGAAGCCAATGTCAGATCCACATGGCCCTACCACAGATGTTTTATCACACTCCTGCACACCACTTCTCTAGGCCCACTACTCAGCAGGCCCCAACTCACTGGCATCTCTGTTCTACACCATTTTCATGAAACCCAGTCAATCAAGGCACTGTCTGGTACACTCCTGATCAGCAACAGGACATCCAAAGGTTCTCCAGTGCCACCTGGTCATGGGAACTTAAAAATTTCATGGTATTTATCTAGCCATTTTTCAAGGATGAAGTTGGAGGCACTGTGGGTTTCCATTCATTCAGGAACCATTAAATGGTGAGGAAGCTCATTTCAATGAAAGCTCTGGAGAACTCTCACAAACAAGGCTTCCCAAAGAGTGGCCCAAAGGTCGCATGAAGCCAGGCCCATTGAGGTCTAGCATGTGAGGTCCATGTGTGTTTTGACTCTCAACGATGGCTGCCAGGTCTGTAAGAATAAAATCATGTGATATCCTGGCTGAGATTCCCAGTGCTCTGTGGAAAGCCAACCTGGGCCTAGATCTCAGTTTCCAAGGGCGACTCTCATGCGTGGCCTACTAAAATCTCAACAGAGTTCATGGCAATACTTCTCTGAGTTCAGTTCCAGAACTCAGTCTCCAAGGGGAATCACACCAGAGTTCACGCCAATGTGGACCCAGTCATCTCTTCCAACCGCCACACAAATGGCCACAATTCCAACCAAAACACTGCCACATGGCCCTCATCTTCTTCCATATACACACTCATCATAACCTCTGGCTGGAGGTTTCCATCAGGGGCGCAGCCCAAGACAGTGTCCACAATAAGCTCCCTTGCCCCTCATTTGCCTAATATCAGGGTGGCCTGGACAGCCTTCCTGTGCACCAGGAGTGATCAAATAGGCCTGCCTTTAATACTGCTCTGCTTCTGCAATTTGAGGCCTACTGACTGCGGGGGTATAGATTCTTTGTGTGAATTGGAGTCAGGAGAAAACCCAAGCACCTATGGGCTAGCCTCTGCAGGGCTTTGAAGAACTCATTTGACCCAAAGGATCCCTATGCTCTCTTGATGGAGGTCAGGAACCTTACAGAGGAAGGCGAGAGACTTCATCCAAAATGACTGCTTTTTTTGCCATTTTGGCTTTGGATGCACACATGGGATCTTTCTTCAATCCATCAGGTGCTGACAATCTAAGCCACAGCCTCACACAGGGCCAAGAGGCTGATTCAGACACATCCCTTTGCAAAGCAATGAAGCAAAGAGCCACAGGTGATGCCCATTCATTTCCATTTGAAAACTGTTTTCTTCAGGCTTCACAAAGGGGTGCCCTGAGGCAAAGGCCTTCCTGACATTCAGGGCAACAGAACAATAGGTAAGCAAAAGGCCCAAAGCAGCCTTTCTCCACTGAGACTTTACTGGTCCCCACTGATATCTGAGTTTTCTGAGATGCTCACCATTCCTTTCAGCTCTCCAGTACATGGCCATGTCACAGAGCTTGGAGGTGGTACATATCTTGGACACAAAGCCATGAGCCTATTCTGGAGAGTGGCCAGAATGCAGGAAGAAAACAGGAACTTAGGAAGATAGTAGGTGTTGCCCATCCATAAGGCAAGCCGCAGTCCATTCATAAACTGGGCAGGATGAAGACTGGGAAGCTTTCAACTAGACAGGACACATCCATTGATGCATTCTCTTTTCTCATGTCTACAACCAGGGACACAGTGAGATACACAAACTTAGAAACACTCGCCTTGTCAAAAGACTTACTGGAAACAGTCCACTCCAAACAAACAAACCGCCTTTCCTACCTATTCTCAGAACATGAGACAAATCCACAAACTCACCCCACACCCACAAAGGCACCTCCTTCCCCCAAGTAGGTCTGTGACTACCCGGAGTGTCGTCTGACTGCTGGGCCATACTATGTTGCCCCGAAATGGCCTGTCCTGTCTCAGATCTGTCCTCCTTGGCCAACTCTGTGAAGTTGTCAGGAGCCAGCGGTGAGCCAAGACCTGCTTTCTCAGGCAAGGCCCTCTTCAGTGCTTTCCTGGCATTTGGCCATCCTCACATCAGTAGGGACCAAGGAAGACTGACTCTGTCCTTGGTAAATCCAAACAAGTGAGCCCACTGGGACTGGGACTGGGACTGCCTCTGGGTGCCTGGCTTCCTGGATCCCAAGTTCAGAGAGTTCCATCACCAAGGAAGTGAGGTGAGGTCACTTCCTTCAGGAACTGAATGAGGTCACTGCCTGGCAACCACTGTGTCCTAACAGTTGCTGGCAAGGGTCCCAGGAGATGGAGGGCTGCCCCTGCTTCCTGTGACACTTTCACAAGTTAGAATGGAATATCAACCATAGGCACCAAGGAACAGCTCTCCACACAGGCCTGGTTTGGTCCATCTTGTCTACATTAAGAAGAGAGAGGCTCATTCAGACACATCCCTTCATCCTGACCAGGTTGTTGGCCATGGAAGATGACTTTTGCTCTCTCAGGTCCTTCATAGCTGCCTACATCTTCTCCAGGGTTCATTTCTGCATGGACCTTTGAGGTTCTCAGCAGGTGGAAGATCCCCTCCATTCCTATATTGTAAGACCAACTCTGTCCCTGCTCTTCCTTAAAGTTAGATTGGGGGTACAGTGTCTGGTTAGGGTTAAGAACATGTTTGATTTGGGTTAGGAATCATTCTGCTAGTTGTAGAATGGTATTGGGAACCTGCGATATTTATAATCATATATAGGTGAAATATATGTATGAAAACAGAAATCTAAGTAAGATTTGAAGGCCAGAAGGGCATTGGGCCCTTGATTGGGATACTTAGCTTTGAATGACATTCTGCACAGATGTCTCAGATAAATTGATATACAATGGCATAGGACCATGTACCTTGGATGATTGAATGTAGAAGAGAACATCCAGTCAAAAAGGGATAGTAGGTAAGATTAGGAAGCTAGTCGGTAGGTTTAGGAAGAAGAGTGAGTGTAAAATTTGGACCCAAAGTTCTTTAGCAATTGGGTGTCGGTTAGAGAGTGAATGTAAATGTCAGCACATGTGAAGAGTCAGTCACAATGATGAACTGGGGAAAAATATGTAGGAAAGCAGATATCAATAGAGACATTAGGAAATCAGGCAAAGTATAAGGTGGGTGATAGGATTAGACATTTTCAACAGGGTTGAGGTTGAATATGTAATCTTAGGAAGAAACAAGTGTGTAGTCACCAATAGGATTGACATTGGAGAGCATTAGGCAACCTGGAGAAGGAAGTTCTTAGTAATCCATGCTCACTTTCCAATTAGGCTTTGCTACAATCATAAGTGTGACCTTTGCATTTTGTGTCCAGAATATGACAGTGATAAAATGTATATGTAGATCAGGTGACATGTGTATTTCTTCCACCATTGCTGGGAGCAATATGTTGAAGACGTATTAATTAGTATTTGGGGGTACAAATAGGTGTACCCTGGGTCTATGAATATAGAGAGAATGCATGAATAGACCATACTGTGAATAAATAATATAACTGCTTCCAATTTCAATAATGGATTGAGTTGATATCTGAAAGTATATAGGAAATCTTATATTGATACACAATCATTCATTCCTACCAGTTATACATCTAATGGCAATATTAGGGTTATGGTTTACCCTGAAGGGTGTGTGAGTTTTGCTTCAAAAGTGATTATGGAAATGGAAAATCATGTGTTTGGAAAGAAGTCTCATGAACAAACCAGTCAAGAAACATGGAGGAATACATGTGTTCTGAAGCAGGAAGGGATTGAAAGTGAACCAAATGCCTCGAAATTTTTAAACTTGAGGATGAAATATACATCCTATGATGTGCATCAGCTGAAGAAATAGTAAGGTACCAGTGTTGAATAAAAATGAACATCAAAATACACATCATGTCCCATAGGAATCTACTTGCATTGATGTTAAACTGGGTCAGTTACTGTAGAAAGATTAGGATTTCTATGCACCATCCACTGAAGTTAGTTTTCAGTACTAGGAAAAAAATATGTATTTCAGG